>NC_080093.1:40241559-40886559 GCF_950005125.1 Chionomys nivalis
AGGAAGGATTATATACCAAGTAAATTCTCTGTCAAGAAGATTTGGTGGCTAGAGAGATGGCTCAGCAATAAAGAGCGCTTGCTGTTCTTGCAGCCGACCTGGGGATCGAGCCCCAGCCCCTACACAATAGCTCACAACCATCTGTAGCTCCAGTTCCAGGAGATCCAATGCCCTCTTTTGATCTCCACAAGCACAAGGCAGCCACATGGTTCACATACATGCATGGAGTTGGAACAAACACACAAAATAAATAAATCTACAAAAATATTAAAAATTGTAAAAGAAAGATGGCTCGGATAAAAGTAAAATGACCACTTGAGAAGCATCCCTTATCCATTTTGACTTGCATTGTGCTAGTCAAGAATGACTGGGCAGATAGTGCCAGTAAATACTCTTTAATCTGCCTGATTCAATTCTCAGTGGTGGAAAGTTATTCTCTTATCTTTATTCTTTCTCTCCACACACCCAGCCATTCGCTTATCTTAAGTACCTCAGGTTCAGTTCCATTAGACTATCTGCGGTGTGCACACAGATTTAACACCAGGAGGTGTTTTCCTCCAGTTGATGATTTGCTCATGGCCAAAGTGGATATTCGGTAGACCGTAAGAGAGCAATCTGCAGCACAAACGACATCGTGAAGCCTCTGTCATAAGGACAAGATCAGCCGCTTTTATGCAGAGTCCTGTGGCTTTGCATGGAGGTGGCGCTCGATAGTGGATTCCTTTCGGTAGTGGCAGAGTATTTCACTCCTTCCATGTGTGATCCAAACTGAAGGGGCATAGTGTAGGCAGTTACCAGGCTCGTACCCCGGACACTCATCAGTGGATGAGTAACTTACACCTATCATTGCCTGTGTCATTCTTCTTTGTTTCCATAAATGCTCTTAGTAACTTAGAGCCTTGCTTCTTAGTACTTGATAATCTTGATAAATACAAGTCCACTCAACTTCCTCATTCTTCTTTTTAATTTCTATTTTATGCATATGTATTTTCCTGTATGTATGTTTGTGCACCATGTATGTGTCTGGTGTCTATGGAGGTCAGAAAAGGGCACCAGATCCCCTGAGCCTGAGTTATAGACAGTGGTGAGCTGCCAAGTGGATGCTGGGAATCAAACCTGGGTCCTCTGGAAGAACAGCCAGTGCTTGTACCAACTGAGCCATCTCTCCTGTCCCCCACTTAATTCTTCATAAAGGAACAGGGAAATGGTGCGGTAGAAATCCTCTCCGGCCATTTATTAACTGTGATTTCGGGCAAGTCACTTAACCGCTGCTGCCTTCCATTGTTCTCATTATAAAATGGTGAAAGTAGCCTCTACTTTGCAAAGTCTGATGGCGTTTATGAACTGCTTACATCTGGTACGTAATTAGTTCTTCATTTTTTTCTCAAAGAACAGTTTAAAGCAGAACGCACCGCAGAAATGTGAGGGCCATGTATGGAATTGTAAATGTGCCAGTAGCTGTATTAAACAGGGTGAAAAGTTCTAAGGGAAATGATTTCAATAAAATACTTCACTTAGCCCAGTATATCCAAATATTATCGTTACAACATGTGGCCAACGTAAAAGAAAACTATTTGTGCGCTACTCTACATCCTTTATTGTCTTATTAAGTCTCTGAAGTCTGGTATATAAGATCTTAACATATGTCTAAGACTTAACAATAATGTTTATGGGAAATATCTGTATTAAGATGCTTTTAAATCTAATTGAGAGAGCAAATTTTATAAAGCCACCATATTCCAAATGTGCTGAGAAGTTTGCAATAACTGAATCTAGTATAGCTTTTTGTTTCAAACATAGATATAAATTAATAAAAACTGAATGGAAATTTAAAATTCATTTCTAACCTCAAGGTCTCAGTAGCTGAGTGGCTGGCCTGGACCTGAACTAGCCAGTTTATTCCAGAAGGAATGGAGGCATCCCTGAACTGGCCTAGCCCGGACCTGAGCTAGCCCATTTATTCCAGAAGGAATGGAGGCAGCCCTGAACTGGGCTGGTGGGCCTCAGATGACCGTATTTTGGGAGCAGCTGACCACTCAGGGTTCAGTGACTGCTCTCTGTGGCCCGCCCCTTTCATCATCAGTTCCTACACAGTGCAGCCTCTGTCTCCTCCTGAATGGAAGCCAACCTCAGAATGCTGTCCTTTCTTAGAGAGCCAAGGCAGAAGCTGTGGTACTTTATTTCGAGTAGTCCTTATTTCATTCCACAGAAGGATCCATTTGATGCAACTATGTTTTTCTGTAGAGCTGAAGGAAGAGAGTGAGAACTTGGTTGGCAACAGGCCAGCAAGCCCTGAGAATGACCCGCACTTTTGGTGAAGCTGCCCTTTGTCACATCGAGGCTCCTTCCTAGGTGCTTCTGGACTGACCATGTGACCTCAGAAGACCATGTTCCATAATTACACATTGTCCAATAGAATTAATTTGATAACAGAGATTACACCCACTCTTTCAATTTCCATTCGGTGATTTTTATATGAAATAATATACATTCTCTTTATATTTTTAAGTTTAAGATTCAAGCTGTAAGCTTGGTGCCGTGACATGCACCTGTCATCCCAGAGGTCAGAAGGTCATTCTCAGTTACATAGGTAATGACTTCAAGACCAGGATAGGCTGCATGAGAGCCCGTCTCATAGTCATAGCTAGAGAAGTAACAATTTCATTAATGTTGTAGAGATACCTCCAGGAAAAACTAAACACTAATACAACCAAAGAAAGTCAAGATGTCTGCAAAGTTGTGTTTTGCTGATTGTTCATCAGAGTGATTGAAGTGAATGAGCCAACAGAAGGTGGCAAAGCTTTAATAAGATGTTGCAGCCAGTCAGAGTTTTTGTTGTTCTTTATGGGTTCAAGTGTTTTGCCTGTACCACATGCACACCTACCCACAGAGGCAAGAAGAAGTTATCAGAAGTTTGTGAGCCGTCTTATGGGTGCTGGGAACCCAAACCAGTTGCTCTGCAAGGGCCGGTGCTCTTAACCACTGAGCTGTCTTTCCAGCCCCTTGCCAATACATTTGAAGACTCTGTTAGATCCTGAGTAAGGTTGAAATATGCTGGGTTAAGTGCCAAGAAAGGTCTAGAGCCATTTTCTTTGTCTGGCAGCTTTACTAAATCTCTGGTCTCTCAGCAGAGATTGTATCTGTTACATATGGAGTCTTGTGTGTCGTTGTCACTTTGTCATAGGTCAACAGTCTGTTTATGGGTTGTCTCTGTTTCTCGCAGTCTTCAGGGGTCCCGCTGTTCTGTCACCTGTGAGGATGGACAGTTCTTCAACGGCCACGATTGCCAGCCCTGTCACCGTTTCTGTGCTGCCTGTGCCGGTACCATCTCCTACTCCCCCTTATTTTATTTTCCTCCTTGTGGCTTTGGTTTTATTTGGCCCTAGCCATCTTTCATGTAACACTCAGTATGTCGCAAGTGAGTGCAGAAGGCCGCATGTCTCCTGACAGTTGTGCACCAATTCTCACAAAAAGCCTGTTGTCAGCACCTTGTCCCCACAGGGAAACTTAAATATCACAGTGGTATCTTCTGCTTGGAAGAACAGGTGTTCTTGGCAAATAGACTCAGTTAAAAACACAAGAGTCCCTCCAAGCCCCACTGAGGAGAGTAAGAAAGGAGACTATAATGTCATGGCTTAAGATGGTGGCAGATGGGTGTGATTTTCACAGACTTCTATGGAATTCCATACTTCAGCCTCCTCTGAGGCTTTTTGATTTTTCTTTCCTGTTTCTTGCATGTGTCTTGCACTGAAGGGGCCGGAGCAGATGGGTGCATTAACTGCACTGAGGGTTACGTCATGGAAGAGGGGAGATGTGTACAGAGCTGCAGTGTGAGTTACTATTTGGACCATAATTCAGATAGCAGATACAAATCTTGCAAGAGGTAAGTCCGTCTGCTGTGACCCTAGCCTTGATATCCTTGCAGGACTGCCTTCCCACGAAATGAGAAAACCGAGACTTTGTAATGATAAAGTACGGTTCGGTCAGTTGCCTTCAGACACTGTCCTGCAGAGTTGGTTCTGTTGCCTGGTGTTTTTAATTCCTCAGGACCACCGTTAACATTGTGTGTGTGTGTGTGTGTGTGTGTGTGTGTGTGTGTGTGTGTGTGGTAGGTGCCTGGAGGCCAAAGGTCAGCGTCCAGTGTCTACCTCCACTGACCTTTTATTTTTTGAGATAAGATCACTCACCAGTTTGACCAGATGGTCAAGCACAAGCCCCCAGGACCTATGTCCCTTCCCAGTGCTAGAATTCTAGAGACACAACCCCACACCTGCATTTTGACATGGGTACTAAGGATCTGAACCTTACCAAATTAGACATATCCACAACCCCAGTTCCCCCTCACACATACCCTAGAGCTTTTAAAATAACACTTCTATGTCTGAAACATGCTTTGCCCCCTTGGGTGTCAGTGTCTACCAGCCATGTTTCCTCTAATGTGATCAAACCTATAAGGAAAGGGCTTTTTGTTATCTTCAAAGGAAGAATTAGTTTTAAATCATTAAGAGCTTGATGGTAAATGTACCTTCCCCCGTGCAGATGAATAAGAGATTTAATAAGTTGTGCGTTTTGCCCATAGATGCGACAACAGCTGTTTGACATGCAGTGGCCCGGGCTTCAAGAACTGTTCCAGCTGCCCCAGTGGATATCTTTTAGACTTGGGAATGTGTCAGATGGGAGCCATCTGCAAGGATGGTGAGTACCGCTAGCTACAGGATTCAATCTGTGAACTCTCCACTTTACAGGCTAACGTATTTCTGTTTTAATAGAGAACCCTATAAGCATGGTTTTAACAGGCAGTGCTCAGTATCTTATTGCCATTCACTCACCTTGAATGTACACGCTTACTGGGTCCTGTTGCTTTGTATTATTTTGTTATTGTTTAAAGATAGACTCCTACTGTATGGCTGAGACTGACCTCAAACTCGTGATTCTCTTGCGTCAGTCTCTAGGACTGTAAGCATGTGCCACCACCCCCTGCTTTGTCTCTCTTTATCTTTCTTTTTTTAATTTTGGGAAGAAATAAATCACCTGAAATCCCAAGATAGTTCCAGTTAGCTGTTTTAATTAATAAACGATTTTTCAAGGCAGCTTTCCCTTCCTAGAAAAACTGAGCATATGTTGGAGATTGCCCTTGTACTCTAACCTTCCCTACTCTCAAAACCCCACAGCACAGGGTTAGATCTGCCACAGCTCATGGGCCTCCAGTGCCACACTGTTGTCATTCAAGTCCATAACTTTCATTAGCATGTGTCTGGGCACCAAACATTCATTGTGTTTGAGCAGGCATACATGGCACGTGCCTGCCATTATCACATCACACCATATAGTTTAACTACCCCAAAAATCCCTGGGTCATCCCCTCAGCATCCTGCCCTCCCTGAAATTCCTGGAAATCTCTGACTTTTTTTTTTTTCTGTCTCCACAGAATCTTTCTTTGCAATCTTATTTTTATGATGTATGTAGCCTTTTTTGGTTGGTTGGATTTTCAATTGTTTCCTTCCAGTTTTTTGTGACATGGAACTTTTCCAGATTTTTTTGATACCTCATACATAAAGCCTTATACCCTCTCTTGAGCAGTAAACATTTTGCATCAATATCTCCTAAGTCCTGTGTTTTATAAATTGTTAGACATTGTATTTAATCCTGAAAATATTCCCTAACATTTTCCACCCTCTGGTTATTTGGATTTTTCATTACTTTGATATTTGAATCCTAATCAAATGATATCCAAGTGTTTCATGAGGTACATAAAGCTAGGAACTAATCCAGTCTTCCAGCAGAAAACCCAAGATGTGATGCCAGAAAGTGGCAGACGAAGCCTAGAACTTAAGGCTTCCAAGTGTTGAGCCAGTCTGCTTTTCTTGCCATTAACGGTTTTTGTCCAAAACTCTGGGAACCACACCATCCCCAAAGATTCTGATTGGACTGTGTGGGGTGGAGTATGACATGGATATTTTCAGAAACTTTTACATGTTTCTAATTTGCAACCTGGTCTAAGGAGCCATTCCCCCTACCGCTTGTCAATTCAGCATATTTTGATTATTCCAATACCAACATTACTGAATTTTGATTTTCTATATAATAATTCATGCTTGAACATTGTACCTAAACTTTACACATATCTCAGTAGGGAAATCAATCATATTTGATCTATCGTTCAATGTCTTTGGAGACTACATTTAGAATAGTCTTGATCACAAGACTACAGCCCTAGGGAAAGGCAGCCAGCACTGCCTGGAAGGGCATGGAATTAGGAGTCTGTATGCTGTATTCAGATCGCCTCTCCAGACCTGGGGCTTCTTTCCCTGCCTCACAAAGTGGGGGAGAGGATACTCCTGACCCTGTGTGGTTATCCCACAGCTCACTATTAGGAACCTCTAAAGGACATGGCAGGACAGGAGCACACGAGGACACTGATACAAGTACTTTTGTGCTTTTGTTTCCTCGAAGCATCTGGGTAGCTGCCATCTTCATCATGTGTCTAATGGACAGGTAGTGTAGCAGGATAGGCTCAGCCCACCCCACTCTGCTTCTAGGTCCTGCCAGGGCTAATTCTCAGTTTACCACTCTAGGGAAAGAAACCTGCAGTGGGGGCACCAGGGCCTTCTAAGTATCAGCTTTCATTTGCCGGCACGTGCCTTCCTGCCTGACTGTAAAAAACATGGTTCCTTTATACTGGAATACAACCAGTCCTTTCTTTTTCAAGTCAGTACACAGGTTCCTGAGGAAGACTTAAGTGATTGACAGGCACAGGGCCTTGAAGTTTTCTCCTCTAGCATTTGATACAAGTAACCTAAAGTTAACGATGTACTCACCCTTCATAAGCCACACTGACCACAGGCTAAGTTATATCAAATGGCAGCTTGGTTAGAGGAAAGCGTCATTGAGAGTGGTAGTTCAGTCAGGCCACTTCCAGGCCTGATGAGGAACGAGGGTCTTCGAGGCTTCAGTTACGTGGCAGATGCTCTTACAGACTGCTGTCTGCTCCTTCTCAACCATCATGTTTCCATGATTCTAAGACAATCCTTCTGCAGTTTAGCATCACGGAAATCAGATAGATCTGATGGGGGTTAGGTGTCACTGCCTGGCTGGAGACTTAGCCACAGAGATGTGCATCAGTTGAATGAAGCTTTAGGCTCCTGGTTTCCGTGTGTCATTTAACAACCATTCAAATGAGCAACACCAAAGAACTACACACAGAGCGTTATATCACACGCTGTTAATAAAATTAAAGTTCCGGTTGCTACCAGAGCATGGTATCACTGAGTCTTGTTATCTCTGTGATACTGAAATAAGGGTGAACTTTAAACCTTGTGTCTTAGAGTCAATGAAATATGGTACAAATGGCTGTATATTTTCTGCTCTAGATACTTCTGAGAAGAAAAGTTCTTGCTTGTGATATTATTGATTTCTAATGTATTCTTTTTTTCCAATCTCTTTTTCCTTTCACAAATGGATACCAATCACATTTACTGCTGGACTGCAAAATTTCTCCTTGAAAACCCTGCTGTTGACTGAAATCACTCTGGGTGGACCAAATTCCCTCCCTGTTGACTGCTCCTGAATGAACTTCTTCCAACCCCCCCAAATCTACCTCTTTGGCCAATCAAAAAACCTCCCTCCGTGTGTCCTGCTGCTCTCGACTCCACTCCCCCTCTCTCTTGCTGACTTCCGGAAAAGCTACGGAAGAGTCCTGGGCGGAAGGAGGCTTCTGTATGCTTGTGAAAAAGAACAATCTGTGTCAGCGGAAAGTTCTACAACAGCTGTGCTGCAAAACATGTACATTCCAAGGCTGAGCAGCCGCCTAGTCCTCGTTCCTGTAGACCTAGAGATTATTCCATATTATTAAAGAGAAAAAAAGCCAAAAAATGCAAAGCACCTCTCTCTTTCTTGCTATCTTTTTTTTTCCCTCTCTCTCTCTCAAGTTTGTGCAGGGAGATGGTGAACTGTTTTGTCAAAACTTAAATAGAAAAAAAAATAAATAAATAAACCTACAACAAGCCTACCTTTTAAAACTGGATGTTTAGTGTTAAACAGCCAGAATCACAGAGACAGTATTGTATAACCAAAGTATCTGATGCCAAAATTTGAAGTTAAAGTAATGATTTGATTTCCTGCCCTGGTTTGAAGGTCCATTTTATTCCTTTTCATTCGCTCTCTTGTTTCTCCTTTCAAATGACTGAAAATACGTTTTTCTCAAAAACATCACAAGCACACACATAGAATGAACAGAAAGCTTTTGCATGGGTCACTTTCCCATACTGAGCCTGCGGCTTGGGGAAAATGACAGAAAACTATACCGTAGGGTACTGAGAAGATCCCACAGAGTGTGTCCAGTGTCCTCATCTTTGCGTTCCACAGTTCCACTGTGATCCTTCCCACACGTGACTGGCTTTGTATGTTGTGTGCTGGTTTTCTGCACTTTTCCCTCCTGATGAGTCTGCTCCATTGGCCTCGTCAGGTAGACTTTCTGCCACCGGCTTTCCAAACACTGTCCGTCGGGTTATTTTTCACACAGCTGGTAAAATGGATTGCTCTGTAGAGTCGAACGGATGGTAGAGGCACGTGATGCCCAGAAGGGCTGAGACTGACCCAGGTCCTCTGGAGCCCAGAGTGTCATTCTGCAGGCCCTGTATAACCTCTTGGTGCTATCTCATCTTTGCCCCCGTAGAATTTTTTTAACTGTCGTCAGAAATTCCATCTGTCACAGTGGGAAGCATTTGAGACAGCATGCAGATTTCCTTCTGTGGTCAAAAGTTTCTCAGAGGTCCTGTACATTTTAAGAAATAGAGTTTATTTAAATACTATTTAAGCTCATGCATACACTGGTGGAGCCCTGTCTTTCAATGGTGCTGATTCCGAGCTGTCTCATCCTTACGTTGTCATAGAACAAAACTAGAGATTGAATGTGGGTGGCACGGTTGTACCCTCTTGGTCCTGTCTCTTCTCCCTCTCCAGTCCTCCTGTAGCTAAGGCCATGTTCTTCTGTACCTGTCCGCTGAATGTCACCGAGCTGGGGTTGCTCTATCTGTTTATCTGATTCACAATGCGTTCACTGGTTTTCTGTGACTCAAACATTTCCGGGCATCTAGAATACTGAACTATAGATAAACGGCTTGAATCTGCAGTTGAAAATGGTGAAACCTAACATACCTTTTTACACTTCCTCCGAGAGTAACTGATTTCAAGCTCCTTCCTTTCTCCTACCAAATCTCCATGGTGACCTCATTTACCTGTAGCCTGACCAGACACCTTCAGGCTCTAAGCTCTGGAAAGCTACACTTCTGAGATGCCAGGACTTCAGTGCTAAGAGGAGAGAGGTGATCTGGGGAAGGAGCTGGGATGTAGATGCTAAAGTCCCTGCTCACACAAACAGGTAGTAAACCACATACCCTGAAGATCTCCCTAGACAGTGGAGTTCACATCTAGCCGCAGGTAGATAAGGAATAATCAGCCTGTTGAACCCTTCAATAGCATTGTCCTGCTACTGAGTCACATGATTCATTGGTAACTAAGGAACTGTCAGGCTATGCTGGGCAACTCTTCTTTGGAACACTGTAGGCTCTTCTGACTCGAAGAGCAAAGGGAATCCTGGTCACGGTGTACGATTCTTTTCACATTTGAATGCACATTCTTTAAATGAACAGATGTAAGCACAGGCCAGGCAGCGGCAAAAACTAAATTTGCCTGTGAAGGAATCCAGTTGATTAGGCAGGTCTCTACTGTTAACGGAATCCGGTTGATTAGGCAGGTCTATACTGTTAAAAGAATTGGGTTGATTAGGCAGGTCTATACCGTTAAAGGCACAAGGTCCCGATGATACAAGAGATCAAAATGGAGTCTTTGTCCTTAGACATGTTAGCCACTGATAAGACAACAAATTCCCTGGGGTCCACCTCCGTGCGTTCCATCCCATTGATGGTGCAGGGGGCACATCATGGAAACACTGGTTTAGCTACTAGTTCGTTCCTGCCTCATTTATCTACATGACATTATCAACTAGAACATAATGCTTTCAAAGTTTACGTTAATGTTATATATTATGTATAAATATATATATTCAAGAGTATATGTAATGGATAGCACAAAGTATGAAGACGTGACAAATGCTCTTACCCTCTGGAGACAAAAGTTCTATTTCCTGTTTTCTTTTGTCTTTTGACTTAAGTCAAAATACTTAATAGTGACCTGTTGTTAAATCCAAATCTACTTTACTGAGAAATACTGTACATGTGTAAAATGTTCAGTTGTTTTTTTTTTTTTTTTTTTGTAAAATATAGAACAGTTGTAATTGATACTGGCCAAAATCAATGTTATTCCATATTTTATTTTTTCTATTAAATTAACCTAAGTTCCTGTTTATTTGATCTCTTCATACCCATGTGTAAACATCTCTGAAAAGCTTAGTTGAACCGGGCGGTGGTGGCGCACGCCTTTAATCCCAGCACTCGGGAGGCAGAGGCAGGCGGATCTCTGGGAGTTCGAGGCCAGCCTGGTCTACAAGAGCTAGTTCCAGGACAGGCTCCAAAGCTACAGAGAAACCCTGTCTCGAAAAAAACCAAAAAAAAAAAAAAAAAAAAAAAAGCTTAGTTGATGAGAAAGGTCTCTGCTTCCATACTGAAGTAGAGTGTGGAGGAGCAGTGGGTGTGAATGAAGTGTCTAAGTACGCATAGAAAAACAAGAGAAGAGAGGTAGGACATGAACAAAAGGGAGGAGGACATGACACACAGAGCAGGTGACATTTGGACAGCAATGCATGTTAAATCTCATTTTCAGGAAGAACATAACTAAAAATACCTATTAAACTTGGCATAGTTTCTGTCCAGTTGTAGCTACCAAGTCCCCAGGATGGAAGGTAGCTGGGTCAATTCTGCATTCTGCAGTGTGTGTGTGTGTGTGTGTGTGTGCGTGCGTGTGTGTGGTGTAGGGTGGGAGCAAAGATGAAGCAAGTATAAAGACTGTGGAAAAGAAAGGTTCAGTTTGCTGACATTTTTGTATAAATTTGGCAGTGGATAGCCCAGAACACCTAAGGGATGAGTTTGTCCAACAGAAATCTCTGAGGCAAAGCACTCAGTGGGAATGAAAAATGAGCTAAAATGATCAGTGGATGTATATTATTGTGGACCCTGCTTGAGATGCAATCACTACCCTTGTGGTTCATTACTTGCCATTTGAGCATAAAAAATTAGCAAAAAAAAAAAAAGCAACATGAGTTCCAACCAGATTTAAGATTCAGAGAATACATATGGGTATAAGAAAGAATTTCTAGCCGGGTGGTGGTGGGGCACGCCTTTAATCCCAGCACTCGGGAGGCAGAGGCAGGCGGATCTCTGGGAGTTCGAGGCCAGCCTGGTCTACAAGAGCTAGTTCCAGGACAGGAACCAAAAAGCTACAGAGAAACCCTGTCTCGAAAATCAAAAAAAAAAAAAAAGAAAGAAAGAAAGAAAGAAAGAAAGAAAGAAAGAAAGAAAAGAAAAAGAAAAAGAATTTCTACAAACACAAAGTCCTGATAAGAAGACAATGGAAATGGATTTTAGTGACTATGTAACATGCAGTATACAATATGAAAATATAATACATATCTGCTGCATCTGAGAAAAACAAAGCAGAAGTACATGTATTACCGTTTACTCAAAAGGAAACCAAAACATATAGATAGACCCTAAATTGATATGACAAATTAATAATAACACTAATAAAGTTTAACAACCACAGAAGCAATGAGTTCCAAATCCTGTAGGTGGGTCATTTAGTTAAGTTTATGCTGAACTGGCCAAGGTCGTATTCCTGGAGCAGATAGGAGTAAAATTAGTCTTTTACTATTACTGTCTAAAGGTCTTGGTCAGGTTCAGAGGTCTTGACCGAGTTTTTTTTTTTTTTTTTTTCTCTGCCAGTTAAAGAATTAATAGGCAGGAGAAATGTCAGGCAGAACAGGTAGCAACTTAAGAAACCTCAAACACAGCAAACAGGAGCAGAGAGAATCATCAATTTGAGGAAGGTTTTTATTAGGGGCGAAGAAACACACATGTAGCAGGCAAAAAGAAAAAGACCATCTACATAATAGAGGGCAGATCTGAGAAGCCAGAAGCCTTGAGACTTCTTATTGAGGGCTGGAGTTAATAAAGTCCTTGAAGGGTCTTCCCTAATTTAGTTTGGCCAGTTTGAAGAAATGTGGCATGGCTGATTGACCAACAACTGTTGTATAAATGTGTTTTGATCCAGCCTTGAACTTGTTGAGTCAGTCCATCAGCAGAGGCCCGACCTGTAGGAGAAAAAGAAAGAAGAAGAAGCAGCCCACAAGGCCTTTATTTAAACTGCCAGACTTTTGTATCAGGTCCAGAGGATAATGGGAAAAGTTAGCCATCTTGGAAGTTCCCTATCCTTATTACCTAGGCATGGTCCCTCTCCCTATCTGCCTATCAGGAAGTCTGTCTAACTCCTAGGCCCTCTTTACAAGTAAATTTGCCACACATGAGACATTCAGGTCAGGAAGATGTGTTTATCTAATTAGTTTAAGATGTGTTTTAATCTAACTAGTTAGTTGCTACAAAGGGCGGTAGTTCAACTTGCAATGGCTGAGTCAAGAAATGGCTCCCACTTTCCCTTTGTTGCCGGCACTCCATCTCTGCCCAGTCCCACGCCAATTACAGCTGCAAAGTTCTCGAGTCCCGCTGTGGAAGCCCTTGCTCCACGGTGCCGCTCCCAAGCTTATTGGGAAATACAAGATATGAACAAAGGGAGCCCATTGGCTTTCTAACTACTATATTGAAGTTTCTCTCTCGAGTGATCAACACTGTAAGCACATTTCAGTATGGAAATCCAGAGGTCCTACTCACCACACCGTCCCCAATAGAAAGCCTCCCATGATGCTGACACAGAACGGTCCATTCTTCACAGTGTTGGAGTCATCATACAGCCTCACCCAGGATACCAGCAGATGGCAGAGTGACAATAAAGATTGCAGGCAACCTTAAACTGCTCTGGTTAGATGCTATGTCCTTCCGTTCCCTAATACAAAATGGCAGGTGAAAACAAAGACGAGTCGCAGCTTGACCTCACGTACCCTAGGCTGGGCTCCGGGCTCCAAAGGCAGAATATGTACATGGCACAGAAAATATAAGACTGCTTTCTTCTCTGCTTAACATCCATTTCCAGATGCTTTGGTTGCCAGCCCATAAAATCCAAAGTTCTCCTCCGAGCACTCCAGAGCCTTTGACATATTCAGCTGGGCATAGCCAAGATGAACTGAATTTCACTGAGGCTTGTTGGAGCTCCTTGGCACCTAGCAGGAGACTCTAATCCACATAGCCATGTCGTCTCGTCATCACTAGAGGTGATGATCCAGCCGGATTCGGCTCTTTGGCAAGAAGGAGGCAGTTATGCAGCAGTCCCAGAGCGGGAGTGGTGGCGCGGCATCCTGTCCTCTTCGTCCAGGAGACTGCAGACAATCACTTGGCTGTTCTCCCCCTTTGCTCAGTGAGTGTAACTTCTGAGACAGACTTTCACACCAGAGTTTAAGCTGGCCTGAAACTCAGCATTCCTTAGCTTCCCATGTGCTGGGTGAGTAGGCATGAACCTCCATGTCTGGTCTGGTCTTGGTAGATTATTAGTGAGGAATTTGCTTAACAAAATCTCTTCCAGTTGGCCATTGTTTAGATGCAACGGTTGTTTTGATTTAAAAAAGGTATTTCGAGAAAATTCCGGACAAACTTTCTGAGGTTCATATTGTAAGATCTTGAACTTTTGTCAGTATTTTTATATTCTTTAAGGATGTAATGTTTTAAGACCAGCATGGTTTTATTTAATTGGGCCCACACAAAAGTCAGCACAGAGATGAACTTTCTGACACGAGAGTGATCGCTAATAGAAGGTGTGGCCCAGACTCAAGCCACCGCTTCACACCTGTGCCCTGCATGGCTTCCTTTCTTAAGAGTGCCAGAGCACATTCCGCTCAAATTACACGCGTTGCAAGGGAAGCAGGAGCCTTTTCCCAAGAAAGAACAGAAGGACACTGACCCATTGAACTTTGTTTTTTTGTTGTTGTTGTTTTTGTTGTTGTTTTGGTCTTTTGGTTTTTTTTCTTATAAGCCCAAATAAATCCAAATTGTAGATAGAGTCTCTGACACACCAGGCTCTGAGGTTCTTACCTTCTCCAGACTGACCTTCTAACTGAGCAATATGTACAAAACACTCAGCTGTAATGCGACACTACTTAAAGTGGTATGAAGCACGCTGAGAGTCCAGAGGCACAAGCTCGCATTACCAATGAAGTGTTGATGTCCCTTGTCCTTGGACACGCTTGCCAAAGGCATCCCAAAATAGTGTGAAGCGTTCCAGATAGAGTTGGCGCTAATGCGCACAAATAAAACTGCAAAGGTCAAAATCAAATGATATCATAATTAAATGTCTGTGAATTGCAACGTGTCAAACTAGTCAATTGCAACCCCACTCTTAAAGAATCATGTCCAATTAAGTTTAATGTAGGATGAAGGTGAATCTTAAGGACTGGTACAGTGTGGAAGACCCAGAGGTTGGAGCAGGTAGACTCCACGGGGATCTTATTTATTGCCTTGAAGAGGAGGGAGAAATTCTCCCTTTACCCTCAAGGCCATGTCTCTGGGATGACACTGAGGTGAGAGCTGAGGAGGAAAGAGGGAAAACAGCGTGTAAATTCTGTCTTTGCTTGCCACACTCCCTCCGAGGAGCGTTTAGTCTCACTGCTTTAAATACCATCTCTACTGATCTGCTCTCTGTTTCAATAACAAAACACCCGAGGCTGCACACTTTACAAAAGCACCAGGTTCATTTAGCACAATTTGGGGAACTCGTGAGTTCACCCAACATGACATTGGTCTACATACACACACCCATCTCCACTGCTGTGCTGCAATGCAACATGGCAGAAGGCATGGCTTGAGTTGCTAAAGGATAGAAAAGACCACATGGGGAGACAGGGAGTCATTGAGAAGTAGGGGCAGGGCAGGCTTGCAGTTTTTTCCAACAGTGCAGTCATGAGCTAGAATACATGACAACTATCTTAATTTATGCTGAGAACCATGTCTCAGTGGCTTCCCAATAAGTTCCACCCTTAAATATCTCCCACCACTCAACATCACACATGAGGAACCTTCCTCTAACATCCTTTTTCCTAATTGCACCAAATGTCACAGATTCAATGAACTCTGGGCATTTCCCTTCAGATATCTGGCAGACAGCTCAACTAACACATCCAAAACCGACTTTAGACACCTCAGCCTCATGCCATCACTGCCACCTCTCCAGCTCTCCTTTCTTAGTAAAGGGCCATTATAAACCCACTCAGTTGCTCAGGACTTCTCTTTTCTATCCCAAATCCAACTTATCAGCAAAGCCACTTGACTGTGCTTCCAAAATCCCTCTCTTGATGGCCCACTTCTGCCCAGTCCATGAGCCTTTGAGTGGCTTCTCTGCCTTCCTTCTGTGCCCCTGTTAAAAAAAAAAAAAATCTGAAAGCAGCTGCTTCCATACCCACTTTTCTCTTTCCACACTTACACTCACACAACAGTCTTGATTCATTTTCCTGTTCGCTGTCAGTCCATTCCGTGAGAACTGGTGCCACTCTGCCCATCTTGTCCACAACTCTATTTTATCTGTCTAGCATACTTTGTTTAATAACAATTTGTGGAATAACTGAATAAGAAGACATCAGAGCAGAGTAGCATTTGATTTGAGTCTCAAAGAAAAGCAAGGTTTTGGTATGTCAGAGACACTTAGAAGGCTACTCACGAGAGTCTATGCAAAGCTACAGGGACACCGGAAGGGCTGTGCAGGGGGTGACAGACAGAGTGTGCAGGGTAAGGAGTAGGGAGAGTAAGCAGGGAGCTGGAGTGAGGATTCATCTTCACCATCTCCCCTTCCCCAGAGCCATCAGCCCTCCTGAGAGAGGATAATTGACTTGCCAAAGGACCCCATCAAGTCACCTCTTGGCTTCTCGCCAGTGTATTTTGGGAAGCAATGATTCAGAGAGAGTGCTGAAGAGAGCATACCTGCTCCAGTCCTCAGAAGGCTAATGGCTGCTTTGAGCCAGCAAATGAAGGGCGAGGGGGACTCAACAGAACTCAATGGCCAGATGAGCTCACATTAGAGAGGTGGCCTGCAGCTCCTTGGTGGCATTGTGTCACAGGCTGCAGGGAGCGTGACAGAAATCCTGTGAGCCTGGCTAACAAATCTAGGGTGATAAATTCTAGGTGTTTTCAGACAGGCTTTTGTTGCCTCCTGAATCATAGCAGTTACAAAACAATAAAAGCTTAACTATCAAAGAAAGGGTAAGGCCTGTGTACATACGGGAAGGTATTTGCAGTTGACTTTGCTTGATGAGAGTCAACAAAATGACCTAACCATCTTCTGTCTCGATCCCACCTCGGAGCCATAGAAAGACGTTTCTGCCTCCCGACTCTGACTACTCCAGTCCTGCCCCACCTACATCAAATGATGTCTCAATGGGAAGCTTGTTAGGAAACCTGTGTGTCACCTTGCCCTTCTTCAAGCTCCACACTCGTCCCCACAGACTTTCAGGAACTCAACACTGAACAAGGGGCCCCACCCTCTATGGACCCCCACTTCCTTAGTCGAGAGTCTTTTCTTTAGCTTAAAGAACTTGCTCGGTCTGCCCTGCCCCACTTCACCAACCTCATCTATCACTACCCTCTCCTTCCCCCGGATCCTTCTGTTCTGCCCTGAACCTTAGTCCTTGCCCACAAGATATCTCTCCTGCTTGAATAAACCTCAGTTGGTCAGCCATGCTGACTGACACCTGTTATCTGGGCCTCAGTCTTTTCTTCATTCCCTCACCCTTACAGGCAAGGTTAGCTCTCCTTATTTCTCTTATGTTTCCATTCTTGTGTTTCACTGTGACATTTTCATGTGTGTATAATGTTTCTCCATCAGATTCCCACTCCCATTCTCCTGTCTTGCTCTCCAACTTGGTCTCCTACATCTTTCCTAATTGTCCCCTGCTCCCATGTGAGCTGTCATAAAAGTCCCTCCTTCACGTCAATTGTATTTGAGGTCTCTTGTTCTCTAAAGTCGATGGAGCGATTCTCTCTACAGAGAATCCTCTGTGGGTGAAAACTTGGTACACAAAGGACAAAACAGTCTCGTGGACCAGAGGCTTGATAGATCTCCATCAATAGGTAAACAGAAAATTCTATGAAGGGTTCAGTGGATAATTGAACAAATGACAATAAAGAAGTAACCATGATGCGGATGCTGGGATAATTAAATCCTGATTGTGTGTGGCTTCAAGATTCCCCTACTTCCCTCACATCTTCAGTTTCCTCTCCTTTAGTGCCATCCCTGCCAACTCTAGCTGCATGACATTATAAAGAAGGAAAGATACTTCATGGAGTTTCTGTCACTTTCCAGAAAGGGCATCTAACACTATCAGCACAAAGAAGAAACTAAGGCTTTAGAATAAACCTCACTACGGTGGAAACCATCACAGCAGAGGAGTGGGGACTGTTTAGTGTGTTAGTTCCTTTTCTTGTTGCCGTGACAAAATTCCTTGGGAAAGCTACTCAACCAAGGAAGGGTTTATTTTATCTCTCAAGGAGGCGTGGTTACCATGGCACCAGGAAGATGAGGTGTCATCTCACACGAGGGCTCCATTCAGGAGTTGATGAATGCAGATATTAGCTGGCTTTCTGCTTTTTATACAGTGAAGTACTATAGCTGAGGAAATGGTGCCCCTGACGTTCAGGATGGGTCTTCCCTCTCTAGTGGATCCTTTCTGGAAACACTCTCAGAGATGCACCCAAAGGTATGTTTCCACAGTCAACAGTGAAGCTTGGCCATCAGGAGTAAACGGCCGTATCCTAAACACGAGCTCCCCCCCCCCCCCAGATGCTTGCTGTATTCACAGCTGTAGAGAGACCATACAGAAGAAATCAGGGTGCAATGTACACTCCAATTTCTGTGAAGGAAAGGAAGAGATGAGATGGTGAGGTGAGGTGAGGTGAGGTGAGGTGAGGTGAGGTGAGGTGAGGTGATCAGTAGCAACTGACCTTGAGCTAGGGAGATGGCCTGAACTTTCCAGCTGGGCCCAACATTGAGAGAGTCACAAACTTCTGGTGAAAGAATGAGACATGAGAGACATGGAGGAAAGAAGGGGAGGAGAATCCTTAGGAGAGAGAAGAATATGACCCACAGCTACTGGCCAGAAAGATGACAGAAGAGGAGACACAAGCCAAGAAAGGCAGCTAGCTCTAGAAGCATAAAACAACATGCCACCAACAGGAAAAGGGTCCCGCCAGAGCTCTGCCCAGAACCTGAGGAAACCTGGCTCCAGGTCATGGCCACAGCCTCTACAAAGAACGCAAGCTGCCAGCACCTTGACATCAACCTTGTAAAATCCAGAAGAGAGAATCAACTAGGCCACACTGCCCAGACTGCCAGCCTACAGAATGCGAGACAACTGGGTGCTTTTGAAACCACTACATTTATTCTGAAGCAGAAAACTAACATAATTACCCCAGACCAACTTCATCAGAAGATGGTCTGTGACATCACAGATAAAGATGAACCACTAAGGTTTCTGAGATATGTGAAGCCAAAATGGCAGACATGACAGCTCCTGCTTTCTGTTTAATCTTATTGTATTTTTATGTATATTTGTGAGGTTTATTTCTATTTAGTGGCAGCGGGGGGAGGTGAGACGATGGCTGTGACTATGTGCCATGTGTGTGGTACCTGCAAAGGCCAGAAGAGGACTTTACATCCCCTAGATGCAAACAGGCTTGATGGAGGTGGGTCATCTTTCTATCTGTTGTTTCATTGGTTAAGTAATAAAGAAACTGTCTTGGCCCCTTTAATAGGACAAAAAATTAGGTAGGCGGAGTAGACAAAATAAAATGCTGGGAAAAAGAAGCTGAGTCAGGAGTCGCCATGATTCTCCCACTCCAGACAGACGCAGGTTAAGATCTCCCTGGTAAGCCAGCTTGTGGGGCTACACAGAATATTAAAAATGGGTTAGATCAATATGTAAGAGCTAGCCAATAAGAGGCCGAAACTAATGGGCCAGGCAGTGTTTAAAAGAATACAGTTTCCGTGTAATTATTTTGGGGCATAAGCCATGCGGGCGGCCGGGTGCCGGGGACGCAGCCCCGCCGCTCATATTACAACACAGGCTATTTTGAGCTGCCCAACACGGGTGCTAGGAACTGAACTTGAATCCTCTGCAAGGGCAGCAAACTCCCTCAACAGCTGAGCCATCTCTCTAGCTCTTCTTTTATTTTGAGATAGGCTCTTGTATAGTCCCAGCTGGCCTCAAATCTCATTATGCAGCTAATTCCTTATCCCCTTGTCCCCACCTCTCAAGCCCTGGCATTACAGCTGTGCTACACCACATCTGCTTTGATCATCAAGTTCTTCAAGGATGGTCACTGAAGAACCAGGCAACTGTGTACTGGTCATTGCCCAGCAGAGCTAAAGCAAGCTGGTGGCTCTTCAGGTCAGATGAATGATTTATGGTGAATAACTTCAGCACTCTACAGCCTCTGGACCTCACCCTCCTAGGTGTGTGACTGGAAGGTGCCCTGCCCTTGAGGTCTACAGCCTCCGAACCTCTGCCCAGATGCATGGTGGAGTGCTCACTGGCTGCATGCTAACTGCTGGTTTGAGGCGGAGCACCCTGACTCCAAACATGCTCTTGTGGACCTCTGCAGTGGATAAGCCACAAGCAGGCCAGTCCACCACTGAGCTGTCCCTTTGTGTCTTTCCCCTCAATGAGCTGAAGTCCTTGCCGCCACTTTCCAGGCCTGTTCTCTTGAAAGTGCCGCGTAACTAGCCGTGTTTGTGGCCAATGGGCAGTAAAGCACTATCCTCTGCAGAGCCAAATTGAATGTATTATGCGTTTCTTGATAACCTGCTAAGGATCAGCGGCTGAGCTCGCTCCTTCCGTGTTCATTACCTGGCATTGCAGGAGCTTGTTCCCTTGTCAAGCTGGAATGGCATTGTCCTCTAGAGGCCCTGTTGTCAGCTAGGGCTTCCTACTGAGTCCTAGCTCACCCTCTGACATCACAACTGGCTTAACTGTTTCTTTCTCCTGTCCTGTCCTCTGAGTCCAGCTCGCCAGGCAGGTGGCCCTGATGCTCCCACTATGGAGAAGAGACTGGGTGGAACCTAGGATATTTCGAATATCATCCATCCTTTCCAAGAAATGGGTCAGCATCTAAACGACCATCACAGAGAATCTGGAAGGAAGCTGCCTGGCTTCGATGTTAACTTTCTTGCTCACAGTATGCTTATGAGAAGTACACAAATCTATGACTGTTTCTCCATTTGAATAATAATAGTCCTTATGGGGGTAACATTAATATTAAATAACAGTGTCTATCAGGCACGATAGTGATTTCTCTTAATACTATTTAAACTATAAATTAAACGTTCATCCCTGATTCCTCCTTTCTGCTTACAGTCAGTCCATGATCAAATCTAACCATCTTGTCTCTGGTTCTCTCCTGAGTCTGTCCTCTTCCCCCCATCTGCTACCACACTGAGTTGACTGTCTCCATCCACTGCCACACTGGGTCCGCTGTCCCCATCCACTGCCACACTGGGTCCGCTGTCCCCATCCACTGCCACACTGGGTCCGCTGTCCCCATCCACTGCCACACTTGGTCAGCATCTTTGGCCTAGGCAACTGGGAGCCATCCTCTCATATCCTTGACAAACTCTTTCTTAAGCTTAAAAAAAATGTATAAGTAAATAAAAAGTCGAAGCAGGGTGTGAAAATGCAATCTGAGCTCACGCCTCTCCTGCTGAAACCTGTGGCTTCTAGTAATACCAGAATGAATGAAATGAATTTTACGCCCTGGCAATGCTGAAGCTTGCATGGGCAGCCTGGATATGGTGGTTCTGTCCATATTGGGTTTCATGGTCTAAGTTGCTGAGGACAACTGACCAGGTCTCTTCCTCAAGAGGCACGAGATCTCATTAAAGATGATTGTGAGTCACCATATGGTTGCTGGTGAACTCAAGACCTTTGGAAGAGCAGGCAGTGTTCTTAACCTCTGAGGGTTTGGTTCTAGTAATACCAGAGCCAGCAGCAAGTCCTGAAAAACCTGATCCACCCCTTTCTCTCCATTCCTCTCCATCCTACCTCTTTTTCTCTCTATGGCCATCCTGGCCTTCCTTCGGTACCCACATTAGCCACGCCATTCCCACTCAAGAATGTCAGTGTGGCAGCATTGACTTTTTCTCACTATTGTATTTCTCATGGTTAGCACTGTTATTGCCGTGAGAGATTTTTTTTCTCTCAATGAGTTTTGAATGAATGAATGAGTGAGTGAGTGGGTGGGTGAGTGAGTAAATGTACTGTGACACAATCATAAGGTCCAGGCAAGTAAGATGGCACTTCTGTCTCTTTCCTTCTCTTTGGGAGTAAGCAGGATGATAAAGAGAAAGAAAGAAGAAAGAGAGAAAGAAAGAAAGAAAGAAAGAAAGAAAGAAAGAAAGAAAGAAAGAAAGAAAGAAAGAAAGAAAGAGAGAGGGGGGCGGGAGGGAGAAAGAAAGAAAGAAAGAAAGAAAGAAAGAAAGAAAGAAAGAAAGAAAGAAAGAAAGAAAGAAAGAGGGGGAGGGAGAGAGAAAGAAAGAAAGAGAAAGAAAGAAAGAAAGAAAGAAAGAAAGAAAGAAAGAAAGAAAGAAAGAAAGGAGGAGGGAGGAAGAAAGAAGGAAAGAAATAAAAGAAACAAAGAGAGAAAGGAGTATACTCCAAGTCTAAAGGGTCAGACAGCAATTAAACGCCAGCTGGTCTAAGAGTGTAGTGAGTGTTAGAATGCCTGCCTAGCGTTAGACCCCAGGGTTGTTCTATTCCCAGCACTACAAAAACAAAGCAAAGGACTGCAGATGCCTTTTTCTCTACTCTCACCACTCAATAGCTATGATATTTTGGGGTCTGCTTTCTAAAAAAGTCTATTTTCATTTTTTTCTCACAAAAATACACAAAGCATCACTTGCTACCATCCTGCTACTAGGTTAGCTTTTATTTTTCTTTGTCCTTAAGTAACCTACTGCCTCCCCATTCCAGCTTTGCAAAACTCACACACAATGATCAGGTGCTGAGGAGTGAGGAGCAGACCATGGGGTTCCCACAGACACGATGAGAAGTGGGGCTATAGAGATGAGGCTTCTAAAACCGTGGTGGATTCCTGAGGTTGACTGGAGCAGCATGACCTCTGAGGTCTGCACAAGAAACATTAGTGAATGGATTTGCATTAAGGAATTCCCGCCGGGCGGTGGTGGCACACGCCTTTAATCCCAGCACTTGGGAGGCAGAGGCAGGTGGATCTCTGTGAGTTCGAGACCAGCCTGGTCTACAAGAGCTAGTTCCAGGACAGGCTCCAAAGCCACAGAGAAACCCTGTCTCAAAAAACCAAAAAAAAAAAAAAAAGGAATTCCCAAACTTGCTACATCTCTATTTCCTGAAGCTAGCAGAGTACAGAGGCATGGAATTCACCTTTGATTACTAATTCACTGCTGCCCCAGTTTGGGATGATCTGGGCTCTGGCTGCTACGGTCCAGTCTCCTTGTCTTCAGAAGGCCAAGGACTTTGCCTTTATCCTGAGAATTCCAGATGTGCTAGTGCTCTGGAACTGCAGCTGCATCAAGGGACCATCAACAGAGCTCTCAGCATGCCCTTGCCATCTCAGACTAATATAATAGGATATATTGTTTAAAGACTGTATTTATTTTACAGTGGTCTGCCTGTATCTGTGCCTGCAGGCCAGAAGAGGGCACCAGATCTCATTGCAGATGGCTATGAGCCACCATGTGGTTGCTGGGAATTGTACTCAGGAAATCTAGAAGAGCAGCCAGTGCTCTTAACTTCTGAGCCATCTCTCCAGCCCTAGAATATTATTTTTTTTCCAATTAAATAATAAATGTTTTATTTCTTCAATGACTTTTAAAATGTGAACATTCTGAGATTTAGCCTCAGGCTTTACTTCCAAGTAACTTCTTCATTGGGCCTCAGTTCCCTCCGAAATAGCATACTCTTATTCCGGAAGGCAGTTAGCTTTTCGTCATCCCTCCTGTCTAGATAGCATCCAAAGACAAATCCCATAGGGACAAGTATATGAACCCAGTGTTCACGTACAAGCTGAAGCAAGGTCATCGTGGCTGCTGCAGCCGGTGCCGAGCATGACCCACAACCAAGGGCAGCGGTAGGCAGCTAGGCCACCAGCGCCAGCGGAAGCAGCTTATTTTTTAATAAGTATAAAAGTTTAATAAAATAGCATCCTCCATATCTTGCTGTACCTGTCAAACTCACTCCTCCTCTACCTCTCTGAAACTCCTTGAAGGAAGCATGCACCATAGCTTCCCCTTGGGATGGAGAACCCCAGAATATCTCTGCACTATTGACATGATATCCCAGAGAAGTGAATAGCCTGAGGATAGACCAAGATGGTGACTTTCTCACCAAAAGATTCTAAAAAGACTGGGGGTTTATGGGAATTATTCAGAAATCTCATTTGGTCAATGTCAACCCAACCTCTGGATGTTTAATTCAGCTGGTCCTGGGTAGAAGCTGAAGATTCCATTTCTAATGAAGTCCCAGTTGATACTGATGCCACCGGCTCTATCTTGAGAACCACTCACATGGGTGTTAAATAATAAACCCACTAGTTAGTCTCAGAAACACAGGTTCAAGTCCATGCTTAGCCACATCTCCAAGTAATCTTTAATCAACCACTTGCTCTCTCTAGTCCTCTGCTTTTCTTGTGTATGGGAAGGAAGCAACAGTGACACCATAGCTAAGACTCCAATGTGACACAAAGCACTCCTACAGGGCTTGCTCTTCCGCTACTGTTTCCCAATGTTCTGGTCACTGCTTCTCATTGTGAACACACATTTAAGGAGAGACTTGTTTTGGCCCAGGACTGTTTTCCATTTAAATAACATTAACGCATTAGCCCTATTTACTCAACAAACATCCAATAAACACTGTACACTCAGCCTTGATGTGTAGTGCAATAATAAAAAGTGGAGATATTCCCTACCCTTCTGGCTTTAATGCTGTAATAGAGACAGATAAATGGCGGGGAGGGGGTAGCCCAAGGTTTGAACATATACTATGAAAAGAAGTTGGAAACTAGACATGGTAGCCCATGCCTTTAATCCCAGCACTCAGTAGACAGGGGCAGGGGTGTCTCTATGAGTTCAAGGTCATCATGGTCTACAAAGGGATTTCCAGGACAGCCAGGGTTGTTACACAGAAAAACCCTGTCTTGAAAAAAAAAGAAAGAAAAAGAAAGAAAGAAAGAAAGAAAGAAAGAAAGAAAGAAAGAAAGAAAGAAAGAAAGAAGTGAGGAAGGGAGGAAGGACGAGGGAAACTAGAAAGAGATGTTCTACAGTGCTCTTGGTCAGCAAAGAGTGGGTTGTCTGGGCAGATATTAAGAGAACACTAAGACAGGAGGCAGGAAGACAGGGAGGGTTCCAAACAGCATGGAGCTTAGAAAGTAGTAGGAGTTGTTGAATGTCAAAGCCTTGGATATGAAATGAGAGATGTTCTGGGGGCAGGGTGATCCTAGAAGCCACATAAAGGAGTCTGGGTTACAATGTCGTTCTTTTAGGGGCACTGCATAGAAACTGAGAATTGAACTTCTTATAACCCTGTTCCCTGCAGTGACCTGGGGATCTTTTGCAAGAAGTCCTGAAAGCTCTAGCCTCCTTATTGTCAAACTCCCAGAGACGTCCCTACAAAGTGGCTCTGCTTCCTTTAAGAGCCCCTTGCCTTTCCTCCTCATTGAAACCTTCCTGTTTCCATAGCTTTACTTTTGGAGCCTTTCTAGTGAGCTGTCGTTCCCTATGAATCTCACTTTCAAATCATTTGCTCTTAAAGATACTCTTATGCCCCTAGATTCTATTTTGCCCATTACTTTTTGTAGCTCTTCTTGTATGAAAATGCTTAAAAGCAGAAGGAGAGAGAGCACGAGCAAGGAACTCAGGACCGCGAGGGGTGCACCCACACACTGAGGCAATGGGGATGTTCTATCGGGAACTCACCAAGGCCAGCTGGCCGGGGTCTGAAAAAGCATGGGACAAAACCGGTCTCGCTGAACATAATGGACAATGAGGACTACTGAGAACTGAAGAACAATGGCAATGGGTTCTTGATCCTATTGCACGTAATGGCTTTGTGGGAGCCTAGGTAGTTTGGATGCTCACCTTACTAGACCTGGATGGAGGTGGGTAGTCCTTGGACCTCCCACAGGGCAGGGAAACCTGCTTGCTCTTTGGGCTGAGGAGGGAGGAAGACTTGATTCGGGGAGGGGGGGGAATGGGAGGTGGTGGCGGGGAAGAGGCAGAAATCTTTAATAATTAAATAAATTAATTAATTAATAAAAAAAAAGAAAGAAAAAGAAAATGCTTAAAAGGTAAAACCGGTATGTTAACTATTAGACTATTAAGGAATAATAATCTCAATTGCTAGTGCCATAAGTTCATCCAAACCTGGGTGATTTTGCTGAATGCTATTGATGGCAACTGTGATATGTCCTTTGTTGGAACTGTTCGCTTCCCTAAATGTTCCTGATCTGTTCCATCCCTTGAAACATAGCATCCCTCTCTTCTATACTTCTGCCAACAGAGAGCATTTGTTCCATGGACTTCGATAAATTGGCCCCGAACTCCTGTGCTGAAGAAGTATTTCTCATTTAAAATTGGATTTATTGCAGACATGTCTAGAAAGTGGCCATGTTTTCTGGATATTTGAAGCCTGGATAGAATATAATTAGTGTCGTGAAGCCTCTGTCCCTCTACTCCACTGGGATGAAGACTATGGGACCACATGCTGATAACTTACCCTGGCAACTACTCCTGTATAGTGCACACACCATCTTAGTCCCTTGCTCTGGTTTCTGAGTCCCATTACATTCTCCTTCCAGCCCCAGCTTTCTCGTCACTCCCTCCAGTACTCACTTATTCTCTGCTCTGCTTTCAGATCCGTAGCATCCAGCAGCTCCTAACACTAACCAATGGAAGTTTGCAGGAATTGTGTTTGTGATTTAATTATGCTTCATGTTATATGCCAAATAGCACCTGGAACATATGAGGTTCTCAGTGATTACACGCTTAGAGAATTAATGAGTCTCCTTTGGTGGGGCTTCCAGCTACTGGGTAACAGGTTTTTCTTTTCTTTGAATTCCTAACTTCCTACATGTCAACTTCTTTATTTACAACAATCAGCGTGTCACATGACAAATATTGCTCTACATCCTGGGAAATAATCCCTAGCCACAAAGAGCAATAGCTAGCACAGGGAAGATGCCTGTTTGCAGATTCACCAGTGGGTGTGCATAAAGAACCCAGGAATATGGGCTGCTCCACGGAGCACAGGGGAAGTCAGTGTAGCTGTACGAGTATATGACGTCAGTGTGCGACATCAAAAGTCCAAGAAGCTGCCACGGATCGGGGAGGGGGGATTCAAGTTGTGAAGGAGTAGAGATTTTCTGGGATTAGAAAGAAGGGAATAAGAACACACCAAATAGATACTGTATGTGGGGGAGTGCTTAAAGACCTCGGGGATCCCAAAGTCTCTTGGAGCATAGGGATGTGTCTTAGGTGACCTCCCAAAGTCTGACAAGGTGACATTCAAGTGCAAGAGCTTTATTCAGGAGAGGAATGAGGTTTCAGTGTGATATGTGTTAAGCAAGATAGGTGGCCAGCGAAGGTTTTGTTGTCAAACAAGACACTGCAGTAGAAAACTGGGCCCACGTGCTGTGGGAAACTCAGGGTAAAGTTCAGAGAAGCCTACAATCACCTCTCTGGAGGGACAATGAAGCTGGGTTCTTCATACACAAAACCTTTACCATGGGCTGCAGACACTCCTGGGGGTAAATTCCTCCTTCTTCTGGTACTCCATGTGTACCTGACAGTTTTCTTTGAGGCTGAAGACAGCCTCGGGTAAGTTCCAGCAGGTTCTCTTTGCTTAACTCATTTTCTAAACACACCTGAGGCAATGTTAAAGACAGGCACAGAGTACCCCGAGTCTGCTGTAGTCTGCAAGGAAAGCTGCAGGAGAGATAACCAGGGAATGAAGCAAAAACCAGATTCTGAAGGCTTGTGTATGTCATAGAACTTTTTCTACACGGAGGGAGCAGTGCTGAAAAACTTGAGGTAGGAGGAGTGTCCTTACAGAATCTGAATTTGTAGCTGAGTGCTGTGGCTCACCCCTCTAACCCCAACACTCAAGAAGCTGAGGCAAGAGGATCACTGTAAGTTTGACACAGGTCTGGATTGCATTAGGATTTCTAGGTCAGGGTGGAATTCAGAGTGAGGTTTAAATGATATTTGGATTTTGACATTTCCATCTGAGGAGTAATGGACAACACTGGAAGTAGGGATGGGGGGAAGTGAGAAAAGATGGTTTCTCTGTGCTGGCCCTGTAAGTGGATGGTGATAACACCCACCAAGACTGGGGGAATAGAGCATGGGAACAAGTTGCTATGCATGGTGAACATGGAGATTGGAAGGCCTTGGAAAGCACCCAAAAGGAAATTCCATTTGGCACAAGATATAGGATCAGTGTGGGTGGAGGGGACCGGAAATGAGAAGAGCTGTACAGAAACTAGTACTGTCAGGAGATCCTTGGGACAGAGGAAGCAGGAGGATGTGCGGGGGATGGGAGTGAGGGGAGGGGGATGAAACTCCGCCCAGCATCCCCCACGGAAATCCTTTGACCAATCTGGAAATGACACAGCTTCTCCAATCCCGAGTACTACTTTGCCTTCATTTCTCTTCCTGTCTTCCAATATATATATATATATATATATATATATATATATATATATATATATATATATTTTCCCTGTGCGCACAGTTGAGTATGAGCAGAAAGCAAGAAGAACTGTATAATTTGAGTTAACTTGCTAAACTCACATTCTCATCCTTTTCCTGTGTAAAGTGGGGTTCTGGAGGACAGGAGCCGCTTGTCTTAAGAAACTTTCTTAGTTTGCAAAGCTTGCTCATCCGCCCCCAAAAGCACACTGGGGAGCAGCGTGCTTCTAACCTGCTGATCCTCACTGAGTGTTAGGCTTGGCTGTTAATTAAGAAACAAGTGCCCTTGGGACCATCTTTCAGAATACTCACAAAGTCCAAAGGGCTGACGTCACGGCTGTAACAGCCCTTTGTAACTATTTACTTTCCCGCTTTTCCATGAGTGTGACATTGTCTACAGACGCATGGCCTTTCCAACAAACAGTTATGCTGGCCAAAGATGGGATGGCCCCTCCATGGAAACGAACAGGTGATGACACTCCTTTCACGGTCTCGGCATCCACAGATGATATTTTATCTGGCTGCAATGAACTTAGCTCCTGATTGTTTATGGCGAGGCTTTAGGCAGAGCAGGTTGTGACCGCCTGCTCTGTATTCTGCTCTATCAACTCTGGTTAAATGTGTTGCAGAGACAGAGCACAGCAGCCCAATTAGAACAGGTCTCCAAACAGCCACTGTGAAAGCACTGCCTGTGGCATAAGGGCAAGAGGAGAGAAGGAGGCCAGGAGCTGCTCTGTAGAAGATCACTGGCCGGATCATCCCAGACAGATGTCCCTAACATTCCCAGGCTCTGACAGTGCACAGCATTTCATTACTGCTTCAAGTTCAAACCCACGGACTTTACTCCTCTCTCTCTCTCTCTCTCTCTCTCTCTCTCTCTCTCTCTCTCTCTCCCTCTCTCCTTTCTCCACTCACTTCCTATATGCAGGCCATTAACATTTATCAATAATGGTGGCGATAGCATGTATTCACTATGAGTTATATACGAGACATGCTTTATTCTATATACTTTTAACTCTTCATCAAACACAGTTAGCATAACAGCTTTCTGAGGAAGGGCATATGTTGAAGCAATGGCTTCTATTCTGTCACTACTAGAAAGAGGCAGACTCTTGTAAACATGGAGCCTTGTCAAAAGAAGTTAGGTCATTTTGGCCATGATCTTAAAAGGTACTGATGCTCTGGTCACTTCTCACTTGTCTTCTTTTGTTTCCTGGTCATCATGAGGCTTCCAGGCTCCACTGCCACAGAGTCCCACTTTGGTATACTGTGCCCCTTACATGCCCAAAGCGATTCAAACCGTGGCCCAGAAATACATGCTTTTCCCTTTATAAGCTTTTTTTGCACCGGGTATTTGGTCATAGTGATTGACAGTTGGCCAAGAGTCCATTATTATCCCATTTTGTAGCTATGGAAACAAGAGTTTAAAAAGGTAAGTAGCTAATCCAAAGATCACAGGTATATGGTAGCAGAGATGGCAGATGGGACTAGATTTTCCTGTCACTACACTTGATCAGATCCCCTCTTGCAAAGCAGTAATGACCTCACTTGCCACTGCTTTACATGGAATTTTGAGCTGTCCAGAGAATTGTCACCAAACATATTATTTGATCATCTAAATAGACCAGAAAACTAGGCAGGCCATAGATGACCCTCTGCCCTAGTCTGCTTTCTATTGTCATAATAAACACTCTACCCAAAAGAAACTTGAGGAGGAAAGAGTTTATTTCTATCTATTGCTTACATCATGAAAGAAAGTCAGGACAGGAACTTATGTCAAGGGCCTAAGGGCAGGAACTGAAGCAGAAGTCATAGAGGAATTCTGCTTACTGGCTTGCTCAACCCACTTTCTTATCCAACCCAAAACCGCTTGCCAAGGGGTGGCATCACCTGTGGTGGACTGGGCTCTCCCACATGAGTTGTTAATAAAGACAATACCCTGTAGACTTGTATACAAGCCCATCTAATACAGGCATTTTCACAGCTGAGGCTCTCTCTTCCCAGAGGACTCTGGCTTGTGTCAAGGTGACAGGGAAAAAAATTCTAGCCAGCACACACCAGTTATTACTGAAATGACTGGGACTCTCAGGGTGTCACTGACTCTCTGAAAGCTGCCCCTCAGAGCCTTGGTTGAGGACTATCTGACTCTTCATTCTCCTCATAAATGCCATACTTTATGCTTCCCCCTAAAGCTGGGACTTCCACTTTTGAAATAACCAATGTACAAGATTACCTAGGATGTGTGTTTGGGCCAAACGACACTTCTGTTAGAATTTTCCAGAAAGGAAATAAGGCTCTCCTTCACTCTCTTCATTCTGTTTCCTTTCCCTTTGGTATTAGTTCAAAACTAGGTAGGCATGAGGCAAAAATCTTGAGAAAATTCAGTCTGATCTTTGGGGAAAGAAGTTGGGAGCAGCTGAAGGAGATGAACTCCAAGGCCCACTGCCCAGTGAGATCCTGCAGAGTTGTGTTCTGGGAGCTGCCCTGTCCTCATCCTTCTAATTGCAGATGCTCCATTCCCTCAGGCAGGAATCACCAGAGACCCCTCCTAGCTGGGTTCCCAGGCTTTGCTTCCAATTCACCCGGTCTCCTTTCACCAGGGTGATCCTATGTACCTATGCTAGATTTTTATGCCCTACTAGATCATTCCTCTCCTCTAGCTGCCTTACTTCTCTCAGCCTGAAGCCCTTGTCCCTCCTCTGCTCTCCTCAAATGGTCTTCGTTTTCCTTTTTATCCACTTAAACATAGCCATCTTTTCAGGCCTAAGTCAACCATACTGAAGTTCAACAAGAATTATCTTCCTCCCAAAGAACACAAAACAATCAAGTTAGAATCTCTGTCACCTGCACTGAACCTGAAGCTAAGCAAGAACTCGTCTTTTGCTCAGAGAGGGATACAATCAAGACCAGATGCTCTGAGCTGCACTTTCATTTGAATGTGTACTGTCTTATGTTTTGGGTTAGTGAGGTGAGCTGATTCTGTCTGTTTGGGGAAGAATAGACACACCTCAGAAAACGACCTACAAGCCATAGTTCTGAGTCACATGACTGAGGTATCTAAATGGTAAGTTCGCCCCCCGAAAGCCCTTCTATTCCCCCGGGAGTCACTGCGTCTTCTTAGGGCACGTATGTCACATTCCCTCGGGAGCAGCTATGTGAGGTACCGTGTTAGGTGGCTCTGGGTTTTCAGGGTGCAGCCCATGGCTTTCATCTGCACTGACTCAGCGTGACTGGCTGAGGTAGCCTGAGGTTCTCTGGAATCTTGGTTTCTTGATCTCTCCCTGAGGCAGAGCTGGTGAGTCAGGTCCTCCTCCTCAGCCCAAATCCCTCTGGCTGCTGTCTGACCTGCTTTGACTCCTCTTAGCTTTCAAGACTGCTCTTGATACTCATCTTAACCAGATTTTACATGGTGTGATTTGCCTGGGGCCTCGAACTCTCCTGGAGAACTCAATGTTTTGCTCTGCTCACAACCACTGGCCAAATGTGCAGGGGCAGGCTTGGGAAAAGCTGCCTGTGGGCTAGGAGAACTTGAATGACTTTGGTTTTTGCAACTGTCTAGTGTAATTTAGGTTGTAATTGTCTAAAGACAAATTTGTAAAAGATCAGCATTTACTATGGAATAAAAACAACCACTTCCCACAGTAGCGCGAACGGGAGAAGTACGCAGTGGCTAAAGAAGGAAGAAGAGAAAGCTGGGACTGTATTGTGTGGTGATTATAAAGCCGGGGCAGGGTGAAAGATAAAGGAAACTTTGGTGCCAATAAAACAAGGCCAATGTTTAGTTATGAAAAAATCAGTAAAGTACATAGTAAACATTTGAGTCCATTCTTCTAAATGGTCCCTGAAGAGTTATGCTAAAGATTTTTCTAGGTATTTTGTTTATGTTTACCCATGTACTTCTATGTCAACAAGAGCATAAGAAAGGTTCCTGTTTCTAGGAAGGGTAATGAACAGGGAAGTAAAAAATTGAAACAATAGTCTTATTATGAGAAATTAAAGAAAGATACTTCTTCAAAGCCACCAGACAGTAGTGAAGTTAGCCGAAGGATGGTGAAATGCTTGCCAGCCCATGCAAGGCCCTGGGCTTGATCCTCAGCAAATCATATACTAGGACTAACAAAAGTGGGGGTGTTGTAACTTTAGTGCCTGGGGAGACTATTTTACTCTCTTTTTGCTTATCTCAGTGCTCCGACCGCACTTACTGGGAAAGCAAGAACTAACATTTATTTGAATACTTACTGGAGTTCTATATCTTTCAAAGTATTTTTAAGACAGTCTTGTGTAACCCAGGTTAGCCTTGAACCCATTATTTAATAAAAGGTGACTTTGAACTCCGATTCTTCTGCCTCGACCTCCCCAAAACCGAAACATCACACCTGCCAGGCCAGCCCTCTACCAGCTGGGGGTCATGGCTAGCCCTTCGAGCACGTTTCAAGTGAGAAGTGGTTGGATTATCCTGACCTCTTTAGAGAGTAGCTGTGGTTATTTCTATCTCACAAACAGATTGGCTAGGGCTTAGAGAGTTTCCATAATATGACCAACTAAGGTCACATGCTAGGCTAGATCTACAACTAGGGCATCGCTCTCTACATCCAAGTACTTAATCTGGCTCCTAATCTGCGGGAAAGCATTATTCTCCAAGAGGGAGAGGACCATTCCATCACCAGAGTACACCCTGAGAATGAGAATGAACTTGAAGAGAAGTGGGTACCCTCTCTATGATGGGGCCACACAGATTCTAGTACCAGACTGTCTCAAGCTAAAGTTAAATTTGGGCTATACAGAAGGCCAGGACACAGGTAGGCAGAGAAACAGCTGAGACTTTCTGAGTCCAAGATTCTGACTCTTCCATATTGTTTTTCCCATTCCATCTGCTCCCGCATACATCGCACACAGGCATGAACCTGCACACACACACACACACACACACACACACACAGAGTACCTCACTTCCATGCTCACAGGCTCCATCTCATCAAGAGAGAGCAATGCACAACTGGTCTTTATAGCTTCCAAGTAAGGAAATGGATGCCATCTTCCCACTGAAAGAGGCCGGTGAGCCATGCATGGTGCTACATATTGGTAATCCCAACATTTGGGAGGTCAGGAGTTCAAGATCCGTCTTGGCTACTTAGAGTTCAAAGTCAGCCTGGTTGATATTAGACCTAAAAGCCAGAATGCATGTATTGATACATACAGACCCATGACTAATGAGTACTCTATAGAAGGACAAACCATCCTAGATGGTAGCCTCATCTAACAGAGCTGAACCCAATTCTGAAAGACTTTGGCCTCAGCTGCCTGAGAAGACCATGCCCACAGCTCTGTACTTTTCCACAGTAAAATTTAAGACAAGCTGCTTTCACTATGATACAGAGAGGCTGTCTCCAAGGGCAGTTAACAAAATAAATAATAAATAAAATAATGTGTGTAGGCTGCCTCTTGCAGCTCACTTGCTTCGAGAGGTCACTGTCCTCAGTTCACAGGGTCATCTGTTGTCACTGCCTCATCGCCACCCACATATGAAGCCAATACATTATCCAGTTCCCCTTGGGAATGACAGCATGATTAGGAATACAGCCTGCCAGGGTTTGAAGACCGTCTAGAGAGTGAGCTTCTGCGGACTGAATTGCTAATTTAGACAAATGAAGCTCCAAGTAAACACTAGCCGCATTGCTAACAGACATGTAATGGCGTGACATAATTAAAGCACCTGGTAATCACAGCCTTTGGCCCGCCACTGTGCAAGGTGCTGGAGGTCCTGGTTTCCCACTTAATCCCCACCACACACTACGAGAGCTTATTATCCAAATTTCACAGAAGAGGGATGTCAGGGAAATATGTGTCTGATTAATTTTAGACAGCTGGAAAAGAAACTCAAAACTCAAGGCTAGGTCGGGTGACTCCAGGTTTTCCTCATTTGTACAGCCTGATGCTCCCTCTTCTGCTGACACACAACATGGAGTGAGCTCCAGTTCTCTGTTTGCACTCGTAGGCTTTTGTTAAAAGCATGGCGTGGTCGCTCCCAATGGAACACATGGCAACCTGACAAATGACATGTTCCCCCAGTCACTATTCGGGGGTTCTAGGCTCTTCACAAATCTGCCGCTAGATAAGCCAGCAGATCTCTGAAGATTGGCACCCATGCCTGTGGTGATGCTGACAGTGACCCAGTTAAAGGTTAAGCTGTCTCCTGCCAGAGCTGGGTTGGGTCGCAATGCCAGCACTGGGCTGCAGTTCTGCTTTCCCTGGGGTTCCTCTTTCCTCCTAATTAGAGAACTGCCTGAGACACTGCTATCTTGAAGACAGGGCAGTGAGAGGCACGTGTTGGGGAGGAAAGGTAAAGCCAGCACGTACTTTGCATTGAGGAAAAGGAAGGGAGTTACTTGACAATGTTCCTTCCTATTGCTCATGGAGCAGCTGTCCTAGCTTATGGTCACGTGATGACAGCAGGTTGGAAGTTTCTGTGAATGGCTGTGGAGATGAAAGTGGATGATAGAAGATTATCTGCGTGTCAGAGCTGAGCCATAGTAAGGAACACAATGTTCTCAGTGCACTCACTCAGTAGGAAGGACTTGAGGCCTTAACCCTCCGTTCTCTGGCTCCCTTGACAAGATCAGAAGCATTCGGTAGACTCTGTGAACTATGCTCTTAAGAGAGTCACCTACCATCATCACCATAAAAAGAAAGGAAACAATGTGCCCCTTGGGCCTGATAGCAGGCACTCCCCTGAGGTTACACATAGCAATATTCTGTAGGATGCCCCCTCTCTCTTGCTGCCTAGCATCTTCAGTGAGACATAGTCACCTCCTTGGCCTCAAGATTTGCTAATAATTTGCTCCCTCAGGGCTTCCTGTGTTGTCATCGGCCTGTGTCCTGCAATTGTAGAGGCTTTCCAGAAGGTAAAAAATAAAAATCAGTTGATGGAACTATGACCCCTTCCTGCTGTTACTGTACACCAAAACCCAGACAGCCCGTCAGTGCATATGTGTCAGATACTGCCCCTTCCCCTCTCAGAGACCATTCCTTTGCAAGCACAAATGGAACACCCACCGCTGAGGGTGAAAGTCCTCCGGAGTCAAGAGAAAGAGTACACTATTAGAACCTGTGAGGATTCTAGCAGCACTTCCAGGAATGGAAAGACAGTTCCACTCAACAGAGTCACCAAATTTTACATGCCTGTCTGAAATGGCTCCCACAGACTCAAGCGTCTGAACACTCAACCTCTAGCTGGTGTGCTGTTCAGTAGGCTAACAAACCTCTTGGAGAGGGCTGGTGAGATGGCTCAGCAGTTCTGAGCACTGGCTGCCCTTCCAGAGGTCTTGGGTCTGATTCCCAGCAACCACATGGTGACTAACACTCATCTGTAATGGGATCTGATGCCCTCTAGACAGAATACTCTAGAAAGAACCTTTTAGAGCCAGACCTGACTGGGGGAAGAAGGTCACTGAGGTGCGGACATTTTCCTCATTGCTTCCTTACTCTGCTTTCTGGTCTGACAATCTATGAGAAGCTGCTTCCTCCGGCTCCCACCACTGGAGATGAACTGTACTCTCTGAAACCCGAGTCTTAGCAATTCTCTTCTTTAAAAAGGAAACTGTTCTTCCAGGAGGTGGATGATGGACAAGCGGCACCACGTTGTCCTCATCCACAGGACATGACAATGTCTGCAAACTCACTGTGATTAATTGCAGGTAACAATCATGCTCATGCCTCTTTCTCCTTTGTATTTGGTTATAATTCACTGCCTTCTCCCTGCCACCTCCTTAATTGTCAGAAGTCGTGTACATTAACAGGATACAGGGACTGGCAAGATGGTTCATTGGGTAAAGGCATTTGCTTTTACCTGACAACCTGAGTTCAATTCCTGGAACCAATTGTGTCAAATTTTGCCCACACACGTAACTATAATAAATAAAATATTTGCATATCATCAAACAACCAGTATACTGCACTGTACTTTGAAAGAGTATCCATCGCGGAATGGATAAGTGGAGCTCATTTTTGTTTGTGGGGCCTCCTATACTTGTTATCTGGTGAGCACGCTTGTGAAGCGCTCTCAGGGGTTTTCAAATATACAATGCATTTTTGTTAACTATAGTCTGCCTGCCTTACAGGAAAGCTCACAAATTCGCTCCTCAACCTCTCCCCCATCTTCCCCTCCTTCAATCCCTGGAAAACCACATTCCACTTTCTGCGTCTGAGTTCCAGTTTTGTAGCGTGTACGCTAAGGGCTATGGTGGAGTTTCCCTGCCTGGGAAACTCTTTACCCGAGGACTTACAGGCCTCTCACTGATGCAGACACAACACTGATCGACTCGCTGTAGTGTGTACACATGGATTTCTCTTAACAGCTCAGTTAAGATAATGGTCAACAAGAACCTGTATATGTCGTAGATTAAAAAAAAACAACAACAACTGGGGATCAGAGAGATGGTATTCTGGTGGTAGGCTGTATTCAGCACCAAATGTATGCTGTTGTGAAAGAGCGTGTAAGGCAGCATCCACACTCTTGTCCATGCGGCGAATGTAGGTCAGTGTGCCAGCGTACTTGCCAGGCAGGGAGAGGATGTGTTCGCGATCTCTAGCACTCCGAAATGTATTTAAAAAAGAGAAAAGGCTTTTTCTAAGGATCTGATAAATTCGCTTTACTAATTAAAAAATGTTACTTTGAATTTCACTTAGGGGTTCAGGGCCCTACTAGGTGAAATAAACTGCTTAAGAAACCCAGTTAATTTGACTTACAAAATGGCCTTTTTATGCACAGAGGCCATTCTATCCAAGAAAATACATTTGAAAGGTATATCTAGCCATTGAGAAAACCCAGTAGGTGCAACACGCCCATTCTTCTTCCGTTCATTTCTCACGGATACCTCCCTTTGATGCTGCTGTTACCTCACCAAGTGGTTAAGTAAGGTCCGTTCTCCTTTCGTCTTATAAACAGCAAAGCTACTTGGAACTCTGAAAGGGCAATTGAATCCATCACAGGGAGGGGCAAGTTGTAAAAAGAGCATGGGCTAGGCTCTGAGTTCCTGAGGCCCAGCCCATCTGTCACTTGCCTAGTTGAATTAACGTATACAAAATGTTCCATCCCTCTGAGCCTCAGTTTCTCACTCACAGAAGAGGTTTCTATCTGGACTAAATATTACATAGTACAACGCTTGTGACCTGAAAGGCATCGATGAATAGAAGCTTGTATGCTCCCAGCATCCCCCTGTACTCAGGTGTGTTGGCCAACACTTCACTGTGGGTACCTTCTCTGAGAGTGTTACTGTGGTCAGGGCTCCAGCAAGGGTGGAGAGTAGAAGGTCACCTCTTCATTCTGCCCTTTGAAGAGCATGCAAGCTGAAGGGAGCTAAATATTTGTATGTGTATTGGATCTGAAATTTATGATCCATCCAGTTTGCAGGAGTGCCAACCCTGAGGGTGCCAGAATAGCATACCATGCATCTACACACAGCACACAGATCCTTGCCTAGCCTCAGAATGAGAGAGCCATAGGACTGAGAAGTGTAAGCACCATCAACCCGAGAATCCCACAGGAACAGAGGGCTCCCCAAGGAGTGCCGAGAGAATAGGTTACAAGAGTAGTGTGCCCCCAACCCTTGCCAAGACACAGCCAGGCTAGAGAGGTGGGTGGTACTCACTGCCAGTTTCTTCATCCTGACTACAGTGGGTCCTGAGGATCAATCAGCTCAGCCAGACGTCTCCTTTCTGAGGGGTTTGTCTGTGTACCCATTTCCTACTGCGAGCACCTCTCTTAAGCCTCTGCTTGACAGATCTACAGATAAACAGTGTGTTTTATCCAGCCTGGAGAGGTTTTCGTGGTTGTTAATATCAAGTATTGGTCTGTTAAGGAACAAACTTCTTGGGTATGTTTTTTTTTTGTGTGTTTTTGGTTTTTTTTTTTTTTTTTTTTTTTTTTCCGAGACAGGGTTTCTCCGTAGTTTTTTGGTTCCTGTCTTGGAACTAGCTCTTGTAGACCAGGCTGGCCTCGAACTCACAGAGATCCGCCTGCCTCTGCCTCCGGAGTGCTGGGATTAAAGGCGTGCGCCACCACCGCCCGGCTTTTTTGTTGTTGTTGTTTTGTTTTGTTTTGTTTTGTTTTGGGGGGGGATAGATTTCTTAATTGTGGTAAAATATATATGGCATAAAAATTTCCATCCTGGCCATTTTCAGAATTCAGTTGAATCGTGGCACATGTGTCCCCTCACACTGCTGTGTGGCCCTCACCACTATCTGTCTTCAGGACATGTTCATCTTTTCTAATTGGAACGCTGAACTCAGGGAACTACAACACCCATCATCCACCATCCCCGGAAACCATCATTCCGCTTTGTCCTTACCGTGGTTACTACTCCGGGGGCCTCATAAAACATTTGTCCTGTGTGAGTCCCTGGCTATAACAGCTTCGAAGTTCATCTCTGCCATAGACCTTGTCCAAGCCTCCTTTCCCTTTAAGGCTGCGTGACTGCGGAGATTTTAGACTTAAAGGTGTTGCAGTCTCGGCTGATGGTCTCGTATATTGATCCCTGCTATAAAACATCAGTTTAACGAGGCTTTAAAAACTGACTTATTTCATTAGCATATAATTAATTGAGAGTGTTGCCAAGCATTTATTGAAGCTGGCATGAAATAAAAAACTCATAGTTCTTTTTCATGAAAATTGTCTTCACACAATGGTATCTTAAGCTGGAAGCTATGTATTGGCTTTCTGGCAAGGAGATAGTATATTTAATTAGCACTTGGGATTCTGGAATTGTTCAATAAAGTCACTTGATTCCTGGGACCTGGGTGATAAGGCACATAGGTAGGCCTTACATAGAAAACTGCAGTTAGTCAATAGTCAGGCTGCTCAATGAAACAACTGGAAACACAGAACAGCTGGATTCCCTGTACCTATTCCTCTCCACTTACTAGCCATTTGATAAAAAGGTGGTTTGAAGCTCACTTCATAATCTATTACTTAAGTATTTATCCCTTTGAATATATATATGAATTTGTTTGAATCAATAAAGACATGGTGTTTCTATAGAATAAAACTCTTGAGATGGCATGCTGGCACATGCCTTAAGTCCAGAATATAGGAAATGGAAGTAAGAGGATCAGGAGCTCAGGTGGGTAGTAAATGATCCTAAGGGCCTCCTGGATTATGTGAGACTTTGTCCCCCAAAAAAGAGGGAAGACAAAGTATGGAAGGAGGAGGAAAAGAAAGAAACAGATAGACAGATAGAAAGAACAAACTAGCTCACTGTCTGCCCATGTGTCCCTAAAGTCTATTATTATATCTTGGACTGTGTTTTGTAACTGGAGATAATATAATGCATGTTCACCTTTGCTGGATGACCTCATGTGAGTCTCTTTATAATCCAAGTTTATTAATAACATTTGACCGTGTTATCAAGGGTTGAGTGATCATGGCAAGTCACTTGCTTGTACACTTCTAAGTTGATAAGCATTCATTGTAAAACTGGGTCTTCAGATTTCCAGGCATCATTCCTCCTTGTGTGACCCTACTTCCTGAGTGACCTTTAAACCCCTGCAAACCAGCATGAGAAGCGAATAGGGAAACAGAAACTTTCCAATCACAGGAGAAATACAGTCCGGACATAATACAAATAGACAAAGATGCCAGAAAGAAGAACTTGTAGGATAGGTGAACAAAATGCTGGATGCTGACATCTGCTAAGAGCGACTTCTTCTAGAATTTTGTATATCATGCCTGTCATAAACATTCAACTTCGTTGTGCAATGAAGACAGATGACAAGAATTTGCTGTTCCAACAGAGGAAAAAAAGAGTCACTTTCTTATGTCCTTGGAATCTGACTTCCTTGGTTCCAAATATGCAAGGAAAAACTTGTGCCTGTATGCAAGGGCTGAGGGCAGTTGTTTATGTGACTGATTGGACGTCCACATAAATATGGAAATTGGGGCAGGTTCCTCTATTGTCATCTGTTATAGAGCCAGTGCTTACTCTAAAGTGAAGAGGAGAGCAGACTGGAGAGAGATGAACCATTTAGCTGTCCTTTGATGACTTTCTTACATAAGCTTCAAGGTCACAGAATGTTCTCCATTTTGTTTCCAAGTAACAAGAGGAAAATAAACAGCCCTGAGGAACCACTTATCAAGAAGGGAAGGGGCTTGGGAAGGTTTTAGATCCCGGGAGAGTCTTTGTGGATGGTGTCAGATGGAAACATAAAGTGGAGATCGAAGACAGAGGGATGGGCCAGAAATACCCCAGGAAGTGGAGGAACATTGACTAGAGAGTTGACTGTGGGCAGGAGGAAAAATAAATCTTCCTCAGCCAGTGGTAAGAAGACAGTCAAGGAGCTCACAAAGCATTTAAGCATCGAGAAAAAGGAAGCTGAGGGAACCCAGAATGCTTATCATCAAGTCAGGTGTTTCTTTCTAGCAGGGATGAGTAGAAGACAGGTTTTGAGAAAGTATGACCCAGCCCAAGTGGAGAACACAATAGAGTGAGGTTGTATAAAAGCTGGGCGGTGGTGGCGCACGCCTTTAATCCCAGCACTTGGGAGGCAGAGGCAGGCGGATCTCTGTGAGTTCGAGACCAGCCTGGTCTACAGAGCTAGTTTCAGGACAGGCTCCAAAACCACAGAGAAACCCTGTCTCAAAAAAAAAAAAAAAAAAAAAAAAAAAAAAAACTTGTTCTTATCAGCACTTCTCAACTGTGGGTTGAGACCCATTTGGGGATCGAATGACCCTTTCGTAGGGGTCACCTGAGATTGGCGGAAAACACAGATATATACACATGATTCATAATAGTAGCAAATTATAGCTATGAAGTAGCAACAAAAGTAATTTTACGGCTGGGATCACCACAACATGAGAGACTGTACTAAAGGGTCTCAGCACTAGGAAGGTTGAAAACCACTGCCTTAGATCATGTGTTTGAAATTCTAGAGCTAGGCAATGCTTGGTGGTCATTAAGACTAAGGATGTTACTTTGTGAGTGTTGAAAAGAGGCCATTCGTTATAGTTGAACAGATCAACACATAGCCAAGGTACCGATGGAAGTGAGGGAGAATTTGCCATTTTCTGCACAGGCATGATGGTAACTCTTGTGACTTTGATATTCAGGAAGCTGAGGCAAGAAGATGACAGGGCAGGTTGGCCTTGTCATATATAACAAGACCCAGGATAGCCAAATACATGGTGAGACATTGTCTAAAAATAAGCAACGATGACAAAAAAAAACAAAACAAAACCCTGCACAATGTGAATGAATAAACATTCCAAAGGAACACCCTAAGAGTCCTCGCTTGATCTGGTGATGCAGCATTTGTAGTCATGAGGACTTGGAGTGTGCAGCTGGCACAACTCTCACAGCCACCAGGCAACTTTCCATTCAGCAGAGAGAGGTGTTACCAGGTAGAAATCTTACCCTAGCGCTGGATCGGCTTTCTTGAATGTCCAACCTGAGGCCTGTGGGCTGTCTGTGACCCAGAATAGCAGTGAATTTGTCTCAACATACTTTCAGAGGACAACATTATTCCATACTGTCAAAAGACAGGATGCCTCTGTATGTCATGGAGGTTAAAGGGGAAGAAAATGGGGAATCAGAAGAACCAATCAGTGTCAGTTTCTGTAGAGATCAGCATGACAGCAAAGCAATCTGTCTACCTTTAGGTCTGCAAAGGTTTAGCAGAGGTCCCGTGTGTCTCTCTCTTCTGACTTAGACTTTGGACATTCTAAGGAAGTACAAGGCCCCTGCATAGCATTTGATTTGTAACTATTTTCTCAACATAACCATTCTTGGAGGATGACTCAGTCAGCAAGGTGCCTACTACACAATGACTACACAAAATGGTCCATGAAGATGTGAGTTCAGTTCCCACTACCAACATAAAGAGCCAGGTGCACCAAATACACTTATAAATCCCAGAGCTGGAGAGGCAGTAATAGGAATATGCCTGGAGTTCATTGGCCAGCCAATCTAGCTGATTCCAAACTCCTGATTCAGAGGGAAACTTTGCCTTAAGAAAAAAGAAAAGGAAAGGGAAGGAAAAGAAAGGAAAGGAAAGGAAAGGAAAGGAAAGGAAAGGAAAGGAAAGGAAAGGAAAGGAAAGGAAAGGAAAGGAAAGGAAAGGAAAGAGGAGAAAAAGTTGCCCCAGGCATCTCCCTCTTTTTCTCCCTCATTCTCTCCTCTCTCCTTCTCTCTGAAGCCTACATTTGTCCTCCTTATTCCCTCTGCCTGCCTGCTCTGCCTATCCCTCTACTGCCAAACTATTGGCCATTCAGTTTTTTATTCGACCAATCCGATGCTTTAGGCAGGCAAAGCAACACATCTTTAAATCATTAGACAAATGCAGCATAAACAAATGTAACACACCTTTCCATACTTAAAGTAGAATTCCACAACACACTGTATTTTGGTAACAGAAGGCACATTCCTCGGAGATGTTTGCCTCACTCTGAACATACCTATTTCCCTTTTCCTCAGCCAACTTAATAGACTTTATGTGAAAGACATCTTTACACAAAAAGTATTTCTGCTATAGAAGAACAAAGTCTAGCAAGCTCTTCATTTCTTTCCGTGTGCTTTAGTTCTTGCAGGTGAATGAGTTCTATATGGAAGGCTTACCTTCCCTAACTGTAGTTCAGTAATGCTTTGGGAAGGCAGAGGATGGCTTGATCCATCTTCATCCATCAAGTCTGTTCTCAGGACTTTTCTGAATGCAACTGCAGTAAGGCCAGCAGTGATCTCAGAGGATCGATGAGGTGGGTTAACTATAGTGATATTTAATTATGTTTTATAAATAAAGCTTTCCTGAAGAGCAGAAGATAAAACTAAGCCACTAAAGCCCAGGCAGTGGTGACTGGCCCAACTTTAGACCCAGGATTTGGGAGACAGAGGCAGATGGATCTCTGTGAGTTCATGGCCACCCTGGGCTACACAAGATCAATGCAGAAACAGATACAGGTGGTGGTGGCTCACATTTTTAATCCCAGTACTAGGGAGTCACATGTCCTTAATCCCAGCACTAGAGAGGAATATAAACCAGGATGAGACAGGAACTAAATCTCTTTCAGTCTGAGGATTCCTTAAAGGTAAGAGTGGTCTGAAGGCTTGACTGCTTTGCTTTTCTGATCTTCAGGTTGAACCCCAATATCTGTCTCTGGGTTTTTATTATTTGTGCTACAGTTGACTAAGTCATGAGTTTATTGTTGTACCTCCCCCTCCCAGTGGTTCTCAGATTGGCAAACTACAGATAATTAAACAGCTGTCACATCTGGGAGTGGTTTGAGGCTAAGTGAAGGGGGTGGTTCTGCCAGAATCTGGATATTTTATTCTGAGGATTATCTGTTTTCAAACAACAAATACAAAATGAGACTTTGGGGATCTGACTGAAGAAGTCTCTCTGATTGTTGTGATTTTGTTGGTGGTGTTTGGTTTGGTTGGTTTTGTTCTTTACAATAACAAGGGAGAAAGAATATGGTACAGGAGAAGGGTTGAATTCATTGAGTGCCATCCTGTCTTTGATGCCTTCACTGAGGCTGACCTCTATCTGCCCTTTTGGTGATGATTTCCTACATTCAAAAGAAATTTGTGAAGCTACACTGAGTTCTGGGGTAAGATCAGATGTGTACTCCTGTGGGAAAGATAAACCTGCCAGCTGAGTGAAAACGCCCTCTGTCTCTTGACTGGTCATCGCCCAGGATAACATCTAGTTCACATCTGCCAGTTTGCAGCCAAAACTCTGCTCCCATTCTTGCCCCCTAACTACAATCCTTCCCATTAGAGCATGGTGAGACAAGATGTAGATGTGGCCTGGCCACTGCTTGACTTCAACTGTGCCCATCCCTTCTGTCATTTCCACTGTCCAAGCAGCCATCAAGAGCTCTGGCTCCCCCTGACTGCCAGTCAGGCAGTCTTGCTGTGTGGAGTACAGTAAGCAGCTAGATTTTGTTCCACAGGAGAATATATGGATGAGCAAGGCCACTGCCATGCCTGTGAAGCCTCATGTGCCACCTGCTCGGGACCGACTCAAGACGATTGTACCAGCTGCCCCATAACGAGGTGAGTAACCACTTAGGACTTCTTGGGGGTGGGGTGTAGAGAGGGAGCGTTAACGACTTTAGTGGTACCTAATGGGCCTTCTGGACACAGGAACTTAACTCCTTCCCGTGATAGAGACATTCCCTATAGTCTGGCCACACCCCACCTCTGTAACATCCTCTCCCACAAGGTCTAATACTCCTGGCAAAGACCAGTTTTCTAGATGTTGGAAGAGTTATCTTGCTAATGAAAATGGTATCTTCGATGTCACTTTTGACCAGTGAAATCCATATCCTACACACTCATCCCTCAAACAGCACTTCCATCTTCTGAATAATATATATATATATATATATATATATACTCACTTCTATAATCAGCTCAAGGGCAAACTATTGTGTAAAGGCAATTCTGACACTTCCCAATAGAATTAGCCTTCCTTCTTTAAAAGAAATACATTTATTGATTATGTGTGGTCTATAGTCCCATGTACATGTGTGCTACAGCACTTGTGTCAATATCATAGAACAAGTTATAGAAGTCAGTTCTCGCCCTCTAACAAGTGGGCCCTGGAGACCAGCTCAGTTCCTCACAACCTAATGCTTCATGACCTTCTACTCTATAGATATGTCTGTCGGAGCATGTGTAGCCTTTGGAGACATCTGCTTACAAAATACATGCCTTCATTAGACTCAGTTCTTGATATCTCACTTTGCATCTCCTTCCCTGGCAACACGGAAGAAAAACCAGAGGCTTCCCTACAGGTCAAATGGAAATGCCAATAATGGAAGGAGCAACACTGCTAATCCAATGGACATCTCAATAGAGAGAATTGAAGGCCTGAAATATGTTTAATCAATGCTCCTCTGAGTCTAGCACTTAATACTTGGGAGCTTCCAGGTGTTTGAATGAATGGCCTCAGCCCCGCTCAGCTAAATGTCTAAGAAGCCAAGTCTCTGTCTAGACAAGTTGGTGGAGGATGCTGTCACAGCAGGGGGCGGGGCTCTGCAACCCTACTGAGGTGCTCCCTCTGCACAAGTGTCATTCTGTCCTCATTCTTCCTCGGGACTGTGACACCTCTGTGAGCAAGGGCTGTGCTGTATTTGTTTCTTTATTCTCCAAGTGATCAGCATATAGTGACTGCTCTATAACCGTGGGCTTGTTGATCTGTGTGTCATCAAAGCCGTGGATTTGACTGTCAGAAGAACTCCCTCAGAAGGAAGAAGCAATAATAAAGGACAAAGACCAAAAGGGAGGATGGAGGCAGAGAAGGAAGGATGAAGGAAAATAGATAATAGGGAAAAAAATAGAAACCTCAAGCGTTCCCAATGCCACCCATAAGAATGTTTTGTTTATTTTCAAATTAAGAAAATGTAATTATGTTCTACTGTTTTTATAATGTTTTGTCCATATTTCAGTCTCATCAATTATTCTAATAATATTATTCACAGAATATTTTTCCAGAATCTAGTTCTAAAGATTTTTTAAAAAAATTTTTAACATTTTGTTTGCCTTATTTTTTTTCTTTGGCCTTTCTCAACTATGGTAGTTTTAAAAATTGAATAGACCTTTTATTTTTAAATTTTAATATGTATTTAATTTTCTTTTTTAATTATATTTTTCTTTTATAAAAAAATTAATTCTTTGAGAATTTCTTGCAATGTGGTTTAATCATATTGACTCCCTCTCCCAACTCCTCCCAGACCTCTCAACTTTGGGACATATATTTTTTCTACCCATCAAGTCCAATTGGTACTTATCTTGGATATGTGGCCTTCTGATGCAATGTAGCCAACATTTTTAAAGAAAACTCACTTCCTCTCCCATCAGCCATCAGTTGCCAATAATTCCTCTACTAAAGGTGGGACTTCATGTTGGTCTTTATGCCGAGATTTTTGTCTTACTTAAGTGTGTCCTGGGGGCTTTGTAAATGTTGTCACAGTTACTTTTAATGTATATGTGCTGTGCTGTATATGAAGGACTCTGACTCCTTGTGTTTATCCATCACCTCTGGCTCTTTAGAGGTCTTTATGCCCCTCTTCTGCAATGACCTTTTAACCTTAGGAGGAGGAGGAGGGGTTATGATAAAGATATCCCATATCGGGCTAAACTTTCTACAGTCTCTCATTCTCTATGTGACCCATGAGCACAAACAGAGACAGCCCCCCAGGAAATAGATTTCAGTGAATCAGCTCAACTTTATTCCAGAGTATGAGGAATATATAGAAGTGGGGAGCCTGGGAGAAAACCCTACTTTTCATTAGGTGGCACACTCCTGTCATAAGGCTCCTAGCACAAGTCTTAGTTTTCATGTGTGTAGCAGGGGAGTCTTCTAGCAGGGATCTATGCCAGAGTTCAAACTAAAGATAAGTCAGGTATCTGGTTTAGAGACAGCTTTCAGATAAGGTCAGCCTTCCAGGCCCGTGGACATTCTCCAGATAAGGGCAGGTAGAGGAAGGAAGTTCTGCTGGAGGGAGGGAACTCCAGGTTGCTATTGAGATAAGCTGCCAGGCACGGGGAGGCTGAGCCCTCTACCAGCCAGCAATATCTTCCAACACTTACTAACTTCCAAACCTTTATGGATATTACAAATGAAGCAAACACACCTGAAAACTCAAAACTAATATCCTAAAATGAGAGAAAGCATACGACGTTTGTCTTTCTGGGTCTGGGTTACTTCTTTCAGAATGATTATTTCCAGTTCCATCCACAGCACCATTTCAATTTGCCTCAGTCTGAATGGCTAAAAACAAAAGATGATGATGGCACGTGCCAGCAAGAACATGAGGAAAGGACGCTTATTCATTGCTGGTGAGACTGGAGTAGTCACTCGGAACATTCCTGTGGATGCTCTTCAAAAGGCTAGAACTAGAGCTCTTGCTTGGTCCAGCTAGACTACTCTTGGACACTTACCCAAAGGATTCTATCTTATTACAGAGACACTTGCTCATCCATGTTCACTGCTGCCAGGAAATCAGCCTAGATGTCCAGCAACTGATAGATGAATAATGAAATATGGCACATTTGCACAACAGAATAGTATTCAGCTCTTGCATTTTTAAATTATCAGCTTATTTTATAGTCTTTGAAAGTTTTATTCATGTCTATGGTGAACTTTAGTCCATTTCATTCCCTACTGTCCTTTCTCTTTTCCCTTCTTTCTCCCACTGAAACTTCCTCTTCCCAAAAAGTGAGTTTAAATGGGGTTGTCACCATAAGCATGGATGGAAGGTCATTTAGTGTAATGTGAGAAATTTATCAATGGCCACACGACTGAAGAAAATGGTAACTCTTTGTCCAGTCACCATTAACTGTCAATAGTCGCATGGGTAGGAAAAGGGCTTCATGAGCCCTTTCATCTTCCATACTGAAATGTTGACGGGCCTGATCTTATTCAGGTCTCCTGCACATAATCACAGCTGCAGTAAACTCCTGAGTGCATTGATCGTGTCATTTCCGGAAGACACTGATCCACAGCCACCTTCCCCAGTTTCTTTCTTCCCCTTCTCCCATCATGCTCCCTGAGTCTTTGGAGGGAAGTTACTTAGATGTCCCATTCAGGGACAAGCCATTTATTCTCTGCACTTTGGCCAGACATCTTTGTATAAACTGTTATCTAGAGAAGCTCCTCTAAAGAGTGAGAGCTGAAATAAACTACATGTATGAAGAAGGCAACTTGATATCACGTCCATTTAGTAAAACAATAATAGTATGTTCTTGGCCAGGCTTAGAATACAGGTATGAGCTACCTTCTGTGAAGTGGGCCTTAGATCCAATCAGAAAACAGTTGATACCTTTATAACATTCTTATCACTGTTGCACTAACAGGCATGTTTTGCCAGGCTAGTCATTATGATAGCTGGCAGACTTCAGAGTTGGGTGGACTGTTGATGGCTTTTTCTATGAAAAGTCATAAGAATATTTTCTAACTGTCTCTAAGAGCCAACGCTCTAAATATTGAATTTGCTTTAAAGAAACTTCAAAGCACACTTTCAGATAAAGATATTACCAAAACAAAGTCCTATTTCTCCTTCTAGCCCCCATTTGTATGACTATGAATAATTAAATTGTCTTGCATGTTTGAACATCTTCGAACACTTGTCTAATGAGGCAATTACAATCATCCAGTGTACACTGGAGAAACCGTGGTTGCCCCTAGCACAATAGAAATGAAAAGGAAAAGAAAAATTCTACCACTGTAAATGGCTACTTAAAAAAAAATTCTAGATACAAGGCCAAGCAGGCAGTGAAAGCAAGGTTTACCCTGATACGTGGTGAGACTATTCGTACAAATGATAGGTAACGCTACTAGCACATCTTGGTGCTTTTGTTTGTGGAGTATACTGAGTATTAGCCTTTGAATAAATTAAGCATACTCATGAATCTTGAACCAGGGTATCTTCCTAAGAAAATCTTATTCCCAGGAATAATTTCTTGTTGTTCCTCTGAGCATTCTTTCCTCCCCACATCTTTCTTCTTTGATGTCAGCTATATACATACATGCCCAAGAAACGGTAATGTAGCATGGCAATGAACTATTTGACTCTTTTTCTGGCATTTTCCCTGAAGAGAGCTGAAAGATAAAAAGGAAGAAATTATCTGGAAATAAGGTGATGTTGACTTATTTGTCCTTGAGGAAATGGCAAAGTATTTTTCTTACATGTTTTCCGAAGTGTTGCCTGGATCCGTGTCTTGGCTCAATGGGAGCTGCAATAACACAATACTTGAGACTGGATAAATTATAAACATTATAACGTCGGCTAAATGTTACTGGGAACTGGGAGATCTCTGTACATGCCACTGGCCTTTGGTGAAGGCCTTTGCGCTGGGTCACCCCGCTGAAGAAGGTGGGAAGCAAGAGAGGGCGACAGTGGCAGAACGAAAGGAAGATAGTCTGCTTTTATCACTAACCTATTACTGTGGTCAAGTCAGCTGCTGTGTAAGATTGCTCACTGCCTAATCCACTTATATATTAAACCCTACTTCTCAGCCTTGTTGTCTTGCGGATCAAGTTTATAACACATACATTTTGTAGAATACGTCCAAGCCATAGTAATTAAAGTCAGGTCCATGCAAAGTGGGGCAAAAGCACTTGCTTTATATTTAGCTCTGAGATAGCTATGGCGTCTAACAGCTCTTTAGGACACTGCCATTGAGATTACAGCCAAGGGATGCTGAGATGCTCAACGCAAGCAATGGTGGGAGATGTTCAACACCCCGAGATTTAAAGCAAGGGTTGGACCTGTGAAGAGGTAGATTTGCCAGATGTTGAAGAACAGGGGACACAGACTCTGCCCTGCCATAGAGGGAAGAAGCTAGCTTGGGTGGAAGAGCCCGGTCTCTTGGTCCAACCTTAGATTTCCTAATGATGTTTCCTCTTGTTTAAAACTAACTGGAGGTCAGTGGGGATTCTACCTACTAAATAAGGATAATTGATGACCCTGAGATAGAATTTTTAGTGGGCTCGCTTCCAGAAAAAAAAGAGGACAAAAAACAGCAAAGATGGATCTGGACTGAGAATAAGAGAGAGATAACCTGAAGGGCTGGTCTCTGAGCTTTTTCTGGTTCTTACTCTGTTGGATCCCTTTAGTTCCTAGAAAACAAAGACCGTCTTCAGAGAACTTCCAACTGTGACAAGAATATTAACACTAACTTTATGGTTAGCTTTGAAGATGAATGAGTAAATTAGTGGAAAGAAAATAAGATTAGCCAGGTGTTAACTGCTGAAGCCGAATGATACACACATTGGATGGGGGGCAATTATCCTTTACATATGCAATACATACTTCTCTATTTAAATTTTTCTACAATATTTTTAAGAATTTAACTCTGAAGTTGTTTTACTAAAAACCAGCAAAAAATAAGAACTAAAATAAAGATAAAGTCCCACTCTTTAAGTTAGGTTGGCCTGAAACTCACTGGGTAGCTTATGCCTGCCTTAAACTCATAGCAATCCTCCTGCTTCAACTTCTCCAGTGCTAATCCAGGAGCCCTAGTGAAAAGCAGAAATTTAGAAATCACCTTTACATCTTGGGGTTTCTTTTTGCATTTCTAGAAACTTTTGTTTAGCTCTTTAAAGACAACTTGGAATGTGAAGCAATAACCCCTTAGCTCTTTATGTAACAGGCACAGCTCTGAAATGCTCTGATCCTCTTTGCCTAGGCTCACTTCCTAGCCCAGTCTTGCAGAAGTATAGGGTAAATAAATCTAAATAAAAGCATCTGGGAGTTACCTCTGCTCTTACACTGACTTAATCATTCCATTTGATCTGTTTCAATGAAAACAGAGAGAGAAAAGGCTTTTTTCAAGTTTCGCTGCATTGAAACATTAATAAAACAAGTAGTTACATGAAATGCCCTTGTGATGACTTTAATTAGGCCAAGCTAGCAATCAACACACAGGACATCCCTGCCTCGCCAGGTCTTCTGTTAGGATTCCCATCTTTCTTTGACATGGACAGCCATGTGTGTGAGTGTTGCCTTAAAGCTGGGACACACTCTGCAGGAGACCAAGAAGTAGATTGTTTCCAGTGGTGCTGAGTTTGGTGAGCAGAAGCTGAGGGACCAGGAAGCAAAGAGTAAGGTGACCTTCTGTGTTCGCTTGTGGGCTTGAATCCCATTCTATTTCCAGTCTGATGCAAATGGCACAGCGATGGGAAAGGATGCTTTACTTCCAACTTCTTTCAGTGCTGGGATTGATATAGCCAGCTCCCCAGCTAATGGTTGACTCCCTAGATCTGTAAGCAGTGGGCTTTAGACAAGCCAGTGCCGCCCCAGGAGTAAGTTTCTGGAGGCTTCCACCTACAGTGTTGTATAATGTCCAGTGTGGTGAGAGAAAAAAATTTCCTTCTCTTTGCTGCCCCCTCGGCTCCTAGATTTGGTAGCATGATTATACTCTCAGGGACATGGTCTGCACTCAGTTAGCCTTATAACCAGCAAGAGTAAGACTAAGTATTACTCTTAGGAAAGTCTACCAGACCCCATTTTGGCAATGCCTACATTACATGGACTCAGTTCTTAAGCTCCACAGATGTTCACAGAGCAGTGACTTTCTAAGTTATCTCTATAGGATCCACGGAAAACGGTGTTAGTATACCAAAGATGCATCAGAACTCCTGTGTTATTGCCGCACCATTTACAATGGTTAAGATACATAACAAATCTTGCTACCCAAATGACAGAAGAATTGATGAAGAAATGGAGCATATATACACAACCAATTATCTTTCAATCATAAAGAATGAAATCCTGACATTAGCAGCAAAATGATTGGAACCAAAGGATATTGTGTTAAATGGCATAAGTCAGACTAGGACCAATACTAGACATATTCTTATATCGGCTTGAGGAGAGCAGAACTCGTCAAACTGAATGTAGACCAGTGATTGCTAGAGGTGAGGAAGGGTGGCGAGGGAAGTGTGACAGAGAAAGATTGGGTAACAGAGAGAAGAAAGTTTAGGCACCACACAGCATATGGGGCTGCTGCAGGCCACAATCCCCAATTGTAGATTTTTATGAAGGTTCAGACCAGAGGAGCTTGAGGACTCCAATCATAAAGAAATGATAAGGAGGGAGAAACGGTAACTGCCCCATGTCATCAGTAGATGCTAAGCATATGTGCGGAAACACCACACCATGCTTCGTTAACATAGACAATCGCTGTGTGCAGGTCCAAGCAAAACTTTAAATAATGAGTAAATAATCAAGCTTTTCAAATGTGGCCTCTGGATCAGTAATGTTAGCACTGCCAGAAAAATTGTCAGAAATGCAAGTTTTCAGTCTTTTTTTTCCCTGAGCTCGACTGAATTAAAAACTCTGGAGGTGCAACCCCGACATCCTTCAGCTGTCCACACTACATATCTGATTGCTACTTTTATCTTATCAACATTTCGTGTTTTTCCTGAACAGAATGCTTGGACTTGGTTGACTTAATCCCATCTGCTCTTATGATTACTCGGCAAAGAAAGATGAAGCCCGAACACAAAAATATTAGCAATGGCATCATGATGTATATCATGCACATGTAAAACCAAAGGTTTTAGAAGCCCATTTTCTAACTTTCGTGCCAGGCCTTTGTGGGTGTTTGGGAGCACGATCAAGAAATAGAGGTTGTAGGACTCCACATAGGTGCAAATGAAATCTGAGCTCATTTAGAACTTGTGATGTGCGTAAGGCAACTTCGTAGGTGGCCTCCAGCCTTCGGGATAGTGCTCCATTCTACTCTTCCAGGGCACTTAGACACGACTCACCACTTGCCAACCATCGGCATGGTGAAAGAATGCCTTCTCCAATGCCTCTGGATTCAGAGGCCCAGTTAACATCCTGAAAGTCAGAGACTGTATCTGATATTGGCTGGATTTGACCCGGAGCCTACAATATGATCTTAATCCACATGAGCCCAGTTAGCTTCTTTGGAAGCAGATTCAGGATCACAACCCTCACCAGTGTCTGGTTTGCCTGCTGATGGATCCACATCTTGGGCCAAGGATGGGTCTGTGACTAATATTTCACATGCCCTGAGATGACCAGCCCCAGACATCACTCTCTGAGACAATGAGAACAAATCTGTACAGTGAAGCATGCACACCACATGTTCTGATTCTTGGCTCCTTCCAAAAAGTCACCCAGATGAACTCTAACTGCCTTCTTTTCCTCCAGGGTTTTTGATGATGGCCGCTGCATTTTGAATTGCCCCTCATGGAAGTTTGAACTTAAGAAGCAATGCCATCCGTGCCACCACAGTTGCCAAGAATGCCGAGGAAGCGGGCCTTCCAACTGTACCTCCTGCGGAGCAGGTGAGGGCAATTGCTGCTGGCTCCTCCCTCCTCTGGGTGTGTTCTCTCACAAGCCAACATTTGGTTTGACTCAGAAGCCTTGTGATGATGGTTCCTGAGGTTCAGAGCAGCTGTTCATTACAGCACCAGAACAACCTGAAGGCTCTGTCGCCTTCAGGACACACAAGCCTCGTTCACATAATCGCACAGTTGACTCACTGCCCCTAAGGAGATGAGGGAAGGAAGAGAAAAGTCTGTTAAGTGTGTTGTCAAGCATGACATGCAGGCACAGTGAAGTCAAGCTTTGTTGTGGTAGACCCGAAAAGCTAGAGAATTAGCAAGACCCATGAGGTCCCTAAACCAATAATACATTAAAGGTTATGTCAGGTCTCCGAGCCAAGCTATGCCATTTAGATGACAATGTAATCAGTTCACTCATAGCAGACGTGACCTTTTGGGCCAGTCTGAGTTACTCTCAGAGTATCTGCCATCACTGTAGTGGAGACCATGTCCTCCAGCTTCCTCTGCAGTTGAACCCTTGACCCTGCTCCAGCCTTGTTTTGTGTCTATCATGTTTTGTCTTCATATGAACTGGAATCACATTATTTTGCCTAGAAAGTCAATAGAGTTTCAGTGTGAGGCAAATTTAAATTTTGTGCAATTTTAAAGAAAAGAACTGTGGATTATTGGTCACTGCTGAATAGGTGGCTGGTGTGTGGTTACACTAGACCCATCTTTCCCAATGATTTGTCAGGGTGAAGCCTCAAACGGGCTACTCTGCATCTCTCCACAGTCCTCGCTGTGTGTATCTGACCCCGAGGTAACTGTTAGCATCTTATCCATTATATTTATGTCGTTTGTCTAGTGGAAGAGATTATTTTTATTCTGGCTTACAGTAAAACCGAGAAAAATGAAACAACAGATGACAACATTTTAGATTGACAGGAACACAGATAATTGGAGCCCTGCACTTCTTTCACACATCTTACTTGTCACTCTTAATACCCACCTTGTCCGTAAGGACTCTGTGCTCCAGAGGACCGGTGAGCGGTGAGCGCTTCCTACCCACTCTCTACAGTGCTCTGAACATGAGGCAGCGTCTGGCATGTAGACTGTGTACATACAGAAGATAAGGGAGCAAATCCATAGTTCAGGAAGACCCTCAAGACTAGCAGTCAGGAAATGCACAACTCACCCAGCATCCTGGATGGATGATGGATGGATGGATGGATGGATGGATGGATGGATGGATGGATGGATGGACTGATTTCTGACAAGGCCTCCTGTATCTCAAGCTGCCCCAAACTCTCTATGTAGCTTAGGAAGACCTTGAACTTTTGATCTTCTTATCCCTACCTCCTAAATTCTGGGATTACGAGTATGTGCTACTATGCCTGATTCTATGTGATACTGGGGTTCAAACCTAAAGCCTTATATATGCTAAGCAAGTTCCCTACAACTGAGCCACCTCCCCAGCTCCCAGCTTTCTCACTAACTAGAAGACACTTCACTTCTGTAAGCCTCTTCTTATTGGTTTAAAAAGAAAAAAAGGACAAATGGGCATTTACAATCTCTTTCCCATCCAACACTCTACATCTCAACATATGCCCCTCAAGTAGAACAGAGGTCAGATTCTAACCAAATGGCAAATAGTCTCACATCTTACTACTACTTGTACCAAACCACATGAAAAGGACTTTGACATTTTTCCATATTTTACACTTGAAGGGCTGTGTCTCATCTATCGTCTTAAATATTAAATGGCTCCCTCCGTTGCACAAGTTACAATTAGAAGCAATGGAGAATATAATAAATGGGAACATGATGTATGATGGTTAAGTGTTTTCTAACTTGACCTAATTGAGAAAATGCCTCATAGATTAGTAAAGGAAATCTCTGGAGGTTTCCAGGGAGGATCCACTAAAAGGGAAATTCCACCCTTAATATAGGCTATACTATCCCATAAGCTGGGGTCCAGATGGAGGGGTAGGAGATGAGAAAGCCACTTAGTGGGGGAAATCCTCTCTGCTGTGTGACTTCAGGAAGTGAGCATCTCTGCTCCACCATGACCTCCTTGCCAGGATGCACTGACACCCTTGAAACTGAGAGCTAGGATAAGCCTTCCATCCGTCCCCTTACGTGTTTATGTTGGGTATTTTCTGTCACTGCAATGGAAAAGCTGACTCACCGTCAAGGAGTTTATAGAATAATAAGGAGGTTGGTTCTCACGTACTGAACAATAAGAAACTATCAGATAAGGACCAAATGAGCAGTCAAAAAGCTGCCACACAGCCGGGCAGTGGTGGCGCACGCCTTTAATCCCAGCACTTGGGAGGCAGAGGCAGGCGGATCTCTGGGAGTTCGAGACCAGCCTGGTCTACAAGAGCTAGTTCCAGGACAGGCTCCAAAACCACAGAGAAACCCTGTCTCGAAAAACTAAAAAAAAAAAAAAAAAGCTGCCACAGATCATTTCCATATGTGGTAAGCAGAGGTTTTCTGGAAAGGGCAATTGTTTATCAAGCTCTTATTTAACACACTCTCTCCACATCAAAAGCTCATGTTGACATGGCAGGGCTAATCTATGCCCTGAGGTTACCATGCTGAAAATCAATGCTTCACCTCAAGAAATTCCAGAAAGGAAGTTTCAATGAAAGACTGAAATGTCAGAAAGTTCACGTGGTTCACTCCAACATTATACTGACTTTCCACTCCTGTCCCTGCAACAAGGGGTTACTGCTGACTTTATACACACACTCAGTGTCCCTGCAGCCTGACGGTCAGGGTCGGATCTCTGTGTGGCGGCTCACATGCTGAGTGAATGCTAGACCCAGGTAATTCGAGGCAACACGGATCAGCTATTCTTCAGACGTAAGGCCATATGGGAAGTCTGGGTCTCAGAGAAATGAGTAGTTACCCAGAGCGTGCTGAGCACTGTGACTCCCCAAAACTGGGAGTAAGGGGCCCCTAGGTAGATATGTAGTATTAATCTTAATGTTGTTTATAAAAAAAAATTGAGGCTGTTCATAATCCTCTGTAACTGATCTTGATGTTTGTCTTACTGATTAGATTTTTCTATTCTCTCCAGGAAAAAATTCCCATGATCTGTCATTGCTGGGAAACAGCAGATTCTTTTCTCATAATGCCCAGTGTTGACAGACTAAAACCCGTAGGAACGATGTGAAGTTGTGGAGCTGTGGAGGTGTGCTTGACTTAGAGTGGCAATAAGGCGGAACAATTAGTGGCTTTGCAAAAACCCAGACATCAGTCAGCACAAGCTTGTGACTTTATTAGTGATTCCAGATCACTGTAAGATTACACTGCTATCGAGTGTGCCTGCCACGAAGCACGGGTCTGTTGTTATGGCATCTCTGTAACCCCCAAGTCTGAACAAGTCTACCTTTACCCCAAGGAGACCTTGGGAAAGTTGAACACATTCTGAATTGTAGCAATCCGCAGAACACGGCTTGTGGTTTTGCAATGACATCCCAAATAGAAGTTGTTCACTCGAATATATAAAACAGTGTAAAATGATTCCCTACAAGGAAAACTTTCCTGCGATAAGGATATAGATATTGCACTTTTTTATTAAATCCATTCTGTTGCTCGCGGTCCCCTAGGAACAAAAGCACTCAGTTGTTTCTCTTTTTAATGAAACATCTCACATTATATGAGCTCCATGGCTGCTTTTTGCATTTTCTCTTTCCCTCGCCCCTCTGACTGGTCAGATAAGCATGGTCGGGAGCGCTTCCTCTACCAGGGAGAATGTCGGGAGAGTTGCCCTGTGGGCCATTATCCTGCCAAGGGACATGCCTGCCTGCCCTGCCCAGACAACTGTGAGCTTTGCTACAATCCGCGTGTCTGCAGTCGATGTATGAGTGGTTACTTCATCGAGCCCACCAACCACACCTGCCAGAGGCTGGAGTGTGGACAAGGTGAGGCTTCTGCGGGGTCCTACTCAGCACCAGGACGTGGGGTGACAGATTATACCTCGGGCACAGGGGAGGATTGGACTACCTTACTGCCAATTATCATGATGTTATTATGAACACTTAGAATGACTCTGAATAGCTCAGTCAGCAAGTGGGGTTGCAGGTACCTTCCCTTCCCTCTTCCCAGGCCCATAACTCCCAAGCAGCAGAGAAAAACTGAAGTCAGAATCTCAGTCTTGGCCAACAGTTTTCTTCTTCTCAGTTACTAGGCATGAGACTATGGGCAAAACTAATCTAATTTATCCATGCCTTGGGGCTTTATTTGTAAAGGAACAAGTATAACACCAAGTAGGATTGCCCATGAGAAGCACAGAAAATCAGTATACCTAATACTATTTGAAATTTTTGAATGTTCTGTGAGTTGTATGTTGTTCTCACTGTTCGATTTCTTTCTTATATTAGAAGATGATAAATTTAGCAGCATTGATTGTTTTTGGTCTCTTACATGTAAGAACTCTGCTATATAAAGACTATGGGTAGCCCATGTCTGAAGATGGTTTCAAGATAATTTAAATTAAGCACCCTTTCTATTTCTCCTTCCTGTTCACAGAGACAGTAAATTTTTTTGATTTTAAATATGTTTGGTAAGTCAGACATAGAGTCTGATCTTTGTATATCTAATTCAAATTTCCTAGACACAGAGCTGACTTACTGAATAAATCTAATCTACTGGCTTTACTTTAAAATTAGTTATATGATCAACCATGGTGGTTCATGGTTATAATCTCAGTACTCGGGAAATGAAAGCAATGTGTTTAAGGCTAATTTAAGCTACGTAGTGAGTTCCAGGTCAGCCAGAGCTACACAGCAAAAAATCAAAGCAAATCAAACAAGCAAACAAAAAGACCCGTTATATGGAATATAGGCTAAGTCTGTTCTATTTGTGCCCACCTGAGTAGTTCAGTCTGTTAAATTAATATGGGATTTTAAAGCACATAACATCCTTCTACAAGATGGTTTTAGTTTCATAATTGTTCTGTGATTCACATAGAAATAAACCACACACCAAATATGTTTTCTAGCAGTGTACATGCCTCTAGCCAGTGACTTTAAGTGGTGTTTTCCATTCCTCTCCCTGTCCAGGTGAATTCCAGGATTCTGAGTATGAAGAATGCATGCCTTGTGAGGAAGGATGTCTGGGATGCACTGTGGGTATGTCATGTTCCTTTGTTACTTAAAATGTTTAAATAGCTGTGACCCTTCTCATACATGCTGCTGCTACTGCTTCAGCAAGGAGTCTTGTCATTGAGGTACTTATCAGTGTCCCCATCACTACCCCAGTACAGACAATGTCATGGTGTCCCCATCACTACCCCAGTACAGACAATGTCATGGTGTCCCCATCACTACCCCAGTACAGACAATGTCACAGTGTCCCCATCACTACCCCAGTACAGACAATGTCATGGTGACCCCATCACTACTCCAGTACAGACAATGTCACAGTGTCCCCATCACTACCCCAGTACAGACAATGTCATGGTGTCCCTGTCACTACCCCAGTACAGACAATGTCACAGTGACCCCATCACTACCCCAGTACAGACAATGTCACGGTGACCTCATCACTACCCCAGTTACTCAGTTCAATTCCCAGCAACCACAGGGTGGCTCACAACCATCTGTAATGAGACCTGGTACCTTTTCTGGCCTGCAGGCATACATGGAGACAGAACACTGTATACTAAATTAATTCCTTGATAAATAGATAGATTCCTGTTATTCAACAAAAGCATACATACTCTCTAGTTCAAGCTTGTAGCTCACTTATCCCTTCCTCTCACACTGCTGGTTCTGTGGTGAAGGAGAAGATGGGATTGCTTTATAGCACACAGCATCAGAGGATTTGATGAAAAACATAAGGGAACTGTGATTTTAAGACTGCACTTTTATAAAAGTCTAGGCAGCATATAGAAAAGAGCATACAGAATTTGTATAGGAAAATCCCAGTGGGAACAAAGTCATTTCTCCTTGTGGGGCTTCTGTGGAGGCCTGTAGTACCTCTACGATGTTACTATGTACATATCACATGGGAAATTTGTCAGGATGCAGAACGAGCTGTTCAGTGGGAACATTGCAGTAACTCCATAGACCACTTGTGAACTGTTAGATTACACTGCAGCTAAGCAGACCTCTTACTGGCCTTACTTACTTAGACTTGTTTGTCTGTCTGTTTGTTTATTCTTCTCTCATACAATACATCCCAACCATAGTTCCCCTCCCTCTACTCCTCCCTGCCCCTCCTCTCCCCTCTCCCCCAGAACTCTTCCTCCTCCATTTCCCTTCAAAAAAGAGCAGGCCTCTCAAGTATATCAACAACACAGCATGACAAGGTACAAGAAGACTAGTCAAAAATCCTTAATCATGACTAGATGAGGCAACCCATTAGGAGGAAAAGGGTCCCAAAAGCAGGTGAAAGAGTCAGAGACACCCCGAAGCACTACAAAGGAGTCCCACAAAAACGCCAAGCAACAACCATAAGATATATGTGGAGGACTTAAAGCAGACCCATGTAGGCTCCGTGATTGTTGCTTCAGTCTCTGTGAGACCCTGTGAGCCCTGCCTAGTTAATTCTGTGGGTTATGTTCTCCTGGTGTCCAACCCTTCTGGCTCCTACAATTTTTCCTCCCCCTCTTCTGTGACTTCCTTAATTCTTAAATATTATGCATGAGCTATAGTTTATCTGAGACATTAGGAACATGAATAGCATTCTCTCATTATCATCTATTGTGGAATAAGAAGAAATACAGTAATGGAGTAAAACTTCAGAAGGCAGACATTTATGGGCAAAATTCTAAGGGTCTGGGAAGTGAAATTAAAGTTAAATGCAAATAATGAAAGAACTACAATTAAAACAATGGCCACTTTGTTTTATACTTTGGTTATGAATATTTTGTGTGTTTTGTCATATTCTGTTTTTGCAGCTATAACCAAACTACAGTCTTTCTTAGGAAATGATAGGAGATCTTTTTTTTTTTTTTTTTTGATTTTTCGAGATTCGCCTGCCTCTGCCTCCCTAGTGCTGGGTTTAAAGGTGTGTGCCACCACCGCCTGGCTGTGATAGAAGATCTTGATGGCAGCGATGATGGATGCTCTGATGGTCTTGATTTTACTTTGGTCCATCTCAGACCTATTTTCCACTTAGGCATCTACCCCAACTGGATTTTTTTGGAGTGGTTTACCTATGCTGAACGCACATGCCTGCATCTTTGTGGTTCACAGTAGTGGGCTGAGTGTTTGAGTGCATTCGGGGGACAAATCCTAAACATTTTGGCTCTCTTGATGGTGTTCAATAATAACAACAGAACAAATCCACTAAGTTAAACACAAAAGAATAAATTTTCCTTCCACATCTTTAAAACAGCCTAAAAAGGATGTACCTTTGAGCATTGCCTCTGACTCAGATATCATCCTGAATGGGGTATAGTGTTATATGGCATGATTCTATGGGAATGAGAATAAACATTTACTCATCCCAAATGAAGAACTGATGAGAGACCAAAGTGCAGATACTACCCACACGCAGCTTGGTGAGTCTATGACGTTCTTGGGGTTACTTGCAGGAATGTAGGCAAGGGGTTACTCACGAGAGTATAAGTGACTCAGACAACTACATCCTCAAAGCCCACACCAGCCTGGGTGACAGTTCACAAAAGCTGGGAACCTGAAACATACACTGTGTTGGAGCGTGTCCTTTCCAAGCTTCTCAGTTTTCCTAAGTCTTGTCTGAGAGCATTTGTCATCAGTCCTCAATGCATACATACATACGTGTGTGTGTGTGTGTGTGTGTGTGTGTGTGTGTGTCTGCATGCGCACTTGCATGCAGTGAATCTGGTCAGTTACAGGGACTTCCTGAAGTTCTTCTGAGATGTTTACTTTCTGAACTTAATGAACTTCCCTGCACGATGGAATGTTTCACGTCCCCATGTAAGCACCCTATAGCTTCTATTTAACTGATAAATCAGTACAATTTGTTTTACGAAGTGCTATTGGCATATCCAATTCATCCCTTCATTTAGGAGACTTTAGCTGTCTGCTATGTGCCAGGTACTCACCATGACACTGGGAATTCAAAGGTGACATGACAGGCACCTTCTCGAAAGGCTGTGTCACTAGAGACGCACCTGGAATGAAGCTCTTTATAAGGATGGCCTAGAGTGGAGGGAGGTTCAAGTGCAACAGGGTCACCAGGGAATGTGACAAGAACAGTCAAAGTGCTGAGTTTTAACATCTTAAATTCTAATATTTCTTTTCGTTTACAAAATGTGAGTGTGTTGGGTCTTGTGTGTTCTTGAACTGACTTGCCTCATCTCAACCATGACCTCATTTCTGAGCCTTTGTAATCTCTCTAGTGGAATGAGCCCTCCCTCTCTCCCTTTCATGTGCAGGTTCCTATGACACTGGTCTAACATTTGGTATGTGCATATCTTTCTGCCTGACACCAAAGGGCTTGCTTGAGAATAAGCTCTCTGACTTACACAAGCGAAGCAGCAGGCCAGGATCATAAGGCACACACAGTTGATATGCAAATGTCCCTCACTTGTGGTGGCCTGGCTTAAAATGTTCTGTCACACCATGGTGTGACAATGACCTTAGGGTTTTAAATTAGGATCTTTTTATGCACTGACAGTATGCACACAAAATTCTCTTACATTGCTGTGCAGCAGCAAACCACAGCTGTTAAGAGGCCACCAGCTCATGTCAACAGCCAATACCATGCAGTGCGCTGTGTGACCAACATTCAGTATAGCACATGAGATAACCAACGTTTGATTACAAAATAATCTCGTGTTAGAGGCACTTGTTCAAGTGTTCTGAAAATGTATGAGAGACAGTCTGGGTCCTAGGCTCTAGAATATGCTATAATGTTTGGTCGATCACAAGCATTAAACACAGTTTTGTCTTAACAGTATGCTCCATGTATGTCTATCAGGACATAACTCCTCTGTAAATTTTAAAAAATATGTGTAAATACTTCCTGGGTTGAATTTGAGGGTTTCTCAAGTTTAAAACAGAGGGGATAGTTCATGAGACTCCGGGTTCAGAGTCAATATTTTCTCTAATTAAATTGTGTTTGCAATCCAAGAAAAGAAAAGAAATCATACATTAAAAATGATTTTATAGACTATTAGAACTGAAAGATTTGATAAAAAATGTGGTTCATTGCATGTTATAGTTTTAAGCAGGGAAGAATGGGAACTTTAAAAGATATGAATAACTTACCAAGATCTGCCCAAAAGGCTTCTTGTGAAGCATAAGTCATCCTTTGGAGAGAATTTCACTTTATTCCATCTTAACAATGCAGATTCTTTCTGACAGTCTCTGGAGGAATCAGGACAAGTAGGAGCAGACATCGGAGACATTTTTATCTATGCTATGTCATAAACAGTTGTTGTGGATGCTAGAGATATCTTGGGAGTTTTGTATTCCTTTTCTGAGATTTAGGACACTATAGATTAATATCTGTGTTTCACAACTAATAAAAGAAAACTCAATTTCTAGGTTAATGGGAACCGCAGCCAGCTCCAGGGAGGAGCTAGGTCTTTTCAGTTCAAGAAATATTTTCATAAAGGACACAGAAAACTAACCCATGACCAAAAAGTGATTGCTTTGTCTGGAGGAAAGCACTGAATTTGATCGTCTAGGGTAGAGCTGAGGGAATATTTATTGTTATGGAGTGAGGTTTCTCTTCCTTATCAGGCTATAAACACACAACATTCCTGTTTTCTTTGCCATCAAATTCTTTGCCTTTCTAACAAGTATTTTCAGTTGGCATTTTTCCCAAAGGAAAATCTGAGGGTTTGGGGTTCTATTTTGACTATTTGGGGTAAGGTATATAAAACAATTTTACTTGATGTCTTAAGGTAAATCTTTCACAGTTTTAATTTAATGGAAGTAGTATAATCTGAGATTTGAGGTCCATTCCTATTTATCCACTGACTTAATAATGAATTTTAATCACATTATATAAAATCTTTACTCCCTTATCTCATTAATAAAAACAGAAGTTATGGCGCTCATATTTTGGCTCCAATGGACATAAAGAAATCCCATTAATTTTTATTCTTTGAGAAGAGTGTAGTCTAGAAACCTTTTAAAATTCAGACAATTGCTAAAAAAAATTCATAAAATTTAAGTTTCAAACAAGGAGAAAAACATTTATATGAAAAATTTAGACGGGGAACCTCTTACTCTGAAGCAATCAGAGGAGTTTTCCAGCGAGGCAGCACAGCAAGGGGGCTGTGAATTTGCCTGTGTTGCCCACAAAGAAGAGGGAGAGCTGCCCTAAGCACAGGGCTTCCACGTGGTGACAAGTGGTGAGACATCTCCGTGGATTTCTCACCACGGAATGTATGAGTGTTGAAGAAGGAATGAGCAAATATAAGGAAACAGATAGAGAAATGTTTAGAGAAGCCACTAAAAATCCAAACCTTGAATTCAACGCATGCATTTTTAAAATATTCTTTAGCTGAAATGGAACAACTGAAGGTTAAAGAGCAGCAGATGGACAGAAGGAAAGACAGAAAGCTAGGAGGTGTGGCTCAGTAGTAGAAAGCTTACCTAGAGGCTTCCATCCTCAGTACTTAAATAAATAAACACACAAACAAACAAGGAAGCAGAATGATTGGGTTGTGTGGGTTTTTCTGTTTGAAGTGGGGTCTACGACAGCCCATGTAGGCCTCACTATGTAGCTGAGGAGGATCTTTAACTCCTGGTCATCCCTCATCCGCTTCCCACTGCTGGGGTTGCAGGTGTGCGCTGCTGCATTCAGTGGCAAAGAGATCAAATTCAGGGCTTCCCGCATGCAGGACAAAGGTTCTGCCAACAAAGATGCATCCTCGGCTCTAGGGTGCTGTTCTGAGGAGGAATTTTATGGTGAATTTGGCTACCAACTTAGCAGTGTTCAGGGGTAATGGACAGGCAGAGGGGCTGTAGCATCAACAGCAGTAAGAATGCTCTTATAGAATCCAGGTAGAAGGAAAAGCAGTCTAACCGAGGGGACACTAAGACAATATGAAGAAAGGTATAGGCTTTTAAATCACACAAGACAAATGGCCCCCAAGCATAAGAAGAGCTACCGGTTTATCAGGTGGGAGATACGAAATAAAATGCCCATGGGTTGTATGACTTTTCCAGGGCAATCTGTTTTGTTCACTCCAGACACAGAGACCACAGCAGGCCAAGAAGTTATGCCGTGAAAGTCCAGCTGGTGCACTAATGTGTTTATTGGAGGTCCTCAAACGACCATGCATGAGAGGCTGCTTGCACTGTGCACAACTATGCACATCCTCAGGGAGGTGTGGAACTCCTTAAACCTTATTAGCTTCATGAGCCTCCCCTTCCAGCCATGAAAGAATGTTAACGAGTCTGATCTTGTGAGGGTCTCCTGAGGGTGGATGAACAGTTGCTCTAATTCAAGACAGCAATGTGCACACCAACCCAGAGGAATGCACCGCCCCATAGGACAGTTCTTCACCCTTCAGACTGGCACACCAAAAGCGCATTCTTCTGCCATCATGATTTCATAGATATTTGTTCTTGGGAAGGATCTTAGCAATTTTACCAGGCCCCTCCCTTTTTGTTTTTTCAAATTTCTTTAAGATGATTAATTTACCTTTTCTCTTAGAAACATGTTTGACTTTTCTTTGGTGTAACCAAATCACCGCCCTTCCCACCCTTGAGTTTGGGGGACAGTTATTAAGTGACGTAAAGGCTACAGTATGACACAGCACTGTCACTATACTGGCTAATCTGTTAGCTGTGGTCACTAAGTGACTAATAGCTGAGCTGTAAATACAGAGTAGATGTACTGGAGAAAGGGAAAATTCAAATCTTGGACAAGGAAGAGCAAGATATTAGAAACCAAATCCTTGGGTCCGGGAGGCAAGTGGATATACAAACATCCATGGTGGTATGAACGTAGCCAACCAGGGGAAGCAGACTAAATGCCAAGCTCATAGCTGAGCAGCCTAGAGTACGTGAGCACACGGAGTATTCCACAGCCATCAAGAACAAAAAAGGTCTGTATAAAGTAATAGCGATTTCCAGATACACTGTTTTATACACATTCTGTCTTGTGCCTCCCTCTCCTTTCTGTCCCCGTCCCACCTTGTGCTCCCTCCCCTCTGTCCCCTTCCCACCATGTGTCTCCCCCTCCCCTATGTCTCCCTTCCCACCTTGTGCCCCCTCCCCCTCCCCCTTCCCCTCCCTATCTCTCTCTCCCCCATCTCTCTCTCCCTATCTCTCTCTCCCCCTCCGCACCTTGTGCCTCCCCATCCCTCTCTCTCCCCCTCCTCACTGTGAGCCCTTCCACTTTTGTAACTTCTCTTCCGCTTTCATATTTCACGTGCCCTTCCCACCCCTTCTTCAGCATCTCTTACCCTCTCTCATGGTCTCCTGTCTAGTTTCATAGCCTTTGCTCACCTCTACATCCACTTATATATATTACTACAAACAACAGAAGTTCAGGACCAAATGTGGATAAAAACATGCAGATTCTGTCTGTCTGGATCTGGGCAATAATACTTAACACAATACTTTGCAGATCCAGTCATTTTCCTGCAAATTCCATAACCACATTTTCCCCTGTGGATAAAAAAAGATTCCATTGTGGACGCACACTGCATTTTGTTATTCATCCATCTGTGGATGGATGTATAGACAGGCTTGATTTCCTTGTCATTGTCAATTATGCATCTGTACACACGGATGGACCAGCATCTCTGTGACAGGATATATACATGTATTTCTGGGGGTATATGGCCAGGAGAGGTATAACATGGGTAACATGATGTTCTATTTTTTGGTTTTCAGTGCACTTTCGTGCTAATTCCCCAGTAGCAATACTAGCTCCAGTCCCACCAGAAGTGAATAAGTTCTCTTTCCCCACAGTGAACTCCTCACTGGCGTTCTTTGTCTTTTGTTTTCTTGATCTTAGTCATTCTGACCGGTGTGAGATAGAATCTAAAAGTTGTTTTAATCTGAATTTCCCTGATAGCTAAGGATGGTAAACACTTAAAGAAATACTATTTTTTGTATTTCTGCTTTTGAGAACTGTCTATTCATTTCATTGACAGCTTAGAAATTTTGGTGCTTATTTCTTCAGGTTTTGTTTATTTATCATTTGTTTTATGTACATAGTCTATAACCATGTATTGTGTGCCTATACAGTACCCACAGAGACCAGAAGAGAGTGTTGGATCCCATGGAACTTGAGTTATAGATGGTTGAATTGAACTCGGTTCCTCTACAAGAGCAGCCAGTGCTCTTAACTGCTAAGCCATCCGACACCATAGGTTTTGCAGTTCTTTATATAGTCTAGATATAGTTCTGTCTGTGGTAGAGCTAGCAATGCCTCCCCCATCCTGTAGGCACTTAGCTTGTTCTGTTGACAGTTTTCTTTCTAGTGCAGAAACCTTTTAATTTCATGTGCTCTCATTTGTTAACTCTTAGGATGTTTCCTGGACTGTTGGAATCTTCAGAAAGTTTTTGGCTACATCGCAAACTTGAGTGTTATTTCCTATTATTTCTATGTAGGATCTGCTCACTTAGTCATGGCTTGTTATCCACTCTATTACCTGGTCAATTAGTTGAAAATTATTTGAGGAAGGAATAGGAAGAAAAGGAAACACTTTTCTTTTTTTCAGAAACTTTTGGCTGGCAGATGCGTAAGAAACGCATCATTGACTCAAGGAGAATGAGCAGGCAATCAGCATGTGCTAAAATCAGTGCTTGCAAAACTCCTGGGCAACGGGATAGCCACAGGGTCCTAAAGCACCCCCAGAATGGACAGCTAATGACAACCACTCTACCCAAGTTACTGCAATTAGCATCTCTGTAACCAGTCCAAACCACTTAATGTTATATGTCTACCAATGAAATAAGTTCCATAACAGAGATACTTTGCTCTAGTATCTGTGACAAAAGTATCTGGAAGGCAAACAGGCTGCCATGCTACGTTTGCCATCTTTTTAGAACATTGTCATTGTTATGCCTGGGAGTTGTTAATAACATTTAAGGAGAAAGGTCATAAATTCGGCTTGTACTGCATAGGAGAGCATCCCAAGTAACAGTGTGGTCCAAATTCAAGAATTCTGAGAGGATTTCCAGTCCCTAAATCTTGGTTTTTTATAAGTTTCAATGTTCGTTTGTTTGACACAGGATTTCCAGTCCCTAATCTTGGTTTTTTATAAGTTTCAATGTTCGTTTGTTTGACACAGGATTTCTCTGTGTAGCCCTGACTGTCCTGGAACTCACTCTGTAGACCAGGCTGGCCTTGAACTCACAGAGATCCACCTGCCTCTACCTCCAAGTGCTTGGACTAAAGGTGTGTGCCACCACCACCCAGCTGGATCTTGGTTTTTAATCTTATTCTCCAATAAAAGCAATAAGGCCATTTGTTAAATTAGTTCATTTATGACAAGAAATATACAAGATGAACTTGCAGCATCTTATGATGATAGAAAGTAAGAAATTACTCAAAGGCAACAAAAGAAAAAGTTTATAAAAACCCACAACCCTGTGGTTTGAAAGAGAATGGCTCCGTAGGCTCACCCGTCTGGATGCTGGATCCTCTGATGAAATTGTCTGAGCTGTGCTGGCTAACTTTATGTCAACTTGATGCAAACTAGAGTCATCTGAAAGTAGGTAGCCTTAATATAAGATCAGGTAGTAAGACATTTTCTTAATTAGTGATGGATGAGGGGAGGGCCCAGTCCATTGGGAGTGGTGCCATTCTTGGGGTAGTGGTCTTGGGTTCTATAAGAAAGCAGGCTGAGCAAGCCACTTTGAGCAAGCCAGTGAGCACTAACCTTCCATGGTTTATGCATCCATTTCTGGCTCTGAGGTCTTGCCCAATTTGAGCTCCTGGCCTGACTTCCTTCAGCAATAGACTACAATGTGGAAGTGTAAGCCAAATAAACCCTTTCCTCTCCAAGTTGCTCTGGTCATGGTGTTTCATCACAGCTATAGTAAAGATGCCCTGTCTCAAAATAAGATGATTTTGAGCAATTTTGTTTATAACTTTGTTTATGCATTTCAAGGGAAGGAGTTAACACATAGGGATAAATGGATAGATAGATAGATAGATAGATAGATAGATAGATAGATAGATAGATAGATAGATAGATAGATAGATAGATAATAGATAGATGATAGATAGATAGATAGATAGATAGATGATAGATAGATAGATGATAGATAGATAGATAGATAGATAGATAGATAGATAGATAGATAGATAGAGATAGATAGATAGATAGATAGATAGATAGATAGATAGATAGATAGATAGATAGATAGATAGATAGATAATAGAAATAGATAGATGAGAGCGAGAGAGATGGCAGGGGTTTGAAGTAATAACAGACATCCCTAAACTTCAATGGCTTCAATCAACAAAGATTTAATCTCTCATGCTGTCCTTTCATCACGAATCATCATAGGGATGGCTGTTTGGGGTTGTCTTCAATCCAGGACCAGAGAGATTACCCAACTACCATTTATTCATCTTGTTCTCTTCATCTTGTCATTGTCGTCTTCTCACAGCCTGAAGATTCTGTCATGCTCTGATAAGTGGGCTACTGACAAAGCTCCAGATGGCTGGGTCCTGACGGAAGCTGACAGCAGAAGGGATGTTCTCTGACACATGGTTTTCTTCTTGACTGCTGGGTCAGGGGCTCTTTCATAGATATTTTCTCCTTGTCATTGTTTCCTATATTTTATATTTCACTAGATAATACATGTAGTCTGGGGATGATTTCAAGTGTATTGGAGGCTGGGTGCAAGTGATACGTAAGTACCACATCCTTGTCTATAAGGTACCTGGGCATCTGCAGATCTTGGCACCATGGGGGATTCTGGGAAAATCTTCTACAGACACTGAGTGATAACAATATTCCCAAATGTGTTCCTGCTTGCCTTCACCATATGAGTAGTCCCTCTCCATCCTTTTGACCTTGGAAAAGGCAGTGTCTTTCTGTCTCTCAAGGGAATTCCTTTGAAGAAGTCACTGTTTTGAAATTGGTGGAATTTTCCAAAATATTCTTCTAGCACATTTCTCTGATCTCTAGCTGCTAGTGATGCAAGAGGAGGAACAATGACCAATGCCTTTTGACCAGAGAGTGAGCTGGCGGGGAAAAGACTTGGCCTTTCTTTATTCCTGACTCTCGGAACTCTACTGTTATGGTGAATCTTCATGAACAATTTGACTGGATGGAAAATCACCTAGGAGACACACCCCAGGGTGTATCTGTGATGATGTTTCCAGAGAGGTTTAACCCCGGAGAGAAAATCCACCCTAAATGTGGATGGTACCATCCCATAGAATCGTGTTTCACACCGAGTAAAATGAGGGAGGGAAAAAGTAAGCTAAGCATCCGACATTATCCCTCTGCCTCCTGCCTCCGTACACTGTCCGAGCAGCCAGCTCACTCTCCTGTTGCCACGCTTCCCCAGTTTATGGACTGCATCACCTTCAGTCACAAACCAAAATCCTTCCACCATCTTCTGTATGATCACGAGAATGAAAAGGTTTGGTTTTGAATGGATTTATTAAGGACATGCAAGCAAAAGCAGAGGAGTCGGTTGCAATTAGCAGTTACGTAGACCCAGTAGATAGACAAAAGCAGCAGGATAGCAAGTATCTTGTGCTCACAACGTCAAGCAGAGATAACTCGGGTAATAGAGGCAGTCAGTTGGAGCTTCCAGTTCCACCATGAAGGAGTTTCCAGTGAACTTCTGGATTCCTGTTCTCAGCGCAGGCACTTTTATGCCATGGGAGAAATCATGACATCTGTTGGCTAGAGTTCTCCTTCTCAAGAACACGATGCTCTAACTCCTCACCTGTTTTACTTTTCTCTCTTCTTGTCACAGTGTTGGGAGGGGGGGATAGGCCATCCTCAAATAAGAGGTCTTGGAGGACACTTGCTATAACAGGTTTGAGTCTGAAATGGGGGTACACGGCAACTCCATTTCCAGAAGCAACTTGTCAGTGATCCAGAGCATGCATACATACATACATACATACATACATACATACATACATACATACCTCAACATCATATTTAAAATACTTTAGTTGATAATGGGAGCTGAAGCAGACACAGATAGATAATATCTTAATAACTAAAATTTAATATTCTGTCTGTGCTACATACAGAGCTAGGCAGATACTTCACACATATGATCTGAACTCCTCAGTATATCCGCCTCTCTCCAAAACCCTTATTCTCATTTGATAAACGAAGAAAGCAATACACAGGGAGTTTATGTAATTTGCGCAAAGTTACACAACTGAGTACGTTTTAGAGCCAAAGCTAAACTTAGGACTGTCTGGCTCTTACCCTACAGACCATCCAAATGCTTGTTCCTTTCCAGAACAGACTACATTCATCTACCATTTGCCTAGAGAAAAGAATGAAAGTTGTAGAAATCTTGACCTATTGTGTCTGCGTCTGCCTTCCTTGTGCACTTGTGTTCTTGGGTGTCTCCTAATGTGTCCCTTGTTTCTTTCCCTATACTTGGGATCACATTCTTACTGTTGTGGAAGAAACAGACATATTGGCGAGATAGCCCAAGCTCAATTCTGGAGCAATTAGCTCATCATCTTGGCTCTTCACGTTATTACACTGTTTGCTCCCAGAGCTGAGTAACTTATTGTGTAACTGACCTGCGAAGTTGAGCTGTGAGCCAAGCCTGTCTGGATCACGTAGTCTTGCAGAAAGAGAACTGAGCCAAGCATATACAACACAAACCTAGTTAAATAAGAGATCTGAGTGGTCAAACATATCACGCAACAAGGAGGGGGGCTCAGAAGATTATCTGCTGTTCTGAATAGCAATGTGAGATCTGGGATGTTGAGCTCCCAGTGAGCAGAGGCAGGGGAGTACTGGGTGGAGTGTTAGATTTTACATGCAGAGAAGAATCTAGCTGTTTGTGGTAGTGAACGCTCACAGGCTGGCCTGACAAGGGGGCTCATAGAAGAATCTAGAAGCCATTTTTTAAGTGGGATTAAGAATAAACTGGGGAAAAGGCGGGCATAAACTGGAGGCTGGATACATAATGCAGAGGTTAAGAATGAATGCTGCTCTTCTAGAGGACCAGAGTTCGATTCCCAGAACCAGTGTGTGGAGGCTCACAGCCTCCTGTCACTCCAGCTCCAGGGGTCTGAGGCCCTCTTCTGGCCTCCACAAGCACTGCACTTATGTGCACATATCCACCCGTATGCACATAAGTAAAATTAACATAATTTTTAAAGAAGTAAGCCATGAAGCCATTACAGAGTACTTCCTTTTTGTGAATTATGTCACTTTTATTCCCTGAAATTCTTAAGGCCACCAATACCTCTACTTTATTTCATCATCAACTTTAACCAAAAGCAACAGTAAGACTAACAGTAGTAATAAGAACTCCAAGTGGTTAGGTCTTCACCTACTTTTACAGAGGTGTGGAAAACAGAGTCAGAAGTCTGAGTATTCACTCATCTCCATCTTTCCCCTGCCTCAATAAAAATATAGGGTCAGTCTCATTTGTGTTAGTCTATCATCTTATAAAAGAAAACTTCATTTAAGCTATCCTCCTGCCTCCTGTAGGACTTGGCGATTATAATGACATCTAGGAAGATGGCTACCATATCATTGCCTTTTTAAAACAGAAACAAGATTCACTGTTAATGTCAAGATGAATTTTACTGGTTTTTTTTTCCTATTAACATTTCCCCTTTTCTACCCTATCTGACATCATCAAGAAGCCTATTCGTTTGTTTGAGGCCACACACTCAACTTATACACCATGGTGCATTTAGCATAGAGCTTGACAGTGGGTAGGCCTTCAGAAAAGAACTGTGACTTCTGTGCCCATTGGTAGCTGTCCTCATTTCATCCCAACTCCCCGTTTTTCCATGCCACATGAAACGACCGCAACATGGTCCTTTACCAGATGGTAGCAAGAACTCTAAGTGCCACCAGCTCCGGAGAAAAAGTTGATTTAAGTCACAGAACAGACACCAGGCTAGAGAGAAACTCAATGTGGGTGAGGCAGAGGCATCTGCACATTGGTGCCCACCTGTTCACCAGGCTGGTCTCCAACTGAGAGCTGGGGCAACCACAGTTGCCAATAGATTGCTTCTGCCCCTCTCGAACCAAAACTATGGCTTTCTGAAAGTCAGAAGGAGAGGAATTTGAATGGAGTCCAGACTCACCATTTCCATGAAGTCTTTCTGCAACTCCCACCAGGGAAACCCTGGGCAAAGCCCTCACACCAGCCCTCAGGTCAGCTAGCAGGACTGTGGGTAACTAAAGCAGAATTGAACCAATCAGCACAGCCAAATGAAGAAGACCATAGGCTCAGAGGCAAGATCCAATAGCATCATTTCTCACTTATGACCCAGTGAACCAATAGCACCGAGTAGAAGGACTGGAAGGTAAGCAGTATCCATGCTGACATCTTAAACACTTGTCACATTCTCACTGATGATGTACTGGGTCATTCAAACCTTTTACTTCCTGGCTGTGCATATGATCATCTATAAAGAACAATATTGATGTTCTTCAAGATGTTTTCTATAAAAATGGTGTGTTCTCGGTATCCATAAACTATTCATTTGGGCAAGACAAGTAAACAGTGTTTTGCATAAACTAGTCGTGTTAATAAACATACTCCAAAAATCTAATGTGCTAAAGACTTAATGATACTGTTAGATGGTGATGGAAGCTTAGGTCTAAGCCCCAATGGAATGATTAGAACATTGAGGACATGTCCTTGGAAGAAGGAGTATTAAAGGTCTAAGCTCCGCCCTCTTCTCCCTTCCTCCCCCATTTCTTTATTTTTTTTATTTTATTTATTTATTTATTAAAGATTTCTGCCTCCTCCCCGCCACCGCCTCCCATTTCCCTCCCCCTCCCCCAATCAACTCCCTCTCCCTCTTCCTCCCCCATCTCAATTTGCTTCCTGACCACTCGAGGTGAGTGCCTTTGTTCAATCACGTGATCTCCACCACAAGGCTCTGCCTCACCAAAAGATGAAGCCAATGGCCAAGTGACCATGAAATAGAATCTCTGAAACTGTTAAACTGTTAGCCAAATGAAATCTTTCTCCTTCTTTTAAGTAAATCACTTTGAGTGTTTTGTTATATTGATTGATGGAAAGCTGGCTAATAGTCAAGGTTGTTCTTGGCCCCTTATTTCATAGCCCAAGGGCCAGGGAGGTCCACAAGAACACTAAGAAAGTGGTCCCCATTCAGTCATGTCATAGGGCAAGGGCAACCTTGATTCATATGGGGTGTCATCTCTACAAGGGTGACACGGATAGCCTGGGGATGCAAACTGTGGAATACCAGAGGAGAAGCATTTCTCAGTCTCTCTAATTTGGAGCAGAATGAGCTGGCAGCTTGATTCACCAGCATAATGGAATTTTAAACCCTCAAATAATTACTAGAAACCTGGATGTTCCACTAGAAAAATAAATCAACCTAAAAATGGAGACTTCAGATGACCCAACATATTTGAGTGATGACATGAGCCTTTGGGTCAGATTTGGTGAGTTTTAAAAGACAAAGGAAGTTATTTTGAAGTAGTGCTTGCTGGAAAGTCTAATATAGTCATGCTAGCCTCCCTAGCCCATTGTAAAGTTGTAGATTTATTGTATTTAACAGAAATGAGGGCTGTTTGTTTGAAATATTACCCAAATGACCTGACCTAAACTTAGAAATCCTATATGAATTGAAATGCGTACATTAGGGAGGCCTCTTGCCTTTAGCACTCATGGGTTTGAGGTGAGTAGAGAACCATTTAGAGCAGTTATAAAATACTGCATTTAAGACTGTAAAAATTTGGCACACAAGGTTTCAGTTCAGAAGTAAATTCATTTTATGTGCTCCGCAAAGAAGCAACTGAAAACTTTTACAAACGAGAAGAACGACCTTCTGAGATTTTAGAGATAAAATATGTCCATTATTCCTTGGGACTAGGCATGGTAATTACACCCTTGACTGTGAAAACACAAGCCTGAACCTTTGAGCCAGCAGATCCTTTGCTGTGGTGTGCAGTGCGGTAAATGGTGGTTTGCCAAAGCAATTGTCCAACTGCATATTATGTGCTTGAATGTTCATTAATAAGATGGGCCACTTGGAAACCTAGCAAATAACTAGAGAAAGCTCCAGGGTTCTGCGCCATTAACAGCTTGTCTGGTGGGATATCATGCGTGGCCAAGAAGCCAGTCCTGTGAATTCGGTGCCTGGTTTTAGCTCCAAATAGTAGATAACGCTTGACAACTGTGTGCCGTAATAAGACGAGGGCCTTGCAAACAGCCGCTTCCTGTGATCTTTGACCCCATCAAAGGCTACGTCTTTAGCCTCAGGGCTCCAGCTGCACCAGGTGCTCCTGGTCTCAGGCACCTCTAGTCCATTCATGTTCCAGGACTCCGCACTAGAGGCTGCCTCCTCCAGAATGATCTCCTCCAAATGTTAATGTGACTTCTTCTTCCATTACAACTTAATTTAAATGTCACCTCCTAAAAACCTTCCTTACAGCTCCCAACCCAGCCACCCCATGCCTTTCTCTGTCTACACAGACATGTCAATCATCCTATGCCAGCTGTGGCAGATGATATGCTATTATCTGACATTTCCATCTTTATTGACTTTCCGAATGCATATGATGTATTTCTTCTCAGAGTGTGGTTTCCTGGGAGTCAGGGGATGCCTCTCTTGTATTTACCATTGTGCGATCTGCCCATGGAATCAAGTTTACCCTTTGTGTATCTTCAATCCCTAATTCTTAGCACATCAGTGGCAGAGTTCTGGCAAGTGCAGTTGTGGTGAGTGCTTTGGGGGGGGGGTGTGGAAAGTGTTGGGGACAGACTTGTCCCAGAACCCCCCTTCAGCTTGTCACTTCACAGTAGTCTGAGGACCTCGTGTGTTCATGAAACAAAGCAGAGGACTCGATAACTGGTCTACCTCCTCCACTCTGCCCCTATTACTCACACTCCTAACTTGGCCAGGTCAGCTTTGCTTGTATCTTTGAGGGGATATTTAACCTACAAATAGGAATTGTTAACATTTGGCATCCACTTAAACCACGTTTCTCCTCTTACTTATATCTATCCCAAACCTATCAATCCTGCTGGTTTTTCAGACCTTTAGAAAGATAGTTCAAAATTAGCAAAAAGACAGAGAATTTCTTCCACCTACCTCAAAGGTGCATTCAGTGAAAGCCAAGGTAAGTACAATTGACATGTAATCTCCTAGTGTTAAATGGTGTATTTCTTCCATATTGGAATGCTATTATAGAAATATTCATCTAATAGGGTAGCTAAGTACCTCAGAAAAAGTGACAAAGCTGTCAACACAGCTTTAGATGAATAAATAGTCTGTTATAAAAAATAATCACATGTATTTACTCCATGGAGGCAGAATAGGCAGCAACAGACCTGGGGGAGGGGTTGTGGTGGCTTGGATATATCGCAAGTGTCTCCAAATATTTCTAAATGTTTGCCTAAACAATTCTTAATGTAACGTAAGCTTTTTCATACATTAGTGCAAGGCTGTGGTATCCAGAGGTGCTTTGTTGGAAACTGAATCCCACATCCTAGTCACATGGCTACATGCACAAGCCTTCCATGGAAAGCTAGCTCCTTTCCTCTATCAGTGCTCCCTTCATCCTAGAAAATGCTAGAAATTCCTAAAGCATATCAGTGCTCTGGGAAGTCGCCTTGTCACCAATAGCAAACAATTGCACACTCGGCCAGTCCCACGAACATCCGTTATCACACAGTGTCTGCAAAACTGGGGTGAAAGTATGAACGGCTTTCCAGCAAGGCCTGTGACGCTCTCAAGGCAAAGGGAGAGATGCAGAGCATTTCCAGTCCATGCGATTTTTGTCCATTAGAAAGACTGAGAGATGCTCACTCATCGAACCCCTTCCAGCTCACAGCATGGACCACCTGGAACACAAAGGCTCGAGGCCTAAGAAAAGAGACAGTGTTAGTGTGCCTTCCCCTTCCAGGGGTGTTAATAAGGGAAAATGCTGAACTACTGTGATTACCCATGACTCCAAAATAGCTCCACCTCCCCCCCCCCCCCCCCCCCCCCCCCCCCCCCCCCCCCCCCCCCCCCCCCGTGAAGGAAGGCCTGTGAAAATGCTGGGAAGAACAATGGCTTTAGAGACGGATCCTTTGTGGTCTGTGAGAGAAGCATCCCCACAGACTGCAAAACGGTCAGCCCTGTGCAACGAGTTCTTATTGTAAGTGAACCCTGAAAACTGGTCCTGGGGTGTTCCCATGGCAGAGAGGACGCAACAGCACTTTCACAAAACAAGCAGGCCCTTAAGCTTGAGATGCGGGGGAGAGATGGCCAGCAATTATCCAGAAGACTCAAACACTAGATAAGCAGCCAATTTAAGGTATTTCATGGTGGGGCAAGGCTTTCCTCAAATTTGGCAGATAATTGTTAGCCCACTGTCTACTTTATGTGTTATTGTGCAGACTTAATCACACTGTGAAATCCCTCTTGTCTTCAGTCCTAAGTGCCACTGGGACGCTGTGAGAATGGTCACATGAGGTTCATTAGGAGCGGGAGCTTGGCTTTGCAGAGCCCGGCTAGCTGCCTGTTCCCTGGAATCTTTTCTGTGATATCACAAAGCTCCTGTGTTATTGCCATTGTGGGCCCTGAAACAGAGCATGGCACAGCCCAGCAAGACACCATGTCTCATGGTGGCCTGCCTCGTTGGCAGGTGCTAAGCTTTTATTGTTATTATTACAACGGTTCTGTTTCACCCTGAATCGCATATTCCCACAGCCTGATCACTCATTTATGGACAAGTTTTCCTTTTATTTACTGCAGCTTCAAAACAACCAGGATTTATTTATGAATCTCTGCGTGGGGGTGGAGTGGGCAGAATGGGTGTTTATATCTGCCTTTTGGAAATGGGTACAAGGAAAGGGGGTTCTGAGGAACTGAGGAGGGGAGAGTACAGTCCAATAACACACCCTCACCCTCATAAAGTGCATCCGCAGGTCTGTGGGTACAGGATCATGTATTTGGCGAAGAGCACACGGGCTTGTGGGCCTACTTTCTGCCATAATGTGCCCTGCCGTAACATGGACTGGCATGGCGGATGAACTGATTTGCGCCAGAGTCCAGGATGTGACCCTTGGTTGACCAGACAGCACACAGCATGCAAATGTTTCCTGTCTCTCAGTGCCTTCTCTGGATGTATCAGCTCTGACTATAGCTTTGTTTCTGACATTCTGTCTTCTTTCCCATGATTCAAAGCTCCTATATCAGCATCCTACCTTAGAACAACTTTGAAAAGTGACCACTTTTGAGACTTGAAAGTTTTCTGAGATGGTCTTTCCCTTTTCCTTGCCCAGCCTATTTCCCAAATATGCAAATTCACATCCTTGGCACCGGGTGTGTGTGTGTCTCAAAGCCAGAATTCTCTTATTCTAAAGAAGAATAGGAAGTGGCTTCCTTTATTTTCCAAGGCCCGTGGTCATAAAAGTCGTAGCCTTGTTGTTAGCATGTGTGTAGTTCCTCTCAACGCCGGTGTGAAGTACAGCTCCTGATCACCTAGGCTGGCAGCCACTGTGCCTATGGAAACACTACAAGGTAGTTTGGATCTTCGAGAAGTACTAATGCTGGGTTAGTAGCCAGTAAAATTTCACACCGAGTTCCCAGCTCCCGCTAATCACAAGTTTGGCTTTGGTCAAGTACCTGAACACTTCTAGATTTTAGTTTCTAAAATCTATAAAACGAAAGACATATCAAAAATAAACAAGGTTTCTGAAGTCAAATACATACAGATGGAACTATGGTCCAGAGGGCAGGATGGGGGTGCAGTTCACAGGTGCACTCCTGCGGAAGACATTTGCTCCTTGGCCCTGATCCATCACTGCAAAACATGAGACAAACGGGCCTTTTGTATGTGCTGGAGATCAAACACAAGGCCCCCATGTGTTCACACTCTATCTTTGAATTATAATCCCTCCAAATCTTCTATTTTCTTCAAACAAATCATTTCTGCAAGCAGAGAGTCCAAGTCATCACTTACAGACTTCTGACACTCTGGTATTTCCATTCCTACTCTCTATAGCGCTTAAGACCATCCAGCCACCGACTTGCAAACTGAATTCCCATCTGTGTGTATACCTTGGGAATGGTCATGAAGGCCTTCCGGCTATCAGTGATTGACTGGTGCTGACCATGCCCCAGAGTTTCACTGGGTCTGAGTATTGCTAATGAAAGTTGAGGTGGTGTTGCTGACTGTGAGAAGAAACTTAAAAAGAACATTAAAGAAAACAAAACTCCATTTTTAACTACAGTACATTTCTAGCCAGAGGCATCCATGAGGAAGAGCAAGTGAAAGAATTTCTGTATAATTTACCACACAGCTCTGGAGACTTAGCAAAACCTCCCACCCACAGCTGTAAGAAATAAAAGCTTAGGAATCCAGAGAAAGGGGCAATCAAATGTACCTAGTATTCCATAGAAGTCATCAAATAACACAGAGGCGGAAATGTGTCATGATAGATAATATACTGAACACAGCAAAACTCTCAGATCAAGAGATGTTTTTAAAGAAAATCGCTTTCAAAATCTGTGAAGTTTGTAAAGGTAGAGAAACAAGCAGAAGCTGCAAACCCGGGAGAGGGAAAGATGCCTCCTGATTAATGAGTAGAAAGTGATCCCGTTACCATAGCAACTTCAAGATACACAAAAGAAAACATCACTTCCTTAAAATATGCCTGATGATGAATAGGCAAAATCTTTCAGAATAGCTTTCTTAAAAATATGAAGCAACTCCTTTGTTTAAAAAAAAAAAAAAAAAGGCAAATCACACAGGATGACTCTTAAGAGTTTTATCTCTCAGATAACAGGACTTGTTTACATAAGCCTTAGGCCGTTTACATGAAGCAGCAGTTTGGACGAAAAGTAATGACCAGATAATATGTCCACTGGAAAATAAATTTTGTTCTCCACAATTTTGTTACTGCTTAATCAGTAAGTGAGATAAATGGATCTGCCCTGTTTTCCCCTTTCCCAACAATGTTTTTAGTTGGAGCGCTTCCTCGGATGCTCAGCCTAAGAGGCCCGCAGATGAAAGGCTATGCCTGTTGTCCCCACTCTCCCTCTGAACGAGGTGGCAGAAAGCAGGATTTGGAAGGTACTCCATGCTGCTCCCCGCCAGCCTTGCCCCTGTGCTGCTGGACGCTGGTTCCAAGTCCACAGAAATGGTCTGTTCCATATGGAATTCAACTTCAGAACCACACTCCTTAATCAACTAGATAGTCAGAGCAGCACCCAGAAGTCTGTGAGGACAACATGACTCCTTACAAGATGGATGGAGTGCTTTCTGCATTGTTTTTTCTTTGTGACATTTGTTTATTTATGTGTTGAGTCTGGGAAACACACACAATGGCACATGTGTGGAGGTCAGAGAGCAACATGTGGGAATTGGTTCTCTTCTTGCATCGTGTGGACCGTGGGGATCAAACTCGGGTTCTGAGGCTTGGGGCAGGCACCTTGACTCCCTGAGCCAATTTACCTAAGTAATTGAGTGAGTGGCATGAGCCGACTACTGGGGCTAAGCAGTGGCCCTCAGAAACATTTTTCTTCTCTCTTTTACATTTCTTTATTTATTTATATACTTGTGGTGTGTGTGTGTGTGTGTGTGTGTGTGTGTGTGTGTGTGTGTGTGTGATGGTGCTCATACAGAGGTCAGAGCACAACTTGTAGGAGGAGTCAGTTGTTTCCTTTTACGACGTGGGTTCTGGATCCAACTCAAGTCATACAGCTTTTGTGACAAATGCTTTACCTGCTGGGCCATTCACTCTTATCACTTTACTTGAGGGTGAACCATCTTCAACTCAGTAAACACCCTGAGTGCCTTCTGGCTCCTGTCATCTCCGGCCTATGGCTGCACAATCCTTCCACCCTAAGATTCATGACTTCAAATATAGCAGCACACAGCTGCTCAAGCCCAGATGCTGGGAAGCCTTATTCCTCTTCCTCACTCTGGACTTGGTTAACTAGTGGTCAGTCAGATCTCTCTCTATGACTCAGAGGGTCTTCACATAGGAGCAGTGTATTCTCCATCTTTATTAGAGGGTGGAAGTCTGGTGCCGGGTGTCAGCCCCTTGTCGGTAGTGTTGAGTCCTTCTGACATCTCGAGAGAGGTTCTTACTGGACGTGTTGCTAGTCCTGGGTGGCTGATGACAATCTTTGGCATTAACTCATCTGTGCCTCTGTGGTATCATGTGCTTCTTCCTTCTGTGCCTCCGTATCTGTGTCTTCACAAGGCTTTCTTAAGTGGAAATGAGCCACTGGCTTTGTTAGTACCCACCCTAATCTTAACTTGACCAGCAAGGTCCCATTTAGAGGTTAGCACTTGCGCATGGCATTGAGGGTCATAATTCCATTCCCAGCAGTCTCAAGCCATTCCTAATTTTTTTTTCCTGGTTTGAGACAGACCTCTCTACATAAACCAGGTGGCCTCAAACTCTCTTGAGTGCTAAGATTAAAGATGTCTGCTGTCACACCCTTCTGATTTCTGCTTGCTTTCTTTCTGTCTACTGCCCATATCAACAGTTATCGTGGGACATTTAACAAAGGGACATGATCTAAGAAAGGTGTCCTTAGGCAGTTTCATAGCTGTGTACCCATAGAGTATACTTAGAAATACTGAACTGTCTATGACTTCATATGCCCTGCCCACCATGGATGTGAGCCATCATTAGCCAAAACGTCGTTATGAAACATGTGACTTCTGGCCACCGAAGTGGGTGGGTACCTGGGTGCTACGGTGATCTAAGAGCCCTTCTCTATTCTCTGGTGGCTAATCTTCAATGCCAACTAGAATGATTTGGAATCATCGCTGGAACTCACCTCCCGGTTTCTCTTTAAGGGTGTGTCCAGGAAGGTCTAACTGAGCAAAGAAGACCCATCCTAACGTGGGCCCCACCATCCCACAGGTTAGGGCCTTCGACCAAATAAGAAGGAAAAAGTGAGCTGAGTACCAGCATTCATCGCCTTTGCTTCCCTGACTGCATACAGTGGCTGGCTGCCTCCTACTCCCGTCTGCCCAATCATAATGGACTGCACCCTCAGACATCTCTGTAAACGTACCTAATGCCTGTTTCCACTCTCTAGATGCATCCCCTGTACTATAACATGGGCTTCTCTCTAAATGAGAACCTAGTGGCAGCTGTTTCCACATCTTAGACACTTTCCTGTGACCTGAGGAAGAGTCCATACTTCCTGTCAGCGTTACACAGAGGCTTCTCAGACCCGCTACTGATCTCTTCAGCACATTCACATCTGTCTCGGCTTGCTCAATCCTGACATGAGCTCTGTCCTCCAGTTCTCCCAAGCCCTTTGTCATCTACTCTTATACACTTGACATCCTTTTATTATAACCCTGCAGATTTGCAGAGTGGGGGATGTGGGGAACTAGGGCCTATTTCTTCTAGCAGAGTCTCCCTCAGCTGCATGTCCCTCCGCCTTCAGTCCTTTGCCCATGGAATAGCCTTTCTTCCCTCTGTCTGTCCTCTGTCTGTCTTCCTCCAACTCATCTTTTAGTTCTCAATCTTGACATTCACAAGGGCTTCAGCCCATGGATTTCTGTTACTACACCCCCTACTCAAGGGCACATGTATTCTATTCCCTTCTTAGCCTACCTATCGTTCTGTTGGTTCTAAGAGCTGTTGTAAGATCCCTTTACCTGCTACATGCCCCCCCCCCGACTCTGAGCTCCACATTATACTAGGGATGAGTGTCTGCAGCAGTCGTAGCATGTGTTAGGACCCAAAGCATATTTGTGAGCCAGTGAGATGACGCAGAGGGTCATAGCAGCTATTGCAAAGCCAGACAGCCTTGAGTTCAATCCTTGGGATCCACATGATGTTGGAAGAATGGTCATATACATACAAAATAAATGTAGTTTTAAAATATATAATTGTTGAGAACCTGGCTCCAAAATATACATGTGGAATGAAAGAGTCTGGGCACAGGACTTGGCACTGTGGCTAGTGAGATGATATATTTCCCAGCTGGGACAGATCATTAGTGTTCACTTCCTACTTGGTAAACTTCAGAAAACTACTGCAGCTATTATTGGTAACACAGGAAAAAAGCCCCTCTCTGGCATATGAACCAGAGGCTTGAGAGAAACAATGCTCATACAGTCACATGATGAGGGAACTGGGCCTTGACCCTTCATTCCTCCTGGAGGAATTCCTCTTAGTTCCAGAATTTCATCACAGTTTCTAAGATTTTGCTGTCACTGCTTTGGGGGCTTTCTGAAAAGACTAATGCTCTTCTCCAAACTTGCAGGTCTTTTCTCCGACTCTTGCCTTTCTTATTACCAACTGTGTGTCCCTTTATCCTGCCCCACAGGTCAATAGCTGCTTTTGGTTTATTTTGTAATTTCCCTATGATTGTCATGCAGATTTAAAGAAATAATAATAACGCATGTTTTTGTTACTTCCTGTAACTGATTGACAAGAGCCTTTTAACACATCTCTAAAACCCTCAGCTGTCTATTCGCCTTCAACATCGCCCCTCCCCATTCTCTCAATAATCTCTTTCTGGAATAAGCCATCTCTTGGGTCTCCTCACTTTCCTTGTTTCTTGGTCCTTCTTCCGGGGCTATTTTGTCTCTGTGGGCTGAAACTTCTATCTTGCATTGTCTGGATAGATAATTCTTTTTGTTCTCTTCCTGCCTTACTATATTGATTTACCTACCGAGTTTGAGATTCAGATAATTATGATTTTCTCTGGTAGAAGATATGGTTGGCTCTTTTCCAAATTGGTAGGAAGTTTTAGATTGTGAGACTTTTTGTTTCTGTCAAACTATTAGATAGGTTGATATGTTTATATTCAGGAACTTTGAGATGAAGTCTCTACGGGTCCGACTCTGCTGTTGGTTGCTTCTTCCACCACTCTGTCATGGTGACTGCCTTACCTCTGTGGCTGATGTTTTTAAACTATGGGGCTGGGGACGTCTGTCGACAACAGTGCTCTTGTCTCACGTGCATGAAGACCAGGCATTGGGGAAAACCTGAAAACTATGGCCATTTTCCTTGAAACTGTACAAGTGAGAAAGAATGTGTTAAGGTGAGATTTGAGATTGTGTTTTTCGAGAGGAATTCACAGTTGCCCCTATTCAGTTGCCTTGATGCATGATCTACCTGAAAGCACTGTAAACTGGGTTTTTTTTTTTTTGTTTTTTTTTTTTTGGTTTTTTGAGACAGGGTTTCTCTGTGGTTTTGGAGCCTGTCCTGGAACTAGGTCTTGTAGACCAGGCTGGTCTCGAACTCACAGAGATCCGCCTGCCTCTGCCTCCCGAGTGCTGGGATTAAAGGCGTGCGCCACCACCGCCCGGCCCTTTTTTCTTGTTTTTGTTTAACTTACCCAATGCCAAAGCCAAGGCCCAGACGAATTTTGCTGACACCTCCTGGTTTTCGTTCATCTTTAAGCTAATTTCATAGTTCTCAGGTTCCTGAGCTCCATGTTTTATCTGGAAACCCTAAGTATAATAAAAATGCCCTAAATTTTTCCATCAAGAGAGATAAAGGGTCAAGAAGATGGTTTAGTGGATGCGAGCACTTGCAGTACAGGCATAGAGACCTGAGTTCAAATCCCAGAACCCACAAAAAATGGTCTTGAGCACACCAGGAACTCAAGAGCTGGAGGATGGTGGGAAGGGAAGGGACAGCAGGACCTGGGACTTGTCGGTGACAAGCATAGCTCCAGGTTTAGTGAGCGACTGTGATTCAGGGAATACAGAGCAGAAAGAAAGAGCGGGACACCTCCAGTGTCTTCTGGGCTCTACTACAATAACTACACACAAGCATAGCCCACATATCGCAGACATACAATACACACATGCACACACGCATGTGCACACATATACACACACACGAGAGAGAGAGAGAGAGAGAGAGAGAGAGAGAGAGAGAGAGAGAGAGAGAGAGAGAGAGAGAGACAGCAGGCCAACTAAGTGTGAGGAAAGAAGAGGAAGCATCACAATTTGATTTCTTTCAGGCCCTGAACAAAACATCTTGTCACAAAAGGTGGGTGATGTTTTTCTGTCCTATCGTCTGCTACACGGCAGTTTCTAGCTTTCCAGCCTTGGCCATTACTATTCTCTCCCCGGCAGCTTGCAAATCCCTTGAGAGTAAGGACTGCTGACCAAAGGGATGCTCCTTAGCCTATCACAACTGGTGTGGCTGGAATACATGACTTATTAGGTACTTGTTCTTGTCCAAACCACAGCCTGTGCCTCCTCTTTTCTCATCCATTTAGGGCTCAAGCCAAGACAGACACTGCACTCCTTCATCCTGCCCTCAACATCACATCCTCAAGTGTTAGTTCTTTGATGTCTCCCAAATCTGGATTTTCTTACTACAGTCTTAACTTGGTCCTAATCATTTCTTCGGGCCCATCATTCTCTAAAACATGTTTCTCACATGCGGAACATGGAATGCTAGTTGGCTTTAGCTGAATGTAACAGCTGTGAATGTTCCTTCAGGTCATTGCCCACACAGCACCCACGGGATCCCTTTAGTTTTCTCTCTGTATAAAGCTCCCGGTTAGTAGGTGGTGAAACTCCTTTGCTAGTTGGTATGACTCTATTTGAGCTAGTGGTGTATCTCAGAGGTAGTTTTTTGCCTGCCATGTATGAGACCATGGGTTTAATGAACAGCAAGGATTTAATGACCAGCAAGGGGGGAGGGGATGAGAATGACTCTGTTTGTCTGGTTTTGCTGTGAGCATGGCCTCATTGCCTGCCTCTCTTCTCTCTACTCTAGCCCTAGTGGCTGATGACACCATCTTCTTTCCCTTTCTCACCCCCCTCCTCCTGTCCTGCTTCTGTTTCCTCCTCCTCCTTCCTCTTCTCATCTTTATTTGTATCCTTTTTGGCTAAGTCCAGGCTGGCCCTGAACTTCCAGCCCTTTTTATCCCCCTGCCTCAGCTTCTCAAGCGTTGGGATTACAATCACATGCTATACCTGGTTCCCACTGATGGTCCTTTATGTCTAATTGATGTTCCTTCAACAGGTCAGGCTTCCCTGGCCTCTGTCTGCAGAATTTCCTGTGGATATCTCCTTGATAAGATTCCAGTCTCTCATCAAATGTTTGTTCTTGGGTGACATTCTCTCTCACTAGCTCATTGAGGTGAGGGCTCCCTTCGCTTCCCCTGCCCTCTGCAGTCCGTATCTGAATGGCTAAATTTCCTTGTGAGTCTTCCTTTTTTATTAGAGCTAAAGTAATCTCCTTACTACTGAACGTACAGGATGACAAAACCTGTCTTCACGAAGCTTGCATTAGTGTTGATGTCGCTGATTTGTTGGAAAAAAAAGAATGATATTTCTCTTGCCTTCTGATAATTACCTGCTTTGGAAACAACTTGTCAAGCAGTATGTTTTGTTGTATAATTCAGAAGCAGATTAATAAATAAACTGCTTAAGATATTATCTGCTTTTAAAAGCTATGCCTTCCCCTAAAATGCGAGCTCCACAATAAATTAATCCTTTCCTGGATACAGGGCAGTGAGCAGCCTTGTAGGAGTCAGCAGGTAGGAGTCAGAATTCATCCCTTCTGCCTGTTAGGGCTCAGGAAGCACAGAGATCTACAAGGAGCTTGCCTGTTGTAGCTTCCATGACTGGAATTGGAGGACTGGGTCAAGTCTGGAGCCCAAGGAACACCGAGCCCTCTTTTAGCCGACATTTGTAAACAATGCTTTTGATTATTTATTCAGGTCCCTTCTCCTGCTGCACCTCTCCGGGGGGCTGCACCCCCCTGTCAGCTGCATGATTTGCGTTCTTGCCAATTCAAATATTTATTCACGGTCTTTGGACACCAGTGAGGACCAAATGACGGAAATAAATCAACAGTCCCTCTAACCAAATAGTTTGTGTTCTAGCCCCATCGCACCTTCCAGAAAAGCCAGCATTGGCAACACTGTCAGAAGATGTCTTTTATATTTGAAGAATTGTTTGAAGTAATTCTAAGTACAAGGCCTATTTGAATTTATGTATTTCTTAGTGTTATCTGGGTCTTATAATTAGTTACACTCTTTGGCCATACAAATCTCTTAGCCAATCGGTTATCCCGGGCGGACTGAAGAATGTCAGGGACTCTCCTGTAAATGTGACAGTGGTGCACAGTAACTGAAAACTTATTTGCTCAGGGAGACTAGACATGATTGACAGTTTGCTGCAGAGATATACTTAGAGAGATCTCTAAGCAACTGAAGTGTTGACTGCTTCCAGTGCTGCTTCTGCCCTCGGAGGGAGTCTTGAAACATCGCAGTGGGGCAAATGTAGGTGCTCAGGAAGGAGGGGTGGAAACATCTCAGCCCTAGTGACAGTCCCACCCAGTCTGTGAGTCTGAGACAGAGCCGCTAGTAACCCCGTTTCCCAGTCCTCTGCTTCCTTCGCAAAGTCCTATCAGAAAGACAGGTAAAAATAAAAATCAGATGGTGTTTTGACAAAGCTGTGTGTGCGTGTGTGTGTGTGTGTGTGTGTGTGTGTGTGTATACTATATCCATGAACATGACTGAATGCTGTCTTTCACTGGGCTGTCAGGAAAACACCCCCATGTTAAATGCTCTTGAGGAAGAGGGTGCCAGTGCTGTCTGCTGACTTAGGTTCCTGTACATTCACCTCTCTTTTGACAGATGAACAGTCTGGTTAGTTTTCATAGTGATGTGAACACCATTTTCATCTAGGAAATCTGATGAAGCAGTGTATCAGCTAAGATTGTAGGGGTGTGGTGAGGTGGGAATAGCACAATCTAATCTTATCATCTAAACCCTATCTTTTATAACTGTATTTCCCACTTCTCTTCTGACCTGAGATGCTAGGTGAACACGCTCATTAAAAATAACTAGTCTATCCATAAACGAGGAAGCGCTGGAAGACAAAGGCGGGCCTTTACACACATGCAGATGAACGAGCCCATCAGAAAGCCGTGGATAACACTTAAAATGCCAAACGTAATACATGGGCTTTGTCATGGTTAAATGTGCGTTCAGGAGCTCAGGTGTAATGTTCCGTGAGATGGAGTCTAAGTCATTGGTCTCCACAGACAGGTGACTGCTCAACGCAATCCAGCAGACAACAGAAAAAAAACAAAATGTACATTCACACTTCTATGCTATCTTCTTCAAATTTCCAACTCAGCACACTTTTAAAAATATCTGGAAATATTCGAGCAATAGTACATAATAGATGATGACAATTAGTAATAAATAATTCATACACACACAATTCACACTAGCTTCTTTAATACAATGAGGTTATCATCACAAAAGCGTAAAGATTACCAGTTGAGATTCCCATTGTTGATGGAGCTTGTATTATGACTAGAGCAAAAAATCCAGGAAAGGATAAACGAAATTCACTTTGGTCTACTACTTGCCTAAGTGTGAGAGTTCCTGGCCAAGTTGGTCACAGGATCCTGAAGTTGAGTCACAAGACCACTGAAGCCTCAGTGATTGGACCAGGGAAAGTGACAGAGACACTAAGATCAGCTGGGAGAAGCAGGCACTGGACAATGCTAAATAACAAGAGAATAGGTGATGTTTTATAGAACACTTGTAGGTCTGGCCTAAGAGAGTCACAGTGAAAGTCACTTACCAAATGACTAACACCTGAAGGAGTTTGAGACCCACCATTCGCCTAAGGACACAGGCTTAGTGTGCCCCTTAGTCCTCTCTTGAGCAGCACTAGAAGCCTCACAGTAAGGAGAGACACAAGCCAGGTTGCAGTGACGACGGGAGAGTAAGGTCTGGCTATCAGGGGGAAAATCAACCAAAGAAAGGGTAAGAGCATCCTGACATAAACTTCCCCCATGATCCTGCAGAGTCAATTCTACTTAGGCAAATAGCTAATCCGTGGCTAATTCACACACATATATTCTATAATAAAAGATGGCCCTTAAGATACTGAGTTTCCTGTCCCGCTTAAATGAGAAGTTGCCATGCAAGAAAAAAAATTGAAAAAGCAAATTATGGTATTTTAACTTATATGCTTCCTTAGTTATAGAACCTAAAGTTTACACAAGTTGTAAAATTAAGTTGACATTCATTGGACAGTTTGAAATGGCTAGAGTTCCATCTCAGTTTAAATGATCCCTCTTTCTAATGCAGCCTACAGGTAATAAGTTTTTAAGTCCTCCATGGCCCTGATTGACTCACGTTCAATGAGAAAGGCTGTGGGCATTGCTAAGAACAAAACATCCGCTGCAGAGAACATCACTGACCCTGGGCCATTGAGAACATTTGCCAATGTTTCCTTGGAGACAGGCATTTGTGATGAGGTCCAGAAACAATAATTCCCTACAAGTACAGTCAGAACATGACCCAAAGAATGGTGCAGTGCTCTCAAGGTAGAGTGGACACTACGTTCCTGCCTACCTGCCCTCATGAAAAGAAGACAACCTGCATCTTCTCTGGAAAGTAAAACCTGCTCCTATCTTCAACAGGCTCTGCTTGTACCTTCTCCTTCATAGTCTGTGAGCAACTACAAGCCACCATTTTTGAAAGCTTTGTCCCCAAATGTCGGAAGCTCTCTCTGAATTCTGACTGATCAAATTATGCCCTCAGCTCAAACATTTGACAAGATCAAACAACCAGAGCTAGTTAAACGTCTGACTTTAGGTAGCATCTTCCAAGACAGTTAGCATTCTAGTTCGTTTGTATGTCTCTTGCCCCTTCCAACTCCCAGACAACAGTCGCCAGAAGCCACTGCTGAAGTCACCCTCAGGATCACCTTCCAAATTCAAGCTTGTTACCCTCTTCCTTAATCCAACAACAGCTGCTTCTCAGTGGTCAAGTTAAATCCATTTAGTTCATGTCCAACTTGTAGATCTTCTGGGGGTGGAAAAAACTTAAAATAATTCTCATTTTTTAGAACAACTGGTATTAATAATAATAATAACCGGCATGCACCCATAAGCTATTAGAAGCCTCAGTTCCCAGCCTCTGCATTATTCATGTGCTCAAACTGTCATAAAGGTAGCAAATTCTCTCTGCAACTAGGCTGGAAAAGTCCCTGCCCTCAAATACATTGGTATGCACACTTCTGAGGCTTGGTTCTACTTAACATTTTCATGAGTGAGCTGCTTTAAAGGAACAGAGAGCAAGCTCATTAAGTTCCTAGATGGAAGAGATGACCAGAACATTAGTGAACAGGATTAGAATTCCCCCCAGCCCTTGCTAAATTAGCCAAACTGTCAGAATCAAGTATGTTCACTGGGACAGGCAGGGAAAATCAAGCTGCCCAGAGGCAAGCTGAGTAGAAGCAAGGTAGTGGGAAGATGGACGGAAAGGAATGTGAATGCAGAAATAGACTCCTAGTGGGAACTGAACTAGCCTCCGTGCCCACCGGGGATGCTGCACCTCTGAAAATATAGCCCAGTCCCCATTCTATACAGGATAGAAGTAGAAAACATTCCTGTAGGGTTTCCAAGAAGGGCCGGGAATCTTTCTTTCTCACCAGCATTTAGCTTTGGGTGCCTGGGTCTACTTCATTAGCCTGGCTTTAGGCTCATTTCATCACTCTATTTTACTTTACCTTACTACAAACTACATTGATTCAGACATTAAAAGCATTCATTGGCAGAACGCATCATCACAGCCTCCTGCGGAACTGCCTCTTCCTCCTTGATTATTTTGGCTTCTTCTTCTTTTTGTTTGAGACAAGGTCTCACTATGTAGCTCTGACTGGCCTGGAACTCTCTATATAGAAGCTAGCCTAGAACTCACAGAGACCTTCCTGTCTCTGCCTCTGAGTGCTGGAATTAAAGGCAGGTACTGCCATGTATGACTACTTCGGCTCTTGTTCGAGCCTTCCAACTAAACTTCTACTATAAGAAACTTAACAAATGGTTCCTAAACATGTATTGTTCTAACCCTAAAAAGAAAAAACTAAATGGAGTCTCAAGTTGCTAATTTTATAGCCAGAATTGCAAAAGTTTTCCTGCTAAGCAGCAAAGAGCCCAAATTTGGGTCTGTGTTACAGCTACCCACTGCTGATACTGTACAAGTGTTCCAGTACAACATTCATGGACAAAGTGGGTCTGGATCTTGATTGGGTCAGGGTTTCCAACTAGGTTCAGTTCTGGAATCTTCAGCACTCAGAGTCTTATCAGTTATCTTATTCAACCTGTTCATACCTGTAAGAACCAGGACCCAGAATATAAGATGATTTTTGTGCAAGTTCACAAGACACTTAAGCCTATATTAAAACCTTCTACTAAGTCTAGTGGTGGTGTTGCACGCCTTTAATTCCAGCACTCAGGAGGCAGAGACAAGCAGATCTCTGTGAGTTTGAGTCCAGCCTGGTCTACATAGTGAGTTTCAGAACAGCCAGAGCTACATGTGAGACCCTGTCTAGAAAAAATAAATAAAACTGAAACCTTCAAACTTGAAAAGATTATCCCAACTCCAGAGCCAATGCTCTTTTCCCTAACCATCATCAGGCTGTTTCTAGAAAGTTCTGAGAATCCCTGGTTATCTCTGAGGTAGCAGAACCTCTTCAAGAAGTAATGTCTGCTACCATGTCTTAGTACAATATGTAATGCATAGTTCATGTGGCGTCCCTCACTAGGCAGGGTCAAGACAAGCCTATAATAAAGACTTGGGATGGGATGTCTCCATCCTGTGAACGTCAGGTTTCCAGATAAGCAGAGAAGCAGCCTTGAACAGTTTAGAAAGGATAGTTTTTCACCGAGTTCAAAGGTTATAGTTGCTTAGTTTAACCGAAGTTAAAGTTGCGTTAAAATCTTCACAAGCCAAAAGGAATCATGTAGGGAGACGTTGTTCTTCGTCTACTGCGCAAATGGAAGGAGCGAGACTGGGTTATAGATTGACTAGCAGGACAAACTGCTAGTCAACAGCTGAAGGAACTTGAGGCCAGCAAAGGCAATAGAATCCCCTTGGAAACCAGATCTGAGAGGGGCATCTTCTGGGCAGCTCTGGATACAGACCAAAAGTGGTAACTCTTAAGGGAAGCTGTGCCTCGGAATCCTGTTCTGAGCCAAGAGGAACACACTGAGTCATTACAACTAATGAGAACCGAATAGCATCCTTCAGAGTGCTATGAAGCGAAACACACTAAATGGGTGCTCAGATTGGGGATAATGTTTGTTCAGATTCCAAAGGATACTCCCCAGGGTCAATCCCTCCTGCTGGTGATCATCTGTTGAAATGGATGAGAACTCCGTGTCTTGGGGGCAGAAGCTGGTAGCGAGTTTCAAATGTATATGTGACATGCGTGTACCTACCCTCAGCAGAGGTCAAGAGGATGCTGGACTTTGTGTCTTCAGTGCTGAGAACCAAGCCCACAGTCTGTCCTACACAAGAACTCTAACTCTAAGCTTAGCTCCCAACCACGAAGCCCAGAGGTTCTTAATGAGGATGGTGGTTGATCAGGAATTTGAGGACCCGGTAGCTTAGGCCTATGCTTTGTTGAAAGTTGGGGCCAAGGTTTTTTTGTTGTTTTGTTTTGTTTGTTTTGTTTTTTATGAGAAGTCTCATTTTTTACTACCTTTGGTAAAGATAAATTGCAATGTGCTTTATGTAACTAATTAAAATGGTGCAATCTGTTCAAATATCGTTTCTGGACAGTACATTTCATAAAAAGATACCCTAGAAGATTAGCTTCCTCCAACCGTAACTTTTCCAAAGTCCATTTTTCCAAATACCAAACTCCTGGTGATCATAATTTTTCATTATTGTGATTTCTTTCCCCAGATGATCCAGGAGCCTGTACCTCGTGCACTGCAGGATACTACATGTAAGTCCAGCCCTCTTTGTTTTTGCAGTTTAAGCATTACTGACTTAATCCTATCTCCAGTGGTTGAAGCACGGCATCCCTGCAGCCTGAAGCAACTGTGGGCTATTAATGGCTGAGTTTGGGATTTAGTGCTAAGAGTCCAGATGTTTTCTTGCCTTGAAAGGAAGCCTTCCCTTTCTTGATCCTGGAAGTCATCCATCTTGACACTGGTGTCTAGGAATCTTGCCGTGGTTCACCAACATTCAGATCTTGCTTGCTAAGGCTTTACGAATATATTTGCCTTCAAGAAAGCTGCTTCTCAATGTCTGTATGGGGACTTTGTCCCTAACTAGAATCAAGTGCTCCAAGGGAAGCCAGGTGAGACACTTACCTCTTCATCGCCCGCTGGGTGATGAGAGACATGGACCACTAGCTAAAATGAAATGCAGATAAACATCAGACTAATATTCCCCACTGCTAATCTATAAAAGCCAAGTCCATGACTTTCGACATCAGCTCCTATCCTAGCTGCTTTCCATCCCGTCTGCATCACTGCCTGTGCAAGAAGAAAACCAAGACAAACAGGAAAAAGGGAAAACCAGGCCAGAATAATACAGAGGCTGCATGGGCTCGGCTCGACCACCCACGACTCTCGCTGGCAGATTCTAGGATCTCAGAGCAGGCTAGCAGACAGGAAGTTGGTGAAAGCAATGAGAAACGGGAGGGAAGCTACAGCGTGCTAAAAGGATGGGCCAGCCTGAGTCACCTCTAGACCCGTCTGCTGAAACGCTTGGGGAGAAACACTTCAGATTTCATAACTGTTATCAGATATCAAAATGGTTACATATAACAAAGATAACTTAGGGTGGGACCATGTCTCAAACTAGAATCCATATTCATATTTACCCGAGGTGTGTGACCTGAGATTCGTCATTTTATAGGATAATTAAAAAAATAGTTTTGTGCATGAAACAAAATTTTGCACCATTGTGTCAGTTCTCAGAAAGTTCTTAATTTGCAAACATTTTCAGTTTTGGGTGGGGGTGAGGATTAGAGATGTTATTTTATTTCATGTGTTTGAGTATTTGGCTTGCACTCATACATATATGTGTGCCTATGTGTATTTGTGCATACATGAAGAAATAGGCACAGGATCCCTTGGAACTGGAGGAATAAACGGCTGTGAACTGCCACGTGGCTGCAGGTCCTCTGTAAGGGCATCCATTATCTCTAGGGCCGAGCCGCCTCCCCAGTCCCTGTACTTAGTCTTCTGCTTGTGATCTGGAGTCTCTGGAATGGCTGGTCAGTTTCTATCATCACTCTCTCATCAGATTATTCCTAATTCATCCATGCAGTTTCTTCATTTCCGAGATAAGGAGGCTAAGGGTGCAACTCAGGGGGAGGCCTTTATGCAAGGCCCTAAGTTTGATCCTCAGGACTACAAAAGAGTGCATTAAAAAAATCTGCTTCCTCTCCTGCCCCATGACACGTGACAGTCCCCAGATCATCAATGAGCATGTTTCCTAAAACCCCCTGAGAAAGAAATGGGCTGAAATAGCATATCCTATCATGCGAAGACACAGACACAGCGTGAAATAACTGTTTCAAGAAACACACGTTCACAACATTTCAGACTACTTAGCACCATTCAGTAGTTGATGAAGTGCCGTACGATATAAGCTGTTAAGAGGGGATGCAAACATCCCCCCCCCATAGTGTACTGAAACTTTGAAATTCGCCCAAGGGCAAGAGTCAGCTTCACCGCACTGTCCCTCCCAGTGAATTACAATAGTTTGCTGTACAACAAGCACAGTGGATCATCCATGCAAGAGTCCAGATGTGCATATGTGTAGGCATGTGTTTCCATGTGCTGCTGGCAGGGCACTTCCCTGTTGTTAAACGATCTGGCCACAGACATTCTGGTGAGCTGCTTGAAATCAACTCTGGACCATTTCTGACTTCCAAAGAGAACTGCAAAAGCTATCTATTCCAATGAACTTTGCATGGTCCTACCATCAAGGAGTTGTTGGATACTGGAGGCTTGAACATTGTTTCCTCTATTTAGACATTAAAAATAAGTAATGGTTTTCCTGTGGGATTTGTGTACAGATTTGAATGAACTGATACTTAACAACTAGCCCTAAATAAATCGGTCTCAGTGACCCTCTCCTCCCCAACCTCCTCTCAGCTCTCCTGATAAAGGAACCCTCAGAGCTCCAGAGGAGGTAGCGAATGGCTTGGTTTGATTGGCAGGGCAGGCCAAGTGCAGGTCTCTGCCCTTGACAACCAATCGCCTGTTCGCCACGCTACAGATAAACGAGCCTGAGGGAATCAGATTGTGGTGATTACTAGCAAACACCAGTCCGTCTCATGGAAACACGGCATCATCTTCTCTAGGTTTGAGCGGCGTTGTTATAAAGTCTGTCCTGAAAAGACCTTCAGTGCCGAATGGGAGTGCAGAGCCTGTGGCCCCTACTGTGGCAATTGCGACCAGCATGAGTGCTATTGGTGTGAGGAGGGCTTCTTTCTCTCAGGTAAGCTGGACAATGGTGATCTCCTGGGGTCCCAGCAGGCCATCACTGCAACAGAGGTCCTCCTGTGATGGATTTCAGGGTCTCTGTGTGCTGGCCCCTAGGGTCCCCGGAGGAACTGTAATGTTTGAAAATGAACATCAGCCTGAACCATATTGAAGTGTAGTTCATATTTCACTAATTAATCGCAAGGATCCCCAAGTTGATGTTGAGTAGGAAAAGCAGGTACCAGTATGGGGGGGGGGACCCGAAAACCAATGCTTTAGAACTGAAGTCACCTGGGCTATTCTATTCAGAGTCACGACCATTTTCTTGAAGCAAAAACCTTACGTTTTTTTAAAAAAGTCTTGTTACAGACTCATGTACACTATATAATTGAACAAGCTCCATTGTCTTGGGTTTTGGTGAACTCATTGATGTTGCTGGAAATAGATAGTTGGGGAAGACTTCTAGTGAGTCTTCCAACCAGGAACTGGACAACCCCGTGACCTTGAGGACTGAGAGTGGAGAATACTACAGACAGCAATCAATGAGTGGACAGCTCACGTTCTCTCCCGCTCTGCCCCATCCTTCTGTGTGTACACAGTTGTGCATGAACATGTGTGCAGCATGTTTGTGGAGGTCAGAGGACAACCTTGCATTGCCTCTACCTTTCATTTGAGACAGGTACTCTCATTGGCCTGGAACTTTCCCATGTAGGCTAGATTAACCGGCCAATGAACTTCCAAGGATCTACCTGTCTCCGCCTCTCCCCCATCTCCCCATCACTAGGATTACAGGGGCTCTCCCCATACCCATGGTACCCAACTTAAATGTAAATTTTAGGGATCCAAACTCAGGCCCTCATGTTTGCAAGACAACCACGTTACGGCCTGAGCCGTCTCCCAGCCCCTCAGCAGCTCCTCCCTCCTCTCTATTTCTGAGACAAGGTCAATCTATACAATCCTGGCTGTCCAGGAACTTGCTAGGTAGGACCAGACTGACCTCAAACTCCCAGAAATCCTCCTGTCTCTGCCTCCCAAGTGATAGGATTAAGGCATGCACCTCAAGAGTTCTCTTCATAGGCTCATTTTATGTGTAGTTTATTAAGGCTCGGAGGTGTTAAATCTTCATTCAAAGTTCCTTGCTCTTAACTGAGGGCAAATTCATATTTAAATTAAAAAGAGAAAAAAAGTATTGCATTTATTAGAACATAGTCTTTGGCTGAAATAACCTAAAGCCATCTTGATTTGCACACATGCAAAAAAAATGTCCTGAAAGTCCTTCAATAACACCAGAAGCCCAGCTGACCAGAGACCCTTCTTCATGCCCCCCTCCCTTCCAAAGGTGGCAGCTGTGTGCAGGACTGTGGCCCTGGCTTCTACAGAGACCAAGAGTTGGGAGAGTGTCAGCCCTGCCACCAAGCCTGTGAGACGTGTACCGGCTTGGGCTACAACCAATGCAGCAGCTGTCGAGAAGGATTGCAGCTGTGGCATGGGGCGTGTGTCTGGCGCACAGGGCCCCAAGTGGGGGAAGGCAAGTTCCGGAATGGTACGTACCTGGCAGAGGGAGGCCCAGGGCATTCTCTGCTTCCTCCCTCTTCAGTACTGTTTCTGAGAAAAAGGGTTTTGAGGGAGAATCCACGATTGCTCCAAGACCCCCAAGTCTCAGGGTGTTCGTGGATGTTTCTTTTTCACACCTGCTCTCAAATAATCACTCAGAGGTTTAATATTAATTACGAATGCTTGGCTGATAGCTCAGGTTTGTTACTGGCTATCTCTTACACTTAATTAACTCCTTTTTTATCTATTCTTTGCCACGTGGCTTAGTACCTTTTCTCAGTCCGGAGTGCCCATCTTGCTCTGTGACTCTCTGACTCCACCCTTTTCATCCTTGTATCTTGTTTGATTTTCCGACCTAACTTTATCCTGCCTTGCTATGGGCCAATCACCGTCTTTCTTAACCAATGAGAGAAATACAAATTCACAGTGTGCAGAAGGACTATTTTACAGAATCCGGGAGTTTGTGGGACACAAAGGTAGGAAGCTGAAGTAGGCACGTGGCCAGCAAGAGCAAAGCAGAGGGCAAGATGTGACTGATCTAGAGATAAGAGACCCAGGACCATGGAAGAATGTTGTGGGCAGTGGCCTACCTCCCATCTTCTCAAAGGCTTCACAACAGTTTCTATCATGTGATGTATCTCTACAATGAAGGAAACCTTCAACCCCAGGGCAGTCTTTTCAGTGACCCTGACACACTGGAGCTGATGCTAAGCAGGCCAGCTTGCTGGAGAGCTGTCTGGGGTGGAGGCACATAACTCAGGGGTCTAGTACTTGCCTACTGTGCATGGGGCCCTGGGTCTGATCCTCAGCATGTCTGGGTGGAGAGGGGCGCTGCACTCTGCAGGTGCATATGGGAAAGGTTTGGTCTTCAAGAAGGCATGAGGGACTGGTATTCATCCCTCTCTACATCTTTAGACTTGGCCTCCCCACCTCTGCAACCCCACTATGGGCTTCCTTCGAGGCAATTATAATCTTTCTATGACATCCCCATGTTGGAGAAGGTTAAAAACCCAAGTCCTTTTTATGGGGGTGGGCAGTCTGACTCACATTCAGCTACACTATGAAAAATAAAGGTGCTTCCAAATTTCTGGGGAAGAGCCCACTCCTTACAGTGACAGTGGCAGCTGTAGGAGCCCACACAGGACAAGGAGGAAGGTCTCTCCTGGGGTCAGAGGACGGGTGTCATAGCTGCTGTCCACTATGACACTTCCACACATCTGATTTTCCTAAGACAACATCCAAAGGCCAGAGCACTCTGGGCTGTTTCCGACACAGGGCTAAGAAGAAAGTTACTCGATCCAGCTTGGGATATCTTCTGTGAATTATAGCTGAACCAAAATGCTGAAAACGAGTCGGTCTGGCATTCAGGCTTTAAGAGGTAGGAGAAGCCAAGAAGGAAACAGTCTGGCGCTGCGCTTCTTGCCCTGAACATCTGTATTTTATCTGGCGTCCAGATGATGAAAAGGTGCAGGGAGCCAAGAGAGTCAGAGCCGACTCGATTCCCCCAATGATTACATGTCTCTTCAACTGGACTACGCATTTTGCAAGCAAAAATCAGACTTTGATTGTTCCCCTTTGTGGGAGCACCACACCCAGGCTTCCTTCTCCCCCCAGCCCCCTGTGATCACGATGTGATGTTTTTGCAATGAGAAAGGTTTTATTTTCTTTGGGGGCCTCCCACCAATAAGGGAGTCTAGGAGCAGATGAGAATGTTTCTCGCGGCTGGACAAAAGCAATGAAGTCCGTGACCTAGCTGCACTTTCCATTTCTGTGATCTATGAAATCAGACATGCAAAGCATTAACAGAGAGTGGGGAGCATTTGCTCGCCAAGCAAGGTGAAGCCGCAGTGGTGGCGCACTCTCCCCGCCAGCTACAGCATAGCACCGAGTGGGTAGTGAATGGGGAACGCATCCCACTAACAGTGGGGAGGCTTGGCGCCAGTGCCTACATCTCTCCTGCCTTCTTCCCCTAAAAACAAGGTCAGGGGTGTAATAAGAGAGTGGAGAGTTCCAGAGAGCAAGCACTAATTAGCCACACCTCTCAGATGATGAGGAACAGATTTCAGTCATCCTAGGTCAACCTCAAGGAAGCCTGGAACAAGTCACAGGGTGTTCACGAGAGAACGGAGCTGCCTAGGTGTTACCAGCTGGGTTTTCAGCCTTGTTGTTGGGACTTTTTAAAAAAACAGACTCAGACGCAGGTAGAATGCTAGCATAGCCTGAGCTTCAGCTCGCTCCTTCCAACAGAAACAGCTGTGTTGGGATCCGAAGGTCACTCTCAGATAGTGCTGCACAGGTCTCTGTGTGCTTGGGGAAATGACCTTGAGACTGAATGACACTGTGTTCGCTCTTTTCTTAGCCCTGGGGCTAATCAGAAGGACAGTAACGAGAGTGAGGAAGAACTACCACAATTCTTTGTCAACTCTCCCCAGAATGAGTTCCCCTCTCCCCAGAGTCCAAGGGTGGCAAATTCACCAAGGCCTGCCAGGCAAGTCCAGCAGCCAAGACCCTTGAGTTTCAAGGATGGTAGCTTTACTGTATTTTCCAGCCACTAAAAACGTCCCAGGAAGGCCCTGGGCCCCACTCACTAACTCTGTGACGATGTCCTGGGCCAGTGTTCCTAAATGACAGGGATCCTTCTGAATAGGTGACGGCAACTGTGCCGTCACCACATCCAGGGGCAGTGAGACATCAGTTTCCGGAGACAGCTTTACCAGACCTGGGGTCGGGAACAGTTTCCCAGTCGCTGTTAAAGCATTTTGTTCTTCTGAAGCATTTTTCCCCTCCGGTGTCTCAGAAAGTTCCAGCAAACATGCCTGAGAGTGCCCTGGTCCACCTATTTCCCTCACTGATTAGAACCAGGTCATAGCAGGCTCTAATTACAGATTGCTAGCAAGGACTAATATACAAAGTGCGGCTTGGTGAGCAAACGTTTTATCTTTGACCACATCCTAGCCACTCACCACTAGCTGTCCTTTTGATCTTCATTCCTAAGATCTGGGAAACACTGGAGTCCGTGATTTTGTGGGAGGAAAGTCAACCTCTTTGTGGAGAGATAAATGCTGTGTGATAGTAACTGCGGGTGACTTTGAAGATGCCACAAATTCCTAGAAGGGATTCGTCCATCTCTGTGTGTGCTTGCCTCATCTAGGAAGGATGGTGGCAGTTTTAGCGACTTAACCAATAGGAAAACCGAATGTAAAGGGCACACACCCTGTGGGATAATCAAACCTTTGGCCCAGGGCTACAAGGGACGGTTGTACTGGCTTGCGCTGGCTGTTACGCATCCAGGAACTGTGTGTTGCCAGGCCATTGACCGCCTAAAATTAGCTATGGCAGAAATGTTTCCATCACCGAAATTGGCAACGCTGCAAATCAGCATTGTCTCCCCAACCAAGCTCCACTTTGATCTCTCTCAAATGACTTTCAAATTGAAATTAATTGCTCAAGAGCCTCTCTAGTGTACGTGGCTTTCATGATGGACAGACCTGGAAGCTTCCAGTGTGGCTTAACGGGAGAACAGTTGCCTTCTGTGCGTGAGTGAGGCCCTGAGTTGGATCCCAGCACTGCAAATGGATAGCAAACTAAAAAAAAAAAAAAAACCACAGTAAGAACAGTAGCTCTAGAAACAGAGAGCCCTGCGTTCAAATCCTGGCCTGGCCGTTCACTGTAGCGTAACCCCGAGTGCGTTCTTCGTCCTCTCTGAGCCTCAGTTCCCTCGACTGTAAAATGAGAGCATGAAACCACTGCATCCATCCTCTCAAACCCGAGAAACCTTTACATCCCACAAAACATTAGGGGTCCTGTTTCCTGACCCTTTGTCCCGACCAAAACACCAGTTCACAACAGCGCTCTCTGGGTCACAAAAGATAACAATTGGTGGGAGGGTGAGGGACATCAAAGAATAGTATTGGTCTAGAAAAAAAAAAATAGTCCCAGAGAGCAGGCATCCACAGACCAACCAGGATGCCTCACAGTCGAAGTCTTGACTGGCCACAAGTGCATTCCCTCAAAGATGTACCTGTAGCTTCATTGCAATAAGACACAACGGATATGTGGGGCCAAGCAATCTGCAAATGTAACAAAAAAATGAAATAGGATTCATACAAATACATATGCAAAGGATTTTGAAAAGATGCCTTCAAAGGCTGTGACAAGAGGAAGCATCTATTGTATGGATAGTGTTGGATGGCTCATGCAGGCTCAGTATCCTACATGCAGAGGGTGCAAATGAGTCCACCCCACAAGTCCTTCCACCTTCCACATCTCAGGGGGGATCTATGTGTGAAGATTCCACAGCAGACATTTCCGGGAGGTGGGGTGAAGCTTATCTTCTTCCTAGTCCTTCTATTGCTAAAACAAACACTTTATTTTTTTAATAAAAAGAAGCTGTTCCCACTGAAAACCCATCTTTGGTGAAGAACCTGCTGCAGGAGCAACGAAGGTGGAAAGTTCAAGTCAAAAGAGGTAACAGGGAAATAGGGAGGAGATGGCCACCACCCCACAGCCATCTCTACTCTGCAGAAAACAACCCCGGCAGTCAGAAGGCCAGGACAATGGGGATACGGAAGTCACGACAGAGGAGACAGGAGGGCCATAAGAAGGCAGTGGACACTTGGGAAAAATGTGTGATCCAGTGGCAGAGGATCCTGTCACATCTAAGTCCATTCTCGACCCACTGAGGACTATGCCTGGGAAAGACCATCAAAAAGAGCCGTATGGCTGGATGGGAGCTCAGCCACAGGGAACTGCCTAGCAACCACGAGCCCCTGGGCTCCATCACCAGGCTCCATCCCTGCAAATCTTTAATATGCTAAAGAAGCAACATAGGCCTTCTTGGACACTGTGGTGTCCTTTAAGATAGCAAACACTGGAAAACTGAATGGCTATGATAAAAGAAATGAAGGCTGGCACATCCATAGAGGAAAATATTACAGAGCTGCCAAAAGGGACGAAGGGGTTCCTCATTTATCAGCAAGGCCTGCTCTCCAAAAGATGAGTTTAAAGAACAAAAAGGCGAGTCAAGCGTTATGGAGCGCATCTATCAGCCAAGTACTTAGGAGGCTGGGTGGGGGAGAGACTCACAAGTTCAGGGACAGCCTAGGCTACATAGCAGGACCCTATTACAAAAAAGGGAAAAAAAACACAAATAAAAACAAAGGCCATAATGCAAAGTGATACACAGTGTGAATAGATCCAGTGTGCAGGTATAGAACCACACGACTATTAATTATTTACTATGAGAATAAGAAGGGGCCTGGTTTTCCACTGTTGCCTGTGGCTAAGAGGTACCACTTAATTGGCTGAAGAGATGTCTTTCCTTTTCCTTTTCTCCCCCTCTTTTTCACCAGTGTTAGCAAGGTTAGAATTTCTGGAGTGGGATTAAAAACGTGAACCATGAATAAAGTTACAACTTACTCGGTCTGACTGGCTAACCTGCGGGTGCTGTGGTCTGATTACTGTGAACTGCTTGTTCAGCGCTCCCTCTGCTGGACATTAGGGAACATTGCCGAATTCTATACCAAGTTTATACAGTGAAAACAGCATAAATGGCCAGAATGTTAAATATATATAATTACAAATATGTGTGTGTGGATAGCTATTGAATTTCACAAATATATGAAAAATAAAGCTCATATCCTCGTGAATAAAACCCTTCTGGATAGAATGAGAAAGTCTCAGAAAATCAGCCTGTGCCCAGATAAAGTGTAGATGACTGGCAACTCTGAGCATCCCAGCATGTGGCTGCCCTCCTTCGGCCTCTCCTTATGATCACAGTTTGTCTCCAGGTGAAAAGGCCCCGGGAGCAAAAGAGGCCTGTGGACTTTGGGGACAACTGCTGTTGCCAGTCGATGTGACTACTTGTGCGGCTCTATAGACACATGCGTCATGTGTGTATATGCATGTTATGGCGTGCGTTACACGTGCATACTGCACATGTGTATCCACATAGTCATATCTCTCTGCCATATCTGTACTCCACTCTGGTCTCTTCCCAAACAAGGCTGAGCGGCTTTGTAATCACAAGAGACACCGAACAAACCAGGTCCGTCCCTGGACCTGTCCCAGTGTGAATTAAGAAAATAAAAGAGAAATTATAGCAGCCTCAGAAATGGAGTGGAAGAATGATGAAAGAAAAGGAAAGGGAGAAGGTGGAGGTCTGTTACTCAGTCACTGTTAAACACCTCACTCACTGTCTCAGTGAGTCCTGTGTTAAGTAAGTACCCCACACACTGGCTCAGTGAGCCCTGTGTTAAGTACCTAACACACTGTCTCACCAAGCAGTAAGTAAGGACTTAAGTAAGGACTTCACACACCAGCAGCATTAAACAAGACACACACTTCCTCCCTGAGCTTCACAGTTCTACAAGGAAGGAACCATTTTCTCTCATTTTGGAGACTGGAAATTAGGACTCTGAGACTTTGATTACTGTATCCATGGTTACCCTACCCATAAGCTGTCCAGCTGGGATGGCAGGCATGAGTAGAGAGCCATCTACCAGGCTCCTAGAAAGAGAAGAGGGTCAAGGAGAGAGGAAGGGGTCAGGGCCATTACGATCAGAGAACCTAGACTTCCCTGTGGGCGGTGCACTGGGAAGATCTCCCTGTTCCCTGAGTGGGGTGGATGAGGTTGCCCTGTGTATATGAAAAACTGTCCCACGAGCTTTCTGAGGTGGCTTTCTGGAAAAGCTTTCTTTCAGATGCTCTCAGAGGGAGAATGCAAACACACAAACATATGGACACACAGACATTCGCCTACATGGTCCAAACATGTGAAAGCAGCATCATTTGTTAGCTCATAGTATGACGCTGTCCTATAAGCTATAACTTTTCTGTCGTTGAGCGGGAAATTTTGATAATGTTTCCAAGGAAAGAATTTTAGAAAATAATGAATAAATTCTACTGGGTGGTAGCCAGAAGTTAGCTAGTATAAAATTGAAAACAATGAAGACTGAGTTACAGTGAGGCCTCTTCCACTACTGTGACAGTTTGCTGTAAGGCCAAGTCTGACTTCTTCCTTGCCCATACAGATGCCACGAAACAATATCAGCCTTGCCATTCTTCCTGTAAGACCTGCGCTGGATCTGAAACTCTCTGCACTTCATGTCCAGCAGGTCAGTGTGGAGGGGGAGGCGGTGGGATCTGAACCCGCACACCATCATCACGCCTGCACACTGGTGGAGGTTTGTGTTCAGGCGTACAGTACTGATCTAGTCTCATTGTATCCTCCCATTGTGGGGGCTCCGGAGGACACACATAACAAACCAGCAACAAAAACGGGCCTTCTGGGACAAAGAAATGCTTCTTACTCCAAAAGCATGGTGAAGCCTTGGGTTGATTTGGCCACAGAATTTTCTGGAATCTGGGGGTACTTTACAGTCTCTTGTTCTTTTATCTAAGACGAGGATAAGTATGAAGATAAACACACTGTGGTTTCCCTCATCATTGAGTCTACACTTGATGCTGGGAGGGGAAGGGAAGGGTGGCAACAGAACAGCCCATTTCCTGGATCTTACCATTTTATAGAAACCCTGGGCATAGATAACTTCCTCAGGATAGGTTGCCTATGTAGTGTTATGCTCCCATAAAAATTATCTTTAAGGGCTGGAGAGATGACCCAGTACAGTGGATAAGAACACACAAATGCTCACTGCTGTCTACGTGCTCTGGGATTGTGAATTGTAGGCTGATTTTCTTTGCTTTATGTCTAAAAACCACTTATGAGTGAGCAGATATTTGTCTTTCTGGGTCTGGGTTACCTCACTCAGTATGATATTTGCCTCCAAATTTCAAGATGTTATTATTTTTTTCTGCTGTATAGTACTCCATTGTGTAAATGTACCACATTTTCCTTATCCATTCTTTGGTCAAGGGGCATCTAGGTTGTTTCCAGAGAAAAATGTATAGCTCAATAAAATCAATAAAAAAAGAATGCATACTACTCTTGCAGAGAACCCGAGCTCAGTTCCAGCATCTACATTTGGTGGCTCACAACCACCTGTAAGTCCAGTTCCTGAGGCCTTCATGGGCACCTGCACTCATACACATTGACACACAGGCATGCATAGAAATAATTAAAAATAAAATAAAATGTGTGTCTTTAAAAATTAGCATGAGAGCCATGTATGCATGTGTAATGTTATTAATACCGCCAACCCCTTATTCTTTTTGGCAATGGGTTCCAGTAAAGTCTATGGCTATCTGAAACCACAGTAGAACCAAGTCTTGCATGTGGTGTTTTTCCTCTATGTTACTTCCTATGATAAACTTGAATCTACAAATCAGACACAATAAGAGAATAACAACAATCAATAATAAAATGGAGAATTACAACAATACACTGTAATAAAGTTTTTGATAGCTTCGAGATTTTTCCTTCTACAGCTTTGACTTAGTATTCCGGATCTGGGCTGACCTCAAGCAGTCGGGACTTGGCTAGAGCCCTGAATGGGGACTCTTGTTGTGAGATCTGACATGAGGCAGCACTGAAAATGGCAGATGCAGCAAGGCTGGAACCATGAACGGCCATACCCAGAAATGGAAGCAAGATGCTTTAGCATTCTAGTTGAGATGGTTTTAAATTTTGTTATTATTATTTTTACATTATTGATGTATTTTATTTATTGGAACCATCTTAATGTGTAGCTCTGGTTAGCTTGGAACTTACTATGTAGAAAAGACTGACCTCAAACTCACAGAGATCTGCATACCTCTGTCTCCCAAATGCATGTGCCACCACACATCTGACCTTATTTTTTTTATCCTTACATCATTTATTAATTTTATAGGGTGTGTGTGTGTGTGTGTGTGTGGTGTGCACTAGTTCACGTGCTCTCGTGTGGAGGCTAGAGGTCAAGTTGTTCCTCAAGATGGCTTTCCAAGTTGGTGTTTTGTTTCATTTCATTTTGTTTCAGACAGGTGTCCCACTGGCCTGGGGCTCACCAGTTCAGCTAAGCTGGTTGCCTGGCCAATGAGCACAGCATCTTCCCTTCCCTATGTCCCTAGTCCTGGGACTGCAAGCTCTCACCACTGCACCCGGCTTTTTATGTGGGTTCTGGGGCTCAAACTTGTATTGTCACCTTTGCATTTTACTGAGCTCTCCCTAACCTCTTAATTTAAAAAAAAAAATGATTACATTTATGTATTTCTGAGTGTGGGTGTGAACATGCCACAGCACATATGTGGGGGTCAGAGAACTTGCAGGAGTTGGTTCTCCCCTTCCACTGCGTTGTTTCCAGGCCTTAAGCTCCATTAATAAGGTTTGGCAGCAATGGCCCTTACCTGCTGAACCATCTCACAGCCCACATTTGCTTTTTAGAATAACAATAATGTCCTTCCAGATTAGTACACATGAAAACGGAGTGTGTGTTGAAGGGCAAGATGTCTGGAAATATCACTGCCGTGCCAGTCTCACCCATCATATATTGGGTGGAAGGAAAGGGGGTCCCATGGAGCAGTTCACATGTGATTGCCTAGATGACAGAACTCTAATGTCCCCCTGTGGCTGATTTCCTTCCCAAAGATCTAGCAAATCTAAAGGAATAATAAAAATAAGTAAGTAAATAGATAAATAAATATTTTTACAAGCCTGAAACGGTGTTCCAAATACCTGGAATTTGAAAAAGCAAAATAGGAAGGAAGGAAGGAAGGAAGGAAGGAAGGAAGGAAGGAAGGAAGGAAGGAAGGAAGGAAGGAAGGAAGGAAGGAAGGAAGACACCGCTCTGGGTGTCAGTCCTCTGGGTGACATGTGCGCTAGCAGGAGTAACAACTGTCCTTTGCCCTCCCCTTGTGCCCTGATCTTTAGGTACATACCTGTGGCTACAGACCTGTGTTCCCTCCTGTCCCCAAGGCACATGGCCGTCGCTCAGTAGCGGCAGCTGCGAGAGCTGTGCTGAAGACTGTGCCTCCTGCACTGGGGCTGACCTTTGCCAGAAGTGCCTGAGTCAGCCGGACAACCTTCTGCTTCTCCATGAGGGCCGCTGCTACCACAGTTGCCCGGAGTAAGTGTCTCCCTCCCTTTGACGCCCTGCTCCTTCTCATTCTGCACAGCACCTCAGAGCGGCTCCTTCCTCTCCCTAGAGCGCTCTCTGCACAGCCAGAGCACCCACTAAATGTTGTTTGTTAACTGTGGTATCACTGTGGGCCCACAGAAGCCAAAGCGTACCTAAAGCCAGACACCCACTTCTCCCTGTGACTTGTCAACACCTGGATTCATATTTCTGTGACAGCGGTCGTGTGGCCGGCATTGCACAACAGTGGGGGATATTTTTAGAGAGGTGTCAGTAGGCAGTCTCATCCCTGGGTGAGTGGCACACCATTCTTACACAAGCCTAGGTAGTGTAGCCACCTATACACGGCGTCTGTGGTATGAGCTGTCACACGTGAGGCTCCTCGCTGACCAAAACATGTTTGTGTGGGGCCTGGCTATTCTTTTCCCACCTTGTGTTGACAACTGAGTTTTCTCGGTTGTCTTCTGCTTCCCGGATGCAGAGTCGTGGCACGAGCCTCTTCTAAACTTCTAAGCAGATCAGTTATGAATTACAAATAGTGTTAGTAGAGAAAAAAGAAAATGACAATTTGGGGATAAATAGGAAATCAGACAAATAAGAAAGTTTTAGACAAATTCAATTGCTTTAAAAGTTCCCGAGGAAGCCTACCCCTTCCATTTTATTTCCCTCGGTGAGTCTTGCGGGTTCGTTTTGACTGACAGGAGCAGCACCCTTTCCTTTTTGTCTGAGTCTCTCTGTCAGCAGCTGACATTCATCTCTAATTGGCCTAATTGCAATCTCCCTCCTTTTCCTAGGGGCTTCTACGCACAAGAGGGCATTTGTGAACACTGTCGTTCCCCGTGCAGAACTTGCGAGGGAAATGCTACCAACTGTCACTCTTGTGAAGGAGACTTTGTCCTAGACCATGGGGTATGCTTGAAAACTTGCCCTGAAAAGCATGTGGCCGTGGAAGGTGTCTGCAAACACTGTCCAGAAAAATGCCAGGACTGCATCCATGAGGAAACTTGCAAAGGTACCTGGAAGCATCCTGAGGAAAAGCATATTCTCGCTCTGGCACAAAGAAACACGTGAACAAAACTAAAGGAACCCGCGAAGGCAATCTCTTCTCACAAAAAGGTTGTGCCGTGACCCAAACTGGCCTAGCAAGCACACCCAGCAGGAAACCTGATAGGTTTTTATCCTAATGTAGGAGTGCTGTGGCTTTTCCCTATTGGCTGGGGTCCCACCGCCGGTCTTTCACAGTTGGCTAGTTTTAAAAGAATTTCTGGGGGAAAAATTGAAAGCGGTAGGACAAGTGGTTGGCCTCTCTGGACCACCAAGTTTGAGAAATGTGGAAGAGGCATGGGGCAGCTCTTCACAAACAAAAGCTTTGATAGGTGGAGAAGATAAAAAAAAAAAAAATGAATTCCTTTGTGTAAAAGTTTCATGAGTTGAGCAAGATTTAAGCAATATTGGCCCTTGACAGACTAATCATCTTTGATAGAAAGCTAACAAACAAACAAAAAACATTCTGGCAGTCCCAAAGGGATCCTGGCCCTGAGGAACCACTGGCTAAGGCCCCTATCTGAGAACAGAAAGAATCAATCTCCACCTTCAGTGAAACTGGCCACCTGCTGGCCTATCATTGAGGACGCAGAGGGTGAGATAAGCTTCTTCCCTTGGGACTCTGAGCTAAAGACAAACAAGCGTTCCTCCCAATATCCTCAACTCTCACCTCAAAGGGAATAAGAAACGTTCATTCTGGGGACAAATATGAATGACCAAGGCCTAGGAGCAAAGATCCAGGTTACCCTACTTGCCATGTTTCAGTGTGACCAGTTCATATGTTTTCCAAATCAGAGCAAAAGGAAGCCCTGAATCAAGGCTCTTTTAAAAGCTCTGGTGGTAACAGCCGGTAGGAGGGTTACAGCAACGTGAGGACATCTCTGCTATAGGCTTCATGTACCACCTGATGACAGCTGTGGCTTGGGGTCGGTAGAGATAATGGTCCGTTAAATTAACACATCCCAAGAGAATTTACCTGACAGTCACAGGTCCAACACAGAGGTGGGCAAGGAATGGCTAAGGAGCTAAAGAAAGCCCAAGATAATTTGATTCTGGATCTATAATATTCCAACACAAGAGTGCAGTCCTAACCAGTCAGCCAGCCTTGTAGAACACAGCTGTTTTGTTTTGTTTGTTTGTTTCTGAGAGCTCCAGTTCCTAACCCAGGACACTGAGTTACAGATAAGATCCCCAAACCCCACTGAGAGTCAAGGTCTTATAGAAGAGACTGATCTGTCTCAAATATAAAAACAAAAATCACAGAGGTGATTAGCGAAAGAGTTATAAAGATATGGGAGAAAAAGGTGGTGGAACAATAGGAAAGACTGCACCTCCTAAAGACATCTCCTACCTGTGATCCCACATCATGGAAAGAGATCAGTTTTGCATCATATCCTCCAAGTCATGTGTCTACAGTATGTAGTGTCTTCAGCAGTAAAGTCTAACTTCCAAATTCTGGGAGGCAACAATTGCCTATATGGCACTAGGGAATCTCTTAGACAACCCTGGAACTTGAAAGGGAGTTTTCCTCGCCTGGGATTTTTGTTAGTCAATGAGCATTATCCTTCAGTGTCATAGACCTGCGCGCGCACACACACACACACACACACAGAGTAATAGGCTTTTTTATTACTGTGTGTGTGTAGTGTCTATGTAAAGTAAAGCTTATAAAATAATGTTTCCCTAAGGCTTTCTCAAGCATCCTTAGTGGTATTTATCTTTCTCCCTCCTCTCTCTCTGAACTACCTCCCCTCCCTCCTTCCCTCCCACAAGTTCAGACCCCCACCCTCATTTTCCCCTTGCATAGCACCTGTTTCCTTCTAGACCCTTCTCTAGAGCTCCTTCTCCTCTGTACCACCATGACTCTTTCCAAACTTCCTGGCTTCTGCAGCTCCTTTGGGTCACATGCTGACGTCTAAAGATGCAGACAAAGGACACACAAACATGAAAGAACATGTCTTTCTGGGTCTGGTGTATCAGTATCATCGTTTCTGGTTCTATCTATTTACCTGAAAATTTCACGATTGAATTTTTTTTGTATCTCAATAGTATTCCAGTGTGTCATTATCTAGTCATCGGGTGATGGACATTTAGTCTGTTTCCACGTCCTAGCTACTGTGAAGAGAGCAGTAGTAACCCTGGCTGAGCAAGAACCTGAGAAGGATAGCGAGTCTTTTGGGCATGCACCAAGGAGTCATATAGCTGGGTCACATGCTAGGTCTACTTTTAGCTTTTTGAGAATTCTCCACCTTGATTTTCATCGAGGCTGTACCAGCTTTCGGTCCTGCCAACAGTGGGTGAGGCTTCTCCTTTCCCCGCATCTTGGCCGGCATCTGTTGTCAGTTGTCTTGATCTTGGATGAAATCTCACTAATACTAGTAATAAGTAATACTAATTTGCATCTCCCCGTTGGCCAAGGATGTGGAAGACTTTAAAGAATTCTCTGTTCGGATCTATAGCCCATTTTCTTAATTGGGCCATTTGTTTTCTTGATTTTTTTTTTCATTCTTTTGAGTCCTTAGTATGTTCTGGATGTTAATCCTCTGTCAGATGTACAGGTATCAAAAATTCTCCTCTACTCTGTGGGCTTCCTCCTCATGCAGCTGATTGCTTCCTCTGGTATACAGAAGCATTTGAGTTTTATGAGGTTCCACTTGTCAGCTGTTGGCTTTAATTCCTGGGCGAATGGAGATCCATTCCGAAAGTCCTATGAACCTACGCGCTGCACGGTACAGCCAGCTTTCTTCTAGCGGTCCCAGGATTTCCGCTCTCACACTGAGGTCTTTGGTCCATGTGGATCTGATTTGTGTGCAGGGTGATAAGTATGGGTCTAGTTTCATTCTGCTGTCTGTGGACAGTCATTGTCCCTAGGTCTTTGAGCAACGACTCCAGCATTCCCACCGTCACTATTTCCCACAGCACTGAAACTTTTTCACCTGGGAAGTACAGGCCACGTCAGCACACAAATCCAAAATCATATAATCAGGCCACCATGTGTGGGTTCACTCCCAAGACAGGGATTTTTAGATATTGGGGATGCATCCTGGCTGGATAGGGAAAAGCAAATGTTATCCTAGGTCAAGAGGCTCAGAGAGCTGAGAAATGGGCTATCCCACCACAAGAGCCATGCATTCTTCTCACCAGTCCCTGGGGGGTAACCTGCTACTTCCTCCTTTCCTCAGAGTGCATGCCGAACTTCTTCCTGCACGATGACACATGCCATCCCTCCTGTCCCAAGAGCTTTTATCCTGACTTGGGCCAGTGTGTCTCCTGCCATAAAAACTGTCTGGAGTGCAATGGCCCCAAGGAAGATGACTGTGTGGGCTGCGCTGATTCTTCCAAGGTTCTCTACAATGGGCTGTGTCTGGACATGTGCCCCGAGGGAACCTACAAAGACGAGGGGACTGACAAATGCGAAGGTAAGGACTTCCGGCCTGCAGGATCGAGCAAGGGATGCTCAAAACACGCTCTTGGGCCTCTGGAAGATCCGGTCACAGTTCTCAGCACACTTTTACCCTTTCTGCTCAAAGTCAAATTTGAACACGAGTTCTTTTTTGTCATTGTTTCCTTTGGGGCATGGGGTGTTGAGACAGGGTTTTTCTGTGTCCTGACTGTCCTGGAACTTGCTCTGTAGACAAGGCTGGCCTCGAACTCACAGAAATCTGCTGCCCTCTGCCACCCTAGTGCTGGGATGAAAGATGTGTATCACCACAGCCCAGCAAAAGTTTATTTTTCAAATGTACCATTCATAAGCTTTGAGAATGTGAGTCCTGTTAGTTACGGATCACATAGCCCTACTAATGGCACATGCCCATGGAAAAGGGTTCTCCATGTAAGGTTTCCAAGAGCTGATGAACTTCTAAAGGGTGCTCTAAGCTGATGTTTCTTCTTGAGGGTTCAAGTCACCAATGAATTCACACACTTAAAAGATCCCACGGAGGCCTTCCTACCTGCCTGTCATCTCCCTTCCCTCTCTCCTCTCCTCACCGCCCCCCTTCCCCTCAGCACTTTCTATATCCCAGGACCCATTCATCTCCCATTCAGCTCTTCTGCCACTATGCAGCCCAGAAAGGAACTGCTGGACCTGGGGAGCGACATAGTATGAAAGCCCTTGCCTAGTGTGTCCCAGCGTGGGACCCTTAGTACTACATGAAACAATAAAACAAGAAAGGAGAGAGGGTCTGTAGTTCCTTGGGCCCCCTTAATTTTCAACTGGGCATTAATCTTCCTTAATCTCTTTTTAGTAACCAGGTAACAGAAAACATAGATTGTCCATTATGAGAGGACTTCTCGAAGAAGAGAGGAAAGCATGCTAGGAGACAGGCTTTTCTGAAGCCAGAGGTAGCTTGCCACCTTTCCTGAGTCCTGGGGCTGAATTGGCAAGAGCTTTTGTTAAGGGTCTTGATTCCCATCCTGGTCTGTCTCCTGCAACATCGGGATGGAATCCTATTGTGCTGCATAGGCTGGCTGTCAATGAGCCCTCCTCTTGCCCAGTCCCCCAAGAGTTGTGGTTACAAGTATGTGCCACCACACCTGGCTGGTTCTATTCTCTTCTGGATGAATGACTTAGCATCTTTGGTCCCAATCTGGTGCAGAGAGAATGAGATGGTAATAGTAACAGGAAAGCCATGTATCTCTCCATCCGGGTAAACTGGGGGGTGGGTGAGAGCTTCTGTGTGCTGTGTGCTGCTCCAGGCCTGGAGAGCAGTGCAGACGGAAGGCCTGCCCTTACAGAGCTCATGGTCTGTTCCGAGAGGAAGATGCTAAGGACACCAAGTCAAGAGAAAAGGGAGACAGCAAAGGAAGGGTAGGAAGATAGGCCAGCAGGAATTAAAATTTGGGAGATTTTATTTATTTATTTATTTATTAAAGAATTCTGCCTCCTCCCCACAAAATTTGGGAGATTTTTATGGAAGATACCAAGAAAGGGAAGGAGCAATGACTGTAGGAAGAAACCTGCACATGTCTGTAAGAACAGAATTCCAAGTAGAGGGAATGATGGGTACTGGAACCTCTAAGGGTGAACTATTCTTCATTTATCGTCCAGCACATCTGCCAAGCAAGTGCCTGTTGTATGCAGGTCCTCACACACCAGGGCACAAAGCCCTAGAAGTCTCCAGGAGAACGGTATTCATTTCCTAAAGGGGTGTCCCTGCCTTAACCGTCTCTCACCGCCCTCTGCTTGGCTGCCTGCCATACCCACAGATTGCCCCGAGTTCTGCCGGATCTGCTCATCAGATTGGACCTGCCTGGCTTGTCAGGAAGGCCGGACGATCGTGAATGAGGTCTGCACAGCGCCCAAGGAGTGCGCAGCTGTCGAGTACTGGGATGAGGGCACTCACAGGTGCCAGCCATGTCACAGGAAGTGCTCCCGCTGCTCAGGGCCTGCCGAGGACCAGTGCTACACCTGCCCTGGAAAAACTCTTCTTCTCAGTGAGTTACACCACCCACCAAGGCTGGCCGTGCAGTCTCTTTCTTCTCTCTCTGCCCGAGCCTGCAGAGTGTGACGCCTGATGGCCGTTAATTTCTTCCTGTCCTTTGCTTGTTTTTCTTTACATTTCTTTCATATTTCTTAAACCTACAGAAAACAGACAAGATGGGATGGTCCAAGGAACACACTGGCCTTCACCCACTTCACCCACTGCTAACCTTCATCTTCCCCATCCCCATGCACTTGCTAATCCACAATCTACCTTCACTTCGAAACACTGAAGGGGAAGCTAGACACGTTTGAGTCCCTTTCCCCATGAACACTGTGGTCTATGTTTCCTAGCATAGGGACAATCTCTTTTATTACACAGGACATTGTCAGCACTAATAAATTTGCATTGACACAGTGAGTGATGGCTGAGTGGTTTAGAGCACTTGTTCTTGCAGAAGACTCAGGTCTGGTTCCCAGCGCCCACAGTGACTCACAATCATTGAAACTCCACTGCCAGGGGATCTGACGCCCTCTTCTGACTTCTGTGGGTTCAGGCACAAATGGTGTACCTATACCAATATGCAGACCAAACATACACATAAAATAAAACAAGTAAGTCTAGAATGTTTTAATTCTACTGTTCATAATAAATGATCCCAGCTCCCTTTAGGAAAGGGCTCGGGATAAGGTCTACATGCGCTTGCCTTTCGGATTTTGTAGCCTCCTTCAGTCTGGGACACAGTTTGCTTTTATGCTATTTTTATGCTGTGGACCCTTTAGAAGAATTCAATCCCTATTCTTTCTTTTGAGTTGGCAAGTGGTTCCCTCATGACTAGATGGTGGGTGTACTTTCTTAGCCAAAAGAGGTAGCTTGTATCCTCTGAGAGCCATGTCTGGAGTAGTGTGAGATCCACCTGCCTCTCGTCAGTGGTATTCATGTAGATCCTCTCCTCGAGATGATTCCATTTGTCCACCGACTCCCCAGTACTGTAGTAACAGGAGCGGCGGGCTACATTCCTGGCACCCGGCCGCCTGCATGGCTAGCTTTATACCCGAAAATAATAACACACAAATTGTATTCTTTTAAACACTGCTTGGCCCATTAGTTTTAACCTCTTATTGGCTAGCTCTTACATATTGATCTAACCTATTTCTAATATTCTGTGTAGCACCATGAGCTGGATTACCAGGAAAGATCTTAACCTGCATCTGTCTGGAGTGGGAGAATCATGGCGACTCACTGACTCGGCTTCTTTCTCCCAGCATTCTGTTCTGTTTACTCCGCCTACCTAATTTTCTGTCCTATCAAAGGACCAAGCAGTTTCTTTATTAATTAACCAATGAAATCAACAGATAGAAAGATGACCCTCCTCCATCACGGTACTGAGTGGTCTGTGCACAGACACCTTGAACAAGCAGCTGGCCCACTCTTTCTCATAGTTGCCTCTGGATTCAGTATTTGCTGATGAAGTCATCGTTTTGACTAGGTGTGATGGCACATGCCTCTAATCCCAGTACTGGGGAGGCTGAGACAGGAGAATCTCAAGTTCAAAGGCACTATGGGCTACACATAGCAAGACCCTGTTTCTAAAAAGTGGAAAAGCAGGACATAGTGGCCTATGCCTGTAATCCCATCATGTGGGAAGTGAAGTCAACATAGGGAGCAACTTCCTATGTTGCTTCTTTCGAGTCTGGCTCAAGACTCCTCCAACTCTGCCCCACTTCTTCCTAGTATCCTCTCTGTCCTCAGTCCTCCAAAACCTCTATGGTTAATTTTGGTCAGATAGTAGCTCTGCCTTATGACTCAAAACCAACTTGTCAGTCTCAGGAGCATCATAATGCAATCAAAACATCACATAACAACAAATTTCATGATCAGTGTTATAGCAACAGTAGAAAACAAGAGTAGAGGTACCCAACTACCCTCAGGCGGCCATAGTACCCAACAACCCCCTACTGCCATAGTACCCAACCACCCTCAGCGGCCATAGTACCCAACCACCCTCAGGCGGCCATAATACCCAAACACCCTCAGCGGCCATAGCCCCAGCCTGCACTTTCCATTCTGCCTGTCGTGGCCTATCCATGCTGACCTCTGTCTTCACTGATATCAATCAGCCCACGGGACCTCATCTCTCTTTTCATGTGATACCTCCTTGCCCAAAGAAAGGATTGTGCGAGCCACAGGTCAGGCATTCTGTCAAGACGGATTCTTTTCCTTCTTCAACAGACACGACCTGTGTTAAAAGCTGCCCAGAAGGCTACCACACTGACAAGGACAGCAGCCGGTGTGTGCCCTGCCACAACTCCTGCAGGACCTGTGAAGGACCCCACAGCATGCAATGCCACTCCTGCCGACCTGGCTGGTTCCAACTGGGCAAAGAGTGCTTGCTGCAATGTAGGGATGGGTAAGGACCTTCTCATTCTGTAGCCACTGCAGGTGGCAAGCCTTTTGCCAATGAGGAGAGGAGGGCTCAGAACACACAGAGCTGGAAAGCTGCCCTGCCTGGAGGGAACAAATATGAGCCAGGCCATAGTAAAGGACAAGAAAAGAGAGAAACAGTGTGTCCTAGTGAAAGAACTCACTAAATCAGATGGTTAATCAGGCCAAGTAATTAACCATCCTCGGGGCCTGGCCTCACTGACAATCCACAGATATGCACGGTCTCAATGCAGAGCAGTTTCTCCCCGTTCAGAATGACCCAACATGCATTAGTAGAGGTTCTTTTTCTTCAGTTTTAGGGTGTTGTGTGATTCGGGGATAATATGCAAAACCTAAGCAGTGCATCTGGGACACTGATCGTACATGGGGAGCAATTCAGGTACCATCGCCATTTCCACACGTGGATTCTGCAACCTGCCAGATCTCCACAAATAGCCAGCTCCACAATGCACAGTCTTGGCTCTAAAAGCAACCTTGATGCTAATATGAAATGCTGATATAAAAGCAGCTTGTGAATAAGAGCTTGATTGTTTCCCTGCTAAGAACAACTATTGGTGTGTATGTCAGGTCCGGCTACAAACACTCTGGGAAGAAGGCTCGGCTGGGCCATGTGCTCTCCAGCATTCCACACACCCCCAAATACACACACTCTTTACCAGTTAGTAATCCAGGGCCCTGATAGGTTCCAGACCCAAATCGAAGGACCTTCCCTGAATGATTTCACCCCAACGAGTACCTTTCTTCAGCCCTAAGTAATGTCTGCATGTTTCATGTATTTCGGTGCTATATATTGGCTCACATTTCTGCAAATCTCATTTGTTCCCACGTAGTCCACACAGCTTGGGTAAGAGCACCTTGTCTGTCTGGATATGCTGAGTTAAAGCCCATGCTTTATACTTCAAAGGCTTATCCTGGTCCTGGCATCTTCTCATGGAAAAGAAAAAAACTAAGTTACTGGAAGTAAGACATCTCTTATTTTTCATGGGTGCCACCTCACACGCAGCCCAGAGGCTCTTCTTCAGATCTGGGGCAAGAACTAGCCATATGCTTTAATGTGACCTGATCCTGCCAGCAAGGATCATGGAGATGCTGCCGTGAGCCACACCACCTCTGCCCGTGTCCTTACCATCTCGATCTGATCCAGAGGGTATCTGCTCCCCTTCAGCTGTGTTAGACTGGGGGTTGGCAGATGAGCCTTTTCACACCATCTCCCGTTTGACCCTAAGCAAATTCTCTAAATGTTATAAGCCATGTGTTTTGTATCTATGCTATTTGGGGTAACAATATAAATTCAGAAAGTATGTCATGAGAAGTAATTTTAAAAATGCACAACTAATACAAATATACACTGTTTAGAGGGTTCTAGTCTCTAGGATAACAACTATCTAGAGTCTAATCACAGTGCTAGTAATAGCCCCGTGTTACAAATAAGGAATATGAGGCCCAGAGATATTGAGTGACCCACCCAAGGGCACACAGCATTAGGTGGTACTGCTAGGAACCGAAACCACACTTGTTCCAGAGCCTACATTCCCAACCATTGCAGTGGTCTCTTGTTTTCATGTTCAATGGGATGAAATGTTTCTGAAGTCACTAGGGCATCATCAGGCACACAGCAGAACATATCGAATGGCTGTTAGTGTTAGCATACTGACTCTCCAAAAATCTTTTCAAATGGCTTTACAACCATTTTATAAAGACAAACATCAATCATTTGACCTTGTATTTGAAAATGTTTTTAAATTGAAAAATTGGAAGATATATTCAGAGGTAGATTTTAAATTGCCTTTTGAGCTGGATGTAGTGGTACATGCTTGCGGTCATTGCCACAGTCCCACCACAGCCTGGGATCGAGTCCTGAGGTGGGGAAAGGGTGTAGGGGAGAAAAAGTGAGTTGTCCAGCCGCCAGATGAGTTGCACAGAAGCAGCCAGCCCTGAATAGCTCTAGCCATTTTTATTTATATATAAAAAGCAAACATGTTAGCATACTAACAGACAAGTTTTTCCACCCTCCAACGTTAACCTTCGACAAAAACTAATATGTCAAAAATGTTTTTTCCCAACTTTTACACCAAAGTATCTTTAAACCAGAAACAACACTTATCATTTTGCTAGCTTGACCAAACATCGAGCCGGGTACATTTTGTCTTTACAAAACTAAAAGGTGATTGATATAGACACACATTTTCAAGAACAATCTTGTTCAAAACATATTTACAGAAACAGGGTTGATCTGCCCCTATCCTGTAAACACTGGATCGGGACAGCTCCCAGGGTCTGAAGTGACACCTGGCATCCCCAGACAAGAAAGCTGAGAATTATCAACTCCCCAAGAATTCTAGGGGAAAATATTTAAGAAAAAAATGGGGTTTCCAGAAATGATCACGTCTGTCCCATTGACAAAAATGATACTATAACCACTAAGAGAATCACTACCATTACGACAGAGAAGAGGGCATGCAGGTCACAAGGTTCCAGCAGTACTCTGCACTGTCCCAAAGTCCACTGCTTATGGCTGAGTGAGACTTTCCCCATGGACTTTTGCCTCATCTGGAGACCTGTTAGACAAGCATACATATACTGGTCCAAAATAGTCCTCATGACTATTTTGACAAGTCACAACATTTGAAGGGCTGAAGCAAGGTATTTGCTATGCATTTGAGGAGTGCTACAAGAGTTAAAATCCAGTCTGACTATACATGGGAGATTCAGTATATTCAGAAGGATGATGGTGGTGGTGATGATGGTGGTGATGATGATGATGGTGATGATGACGATGATGATGACAATGATGATGATGATGATGGCGATGATGGTGATGACGATGGCGATGATGATGATGACAATGATAATGATAACGATGACAATAATAATGACTATGACGATGATGATGATGACAATAATGATGACGATGATGATGACAATGACGATATGACAATGACGATGATGATAAAATGAAAGCAAAGCTCTTCCACCCAGGGTGTGGCTCAGCAAAGGTTAAAGTTAAATCTGGAGATGTCAAAGGAATAACAGGTAAATAACAATGATAGCAGAGAACTGTTGAGCCACCACTGTGTGTGGCTTTGGCCTTATCATAGGTGCTTCCAGCTCCATGTTGACACACAGCCAGGGGTTCGGATGCTATAACACTCAATGCATAGAGGTGGGAACCCACACTCACTAGGTTCGTTGGAGTTTTGGCAATTATTCCATGAAGAAAATTGAGTGAAGAGACGGAAGAGGCCAGGCCAGTGAGTGAACCCTGTCTGACACAGCCCTTAGCCCAAGCAGAGCCCATTCAGCCCTCCACGTCCTCAGCATCCATACTTGATTAAGGACTGGTAATATTTAAAAAAAAATGTATCTCTTACTGAACACATGCTTTTTCTTGTCATTATTTCTGAGCCAATGTAGCATACCAACTATTCCCATAGCACTGAGAGAGTCATTTAGACATGGCTGAAGGCAGAGTTAATGTACAGACGCTGTGCCGTTCTATACACAGGACATGTGCACACATGGGTTTTAGTGTCCACCTGCCAATCCCCTCAGACACTGGGGAATCTGTGTATATCTCTGCTTCTCTCTTGGTTTTAGATATTATGGAGAAAGCACCAGTGGTCGGTGTGAGAAGTGTGACAAGAGCTGCAAGGCATGCCGGGGCCCGCGGCCCACAGACTGCCAGGCTTGCGATATATTTTTCTTTCTCCTGCGCTCCAAGGGACAGTGTCACCGCACCTGCCCAGAGCACTACTACGCAGACCAACAGGCGCAGACCTGTGAGAGGTGCCACCCAACGTGTGACAAATGTAACGGTGAGCATTTGCCTGTGTTTTGCATATGAAAATGGAAATTTAAGAGGGTTTCCTTCCTGTGTGGTCCCTCTCTGCTTCTTACCATGTTGGTGGGTTGGCGCCATTTCCCAAACTTTTCCACCAGCCTCTCTGGCATTGGCACACTCTCCAGTCTCAGTTTCTACAACATCCTTACTGCCTTTTAGGCTTCCTGTCTGTCAAGGCTGACACAGACACCCCTGCTCTATTCCTGCTCCTGACTTCCTTCTCCACTTGTATGATCTCATCACTGTGAAAAATCCCTAAGGAAAAAAGTCTAAAGGGAGGCAGTCTTGTTTTGGCTTTGGTCTGCAGTGAGCTTTCTCTGTCGCTGAGGGCCTGTGACGAGGCAGAACATCTTGGCAGAAGGATCATGCCAGACGCAGAGAAGGTCAGCTTCTCACAGATGAAAGTGGAGATGAGGAAGGGTAAGGGAAGCAGGCACACTTCTAGGGCAAGCCCAAGTGCCCTGCTTCCTCCCACTGACCCTACTTTGCACCATCTCCCAAGAATGCCATTAAATTGTGACTCCATCACCAGATCCATCCACTGACGAAGTCAAGATCTAATTGCCTCTCCAGAGTCTGTCCTCCCCCCAGGACAGGAGCCTGCCTGTGCAGACATTTCATATTCAAACTGTAACATCACTGAAAACACCTGACTAGGAAAACATGTTATGTTCATCTGTTTAAAAACTTAAGACATCTGCCTCGCTGAGCGATGGTGGCGCACGCCTTTGATCCTAGCACTCAGGAGGCAGAGGTAGGCAGATCTCTGTGAGTTTGAGGATAGCCTGGTCTACAGGGTGAGTTACAGGACAGGCTCTATGTAAAAACCCTATCTCAAAAAAAAAAAAAAAAAAAGACTTCTGCCTCAAACTTTCCCAAGCTCCAGTGTTATTTTTCTGATGTCTGCTCATTCCAGAGACCTTTCCTAAGTATCCCTCATATTGAATGTCCTTCTGGATTCTTACTATCCTCATTACTTGCCCAGAATCCTCAAATGACCCAGACTGTTGCCAAGACAATGGGTTGCTAACCACAAAATGATAGGTGGGTCCCATTGCTTAGGATAACATTCTCATAATTCATTGACCGTGGAGAAGCTATCTGATGCTTACATAGAACATTTACTCTTGTGTCCTAACGTCTTTAGTGTTGGTAAGTACTTTCAAGCTACCAAAAGAGAAATGTAAACACCAACCCAGCCACAAAACCTTTGATCTACAATCTGTCCCACCTGCAAGATACGTTAAGGCAATGTGGCCCAGAACTTGTGGGAGTAGCCAGCCAATGTCTGATTTAACTTAAGGCCCTCTCTATGAGACAGAACACATATCTGACACTTCTTGGGTGACCAAGAACCAGATACCAGATATCACAGAGACCTTGAGTATAGCCTAAATAACAAGTCTTTAAAATAAAATGGTTATAAAAATCTTTCCCTATTCAAATCCCCTTAACTTCAGTCTTAACTCTCATCCCACATATTCTAGAGCCAAGAACCGAGTCCAGGGGTTCTGTGTGTTCATGCACATCTTTGGTTTTCTTTCAGTGTGCATGTGTGAGCGTGTGTGTGTGTGTGTGTGTGTGTGTATGTGTGTGTGTAGACGAGGCTGACTTAACCTCACAACCCTCCTACCTTAGCCTCCCTAGAGCCGGGATTATAAGCGATTGCCACCATATCGGACCATTACCATCAGTGTCTTGATCCATTTGCATCTACTTCTTCCCAAATGGTTCTCATGACTCTATTCCTCCGTGCATCAGTTTTCTTGCTGAGTATCTCCCATGAGATATCCAACAGGCACCCCAAACCTCACTCCATCCTCAGACCACATTTTCCCGTTTCTTCTCTTGATGAATGGCTCCAGTATGCTCTCTGTTGCCTGACACAATAACTGCCATTAACATTTTCTCAGTCTCCCTGTGTGTCTCTGAGTCCTGTGACATCTTAAATAGCTCCCAATGTCAGCTCCTCTCTCTAAGTCATTAGAGTCACTCTCTTGGTTTTGGACTCTCATAGTTTGTTGCTTGAATTACCAGTCAGTACCAGTCGGCTAAGTGGTCTTTTCGTCCCCAGTGTGAGCCACGTAATGGCCATCTGATCCTCCAAGCTGTCTGATTGATTTTACACAGTGGATACAGCCCTATGCTGATTTTTACCGTTTGATATCTGCATATGTGGCTCTTCCCCATGGCCTGTCCTCACTTTCGCCCTCATCCCTCACTATCTCTTCCTTGACCTTCCAATCCAAGCACAGTGACTTACTGCAAATCTGAGCCAATCTCACCAACTGCCTCTCTCCAGAAAACTCCTTCAGCCTGCTCTGCCAGGTCTGCGTTCTGCTCCATTACCCTGAGTATGTTTTCTCAAAGGACTTTCCCAGCCTTCCATCCAGGGTTCTCTTACAATTCTGTGTATCCATTCATCTATTTATTTACTCAGAAAATATCATCCAGCTCTGTGGCCCAGTCAATGTCCATACAATTATGAACAAAGCAGACCAGGTCCCTGGAAGCCAGGTTGGTTTGCTTGGTGTAAATTTTGTTCTTAGTTTTGTTTTTGGAAATTGTTCTTATGATAAAAAAAAAAAGACCAAAACAACAATGATAACAAACAACAAGAGTTGGTTCTAGCTCACAATCCCAGGTTGCAGTTCATCATCATAGCAGAGAAGTCAAAGAAGCAATAACTTAAAACACCTAGTCACATCCACACACAAGCGTGATAAAAATGAGATGTCAACATATGACTGTATTGTCATTTGCTAAGTCAGATAGCACCAGTTTCTACCCATTAATGCTGCTCAGCGGGCCAGTAGCAGGTACTTGGCTTCTAATTAAGACTAGGCAACCATCATCATGTAAGTTAATGGCTCTTAACCGAGGCGCACCAAAGCCGAGCACCAGCCATAGCAGAACATTTGTGTGTGGACAGGAGATATCATTTATGATGTCACAGGACAGTGTAAGAAATCTCTATTTCTCCACTGGCCTTGAGATTTCCTTCCAAATTTAGGATTGGCAGCTTTGAGCATTTCCTGTCCAAGTTCTGATAGCAACACAGGATCCCCAGGGAAGGATTCAGGGGTGACTGGCAGGACTGGGTGGATCTGGAGAAAGCCCATATGATCTGTTCTCCTCTGTCTTCCTGCTTGGGTGTGGGCCCTGGAACTCACACAGCTCTCATTTTCTTCTGGCCTCAGCGTTCAGCATCCTCTACTGACCTGCCTTTACATGCTACACACCTCCTTTGCTAGCCAGTGACTCTTGCACTCACTCTGGTTTTGTAACACACAGATCATGAAATTTTGGCATCCCCACCTTAGGCTATAAGTTGAATAGAAAAAAAGGTGTAAATTTTTCTGAAGCCTTAACTGTCATATTAAGAAATTAAGATGTAGGGAAAAACATCTAGAAAAATTGGGCAGTCTAAATCTGCAACGAGACCATCTACCTTTGATTGTCCAGTAATTTTGGTCGTTAGAAAGAAAACTATCTATGAGCACGGTGGTGCACACCTGTAAATCCAGCACTTAGAAGACTGAGACAGGAGGATTATGAAAGTTTGAAGTCATCTTGGGCTATTCAGTGACATCCTGCTGGGAAAAGGAAGAAGGGTGGGAACAGAAGGGAGGGGGGAGGAAAGGAAGGGAGAGGAGGGGAAAGATGAATAACATTCTGAAGCTCTGGAGTCAGGGAGAGGATGCATCACACACTTCCCTAATCTATACCATTGTGTGTGGCTGGTGCTACCACAGCCAGAGTTCCTTTGTCCCTTAACACACTTTCCTTCTAATTTACCCTCATACAGTTATAAGTCCTGCCCTTTCCTGCACAGCGTCTCTCACAGAAGCACCGCAGGGCCACCCAGCAGGAGTGGGATTTGTCAGGCTGACTTCGGTTGGGTGGGTGGGTGGGTGTGGGGGGGTGAAAATAGGGGAGGTCAGGATGAGGAAAAACAGATGGTAAGTCATTCTGAATTTTAAGGACATGTCAAAAGGTCTGTCTTTCCAGCCTCGAGGCTTCTTAGAAATAGTAATAGGCACAGGCTCTTAACCTTGGAAAATAAAAAACAAAACAAAACAAGAAAACAAAAACAAAACACTCTGGAAATTAACCCTCTATGAAAGATCCCGCATGCCTGGGTGTGCAGCAAAGCAGGACACGGAATGAAGTCACTGATTTCCACCAAGGCTGACACGCACCGCTGAATACTGCCGTCTGGACTTCAGCCAGATGGGGAAGGGCACAGTCCACAGTTCAGACACAGGGGAGGTCTGGTAGCCTGCCGCACAGCGGGGAGCTGTGGACATAATAATTCATATTTCAAACTATCTAGCAAAGGGGATTCGGGATCATCAAGGAAACCACGTTTGATGTGATAGGAGGAGAAATAAAGACTTTATAATTGTTCCTTCTCTGTGCTGCAGGTGGATCCCAGGGCTCTCCTTGAGTATGCTGGGCAGGGGTCTACCACAGGCTACACCCTGGCCCCTCGGGTTTCAGAAGCACCCCACAAGACTTCTCATTTTCGAAAGATCTTTTGCTGTGACACGCAATTGCCCTCAAATTCTCCGTGTCCAGACAGAGTCTCGTGGAAAAGACGGAGCAGTCTATGAGTCTTCACTTTGCCTTGTAGACACTTGCCATATCTTCAGTCACCTGTCTGCTTCCATTTACTTGACATTTTCCTTACAACTGAGTGTTCTGACATCAAGACAGAGGTTAGAATCTGAAATCTGTCTCATAATATGATTTCTCTCTCTCTCTCTCTCTTTCAGGAAAGAAGGCATGGAATTGCTTGTCCTGTGTGTGGAGCTACCACCTTCTGGGAGGGATGTGTGTCTCGGACTGTCCTGTAGGGGAATACAGAGATGGAGAGGTACTGAGCCCTTGGGTTGGTGTATGCACCCCCACTTCCACCCCTACCCTTATGGAGCTCGATTCCTGCATGTCATTCTGAGAAGTGAAACCGTCTAAATTCCTACACTCACCACAGCCTAGGTTTAACACTGTACCACCTCATTCATTCATAAAGTAGTCAAGCCACCAACCTGCAGCTTCCACTTGAACTTCATAGGAACTGGAAGGATCTAAGGTGGCTTGAGTCCCAGTGTGGTTCTGGGTGACCACAGGGAGCTCAGTCCCCTGTTACAGCAAAGTCTCCCTGCGTCCTAAGCAGCTAGGAAACACAGGAGGAAGCTCGAGGCCAGGGTAAGAACCCTTCCTGGGAGCCACAGATTTCCTGACCTTCTCTTCTTGATTGTGTTTCTAAATTTGCAACCATAAGAAAATACATCAATGGTGAAATCAAAACAAATCAGCATATTTATATATATGCTCGCTTTGAATTCTGATAGCATACTTCAGTTCACAGAGGCAGGCTCAGAGAAATCAAACAGTTCGCTAACTACCACATGGCTAGAAAGGAAGAGAGGGAGAAGGGCCCTCTAAAGATTTGACAGTTAACAGCTGAAAACAATCAGCAGCCAAAATACATCAAGATGCTTCAAGAAAAGCAATTTTCATTTCTTTTTCTGCCTGACATTTGCTCCACCACTGAGCACCCAACTTTCTGTTCCCCCACATCTTCCATGTCACTGAAGTTACAGATAAACAATAGGAAGGGATCTTCTTGGCCGGTGAGATGGCTTACTGGGCAAAAGTGCTTGCTGCGTGTGCAACTCGAGTGCAATCCTCAGATCCCATGGTGCAAGAAGAGAAGCAGTTCCTCAGAGTTGTCCTCAGACTTCTACATGCATGCCTTGTTATATATGCGTCTGCACACACACACACACACACACAGAGAGAGAGATAATAATAATAATAATAATTTTTAAGGTAAAGTGTCTTTCTCTAACTCATATTTCTAGCACCCCACAAGGAGAGAGTTATTGCCATGGACTTTGAACTCATTTCCAGTGAGGTTTAAGTGTCTTTGTTATAACCACTAATTATATTCTAAGTCTAGGAACAAGGATCCAGGAACCACAGAAGGCAAGCAGGTAACTAATATAAAAGAGTAAAAGCCAAAGAAAACCATAGCGCTAACTTGATGGAAAGCAGAAATGTAACCCCAACATTCAGGAGACTGAGGGCCAAAGTGGGAGGATTCTAAGTTTGAAGTCAGCCCAGGTTACATAACAACAAGAAAACCAGAACTGTACATAGCACACAAAAGTAAAAAGGATAGAAATGTATGTATCACCTATGTGTTGATAACAGAATGCGGGATGCTGGGAACTGCATCAAATTGGAGAACATTAAGAAGGGGCCGCTGCCATTCTCCTGTGCTCCTGACACTACCAAGGGAGGGCGATGACTTCGGCTTTAACAGGGCTAGATTTTGAGAAGGAATTAGGAACTGACTCATGTCTGGAATATCACTTATGCAATGTGTGGGAGTAGTGTGGGAATGTACAGTCTGCCAAGGGGTATGGCAAAGGTCAGACACAACTTGTCCTTGACTCCTGCTGTCTTTGAGGTAGGAGCTTGTTACATTATAACCAAATACTCCTGAAGCCTAACATTCTCTTCTTATTGTACCTAGCAGGTCTCAGAGGTCAGGGCCCAGCAAAAGTTTCCTCCAGTTGTACACATTTGCTTTGGTCTTTTGCCCAGCACAGGTAAAATGGAGTAGAACAGAGAGCTAGAGAGATAGGCAGTCTTCATTTACTAAAATACAATTGAAATGCCACTACATTTCCCCTTTTTATCTAAAATAAAAAAAGAAAGCTATAAATAATATAAGAAAACTATATACAATAAGTACAATGGCTATATACAATATATGCAGGCAATAGATACATCAACATTAGCTCAGCAGTTAAGAGCACTGACTGTTCTTCCAAAGGACCCAGGTTCAGTTCCCAGCACCCACGTGGCAGCTCACAATTGTCTATAACTCCAGTTCCACAGTATCCAACACCCTCACATAGACATACATGCAGACAAAACACCACTGCACATAAAAATAAATAAAGTTTTTTTAACAGCCATTCACCCTCACATACACATTGACATTCTTCCCTATTCAGAGAGACAAGAGGGACTAGCCATGGAGAACTCCAGTTCCTGATTTCTACCTCCGCTCTCAAAAACAACCTCTTTGCTGTTCTTACCAGGGAGAAAACTTTAGCTGTAAAGAATGCCATGAGAGCTGCATAGAGTGCAAGGGACCCGGAGCCAAGAACTGCACTGTGTGCTCAACCGGCCTGCTGCTGAACATGGACGACAGCCGCTGCCTCCGCTGCTGCAACGCTTCCCACCCCCTCGGCTCCCAGGACTGCTGTGACTGCCAGAGTAGCACAGGTGAGGGCTATGGGACACAGCACACAGAGAAATGGCATGTCCTCGGAAGCTCATGGGAGCAGAGCGAGAGGAGTATGGTTAGTTCATGAAGTGCCTGATGGGTGCCTACTGTTCTTGAAACCTCCTGGTTTACAAGTTGGGTTTGTTCCTCACTGCAACAAATATCCAATGAAAGCTATTTAAAAGAGGGTTTATGCTGGCTCGTGGTTTCAGAGATCACTTGGCTCTGTTGTTTCTAGGCAACGGTAAGCCTCAGCATCACGGCCGACAGCATGTGGCAGAGCATCACAGCTCACCTCATGACGGTCAGGAAGCAGAGACTGTTGAGAAAATATGTCTTTCCAGGGCATGCCCCGTTGTTGTTGGTATCTTACTATTTAGTCTTTACTCTTCTGGGCTCTTTTGTTCTTTTATCTTTTTGAGGGTCCCTCCATCCAGTTCCCAAATAAATACCTGGAGGCTTATTATTACTTATAAATGCCCAGCCTTAGCTTAATTTATTTCTTGCTAGAGTTTCCTAACTTTAAATTAACCCGACTACCTTTTGCCTCTGGGTTTTTTTCTTTTCTTACTTCTGTATATCTTACTTTACTCTTACTCTGCAGCTGGCCCCAGATGTCCTCCATTCCTTGTTCCTTCTTCTTCTCCCCCCAGATTTCTCCTTCCGTTTATTCTCTGCCTGCCTGCCCCACCTATCCTCACTATTGCCCAATCCACTCTTTATTAGATCATCAGGTTTTAGACAGGCACAGTAACACAGCTTCACAGAGTTAAGCAAATGCAATATAAACAAAAGTAACAGACCTTAAAATAATATTGTACGTCTTGCCCCAAGGAACCCATTTTCTCTACCTAAAACCCAACACCAATGTCCCCAACCTCCAAATAATGTCATCATATTGTGTATCCATCAACAGAATCGTCACAATGAATAGATCAACCCCTTGGGACCTGTCACTCCCCAGAAGTTCATCAGCTAGTAGCCAAGCCCCAAGACTTTGGAGGAAATATTTCAGGCTCAAACTTATAATCAAACAGACCTCATATTATCAACAAAAAGACAGAGGCCCAAGGGTTGGCTTAACATGCGCACGTCCACAGCAATGATAAGAGGGCGGGTCATCTAGAGCCAGGCGTGATGCTGCATACATGAACCTGAGTGCTTCAGACAGAGAGGAAGACCAGAATTCTGGGCCACTCTCAGCAAAACATACAGTCTGAGGTCATCTGGGGCTACCTCAGCTTTCTGAGACTGGACTTCATCTTTTAAAAAAATCACAAACATACAAGCACACACACATGCACACCCTAGATGCTCATCTGGGATTTGAACATAAGCCTGTTGGACTGCAAAGCCACAAAGCCCACATTCTTTTTACATCTATGCTGCCCCCAGCCTGACTAAGTCTAGATATGACCTTTATAAATACATTTTTGCTCCTTTTTATCTTTGCTCCTGAGGGAACGGGGAAAGGAATAGCTTATCTTGATAACACTGAAGAATCAATCTAACTCATACTGAGTCATTTTGTTAGAGCATTTTAGAAATGGACTATCACTGAAAACTAAGAATAGATGAAACAGCTTGACCATTTCCAAGTCTTTAATTGTCCTCAATCTTCCAACCCCATGGTGTATATTAAAACTTTCAAAGACCCTAGGGTCTGAAGATGGTTCGGGGGTTAAGAGCTGCCATATGACTGCTTACATTGTGTGCAACTCCAGCTTCAGGAGATCCAGCGCCCTCTTCTGGTCTACCAAGGCATCAGTCACACATGGAGCGCGCATATATGCATGCTGGCAAAACACTCACGCATACATGCACCAGGCAAGAGTTTTACCACTGAACTACCAATGCAAAGCCACTCATGCAAATAAAAATAAAAATGAATACATCTTAAAAAAAAAAAAACTTAAAGATTCCGAACGGAGTGATCCCTTCTAAGTGAAAAACACATTCTTTTTTTTTTTAAATAAATAACTATCTATCTCTGTTCTGAGCTAGTGTGGGATTTCTTTTATATATATATTTTAAGGTTCTTTATTTATTTATTATGTATACAATATTCTGTCTATATGTATGCCTGCAGGCCAGCAGAGGGCACCAGACCCCATTACAGATGGTTGTGAGCCACCATGTTGGTTGCTGGGAATTGAACTCGGGACCTTTGGAAGAGCAGGCAATGCTCTTAACCTCTGAGCCATCTCTCCAGCCCCGAAAACCACATTCTTAAAACACATTCTCTCCTCCAGAAATAGGCCATTTCCTTGGGATTCAGAGGTGTCATGCCCGCCCAAATCAGTGTAGTTGTTTTGTCCCAAGCGTTTGTAAGTAAAGAAAACCTGAAACCCATAACCAATACCAGCCTCGTGTCCTGTTCTGTTCTGTTTTAGCCTTTTACTTAGTTTCCAGGTATCACCGTTCCAAGAATTAACCATTTCCTTCCTCAGTTACCCACCAAGAGCAGCTGGTTTCCCCAGATCCTCATCTCCATGCCCCTCGGGATCTGATGCTGGGCCCTCAGCTGAGAGCCTCAGCCCTTGTTACATCAATGTTCTTAAATGAAAACAGAAAAACAAGAACCTCTTGGGCGTAATTTCTGAAATGTCAGTTCCAAGAAATAACTTAATAGATTTCCTGGTTGCTAAGAGGCTCTTAAAGAGTTACCTGGGGCAACCCTACCAAAAGAAGTACAAATCCTCTCGGGCTAAAGATACAACTCCATGGTGGAAAGTTACCATAGTATGTGTGTGGAGAGAAATAAGAAGCCCAGATAGTTGAGCTTACTCATATCTTTATTTCTGAGACAGCTTCCCCTGAAGAGAGAGAGCAAATGATAGAGAAACCAAATGGTAGAGGCTGGCCCTGACCCAGCACCCGAAGACTAAGAATAGTAAGATGTAAGTGCATTTGGCACCCTGAAAAGAAAACAACCTCCAAAGGTCCATTGTCGATTCTCCTGCCTCAGGAGCTGCGAGTCACAGCAGATCACTTCTCTGTTCCTTCAGTGTGTTTGCACTTCCTGCAGGGGAAAAGTCTGTGCTAACCCAATACGATAACGATAATACTATTATTTAGAGCAAACATTTTTGCTTGATGGGCAAAATTCTGTTAGAATAAAATAGAAATTAAACACCAACAAAATAAAAGAAAGAGAGTGTGTGTGTGGTATGTGCACGCATGTGTGTGTGATGTGTGTGCGTGTGTGCATATATGTGTGCATGCATGCATGTGTGCAATATGTTGTGTGCACGTGTGCGTATTGCGTGTGTGTGTGTGTCTCACAGGGGCCACTCAGTCACAGGAGTCCTTGCAAGGTCCTTGTGGAGGGACAGAAGAACTTGAAAAGGGAGTGGGGGGGGAGGAAGTATCTACTGTGTGTTAAAATTTGCACATCCAACCGACAGATACCTATTCCTCTAGCTGTTTCATACTTTCTTTGCCTTACTGTATGATAGATTAAAAAGAAAAGGTAATAAAATTAGGTAAGCAACTCAAGTCGTACTGCCCGAATGAATGAATATGAAACTAGAAAAATCAGCCAATGCTGAAGTTATATCATACACTGCTTTGGTTCCCTGACATCCTCAGGGAAGCCTTGGAACAGCAGCTTATAAAGAAGAAAGGGAAGGGCTCCAGAATCCAAGAATTCCAATTATGCTATGAATCCCTTGCCATTTAAAATGGCAGTCAGGATTCTAAGATGATAAAGTATTCCTTTCCTTGCTCAGGGAGTGCCATGGGTATCCAAGGAAACCAAACATGCAGTCAGAGAATTTGCCTCCAGAATTCCACCTGGAGTTGAGGTTAATGGATTGGAAAGTCCGCTTGTTACACAAGCCAGTTCTTGTTTATGACAAACAAGTTGGCCTAATTTCCAAGGCCACACATGACTAAGCGTCAGTAGGGTTTATAAAGTATGCTTCACTGGTCTTGAAGGGTAGGAGAGTCACGTGGGACCAGTCTAAAGGATGGTTAGGATGGCATCTCCATCTTAGGAAAAATCAGAGTTATTGTTTAGCAGTAGCTAAAGCGGAAAACACACACACACACTTCTCAGGAATGAAAAAAATCACTGAGAAGGTTGGACCCTTAGAGACTGGTCCGAGAAACAGAAATCTAGGATTCCTTTTGGATCTAAGTTACCAGAGCATCAGCTGGTTTTATTAGACATGAACTGGGACTCTTGTGGGGAACACATGTTTTTGTAGAGTGGTGTGACTCCTAAGAAATGAAAAAAAAAAAAAAAACAAACAAAGCAAAACAATGATTTGACCATTTTAGGCATAAAAAAAATGGAAGGGCAGTTCTTTACTTCTGAATCTGATTTTCCCACTTCTGTTTCTTCTTTTCTCCCTCGCTGCTGCCTCTGGGGCGGCCTCCCATCAGAGGAGTGCATCCTTCCAGCCAGCGAAGCTGCACCCATGGAGCGCGCCAAGATCGCGTTGCTGGTGGCCTCGGGTGTTATGCTGCTGCCGCTGTCGGGGGCCGCTGTGCTCGTGTGGCGGAAGTCTCGAAGCCAACCTGTGGCAAAGGGGCGCTACGAAAAGTTGGTGGAACCCACCGTGTCGTACTCCTCCTACAGACGCAGCTATATTGAGGAGGACCAGGTGATTGAGTACAGGGACAGGGACTATGATGAAGATGATGAGGATGACATCGTCTACATGGGCCAAGATGGCACTGTCTACCGGAAGTTCAAGTACGGGCTGCTGGACGAGGAAGAAGATGATGAGTTGGAGTATGACGATGAGAGCTATTCCTACCAATAATCAAAGCCTAGTGGTCCCCACGGCTCTCAGCCCTGCTGGGAGATACCGTCATGCTGACTGAGGTTCGAGTGTGCTTTGTCCTAACTTTGTTTCCAACCTGAATAAATAGAGATGCTGGAGTCTGCTGCGCTGCCTTTGACCAACTGAGGGCAAAGAACAGATCCTGCAAGGGGAGAATTCAAAGGCACTTTCCTGGAGGGTATGTCAAGACATTAAACGCAGGAAGTAGAAGGAAGTGAGGTCCATTGAACACCAACATGATTTCTAAAATGGACGGGGCAGAGGACCCATAAAGATTCTGCTTTCCAGCTGCTTGTTAGAGACCCCTGCTACCTTCTGGAATTCTGTTATTTGACTAGTGGGGAGACAGAGTAACAGAGAGTTCTTGGGTTGGGTGGGAGGTCTCTTCCTTTTTGATTGTGTTTATGAAGAAAATATGTAAAGATCAGGAAAAGGGGCTTGTAATTTCTTTCACAGTACCTCCTCCAGGGGAGTTGAAGACCATCTCTCCTGCCAATGCTCAGGACCCAGATAAAATGAAAGGATTGGTGTGGCCTCGTAGCTGAGAGAGCTCATACTCACTGAGCTCTGGCTCCTTTGTAGAAGCCCAGAACCGTACCGACCACTGGCAAAGGAAGCTTAGGTAGAGGGCAGGCAGTACCAAGTCCACCAGGAAGGAAATTGTTCCCAAGCATCGCACCCTGGTAATTTTCCAAGAATCTTTTTGATAGGAAGTAATAAAAGAACGTTGTAATGGCGACCTGGCACTAAATACAATAATTTCATCCACTCTAAAAAAATGAAAGATGTTAGCCGCTAAATCCGTGTACAGCTTTCACTAATGAGTCATCCAAAAAGCCTGGACTCTCCTTAAGAAAAGCTGGGGTAGAGTCTACCATTTACAAACTTTCTGACACAGCGCTCACTGGCTGCAGGCAAGCTGCAAGCATCTGCCCAGCTCTCTTCAGTCCCGTGACTTTTTGTTTCTGGGTCTCCAAAACTTTTCCTTCACTCTGGTCAAGGTGTTCTTAGATTATGCAGCTGTGGGCACTTTCTGCAGATGAGAATTCACAGGGCAGGCACTGACTGCAGAAAGACACGGCGGGGCGGAGCCTCGTGGAGCTCCTTGTGGCAGGCAATGCTCTGTGTGGAACACAAAAAGTGCACCATGAGAGGACCATAGTCTAATAAGAACTGCACGCTTACCGTGAACCAGGCACCAACCTAACTAAGGTATCTCACCCACTTCAAACTTAAGAACTCTACCAGATGATGCCATCCACCCCTTGTTTTTATAGGAAATCTGAGGCTTCCGAAAGGCTAAGCCATTAGTTCAAGTCACAGACAGCTGATCCAAATTCAAGAAATAAGAATGACCTTGAAGCATCATTCTTAATAACTGTGCTCCACTGGCAGTGTGAAAGCAAACATCCTAAACATAATAAAACTAGGTCCATTATTTTAGTCTATGGCAGTTATCCCACACACTATAGTAATATATGTGGATGTAAATATGGGAAATCCCTATGCTTGTGTTTCTTTAGAGAAAAGCCCTCAGAACAGAGACCACTAAACAGTCTCTGCCAACAACCAGGTTTCTCCCCAGGCTTTTTGAGCTAAAAAGGTTTTATTGGGATTGTGCAAACTACCATGGGAACATGCTTGGAATCAGTAAAATAGTAACGAGTAAACTGGGCACCAGCAAAACTTTATTTAGGGACACTTACTATCTGAATTTCAGACCATTGTCACATATGAAGTAACGTCCTTTTGATGGCCATTTAAAAACATGGTAACTCTGAAGTCTGGCTTCAGACTCTTCAGACTCCATAAGTACCACATACACATAGGATCCAGTTCCCAAATTTTTGTCAATTAAAATGATCTCTTCCAAGTCCATTTGATTGTCATCGTATCAGTGGAAGAATTCATCATTTCTTGCTGTGTAATTCCAGAGTTCAACTATAGAAACAAGTCATTTTGATTTATGTATCATTCATATTCCTTGAGAATGTAGAAACAGACTGATCTGCTCTCAAGCAGCCTTAAATTCTTCCAAGAAAAATATCTGTGTTTGCGATAATGTACACTCTTATAAGACGACTTGAAATACTAAGAAAAAAAATGGTGTGTTACTCTTTATGATCCACAAGAAAAGGAACCTTGTGCCTGTGTGTGATGAAGACTGGATGCTTACCCAGTCCCTGTCTGTGTACTCGTGATATGTTCTTCTTCAAACTTCCTTTAAATTCTGTCTAACAACAGCCTTAATGGATAAATATGTGGTTGAAAAACAGTTCTCAGTTTTCTGCTTGCAAGAAACTTGAAAATGTTAAGACTGAAAATACACCAGGAGACTGGGTAAAAGTCCAGGAAGATTCTGGCTCCCTGAAAGGAATTTTAACTGGAAACAAAGTGAAATCAAGAACAGATTATTCTACAGAGACTTGCTTATTAGCCAACTGTTTCTGGGCATTTTGTGTATGTAGTATTATGCTGTACCAAATAATAGATGCAAAACAGTAGGCATTCCGGGTTGTGTCTGTTTTAATCCATCTCCGCCCAACACGGAACAAGTTTTACCACTGATGAATTTCCTCCCCAACAGATCACTCCAGCCCATCTTTTGGCTCCATTACTACAGTCTTGTCCCTGTTATTACCGAATTTCAATCTCTATTTTTTTTTCTCACTCTGGCTAGAAAAAGTCATTTGCAGGTAGAATGCTGATGTGGGCTATAATTTCAGCACTTGGGGAACTGAAAACCAAGAAATAGAGCATCAGGTTGGCAAGAAAGGGAGACAAAAACAGAGTCAGAGAGACCCCAGGAGATGATTCGGGATAAAAGCTCTTGTGCAGGCCTGACCAGGGTGGATGGAGAAAACGCCTCCAGGGAAGTTGTCTCTGACCCACACGTGCACACACTCAGACAGTAGTAAAACAGCATCCTAAAGCTGGGCACAGCTATTTGCACTGGTGATTCCAGCACTTGGGATGATGAGGCGGGAGGACCGCCTTCAGAGTGAAGCCAGTTTGGGCTACAGTGTTTCCGAGCAGTGCAGACCAGATCCCAGCAAGTCAAACATGTCAATTCCAGAGTTACTCACAAGGTCTCCTGTGGGCTGCTGCCAGTCTCTCCTAACTGTTGTGAAACACGGTTAGCTTCTTGGCACATGGCGTTCACCTGTCTTAAGACTTCTCACCCACAGTTTCTTGGTCCCTCCCTACTCCCAGCTTCCTCATTTATATTCCCACAGCACCAAATTGCTTCTAGTCTTTTGCAATACTGGGCTGTTTCTCATACCCTTCAGCATGTGTTGCTCACTCTCTTCTGTCTTCCCAGCCTTGACCAGAAGAAAAGTTCCTGATGAGCCTTTAAAATGGGGTCCTCTTGTCACCCAGCCTAGGGCGTCTTCTTTGGTTACCTTCTCATCTTCCTTCTGCGTAGACACTCTGTATATGTAGTTTCTTCATGTTACCTGGTGATCCTCTTTGCTTGCCTGTATGTACTCAAAATTTGGGACTATTTCAGACTGTTACTGTTCCCTTCCCCAAATATAGCACACAGTGCCTAGAACTTCCGGTAGGGGTGGGGCTCATGGCCAAGCATAGTGGCTCACAGTTTAATTCCAGCACACAGGTGGCTGAGGCTGGAGGATCACCGTGAGTTTGAGAGGCCAAACTGGATAACAATAGTAAGTTCCTGGCCAGCATAGACTACAGATTGAGATACTGTTTAAAAAAATAAAAGCAAACAAACAATGAACAACTTAAAGATGTTTTGAATGTAAAACCTAGTTCTTACTCTAAAAGGAATAAGAAATAATTGTATTATGAGCCAAATCTGAGTGACCATGGTCCAGAGATAGGGACTTAGATTCCGTGGAGCAATGTGTCCTGCCATAGAAGCAGTTATATACACTTTTATAGTCAGAGAACATAGAGTAAGCATAAACTAAAATGCATTTCCCAAAGGTGGCCGTGGGGACACAGGGTGGAGAGGTCCCAGCGAAGGGGAGGAACTGCTTCAGAAGCTATCTATGACATGGTTGGTTTGCGAGCTGGTGAAAGCTAGCTGTCTGCTATAAAATCCAAAGGTTTCATCTGATATTCAGAAGGAACTCTTGGGCAGCTGCAGAGGTGGGTGATAAAGGACTATTGAAGAACCAAAGTCCGAGATGTAAGTTTGCCTCTCAGTTGACATCACTACAACCTTTCCCAGTCAGGAAGTGACCATCGGTCTCCAGCGTCGTCGGCACAACTACTTTTTCAGGCAACATTCATTCATAAACTGGTTGGTTTCTTTTTGGTTAGTGCACACGTGTCAGGCAGCTCACAAACACCTCTGACCTCCAGCTCCAAAGGATCTGATGCCTCTCACCTATCCCGGCAACTGCACTCACAGGGACAAACCTAAGCACACACACAATTAAAAATAAAGGTAAACCCTCAATATTTTCCAAAATGTGAAATCAGAAGTTACATCCCATGGAGATGAGTATCTGCTATGAGGAATACCTGAAGCTGGAGACCAAAAGTTCTCAAAACACACTTATGACACACTCAGAGTCATGGCCTATTTAAATTCACACACACAAAAAGAAGCTTCTTTGGTGTACTACTTAGCTACAGAGCCAAATTTATATGCCACCAGTTTGAATAAATCATAGTGGTTGAAAGTCGTGGTCTATTTAAATTTACACAGAAAAGAAGCTTCCTTGGTGTACTACCTAGCTACAGAACCAAATTTATATGTCACCAGTTTAAATAAAATATAGTGTTGGCTTTACATTTAGAGCATGACTGGACTATGTTTGAGAAGAAAGTACAAGAATCTCATCAATGCACGCTTGGTGTGACTAAGTCTTTCGTGATCACCACACATCAACAGGACAAGATAATTTCCCAAGGTACTCTGAGAATGAGTGAATAAGAGGAAACGCTGGAAATTCAAATGATGTTTCCTTGCACTGTTTTAAACACGGGTAACAAAGATAAAGAGCCACATGGCTGTAATTTCATGAAGCCGGCTCCTCACAGATAGGCGCTGGGTCTGCTCCGTTCATACCGACAGCCCTGGGGCTATAGGAGGCTGGCCACTTCCAACCATACACCCTTAGCACCTTAAAGAAATTAGGAAGCAAATTGGTAAATGGAAATGGACTTATTTACAGTTTGGCCAAACCTGGGAGAAAAGGACTCTGAGTTTCTCTCTTTGTAGAGTAGGCTTACTGTTTTATAGAAATGATAAACGCGCTATTGAGTTTTCAGAGCTGTGTACAATCTCTGCCTAGCACCAAGGCTTCAGCTTTTTCCTCTACCTAGTGTGGGATTCCTAGGGGAAATCTTAGTTCTTCGGTCATTGTTCAATACCTTGATAGTGGAAGGAAGAGCAGCCTACTTCTCTCCTTCTGCATGACACAGAACACATGCAGTTTTTTACATTACTTTTTTTCTCTTTAATAAAATGTTTATTTAGGATGTTAACACAAGGTAGGTCATGGAAGAGTCCAGTTTTTAAAAAAACAAACCTAGCTGGGCGGTGGTGGCGCACGCCTTTAATCCCAGCACTTGGGAGGCAGAGGCAGGCAGATCTCTGTGAGTTCGAGACCAGCCTGGTCTACAAGAGCTAGTTCCAGGACAGGTTCCAAAAACCACAGAGAAATCCTGTCTCGAAAAACCAAAAAATAAAAAAATAAAAAATAAAAATAAATAAAAAAACAAACCTAAAAAGAGTGTAAGGAATGACAATTGGTGTTGCCAATTAAAAAGATTGTCAATCATTTTACCACCAAAAGCGCAAATGAAAATATTTGAATCTGACATGGTGACCCTTCAAATTTGTGACTGAAAGTGACAAGTAGTCATTTGTGTTCCATTCCTCAGAGAAGCAGAGTGTTCGTCCAAATAGCCATCACCCCCCCCCCACCACCCACTCTCAGTATGCAGAAGGCAGGAGGCTCAGAACCTCTGGGTGTGGTGGGCTCTCCACACCTTCTGGACAAAATTAAGCTGCCACATCTCAGCAGGGATGAAGGGTGAGTGGTGAGCATCAGCTGACACTGTTTCCACCGGGAACCTGATGTGTTGATAATCAAAACTCTAGGCCTTGCCGGCCACTCTCGCGGACCTGAAGTGTGGTGTTTTGACATCTGGGGAAGGATTTTCAAGGCAATGAGGACTGATTTGAGCAAAAACACCAAATGGAACACAGTGTCTCCGATTTCAGACAAACACAACTCATCTTTTGACATAAAATAAAAAAGAAAGAAAGAAAGAAATAGCATGGAAATTTGACAGATGTTTGAATAACATACCAAGTGTTGAGTATAATTTCATTGTAGACACAAAGAAGTGACCATCTCAACAAAATTTCAAAAAAATAAAAAAAGCCTTGTTCTTATTCTGTATAAAACTGTCACTTTTGGAACTGTCCCAATTCATCTACACATTGAATTTATTAACACAGCATTAAGTTTCTTTGTGAAAAAAAAAAATACTCATAGTAATACAAAAGCTAAGGCAGGATGCAGTGGACAGAGCCTCCTGGTCCCTTCCTCTGTATCCTGCAGAGCCACAGGGAGCGGCTGCGACAGAAGGAGCCACCTCTGCTCCCCACCGCGCTGCGCTGAGCATCCCGTGCTCTCGCTGTGGTGAGATCCTGTCCGAGCACCCTGAAGGACAGAGGCTGCTTGTGGTCTTTGGCACTTACACTGGCAGACTGCGTTTCTTTCCCTTGAGTACTTTTGTAATGTATAAGTAACAGACATCGCAGTAGAGAATGGTCTGGACGACCCCGTCCACCACAGCCCCCGTCCACCACAGCAATGAGATCAAAGAAACCCTCATAGCAGAAGCGCCAGATCCAGTGGATGAGGTACAGAGCATGGGAGAGGCTCAGGAAGAGGTAGTGGGCGGTGATGGTCTCAGCTTCGCCGGTCTTATTGATAAAGAGCTGGGGAAGAACTCCAGGCAGATGGAGAAGGTCCATAAGGACTCAAGAGGAGAGAAGTCATGATTGGCTAGAAATGAGAGGCCTCCCACGGGAACCACAGAAACTCCACTCGGAAGGTATGGTGATTTCCATCTTAGGTGGCCTTAAATTTCATGTAGATCAGGAACACCGTGGCACAGGAGCAAGCAATGGAGATAAGCTTCCTAGAAGTATTGTAGAGTGAAATGGATGAAGCAAAAAGATCCAGGCAATGCAAACAGAAGCTGGCTTTTCCCAGAAATGCCTGCACAGGAGCGCGTCTTCCAGATCTTCAGCAGTAGGCTGACGATGGCCGCCAGATGGGACACGTCCCCAATCGGCCGGAAGATATTCATGGCGGTGGTGGTTGGCTCGGCGGCCTCAAGGCTCGGCAGTGACTCAAGACGCATCAACAGCCCTGAGAGAGGAAGCAGAAAAGATCAGTTTTTTACATTACTTTTTACAGTACGTGTTGTACGCATGTGGCAAATCTGTAGAAGTCAGAGGACAATTTACAGGAGTTGGTTTTCTCTTTAAGCCATCTGGGTTCTGGGGATCAAACTCAGGTTATCGGGCTTGGCGCAAGTGCTTTTACCCCCTAAACCACCTCTCTGGTCCCAACACACGCAAACTTTTGTTAAGTGGTTACAGAGATGAAAACCATCGCCTCTAGGCTGTTGTTTCTCAACCTGTAGGGGTCGCATATCAGATATTTATGTTATGATTCCTGGAGGTAGTAAAGTTACATCTACAGAGTAACAATGAAAGAGTTTTCTAGTTGGGGATCATCACAATGTAAGGAACTGTATTAGAGGGTCACAGCATTAGAAAGTTTGAGTATTGCGGATCCAGAATGAGAGACATATTGAACTTGGTCATCTGGCCATTCCTAACTGCTAGAAAGACTGGGAGTCAAACATCTTAAGAGGGCAATATTTACCTGATGGCTTTATGAACATGTGACTCCTCTCCCAGGGCCTTGTCCCCCTCAGTAAAATTGTTCTTGTCAACACACACACATGCATACACACACTCACACACACACATTCACACACACAAACACATAGACCTCTCACATGGAATAGAAACATCCAGTGGGCAGGTTACAAGCAGAGAGACATCTCTGCTGTAGGCCTCAAATGTTATATAATGACTCTCTAGGTGGTGGACACTGGGGGCTCTATTTGTACACAATGATGGGATTTAACTAATAGTCACGTCCATGATGTGGGAACAAAGACACAGTTCCACACTGTCACCTTCAGCAACAGGGAGAGTCCCCTAGTCTTTTAAAGACCTTGCTTGACCCGGATCAAATCAAGATTTGTGTCTTGAAGAATTTTGGAACTAGCCATCTGACACAGGGCTGGAGATTTTATTAAAGGTAACTTAATTTAGACGTTAAGCATGAGCGTCAGGAGAAAGAGAAGCCCTCTGATGGAAGAGACACACCCACACCGGGGTATGTACTTCCGGAGCAAAGGAGCAGCATGTAGGGCATACCCCGGTGTGCTCATGGACTCCTCAAGGAAGAGTCACAACTAATTGTTTCAGCTCCCGCCATCGTGACTGACATCATAGTGACTCTTAGGTGACAGATCAGAAAGTTTTGGAGGAACCCCATCCCCCACCTCTTCACCGCCTTTGGCCTTTGATAAGTGAAATGAGTGAGGGGTCCCAGAGATGCCTCGGATGGAAATGTCTGAAAAAACAAAACCATGTGCCACTAAGACTGACAGGGTTAGGGTCTTTACCCATAAACAGGGTTTCTGATAACATTTCTAGAAATTTACAGGTTTATAGCTGGGAAGAAAGTAGGGTCTTAAACAGTAATTTTGCTGGGTGGGGGACACAGTTCCTTCTCGTGTGCCTGAGATTTTTCCTCTTTTTAAACTGCCTCAGTTACAAGGGCATTAGGTCACACACAGGCATGGGCAATAACTGGCAATTAAGGGGACTGACTGTATTATACCCAAGATAATTTTAGCTCCCAACCCATAACGTCCCAGCTCTCAGCAGTCATTCAGCCTTGCAGAGAGCAATGTTTGTTTAGCACAGTGACCTTTCCCTACAAACTTCAGTGCACATTCTTTCCCTCCTCCTGCTCTTCCTTCTTTTTCTTTTTTCTGCTTTGGTTTCTTGAGACGGGGGTATTGCCCTGTAACCTAGGCTCCTGCCTCAGCCTCCCGAGAGATTGTAGCCCCACTACACCGGATTAAAACTGTTCTTAGTTGTAAAGGAGAAGAGTGGGAGAGTGTAGCTGTCAGATCAACTGAGGACACCTGTACCTCGAAGCAAAGTCTCCACGGAGAGCTGATTCTGGGGCAGGATGGGATGGGAAAATTATGGGAACATGAGAACATTAAAAATCCTTTACTCTGGCGTCTGGTTGAAGCCTTTTGTCAGCTCGGAATGGAGAATTCCAACACCATCAGTAGCATTTGCTTAATGCCTTTCTCTTTACCAGCCACAAGCCAGTTTTTCTGGGCGTCAGCAGGGCCCCATCTATTGTATTGGACGTGTCTCACACCCCCCCCACCCCCCTTGTTACCCCAAAGGCTCTGGTTCCGCTTTCTCCAATTATCTTCTCATCGGGCCACCTCCTGAGTCAGGTCAAAAAAGAGAAAAGGAGCAACATTTCTGCTTTTAAATTTATTCTTTGGCAATTTCATGCATATATGTAATGCATTTTAATATTTCCCCTCCCTGTTCCTTTCTTTTATTGCCTTCACACACACTCTCCTTCCCAGTAGGTCCCCCTTTAAGGGTCTATTTTTCAGGGTGACCAGCTGAATTTAATCAAGGATGTTTACACCTGCGTGGGTTGATGATCATTTGCTGGAGCACAGAAGAAATACCTCTCTCTCCCCGTGACCATTATTAACTGCAGTATCCCCCTCAGGAGGAAGTGAGGCCTCAGGAGCCTGAGCACCAATTTTGATGGAATGTTGATGACCCCAACCTTGCACACGCCACAGGGCACAAACATTTGCACATCACCTTGTGCACCTAGAGGTCAGAGAAAACTTGCAGCGATTGGTTCTTTCCTTCCACCACACAGGTCCCAGGTACACAACCACACGCCTTTCCCTGCTGAGCCACGTCACCAACCTCTTGTCCAGGTTACCACAGCTGCTTTGACGTCATGAGTACAGTGGGCATGTCATGCCTAGAAGACAGCTTTTCACAGTGCTCCCCCACCTCAGCCTCTGACTCTTACGTTCCCCCCCCACACACACACACACACAATATTCTCCGGGCACTGAACAAGTGACGTAGATGTCCCAGTTAGGGCTGAGTGCTCAACTTATTCTCATCACTTCGGCCAGTTATGAGTCTGCTGAGTCAGCACAAAGAGAAGCTTCTCTGATCAAGGCTGATATTGTACTTGTCTGTGAGCAAAATTATGAATATTTAGAAAGCATTCCAACTTCACAAAACAAAAAACAGTAAGATTCTTCCCCCCCCCCCCCTTAGAGCCTATGATCTCCCCCACCATGGGTTTTTCAGCAGATTTAAGGTATAAAGATGAATTCCCTTCTGTGGAAAGAGCCTCACAGACAGGAGGTATCTGGTTGTCTCCATGGCAGTCAGGCCCCACACAAATGAATGCTATAAAGGTCACTTAACTATGTAGATTCAACAGAGGGGTTAAGGAGGAAGAGAGGTGCTCAGAAAGGGTGGGTTTCTCTGAGTCACTCAGCTGTCTCTCGGAGAGAGTGTGTGGGGTCAGAGTCGCCGAGAACCTATAGAAGACGGTGGCTTTCTGAGGGCACCTGCCAGGATTGGAACACGAGGGTGAAAAAATGAAGGGTATTTTCACTAAACACATGGTTGGAGATGCTCAGGAGGTGCCTGCCTGAGGCGCCACCCAAGGTCACCTCCCTTCAGGCCGTCAGCCTGGTTCTTTGCTCTTTTAAACTGAAGTATATATCTACACTGAAAGGAATATTGCCTATGTTGGCTAATGGGAACTGTGCTAGAGTTCTCGCATCTCAGTTGGTGAGAGGCTCTGATCAGATTGGGGGGACAGGGAGACTCCTGTTAGGTTATACAGAATGGGACTGAACAAAGTTGAGGCCTGCAGACCCAGGTGGCTGCTCACTACCACCCACTCCTCAGTACCCCTTCCAGCCCCCCCAGCAGACTACATAAGCACAGGCCTACCAGGCTTTTTCCTGTGCTGACTAGCATTCTGCGAAAAAGCTGGCTTGGTGGGAGTGCAGGAATCAGGTCGAGGTAACAGTAATCTATTTTGCTTCCCAGTATGCCTGAGAAGAAGTCTGTCAGAGGACTCCCAGATCACCCCTCATCTTGGCCAGCATCACGACACAGGAAAGGGCCTTTCAATGCCCCGATTTAAAGATGGCTGGTGGTTCCTTCCGGTCCTGTGGCAACTACAACAGCTAGAGCTGGAGTCTGCAAGATGGCGGGTGTCAGGTGCAAGTCAGTGAGAGCAGTCTCAGAGTGGCTGGTTCTCTGGTCGGTGTTGACTCTTCTCTACCCAGAAGTTGAGGTTTCAGTTAAAGCTTTGCCTGTATTCTCACAAGGTTGTCCTCTTGTTACCATGCTAACCACGCCCTCCCACACAGATAGACAGAAAGACACCGCCCCCACACCTCCACACCTCCACCGTGGTCTCCAGTAATAATTCCTTTTCTTTTTGTTTGTTTAGTTGATTGGTGTGGTTTGCTAGCTTGTCAAGTAGCTGAGGCTAGCCTTGAACTCCTGAACTTCCTGCCTCCACCTGTAAGTGCTAGGATTCCAGCCATGCACCACCGTGGCCAGCAGCACAGGTAATAGGACCGCAATATAGCACAGCTGTGGGTTTTACTACTACCTGCAGTGACACGAACAGTCTCACAGTCATTCTTTCTGTTCTCTGGAAATTGATGTAAAGACCTCCCTAGACCTGTAAGCCCGCAGATGTTAAGTCCTTTATAGAAAAATGACCAAAGCAGGGACTGGGAAATACCTCCAATGATCCAGTGCTTACCAGCATACAGGAGGCCTGCATCCAATCCCCAATACTACAAAGAAGAAAAGGCCGTTAGGTTTTGTCTGGGTGTGGAGCCATACACCTGTAAATTCCAGCATTCAGAAGGTTGGCTAACTGTTGGAGGGTTTAAGGAGGTGATAGAAGCTAGAGGGGTTGGAGCCTTGCTGGAGGAAGTGCGTCATTGGGGGTGGACTTTGAAGCTCTATACTTGGCCCCACTTCCTGTTTTTTCTCCGTTTACACACTGCCAATGCAATGTGACTGTCTGGCCTCAGGCTTCTGGCACTATGTCTCCTCCATTGTATGGACTGTACCCCCTGGGGAATATAAGTCAGGATATTAGATCACAACAGAAGAGAAACGAGGCCACCAGTGACTGTACATGGAATTTTTTCACAGTTGAACCCTTTAGACTTTCCTCTCATACTGCTAGATAGAAAAATAAATCTCTCTCTTCTGCCCTTTCCCTAGCGATGTGATCCACACTAGCTCCAAACTCTGAAGCATCCTGCCTCAAGTTTCCCCTGTGCTAGGATAACAGGTATACATTATGGGGACCATGTGCTGAGAAATGCTGCTTAAAGTTGGTCTTTACAAATCACACTTTCACCCAACCTGAACCCAACTTAACACTGTGCTTTGAGGTCTATTAGAACTATGGACTGTGTAATCAGCCTGCTCACAATTAAACAATCTAGAAAAAAAGATATTGTAATCAATTTTTCTAACCTTTGAACATCCAATGTTCCCTATTTTTCTTTGGTGACCCATGCGTCCCCTGGCTCAGAACAATGTTTGTATGTATGAAATGTGACCAGGTCCAAGACTACTCACTGGATGCAGCCAGGCATAAAAAGCAATACCTTCCCATATGTGTGTGCGCATGCATGCACATGTGCGCACATGCGCACACGCATACACACAAAAGTAAGAAAATTCCACCAGTGTCCATAGATACTGGCCGGGTGCTGGCTTGACAAACTGCCTCCACTCCAATCATCTTATCACACTCCGTTCATTCACAGCATTCTTTCTCTTTGGGAAAGCTTGGTGGGTGATACACTGGGAGAGTCCCGATTCATGAGTTTGTGGCTTAGTACTTCCTACTGTGACTCTGGAGCAACTTTCTGAGCTGCTTTCCTTGTCAGCTGTGAGGGGGACACTGACCTGTCACCCTCCCAGCAGAATGGGAGCTTGCACAATGCTCCTGGTTTGCAGTTCACTCATTCCCCATCACATCTTAATGATTGCTTTTGCTGATCAGTGCTCTCCCCAACTGTGAGCCTACTGTTTTTCCAGGATTTGTGGAGTCAGATTACACAGGAGAGGGAGAAGGAGATTTAATTTTCCAGATAAACTTAAAATCTGGAAACAAAGACACACTCAGCTTCTTTCAACAAAGCCTTTTCTTCACCCTACAAAAAGCAAATAATGAATGGTTTCAAGTAACCCAAACATGAGACATTTTTTTTACTCAATTTCCTAGCAGATCAAGTAATAAGACACCCCTCTTTTAGAACCCTTAGCAGCGATCTGCTCCTAAGCCAAAAGAAAACAAAATGTGTTCTTAGCTGCAGTGATCAAAAGTGTTAGTCAAGGAGACGGGAGTTCAACAAATACATGTTGCGGGAGGTCCTTCCGCTCCTCCAGCCAATAGCCGCTGAGATACCAGCCCATTGGGGCGTGGTCTCTCTCCCTTTAAAAAAGCGGCCACTTCCCTCCTCGCTCTCTCTTTACTTCCTGCTCCGGTTCCAGCGACTAGACTTCTTCCTGATTGCGCAGAGGGCTGTTGTCTGGGACGGTGATCTGTAAGTTTTTTCCCCTTTAAATAAATACCACCCTATTAATCATAATTCCAAACTGGTGTGGGATTGTTTATGACTTACGCCTTCAAATACACTACTAGCAAGGGCCTGGCTGACACTAGGGAAATCTGTGGATCTCGCCACACCCCACTTTTACTTACTTTTACTTTATGTATATGGTTGTTTTGCCTGTATGTATATATGTCCATGCCGCATGTGAATGCAGTGCCCAAAAATGCCAGGAGAGGATGTCAGAATCCCTGGAACTGGAGTTACAGACAGTTGTAAACCATGTGCTAGGAATTGAACCTGGGTCCTCTGAGAGAGCAGCTGATGCTCGTAATCAAAATCAAGGTGTATAGTTCCTAAGGAATAACACTTGGGGTTAATTTTGGGCGTGTACATGCATCAGTCCACATGTAACAATTACACATATATGTGCACACATACACAATACACAGAGGAGAAAGAAAGACAGTCTTAAACATGAAATTACATGAAGAATAAATTTTCTGAGAGGAGGGTAAGCAAAACCGGTAGGAAGCAATCAATCATGTAAAGTCCCAAGCCTCTGATATTAATAAAGGTGAAAGTAAAAAGCAAATAATAATCCAAACAGTCAGAAAAATCAATAAAATTACAGAAACTCAGGGGGCTAGAGATGAAAGCACCTAGTATTCTCCCAGAGGACCCAGGTTCTGTTCCCCGTACCCAGTGGCAGCCCCCAGCCATCTGTAACTCTAGTTCTGAAGGATCTGACACAGCCTTCTGTCCTCCATAAGCACCACATGCAAATGATACACAGACAAACATGCAAACAAAACACCTCCACACATCCTGAGCTGGCCCCACCCTTCGCTGGCCCTGAGATGGCTGGTCCTGCCCCTCTCTGGATATTGCAGCAGGTGAGCTGACCCTACCCCTCACAGGCGAGCCTCCCCCAACTCGGGAAAGATGACCCTACCCCTCAGCACAGGCATGCGCCTCACCTGAGAAGCACACTAGAGCTGACTCTGTCGTCAGGGACACAGGTGAGCTGACCCTGAAGGTGTGAGAGCAGAAGAGCTGACCCCTTGCTCCCACCCTGTCTACATGCTGAGGGAAAGATGCCCTCCCTCCTCCTCCTCCATTCCTGGCTACCTGTGGCAGGCGAGACAGCTGGCCCCATGGTCACGAGAGTGAGAACTAGCCCCACCCTATACCAGTTACAGCACACAGGAGAACAGGCTCTGAACCCCACTTGGGCAGCACATAGAGCCGACCCTGTTGTTGGGGTCACAGGTGAGCCAGCCCTGAGGGCAGGAGAGCTGACCCCCACCCCACTGTATGCCCCCTACAACAACCTGGACAGGGGGTGCTGCACCTTGCCTGAGCAAAGCAGTAGACAGGCAACCTGTGTGAGGGGGGTCAGGATCTGGGGGATCTAGAGCAGGAGAACTGGCCCCTCATTGCTGTAGGATGCACTGGGTCAGCTAACGGAGACAGTGCTGGAGAGCTCGCCAGGGTAGTTACAATGAGGGAAAGCTAGCGAGCTGACCAACCCAGCTACCACCCAGGCCCAGAACCAGGGCTGTGGGTCGGCCCACCCCAGCAGCCACTGAATCTATGAACTTTTGGAGCAGGTGAAGGGGACGAACCTACAGATCCAAAACAGCAGAATCTTCATGAGATAGGACAACAACAGGAAATCCAAGAGGAGCCCCAGTGAGAGCCCATTATCCGTGGTGTAGCAGAAGCCAGAGGCCTCCAGCCCAGACAATTCATGGCAAAGAACACGTGCAAGGAAAGATGAAAGACTAAAGGCTAAACTGTGCCTCATGGGCCGTACGACAGCTTCTAGGATCTTCTTCTTTTTGTTTTGTTGTTGCTGCTGTTTTGGCTTTGCTTTGTTTTTTCTCTTTGCTTTGTTTGGTATGGTTCTTTTAAATTTGGTTTTGTTAAATTTGTTTTGAGGAGAGTTGCAAGGTCAGAGGGAAGATGCGAGGGGACGGGGAGATAAGTGGGATCGGAATGCATGATGTGAAATCCACAAAGAATCAATAAAAAGAAAGAAAAAAAATTTAATGTAACTGGACAAAAATGGTATGATCCAATTCGAATAGACTGGTGGGGAAGGCCAACAAGGTGTGAACCTTGGCATTCCTGAATCTCTACTCAGAATCCCTCCCACTGTGATGGGGGGGCAGTAGCCCTCCAGGGTGAGAAGGGTCTTATGACCAACCTATAGGACAAGAATCAGTGATGAGTTACAGTCATCTCTAGTGCAGAAAGGAGGGGAAGACTTTATATAGCCCTTACCAGAAGAAGAAATCTGAGTTTTTATGACTTGTGTTGGTAGGAGTTCTGAGCAAAGAACCATGAAGGCAGAGGTGTGTGTGTGTGTGTGTGTGTGTGTGAAGTCAAGAACAATGGCACTGGGTTTTGATCCTATTGCACGTACTGGCTTTGTGGGAGCCTAGGCAGTTTGGATGCTCACCTTACTAGACCTGGAAGGAGGTGGGAGGTCCTTGGACTTCCGAAAGGGCAGGGAACCCTGACTGCTCTTCGGGCTGATGAGGGAGGGGGACTTAATTGGGGGAGGGAGGAATGGGAGGCGGTGGCGGGGAGGAGGCAGAAATCTTAAATAAATAAATAAATAAATAAATAAATAAATAAATAAATAAAAGAATATAAGCAGACAGTGTGTGTCCATGCTCTATTATTCCATACCATGCCATCTCCAAAGTTACACCACACTAATCTGATTTCAGATTGCATGGTTTGAAAAGCCCTGGGTTGGGGGAAAAGGCCAAGCCTACCTGGCTAAGGACTCTGAAGTCTCTAAAGAAAGTGAATTCTCTGTATATTTTCACTTCTGAAGCAATTCAATTGTAAGATCCCTAGTGTGCAGTGCCCCCTTTAACAGACTCCCAAGAGGTTTTTCAGACCCTGGGATTCTGGAATCCTTTCCTCTGCCCCTCTTCTCCGCCACTTATTCATTAGAGGCAGCCATCTTTGAACGAGGTCTCTGAGCCACATCTGTCCCATCCCTAAGAAGCAGGCATCTGCCTCCCCAACCCCTCCCACCATACACTGAAAATGGAAAGGTTACCTATGCCTTTGTGCAACGTTCTCTGTGACAGATATAAACAGAACGACATGCAAACCTCACGTCCCAATCCCAACCTAGGCAGACACAGTTGCTGGAGGGATGAACAAAGCCCATTGCCTGGCCTCTTTGTCATCTCTAACTGCACTGTTTCAGATGTGGAAGGCAGGGAGGGGCAGGAGGGGTTTCAGTCTCATTATGCAACTGGGACCAACAAGTGAAACTTGCAGGGCCGTGGTGGCACATGCCTTTAATTCCAGCACTCAGAAGGCAGAGGCAGGCAGATCTTTGTGAGTTCGAGGCCAGCCTGGTCTACAAGAGCTAGCTCCAGGACAGGCTCCAAAGCTACAGAGAAATCCTGTCTTGAGAAACAAAAACAAAACAAAACAAAAAAGAAAAAGAAAAACAAGTGAAACTTAAAAATTTACCAAAGTAGACTGGGCTGGGAACAAGTGGGCACATGGGAACACACTAAAGCCTGATCAGAAAAGCCTGAGAATGGATTACACACAAGACCAACAAAGGGTCTTACCTGGACCCCATGAAAAGCACACCTGAACTATGATGGCCTGCCTGCATGGTTTATCATCAGACTACCTGCTATGACGACCTGCCTCCGTGGTTTATCATTGGACTACCTGGCTCATGGAGGCACCACCAGGCAGAGAACGCCAGACTCCAGCTTGCAACTCTATCAGCCCTGTGCCTTTGCCTCCAGTGAGGCCTCCTTGTCTCTCTTCCTCCCCATCACCTCTGCCATGCGCACATGCACATCCACGTAAAATGTATGTGATCTCAGCAAGTGAGACTGGAACAAAAGAAGTGACTGCCAATGGCCAGCTATCAGTGGAAAGCAAAACTGTTTGGTAAACTGGAAAACAAGACAGAATTGGCTAAACTGATACAATACTTTTTTAACTTTTTAATCATTCAATATATTCTGACATGGAACACACACACATCCACCCATGTTTCAGACATAGATACTTTCAACACTCATACAGGATCACAAGTTCTAGTCAATGGAGACTTTCTCTAAAAACTCAAACCAACACTGGTCAGTTGATGAAGTACTGGGCCCTTTTTGTAGGTTTTTTTAGACTTCAACCCCAGTCTCCAGTACACACCACAATAGGCTGCCCTATATTCTCTAAGAAGGAAATCCATAGGAAGAGAAAGCAAGTAATCATAGTAAGGGAAAAGTTCAACTCTGAAATATACTGGGACTCTCAGAACGTTAGTATCAGGTTCTGTTGACTTAAGGAACTAGATCTCTCTCACTCACACACACGCCCTTCATCTAACACAAAGACTTCATGGGCAACCCTTTACTATGAAATGCCTTCAAACCTTAAAGTAAAATGACTCCCTGCTCAGCCTCAGAAAATCATGGAAAACTCACAGCAGTCTAAAAGGACCGAAATTCCCAAGTGGAAACGGGTATACCTGGCTCTGGACAGAACCCACCTCGTGCCCTAAAAGTGACTTCCAATCTTTATATCCCAAAACATTAAATGTAGCTCTTGAATACACTGTGTAAAAAATGAAATTACTGGGGGGTGGGGAGCTGAAGAGATGGCTCGGCAGTTAAGAGTATTGGTTGTTCTTCCAAAGGACCTGGGTTCAATTTCTAGTATTCACACGGTAGCTCAAAAACTACAACACTACCCCCGGGACATATGACACCCTCTTCTGGCCTCCTTGGGCACTGCACACATGTGGTATGTAGTCACAGATGCAGGCAAACGCTCATACACATAAAAAAAATGGATAAAGTGAAGCTGTTGATGTGAAATTGGAGAACATGAACCTCCAGAGGAAGAAGCGGGTTGACTGATCAAAACCAGGTCAAATGTTCATGCTTCAGCCACAGTGGCACACGCCTGTAAACCAAGCACTTGGGAGTTTTAGGTAGGATTTTAAGCTCAAAGCCAGGCTGAGCAACATAACAAGACCCTGTCTCTAAAAAGTTAGAATCCACGCCAATAAAATGGTCAAGTGGACAAAGGCATCTGCTGCCAAGCTTGACAATGACAATTCAATCCAAGGACCCAGTTAGTGGAAGAGAATGAACTTGTATGATCGCTCCATGACCCTCACCTACCTACACACCTGCCCACCTACAACATACACACATACAGGGTACACAAAATAAAATAGGATGCAAGCCAACCAACCTAAGCTGGGTATGGTGGCACACTATTTCAATCCTAGCACTTAGGAGGCAGAAGCACACGGATCTCTGAGAGTTCCAGGTCTGCAAGAGAAACCCCACCTCAAATTAGAACTCATCCTAAAATATGTTAAATGTTCTCACCACAAATAAGTAAGATTAAGGGTTCAGGAGTTTGAGGATGTAACTCAGTTGGCAGACTGCTGGCCTTGCATGCATCTTGAGGTTTGATTTGTAGCACAACAGAGTATTTGCTGCTGAGGCCAGGCGCAATACAGCACACATAATCCCAGCACTTGGGAGGCTGAGGCTTAATGACCTCAGCAAATCCCAAGTGGGCCTGGACTATACACATAGTAAAATCCTGTAACGAAAACAAAAGCAAAACAAAAAACAAAAAGCCATCTCAGAAGTTCATCTTGTTTCCCAACTTTCTGAACACTTTCCAAATACACAATTAACTTTGTTATTGTGTCGGATCTGGTGCTGGAGGCTGAAGCCAGGGTATCATATGCCAGTATAGCCCCTCCCACTGCACTATACACTGACCCACTCACGCCCACTTCTAAGATAGGGTCTTACTATACTCATCAGGCTGGGCTCCTCACACTTCCAGACTGAAGTGCCCTGGTTTCAGCCCCCCAGCGCTAGAGCTCCAGGAGCATGCTACCACACCTGGCTTCCCCCGACTTTCATGTAGCATGGCTAAGCCACTGTTATTTCTCTATACGCACTAGTCATTTCAAGTTCTCAAACCACCTGCCATCGATGGAAAGTTTGCTCTCCAGTGTTTGACTCGTCCTTATGATGGACGGCATCTCCTTTGGAAGCACTGCTCTGTGTCACAGCTGTCTCTAAAGGTGAAGCTGATTCTCTTCCACCCATCTCACATCTGTTCCAAGTTCATGGGAACAGGAAAATGATAGAAATTTCATCAACAAAGCAAAGCTGTCTTAAGGTCTAAGCTACTGGTCCTTACACAACCCTGTCACATAAGTGCCCTAAATGCAAGCTGCGAATTCATCCCAGAAGAGCTCAGGAGTGCTGAAATGTACTTATATATAGCAAAGTTGGAAGAATGCCCCGCATCAGTGTGTGACTGGTGGCCCATGCCATGTGTACAGGACTGTCTGAGAATTATACAAGGGAGTAAACTACACAGATGTAAAAAGCATTAATTGGGGGGGATCTTGGCCAGGCTTGATGCACACTTTTGACCCCAGCATACAGAAGGCAGAAGCAGGTGAATCTCTGCACATTCCAGTCCAGCCAGGGATTCAAAGACTGTGGCTCAGAAAAAAAAAAAAAAAGATGGGGTAACTTGGGAAAGCGATAGGGGCTGGGGGCAGGGAGTGTGCTTGCAGGCAAAGCTTAGTCATACATGCACCACAGGAAAATTAACACATAGTCAAAATTTATTCCAAGGCCTAAAAACATTCAGACTAATCAAAGTGGTACTATAATTTCCTATAATACATCAACAATACAGAAGTCCAGATAATTCACTAACCTCTCAACCACATAATTCCAAAGCAATGGCTGTAACAAAATGTGAGATGACATTAGCAATGCACTTTCATACACTTAATCAAACATAGCAGCGAGCTATCTTACTAAAAAAAATCCTCACAAATCTACTCTTGTACTTTCCATTTGTTTTTAACTTTGCTTCATAAACCCACTGAAAATTAAGGCTTCTTTTAAGTATGGAGTTTCCAACATCAAAGATCCTACTTTCAGGGCTAGGGATGTGGCTCAGTGACAGAGCACTTGTCCAGCATACATCCCGCACCACACCCCATGTTTGGGCCTGTGTATTGTTAAAATTGCCTTCATATTTTAACATGGACCCTCCCACCAGGCAGGGCCTCCCCAACAACAAATCTATTGCCATACAGCAAACAATGATTCAATATGCTGACAGGCACAACACGATCAGTAATGCAATTTCAACTTTAGTAACTCAAGCCACCAAAAGTTAGAGTAAGGGGGAAACTGAGAAATATTATTTAGCTAAAACTTCTCCACTCCTGAAACTCCAAGGACTCTTTAGATGACCATTAAATTATATTTAAGTAGCTGTTCATACAGAGCTCCCATTGAAAACAGTAGGACCACACTTCATATGTGCGACATATGTCATTTATTGGTTTCCCTAAGGAGAAAACAAATATTTTGTGTCCTTTCAGGAAAGTGTGATAACCAAGCTTGGTGGTACGTTCCTTTAATCCCAGTGCAAAGAGAGGCAGACCGCTACAAATTGTCTGAAGTCAGCCGGAGTGACAGAATGGAAGCCTGTCTCAAAAGGAGAGAGAAATGAAACAAATCTGTGCAGAGAAGCAGGCGCCCTGACGCGGGGACACGTGCGAGCACTTCAAGCTCAAGGGGCTCTGTACAGACACTGGGACACTACAGGAAGTGACCTAATGGGAAATCGGCGACTCAAAGCTCGCAAGTTTGTAGTTCTGCAAAAATATATTAATACACAAAATAATGAAAACACACTCTATAGATTCTCCTCCCGGGGTAAATTCTGTGTGGCACATTTCCTGGGAAAAGCCCCTGCTCAGCAGCGCCCGCGCACATGGACATGAGAACGAGAACCAGGTTTCATTTCCCACAGAGACTTGCTTTTCCACCCACACTCATACAGACTTCATTTCCACTACACAACACTAAAATCACATACTACATTTAAAAAGTCTTGATTTCTGAATGAATCTTTTAGTACTATATAACATGATGGAGTTAATAGCTGAAGACCACTTGACAGCTACAGGGAAAGGCTCGATTTAAAATATGACCAAGGTGAGACTGTATCACAAGCATTGAGACCCGACAGCAAGGGCTAGATAAGGCACTTTCCATCAATGGCCATTCATAATTTTGCTTTTAGAAACTTGAAAGAAATCATCATCTTTGAGTTTCAAATGTTCTGGTAAATCCAACTGTTTTTTTGCTTCTTCAATATCACCTTGAATTGCTGAAATAAGTGACTCTGGAGAAAAAAAAAAGAAAAAATATAAGCTGCTAATAAATACATTTTATTCCTCTTGCTCAGCCCCACCCCCACCCCAAACACACAGGCTAGCCACCCTAGCACCACAGGCCTGGCAAAGCACAGGGGTCAACCAATACTAGAGCCTTGTCTTTCTCCAGGGAAAGTCAGCTCTATGACGGGTTCTCTTGTAAAGAAAGCTTTCGCGTCCTGGGGTTTTAAATCCTCCCTCTATACCAACAGGCACTTGATGACACCAGAAACAATCTCCTAAATACTATTTCCTGCACTAGTCAGCCTTGCAGGGTCAGATGCCAGGTGCCACCACTCACTAGCTAACCGCTATGGCTTGGGTATGCCCTGAAATTCATGTGCTGAACAGTTCCTAAGGCTGAAAGGATTTGGAAGTGGAAACTCTGGGAAGTGACTGGACCATGAGAGCAGATTGGAATGGTGAGTGCCCAGGGAGTGAGCTTCTTCCTAGCCCTCTTCCCATCCACCCTGTGGTGCCCCGGGAGTGAGCCTCTTCTGATCCACCCTGCGATGTGCCCCCACTGAGGCACCAAGAAGGCCCTCACCAGGTACTGCCCACATGATCGCATCACTCCTGACTCCAACTTCCACCAACTGTGCGCAAAATAAACACCTGTACTCAGTCAGACCAACAGGAAATGGACGAAGGCAAACTACTTAATCTCTGTGATCAATTTCCTTATCACTGAGATAGGCACACCAACATCTCACACGGCTACTGTGGGTGACAAAGGGATTAACTTGTATATTATGGTTAAATAGTGCCTAAGCCGGGCGGTGGTGCACGCCTTTAATCACAGCACTCGGGAGGCAGATCTATGTGTTCGAGGTCAGCCTAGGCTACAAGAGCTAGTTCCAGGACAGGCTCCAAAGCTACAGAGAAACCCTGTCTCGAAAAACCGAAAAATAAAATAGTGCCTAGCATGCATTAAATGCTCAAATATATGTCCTGTCGCCATGACAGCCATAGTCACAGCTGCAATAGTAACGAAGATTAATATAAATTCTTACCTAAGGAATCAAAGTTCTTTTCTGGTCTGAGGTAGCCGACAATGGCCACATTGAGAATTTCGCCATAGAAGTCCTCTTTGAAGGTGTGTATGATGTGGGTTTCCTACAAACAAAGTGTTGAAAAGATTACCATAGTATGTGTGGAGAGGGTGGGGAGGAGCGCTGTAGTGATGGCTCAATGACCAGCTAAACGCAGGAGCTGTCCTTCCAGAGGACCCAGGTTTGATTCCCAGGTTCCAGAGGATGGCTGATAATGGTGTAACTCCATTTCCAGGAGATCCAGGACCCTCTTCCGCCCTCCTCTGACTCCACGCATGTACATAGTAAGACAACCAGCCAAATACACTTGAAATATGACTTAGACTCAAAAGAGGGGGAAGAAAATCCACTTCCATTTTTGTCTGGTTTTGGTTTTTCAAGACAGGGTTTCTCTGTGTAGCCTTGGCTGTCTGGGAACTCTACAAACTCAGAAATCCCCCTGCCTCAGCTGTGAAACCTCTACCCAGAGAAAAACCAGTTTTAAAAAAACAAAAACCTAGCTGGGCGGTGGTGGCGCACGCCTTTAATCCCAGCACTCGGAAGGCAGAGGCAGGCGGATCACTGTGAATTCGAGGCCAGCCTGGTCTACAAGAGCTAGTTCCAGGACAGGAACCAAAAACTACGGAGAAACCCTGTCTCGAAAAATCCAAAAAAAAAAAAAAAAAAAAAACCTAGCTGGGCAGTGGTGGCGCATGCCTTTAATCCCAGCATTTGAGAAGCAGAGGCACGTGGATCTCCGTGAGTTCAAGGCCAGCCTGGTCTACAACAGCTAGTTCCAGGACAGCTAGGCTGTTACACAAAAAAAAAAAAACCCTGTCTCGAAACAAACAAATAAAAAATCTAAAGTTTATCCTCTTTTTCTCCAGGCATGGTCCTCTCTTCCCTTTCCCTGCTAAGGATCAAACCCATAGTCTGTCATTCACTGGGTAAGCATTCTGCTACCCACTGGGTCTTCCAGACAGTCTTGGCTGCAGCCCAGGTGGCTGTGAGCTCCTCCAGGTTCTGCCTCTTGGGGACTGAGATTGCAAGCCTGTGCCTCCAGGCTGCTCAGAGCCTGAGATAGTTAACTGAGGAGCAGTGGAGAAGCCCCAGCTACTGCCCCGTTCTTCCCCATCTTCGCAAGTTAGAAGATAGTGCTTGGCACACATTCTCTCTCATATCCACTTTTCAAAAAGACTCTTAACACTAAGAGCTACAGAAAACTAGCAAGCTATTCTAACAGTTGATATGGTAAAAATCAAAAGAATCCAAGAAAATCCTGAAAAGAGAACTGGAGAATTTACACTAACAAGTAAGCCGGTGGTAGAGGCCTGTAATTCCAGCTTCATGGGGAGGCTGACAGAAGGTCTTGCCTGCCTGGGCTACTTAGTGAAACCATCTCAAATCAAACAAAAAGGGGGTGCGGCACGAGGATATAGTTCTGTGGTAAGGACTTGTTAGATGTGGGCAGGGTCTCAGGCTCAGCAGGGAAAGAGGGGTGTGTGTGTATGTGTGTAGGTATCATACAGACATGGTGGTAAGGGCTCAAAGACAGGCAATAGCTCCTGTAACCCCAGCACTCCGGGCTGGGTAACATCACTGAGTCAGATCACACTAAGCTATGGAGAATCGTTCTCAAGAAAAGGTGTTGCAAACATTGTGATGGCTTAGCAGGTAAAGGGAGCAGGCACCAATCTAGACAAACTGAGTTTGATCCCCAGTGAGACTGTTAAAAACACTAGCTACAAAAGAAAATGAAGACCTGGGCTATACTAAAATTAATAGAACAATACTATTTATTAGGGCAAAAAACTTTCATGCATGGCTGTTAAGGCAAATAACAGTATTAAAATAATCCCGTCCTGAACTGCATTGGCATCCTGACAGTGTAACTGAGTTTCTCCTATCAGAATTCTAGGCGGTCCAGAAATGGTTTAGTAACAAACATTATTTCTGTTATCTAAGAAGCTTATAAAGGAAATGTGATAGCCTCTCCTTCCTTTTCCTTCCCCTCCCCACAGAAAAGCAAGTAGTGTGTGCTCTAATCACCTCTTCCCTTACCTCTCCAGCAATTTCACCCTACTGAATATCAGCACAGCCCAAAGGCCGTAGGGAGTTCAAGCTCACTGTTATCCATTACAACAGTTCTCAACCTCTGGGTTGAGACCCCTTGATAATCCTCTACCTCCAAAAATATTTCCATGACAATGCATAAGAGCAGAAAAATTACAGCTACAAAGTAACAAAGAAAATAATGCTATGGTCGGGGTCAGCACAACATGGGGAACTGTACTAAAGGGTCGCAGTACCAGGAAGATTGAGGCCCCTGACCTATATGTCAGTGTGGTTCTCTGGGACACACTTCTCTTAAATACTCCTCAAGGTTAAAAATTCAGCATGCTGGCACAGGCCTGACACCTTGGCACTCAGAAGCCTAAGGCAGAGGATGGCTTCTGAGTCCAAGGTCACCCGGGATTACACAGCAAGACCAAGTCTCAAAATTCTTCCACTAACTGCTTTTTCACTTGGTGTCTACAAAAGATTAACTCAAAACCAGTAAGGATTTAAGCTGTAGGGAAAAGCAGGGCAGGGAAAAACAAAATACTATATCCTCAAGGTGATTTTGGAGAGAGGGGCTAGGAGGGTAGCTAAGCAGAATGTTGGCCTAGTATGCTATGACCCTGGATATGAGTTCCAGCAATGTTTAAAAACCTACGGACAGCCGGGCGGTGGTGGCGCACGCCTTTAATCCCAGCACTCGGGAGGCAGAGACAGGCGGATCTCTGTGAGTTCAAGACCAGCCTGGTCTACAAGAGCTAGTTCCAGGACAGGCTCCAAAACCACAGAGAAACCCTGACTCAAAAAACCAAAAAAATAAAAAAAATGAATAAAAACCAACGGAGACCAGGAACGAAGCTGAGCCCCACTCAGGAAGTAGTCTAAAGGCAACCAAGTGAGTAAACTCCGAATGAAACACTAACTACGGCAAAGACCGATTTTATGAAATGCTTTGTGAAGTGCCTCCCTTTTGAGCCTGTTTGGTGGTCCACGTTATAATCTCAACACTTAGAAGCATGAGTATTTTGGGGTCCTGGGCTATCTGGTGAGTTCCAGATCAATCTGGGCTAAATAGGAAGACCCTGTCTTAAACAAAAGAGCTGGGCATGATGGCGCATACCTTATCCTAGCACAGGAGTGACAGAGGCAGAGGCAGAGGCAGGAGAATGGATCTCTGTGAGCTCCAGGCCAGGCAGGGTTACACAGCAAGACCCTGTCTCAAAAAACAATAATATCTCATTTTTGATTCTGATAAATATAAGTGCATGTGCAATTACAAAAACATTGTTTCAGTGCCTGGTAGCCCGCATCTGTCATCCAGCACTAGAAAGGCTGAAGTAGAGATGAGTTTTTCTGTGCCTAAAAGGGAAATGACTAATAAAACAGGCAATATTGATGCAAACAGGAATGCCCACTTAAAGAACACACTGAAAACAAAAAGCAATATGATGGAAATCCTTTCTTGCCAGCAATTACTCTCACAATACAATCCAGATTATATTTGTCATCCTCCTGCATCACCATCTAAGTGTTAGGACTATAGGAATGTCCAATAGTATGGTCATAGCAGTTACTTTAAATTTTAAATGGAGGGCTGGGGTCACAGCTCAGCAGTGAAGAGCATGTGAAGACCTGAGTTGGGATCCCAGCACCCACAGTGGACAGCTCATAAAGTCAACTCCAGTTCCAGTGGATCCAACTTCCTTTTCTGGCCTCCACGGGTACCTGAGCCCATGTGCACATCCACACAGACACAGATACACGATTAAAAATAAAATATTTAATTTAAATGGATTACACTTCTCAACCTAAAAGCAGAGAGGTTAGCAGAAAACTGTTACAAAAACATGATCCAACTATATAACCCTGATCGGGAGTATAAAGGGAAGCACAGAACAAACACGGAGAAAAAAATTTTCCATTCAAATAAAGTAAATAAATGCTTGGGGGTACAGCAGGAATGACGTAATATAGGGAAGCATCTAGTCCAGGCTATTCTTTTTGCTTTGCTGTTGTTTTGAGACAAGATCTCTCCAAGTAGTCTTGACATCCCTGGAATTCACTCTGTAGATGAGTCTGCCCTGAACTCAGAGATCCGCCTACCTCCACCTCCCAAGTGCTGGGATTAAAGGTGTGTGACATCACACCAGGTCACCCATGTTATTCTTGAACTCCTGATTTGAGAAGTACACTACCACACCTGATGCTTTTGCCTCTGAAACCCTGTAAGTATACTGAGGAGTTCTGTGTGCATTCAATAGAGCAAAATGTGCCTCTTACCATGGACTTTTTCACGTTCTTGTAGTATGGGTTCCATCCTATGCTCACCACCATTTTATGGACGGCTCCACTCCCGACACTGGCCCAACCATAATAAATGCCAGTGGATATATCAGCCGGAAGACTGTCTACTACTTGTTCTGGAAAATTGGCTAAATAGAAGTAAACAGATACTCAGTATAACAAGTTTCATGTTAAATATTGATTAAAATCACATTAAAAGGTTAGCCTGAATCGTTACACTCCGACTTCCAGGATCTTTTCTAAGACTTCCAATCCAACCCTATATATTCTGGCTTGGATTTCCCGTCTTCGGGCGCAAGGTTAGGAATGAGGCACAAGGCAAGCGTATGAAAATCTCAGAAAAGCCAAACGGAAATGTACAAGTGCAAAGAAACACATAAAATAAACGGGGAGGTTCATCGGAGATTGCCCTTATCTCTAGTCACTCAGGAGGCCAGGAGAGATCTCCCGAGCCCAGGAGTAGGTGGCAGCTGGGAAACGGAGCGAGACCCTTTCTGTCAGAATTAAAACAAAGTCCCAGCGCTTTCCTCGTAACGCTCCTAGTAAGCTGAGTAGTGACTCATAATAATAAGATTATTATTTTCAAAATACAGAAACCCAAACTTCAAACTGAAAGACTGATTCAATGGGTCAAGAAGCAGTCCGGATATGATCTTTAAGGACGGTCAGTTAAGTCTTAACTATTAAAACTTACGTAGTCAGACCAAATAAACGTTGGCTCTCACAGAACTACCCGTGTTGTCATTGATCACTATACAGTAACATCTGAAGAAGAGAACTTTCAACAGTTTGAGAGTTCGGCCAATCAACCTGCAGTTCCTTCCCGGACTGGGCTCCGCAGCTCAGCGTTAGCGGAGCTCAGCTACCGGGGTCCCCTGCCCCACGACCCATGGCTCCACGGCCCCGCGACCCCACGGTCCCACGACGCGCTCACCTGTGGGGATGCCCAGTTGCTTGGAGCCGCGGCCGAAGCCATGCACCACCTGGCCGCGGCAGAAGAACGGCAGGCTCCTCATGACGCCAACCTCGGGGGACGCGGGCTGCTGCTCGCTCCGCGGCTGCGGCGGAGCCGCCGTGAGTGCGGCGCCTGGGCCCGGGCCAGCCGGGGATCCTGCAGAAGCTGAGCTGGCGGAGCGGGACACCCACCGCTACCGGTACCTGCCGGCAGAGCAGCCTCCGCCGCCAGAACTCAGCAGACGCTCCGCCGGAACTGCGACAACCGCGACGAACCTGTTCGGCTTCCGTAGCAATCCCGCGATAGCCCCGCCTCTGCCGTTGCGGCCCCGCCCAGAGTTCTCGCCCCGCTCCGCCCCGCCCCGCCCCGCCCCGCCCCGCGTCGTTGCGGCTGCGACCCCCTCGATCAAGGTCTAGTTCGTAACTAAGGCCCCGCCCAGGGAACACTGTGGCCCCGCCCCAGTCGCGGCTCCCCACCCCCACCCCCACCCCCTTCGTGCCTGGTCCAGCTCCTGCGATTGGGGTCCCGTTCTTGCAGTTGTAGCCTTGCCCTCACCCGTGGTCCAGCCTCTAATTGTCTTCTTTTCACCTTTTTTAGACTGGGCTAAGGTGAGATCGTTGCTCACAAAAGAGTTTCAGTTGTTCTATTTTCCTCCACAATTTTGTATAAAATTCTCCCGTCTTGGCAGCCGCTTCTTTCCCCTTACTTGTTTGTAACTCTGGGAATGTTTCGCTGATGTTAAGAATGTTTTCTCTATATTGGTACAAAGGGGACTTTTTTAGTAAAGTTTCGTTTCCTTGACGCTGGTATGCTAACGCGAAACAAGTATTTATAACTGATTGTGAGCAATCAGTTGAGATAACGCACTACCTTGGGACCAGCCTAAAATAGGTGTTTATAGAAAGATCAAAGCGCACTGCAAAGTGCTAGGGAAATTAAGGCGACTAGCGACTAACTAACCCCAGGCTGCAGGGGAAGCTGACACAGTAAGCCCTAACAGAAGACATCAGAAAAGTTTAAAAGACTGGCCATGAGTTTATCACTGCAGCCCTAGATAAACCAGAATTTGAATGCAGACTCTGCGACCGAGAATAGCTGATTTATGAAAATTGCTTAACAAATTGCTTAACCTCCCGAGTGCTGGGATTGAAGGCCTGCCACCCCACCCCCGGTTTATGGTTTTTAAATAGTCAGGGTGTGGGGGCGGGCACGCCTTTAGTCCCAGCACTCTGGAAGCTGAAGCAGGTAAATCTCTGAGTTCAAGGATAGCCTGATCTACAAAGTCCCTGGGCAGCCCTGCTTTGTAGGGTGTGGGGGTGAGGAATTAGATAATGCCAAGTATGTATCATAGTATCTCATCTAATCACTACATCATTGTTGGAGAAAGCATTCACCCCAATTTTTTTTTTTATTTTCGAGACAGGGTTTCTCCGTAGCTTTTGGTTCCTGTCCTGGAACTAGCTCTTGCAGACCAGGCTGACCTCGAACTCACAGAGATCCGCCTGCCTCTGCCTCCCTAGTGCTGGGATTAAAGGCGTGAGCCACCACTGCCCGGCTGCATTCGCCCCAATTTACAAAGAAAGAGGGAGAATTTCTAAGAGGAAACTGTCAAGTCCTCCATTCCCACCCCTCCCCCTCCTCTCTTTTCTTTTTCTTTTTCCTTTTCTTTTCTTTTTTTTTCTTTTCTTTTCTTTTCTTTTCTTGAGACAAGGTTTCTCTGTGGCTTTTGAGCCTGTCCTGGAACTAGCTCTTGTAGACCAGACTTGCCTCGAACTCACAGAGATCTGCCTGCCCCTGCCTCTACCTCCCAAGTACTGGGGTTAAAGGTGTGTACCACCACCGTCCAGCTACCCCTTTCCTTTTTGAGGTAAGGTTTTGCCTGTGTAGCCCTGACCCACCTGAACTTGTTGCTGTTTAGACCAAACTGGTCTTTAACTCACAGAGATCTGCCTGCCTCTACTCCCCAAGTGCTGAGATTAATGATATGTGCCACCACACCCAGCAAGGTCCATTTTCAAGTTGCTCTGGACGTGCGTTCCTATGGAGACTTACTGTATACTAATGCAGGTATGGAAGAGAAAATGCTGATGCTTTTCCATCGCATCTTTTTTTGGTTTTTCGAGATAGGGTTTCTCTGTGGTTTTGGAGCCTGTCCTGGAACTAGCTCTTGTAGACCAGGCTGGTCTCGAACTCACAGAGATCCGCCTGCCTCTGCCTCCCAAGTGCTGGGATTAAAGGCGTGCGCCACCACTGCCCGGCACCCTTCAGATTTCTATGTCTGCTCAAAGGTAGTAATCAAATCTGAATCCATTAATGTCACTTCAAAATGGGGAGGGGATGCTTGCACATACTCGGATGTGATTTACTATCATCACATGTGATTTATTATTTTTCACATTCATTAATAGTGTTTCAATGCATTTAGTCAAGAGATACATCACTGAGCCTCCTTGATTACCATTTCTTGTGCAAATCTAGAGTTGGGAGAGAGATATGTGCTCGTCAAGTTTAGTGCTTTTAAACATGAATATATTCAAAATATTTCTATTTCCCCTTCTGAATTGGGCTTACAGCACCCGGCCAGCCTCTGCCTGCAGAGAAGGAGACCCTCCTCTGACTGAGTTATGTCTTCAGGAAAAAGGCCACAGTGACAGTAAACTGGGAAGTGAAGAGGCCTAACTTAACATCCGTGCAGCCATGACAGGCTACAGACTAACAATATGGGGACCAGGCCTCACCATCACAATAACCAGGAAAAGCCACAGCCTGTACTCTGTGGGCAACCAATCATAACTGAGACAAGTACTGGATGGTCCAGAACATTAAGAATAGCTTACCTAACGTGTATATAGGTTGCCAATTTCCTTACAGCAACGCCAGCTCCAACCCTTGTTTGGCAAGACCTCTGTTACCTCGCTCCTGTCCAATCCGGAGTCTCCCCATCTGAATCTGGAATCCTCCTCCTACCCCCTTCCCCCACCTTCATTCCTTGCTCCTTAAAAACCCTGCTGTAGCTGAGCTCCATGCTCTCCCTGATCCAACTCCTATGTCGAATGGCCAGAGAGCTCAAGCTTAAGTTTGCAATAAAGGCTCTTTGCTCTTGCACGCAAACCTGGACTCCTGGTGGTCTCTTGGGATCACAGGATGTGGGCACAACAGGACATAGTGAAGGGAAAGATAGTCTACTGTCAATGAACCTCTTAAAATCAATCTAAAGAATGGTTTATCACGGCGAGACCTTGTCCCCAAAACAAACAAATAAATAAATAAATGATAAGGAGATAACACTACACACCCATCCAAAGGGCTGATCTCCAACTACTAGGGTGTGAAGGGCGAGTTCTCTCACCCAGCGCGGACGACGATACAAAATAGGCAGCCGATTCCAAAGGCTCCCGGCGGTTTATAAAACTAAACCTACTTTTTCTATGAAGTCTATCAGCTAGGCCAAATGTGGTGGCCTGTGGCTGTACTCCGAGAACCTAGGAGGCTGTGATGGACAAATCTCAAGCTGCAGGCTAGCCTTTGAGAGCACACATATAAAATTCTGCCTTTGACAGTAGATGTATGAAATCCTCCAAGAAGCCCTTGTATGAATAACACAAAACATTTTATTGTATTATATAAATAGACTTTGTGGTTCAAAGTTACACAATGTACTTTGGCAATGCACACTGAGTCAGTGAAAACACATTAACATGAACACTGTGTGGGGGTGGGGAATAGATGATAAATTTTTGTTCAACCCTCTGAGTTCTTATTTGGAATGGACTCCAGCAACAAAAGAAAAATCAGTAAAACCAAAACAACTGGAGGCTTACTGGTGTAAATGCTCTTCGTGCACAAGGAGATCCTAGGGAAGAGGTCATTTCCAGAGAGGTGGCTCAGATGGCCACCTGATGCAGATCTTCACTAGACAAAAGTAACTGTTTAGGAAAAGGACAGGGCAAAGAGAGGACTTTCGAGGATTTATTGTCTTTTTTGTCATCCAAGACAAGCTTTTAACCTGCTTGTTAACCCAGACTAACCTGGGCTCCGTCTATTCTCAAACTCCAGCTCCTTGCCTCTTCCTCATAGGGGTGCTGAGACTGGAGGTGTGCAGCGCCAGGCCAGGTGAGGAAAAGGGTTTAGTGTCTCTAAGGTGGGGAGTCCTGGGGATGCAGACTAATGATATTCGGGCCTGTTGGTAAAGTCAGTTCCCGAAACTTCCTCTGAGTCCATGTCTGGACTGGTGTCTTCAGAGATGAACTTCCAGGAAGAGAGAGGAGGAGGGTGTTATGCCCGGATGGCAGAGTCCCCAAAAACCAATAAGGAGACCGAGTTTCATATGTAAAAGCGAAGAGCCTTTATTCTTATTCAAGTTTGAACTCAGATTTTCTATGTGTCCAACACATTGGCACAATCAGAGAGACTTGAGCCAAGTTAGGGTGGGATTTTTATCATAGCAGAGGTTGGGGTGAGGGATTTCTAAGGTACAGGGCTTCTAATTGACTGACATTTGTCTAGGTATCCTGGTGAGTGTGTTGGGCTAAAAGATATTAGATGATCCTATCTACAATGGTTGGAACATTAGGTGTTGTGCCCGTGTCACATGGAACCCCCAAAAAAGACCACCACAGAGCCAGTATCGAATGCGAACACACTAGGATTTATTGAATACAAGCTAGCTCAGACTGTAATCCAACACACCGACACAGCAAGTGGGGGAAAACAGCCCCGAACTCTCAGGGTAAAGGGATTTTTAAATGAAAAATCTTCAATCAGGGTGTCACCAGCATTTGGCATTTCAGGATAGGATACAGGTATACAACCTTTGAATTCGCTGGTTGGAGTATAGGGGAATTTTTAAACAGTGAATGTCAGCAGACAGGAATTTTAAAAGAATGGTTGGTCAGATACCCACACGGACGTTTGAAGCAAGCATATGTTATTTGGACACCCTGGTGGAGTCGCTTTGACCAGGGCAAGCACAGTCTCTTGGAAATATTTATGACTTTACTAGGGCTGCATTTACCCTCCTTAGTTAAGCCTTGTCTAAAACGGAGTTCTCTCTCAAAATGGAATTTGTTCTGCTCCTTCATATGCACTTTCCCCTTGGATGGTGGTGCCTGGGTGGTCTCTGTTGAGCCTGTCATGGCTGGGTCCTACAGAGGGCGCATTTGTCATTGCATTCTATGCCCTGCTTCTTCTTCTTTTTTTTTTAAAGGAGATTTTTTTTTTTTTTTTTTTTTTGGTTTTTCGAGACAGGGTTTCTCTGTGGTTTTGGAGCCTATCCTGGAACTAGCTCTTGTAGACCAGGCTGGTCTCGAACTCACAGAGATCCGCCTGCCTCTGCCTCCCAAGTGCTGGGATTAAAGGCGTGCGCCACCACCGCCCGGCCTTAAAGGAGATTTTTTAAAAATATTTATTTATTATATATACAATATTCTGTCTGTGTGTATGCCTGCAGGCCAGAAGAGGGCACCAGACCTCATTACAGATGGTTATGAGTCACCATGTGGTTGCTGGGAATTGAACTCAGGACCTTTGAAAGAGCAGGTAATGCTCTTAACCTTTGAGCCATCTCTCCAGCCCAAGCCATCTCTCCAGCCTGCCCTGCTTCTTGATACCGAAAAATGCAGGCCCATTTCCACCTTATCTGACAGAGAATTTTGGAGACTAACAGGCATAATTGTACCTTCTAACTCAGGAGGTGGTTGCCTACCTAGCTCTTTTGAAGTTAAGATAGCTTGCTGCTATCCTGACAGGTGGTCAGCATATGCAAATATACTTCTGCTCCTTCTGTTGTTACTACGAGGTCACCTAGAGAAGGGCAGTCTTCAGCATAAGTGACTTAGAGCACTGTTGCTACCTGGAGGACAGAATGCTAAGGATTTGACATCTCAGAGTGATAATGGCCACTGACTGTGTGAGTTATCCTTTTGTATCATGTTAATAGAGTCTTTTGTTACTTTCTCCCCCAGTTTATATTGGGCATAAAAAGCTATGGAAAAATAAACGCCAGGTGAATTTCAATATTTCAGACTGGAAAGCCCTCCTGATATTTTCTATGTTTTCTGTCTTGTTATTTTTATATGTCTTCATATTCGTTACTTATATTTCTTCAGTTCCCACACCCCTACCCTGGTTAGAAGTGTTTTTGTTGAGGCAGGTCCTTGACGGGAAGGCAGAGAAAGTTTGCTCTTAGCTCAGGTGATTTTTTTTTGTTGTTGTTGTTTTTTTTGTTTTTTGTTTTTTCGAGACAGGGTTTCTCTGTAGCTTTGGAACCTGTCCTGGAACTCCCTTTGTAGACCAGGCTGGTCTCGAACTCACAGAGATCTGCCTGCCTCTGCCTCCTGAGTGCTGGGATTAAAGACGTGCGCCACCAACGCCCGGCCTCAGGTGATTTTTTTTAAAGAATTCATTTTTTTTTAATTGTGTGCATATGTATGTCTGTGCATGCGTAGATGCATGTGTTCAGCTAGAACCTCTAACTCACCCCTGCATGATCCAGAGTCCCATGCTGGGAAGCTAATAGTTCCCTGTCTCTGGCCAACTAAATCTGTAGTGAGATGTTTACGGATGTTAAATACACCTCTCACGTGCAAGAGGCTGAATGTCAAGAGCACTAATGAATAATTGTGTAATCTGCCGGCCTGGGCTATAAACCAAAGTTTATATACTCCCTCACAGAACATTAGTCGTCCCTCTGGGAGGTCCTAGTGCCAAGCAGAGCCTGCATTTTTTCATCCTGCTGCTTCCGTGGGGTATACTTCAAATCCGGGGTGGGGTGGCCACCCCAATTCTCACCTGAGCACTGGAGGGGTGGGGCACACACTGTTCTTTGTGTTTGCTTCTTCGTCTGTTTATTTTTCCCAGATGGTTGGTTGTGCGTGGGCGCGTGGGGAGGGGAATGGAGCCGCGAAGTGGAGATGATCTGAAATTCTTATCTACGAAACCCCAGGCATTCCATTCTTCGTTTATCCACAAGGTGGCAGACTACTACTCTTTAAAAGACAGTTTCACCGCCTTTAGCCTTTAGAAACGCGAGTGGAAAATCAAAGCGAGGGAATTAGACTACATCTGCCAGGCAAGGTTCCACCTTGATGGATTCTGTCCTGAGGAAGGTTGGCAAGCAAGTAGAACTGGGTCTTTGGTGAGGTACAACCCTTACTCTCTGCCTCCCTAAAGGGGCAATGTTGATTTAGTTTGATTGGATTTGTTTGGGAATATTTTTGTTGTTTGTTTTTGACAGAGTCACACATAGTCTGGGTTGTCTTCAAACTAAATATGTATCCAAGGGTGACCTACCTACTCCTGATCCTGTGGCTTTTCCTCCTGAGCGCTGGTGGTTAAATCCAGAGGTTTGTTTATTTATTTATTTATTTATTTATTTATTTATTTATTTATTTATTTATTTGGTTTTTCGAGACAGGGTTTCTCTGTGGTTTTGGAGCCTGTCCTGGAACTAGCTCTTGTAGACCAGGCTGGTCTCGAACTCACAAAGATCTGCCTGCCTCTGCCTCCCTAGTGCTGGGATTAAAGGCGTGCGCCACCACCGCCTGGCAATCCAGGGGTTTATATATACTAGACCAGCACTCTGGGAGCTGAGGTAAGCCAACCACCCTACTCTCTTTTTGTTTGGTTTTTGTTTTGTTTTATTTTTTTTTAAGATTTATTTTTTATTATGTATACAGTGTTCTGCCTGTATGTATGCCACCAGATCAGAAGAGGGCACCAGATCTCATTACAGATGGTTGTGAGTCACCATGTGGTTGCTGGGAATTGAACTCAGGACCTCTGGAAGAGCAGGTAGTGCTCTTAACCTCTGAGCCATCTCTCCAGCCCCCCCCCCCCCCCCGTTTTATTTTTCTACATGGGGTTTCTTTGTATAGCTCTGGCTGTCTTGGAATTCATTCTGTAGACCAGGCTGGCCTTGAATTTACAGAAATCTGTCTGCCTTTTAAATGTACAATGTTTTGTTTGTTTGTTTGTTTGTTTGTTTGTTTGAGAGAGCATTTCTCTGTGTAGTCCTGGCTGTCCTGGAACTCACTCTGTAGACCAGGATGATCTTGAACTCAGTGATCTGCCTGCTTCTGCCTCCACAGTGCTGGGATTAAAGGCGCGTGCCACCACAGCCCAGCTCCCTTATAGTCTTGATGCTGCATTTGAATATGTATTTCACAGAGAAAAATAAGCTGTGGTGGGCAAAGTGAACCTAAAGTTACCAGAGAGTGTCCTCTCTATTCAGGAAAATAAATAAATAAATAGATGGATAGACAAATGGATGGACAGACCAATGGATGGATGGATGGGTGGATGGATGAATGAATGGATAGATGGATGGACAGAAGGACAGACAGATACAAACAAAAGGAGACACTGCCAAAACATAGTGGTATTAACACATTTCTACACACGAGGACTCCATGCCTTCCCACAGCATGAAATCAAGGCCAATTCTCTTCAGAGATAAGAACTTCAAAGAATAATCCATGAGCAAAACTGAAGATGCAGTCTGAAGCAACTTCGAGGAAGAAAAACCTTGATCCTGATCCTGGCTTCCCCAACATAAAGGACCCAAGTGTCACCCCTTGCACAGAGCCCCTCATTGTGAAAAAACAAAAACAAAAAAACAACAAAAAGCTGCCTCCTTAGCTACCATTTCAGTCCCAGTAGCCAATGGGGTGGAATTCCTTCCCAAGCCTTCTCACAAACTTGAACATAGAAGGTAGAGAACTGAGCAGGCAGGCTGCATCCCTGTCTCTCAATATCTGCCCTGCTCACTACCCAGGACCAGGGACCAAGTTTGGGTCTGCGATCCTATGGAGCTTTCCTTTCCCAGGCTCTGCCCAGCCCAAGGATAACTCAGAAAAAGTACCATTTACTTGCATGGTGGCCCCTTCCTTCAGCACACCAGTACAGACTGTGGGTGGGGTGATGGTGACCGCCACATCCTCAAAAGAGCCTGACAGCTGCAGCTGACACCTCAGCTCCCTCAAAGGAGAGTTAGCACAGCAGCTGCTGAAGGGGACAGACAGCCTTGGGCAGCGACCGTTACCTAACTCCTCCCTCTATCTACCACACTTCTCTCCTTGGAGGGCCTCATAGCTACCAATTTGAGTAAGATTTTTTATTTTTTGTATTTCACTTTATAGGTATAGGTATTATTTTTCCTGCATGCATGTTTATGTATGCTATACATTGCTGGGGCCTACAGAGGCCATAAGAAAATGTCTAGATCCCTAGAACTGGAGTTACAGACCCCTGTGAGCCACCTTATGGGTACTGGGAATTGAACTCCAGTACTCTTGAGGAACAAGTGTTCTTAAACACCGAGCCATCTCTCCAGTCCTTTGGGTTAAGATTTTAATGAATAAAAGAATCCTTTAAATTGCACAGAAAATATCATATTCTGTACAGATTTTCATTTTTAAGAGACTTTTTTACTCACTACGTATACAGTGTTCTGTCTGCACATATGCTTACAAGCCAAAAGATCTCTTTACAGATGGTTATGAGCCACCACGTGGGTGCTGGGAATTGAACTCAGGACCTCTGGAAGATCAGCCAATGTTCAAAACCACTGAGCCATGTCTCCAGCTTCCCCCAACCCCTCCGTACAGATTTTCAGTGAGAAAGGAACAATACCATTACTGAACTCTCTTCTTGCCGGTATGAGACGAGCATTCAGCCATCTTGCTAAGAATCGCATAAGCTGTGGGACAGTATGAAAGCCACGGAGGGCACCTACACCAAGCTTGCACTCAGCTCTCAACGTGCAATGGCAAATTTATTGGGGGCAGAATGCTTTTTTATTGTTTGTTTCCAAGTACCGTCTGAACCACTTGGTTAGCAGATCAGAGGCCTGCTTCTTTCTCTATGTGTGATGGAGTTGATCTCCAAGGAAAATTACCATATCAAAACTATTTCTTATATTTTTGGTTGTGAGCCTAGCCTTTAATGGCTGAGCCATCTCTCCAGGCCCAAAACTATTTCTTAACATAGGAAAATATGGTTTGCCCTAGCGTGCAATGTTGGTAACATCGTCTGAACTGTGGTGGTCCCTAGGGAGGCAGTAGGCATGGCAAAGGGAGGCAAGCGGATGCTGTTTTTCCTAGTGAACATCTGATATCCATCTGATAGGCAAAAGTCAGATTATAATCTCTTGTTCAGTGTTATGAATGTAACTCAGTACTTTAATAATAACTTAAAAGTTTTTGTGCCTTTCCAAAGTGAGATAGACTCTGATCCCAAATTCTGAGACAGCAATTGGGCCACAGTTGCCAGGAGAGCTTGGTGACTTTTGTGTAATTTTTTTTTTTTTTTTTTTTTTTTTTTGGATTTTTCGAGACAGGGTTTCTCCGTAGCTTTTGGTTCCTGTCCTGGAACTAGCTCTTCTAGACCAGGCTGGCCTCGAACTCGCAGAGATCCGCCTGCCTCTGCCTCCTGAGTGCTGGGATTAAAGGCGTGTGCCACCACCACCCAGCTTTCAGGTAATTTTTATCTCTCTTTAAAAATAATTACTTTTATTTTATGTGTATGAGTATTTGCCTGCACATGTGCAAACCACATGCATGTCTGATGTCCTCAGAGGCCCAAAGAAGGCACTGAATTCTCTGGAACCGGAGTTACAGGTGGCTGTGATTCACCATGAGGGTGCTGGGAACTGAACCCAGGCCTTCTGTAAGAGCAACCAGTGCTTTTAACTGCTGAGCAGTCTCCCCAGCCTTAAATAACAAATTCTCTTTAATATCAAAATGAAAAGAAGCCAAATGGGCTTTATTAAAAAAAAAAAAAAAAAAAAAAAAAAAAAGCTGTTCTGTTCTGAGGAACACCTGGAGCAGCATGAAGTCAGGTGGTTGCCAGCCATTCTTTTTGTTTCTGATTAAGAATAAAGATGAATTATTTGCCCCAGCCCAGAAACCAGTAATGAGGTCAGTCAACTCTTATCAAAACCAAAAGGCAAATGCACTTTTCCCAGAACATTGAATAAAACTACAGTCAATCATCATCAAAGCCCACAAGGGGAAACAAATCACCAAAAGGCTAATAAGAAACAGTACTTTTTTTTAAAAAAAAAAAAAAAAAAAAAGCATTTTGTAGATCTGACTATTGAGCCTAGGGGCTTCAAACCTGCCAGCCAAGCCTTCTATTGTGGAGCTGAATCTCCAACCTTCGAAAATTTTTGCACTATTTATTTACTTTGAAGCATGAACACCAAATTTGAGTACCTAGTTAAATTATTATGAAAATGAACTATGTTTCCTACTTCATGATATGTATCACACGAAGTCCATCTAGAATAAAAGCTTAACGATGAAAACGTACTCAGTGTCTAATGAGAGCAACAAGTGATAAAAGCAGCTGCTCGTGGTGACTCACACCTGAGATCCCAGCCATCTGGAGGCTGAAGCAGAAGGGTCACAAGTTCGAGGACAGCCTGAGTGAGACCCCATCTCAAAAACACAAGAGTAAATGGATAAATAAATAAATAAATAAATAAATAAATGTTATAGGTAAATTTTATCTATAAATCATACGTATGGTCTATTAGACGTACAAACAGTTGCACTCATCTTAGGACACAGTGCAGAAAGGGAAAGATTGTTTCTTTAATTAAATGAAACTTCTTCATCTCAGACTCCACCCTGTCCATCAGCTCAGACGCCACCCTGTCCATCATCTCAGACTCCACCCTGTCCATCATCTCAGACGCCACCCTGTCCATCATATCAGACGCCACCCTGTCCATCATCTCAGACTCCACCCTGTCCATCATCTCAGACGCCACCTTGTCCATCATCTCAGACGCCACCCTGTCCATCAGCTCAGACTCCACCCTGTCCATCAGCTCAGACGCCACCCTGTCCGTCACCTCAGACGCCACCCTGTCCATCATCTCAGACGCCACCCTGTCCATCAGCTCAGATGCCCAGCCTACAGAGCAGTAAGGAAGTGTCTGCTGCAGAAGCTCTAATGAACAAATGCACCACGGCCACAATCAAAACACATGCATTAAAACAGCAGCTCCAACTCTCAATGTGACAAAATACAAAACAAGCAACTACTTTGGCAAAGGTATCACATTCTGTAGTATTTGTGTTTTGACTTCAAAATAGTTACTCAATGGTGTAGCCCAAGCTGGGTTGAGCTGCCTGCCTGTTAGGTTATAAGGAGGTGCCACAGTATCTAGTTTCCGAGACTGTTATAGTACAAATTGATACTGAGACAGACAAGGGAGAGTCACCTCTCCCCGCGACACTGGGCGGGTGCTGGGCACTGTTAAAGGATTACATTATATTGAAATCTCTACTAGAGGCTGAGGAGATGGCTCAGTGGGTACAGGTACTTATTGTCAAACCTAACCACGTGAGTTTGATCCCCAAGAAGTACTCATGTGGCAAAAGGCAAAAACCAGTTCCTTTGACTTCCACACATGCGCCATGGCACGCTTGTATACTCTCTCAACTCTCTCTGTCTCTCTGTCTCTCTCTGTCTCTCTCTCTCTGTCTCTCTGTCCCCCCCCCTCTCTCTCTCTCAGTAAATGTTATTTAAAATATCTCTATTAATGTTAATGATAAACTCATCCCTTTATTTCGTCCCTTTTTTCTTCCCTTCTCTCCTCATTTTTCTTTTCTTGTATTTTTTGAGGCAGCTCAGACTTGAACTTGCTACCTCAGCTAAAAATATAAAAATTATATGTATGCACTGCCAGGCCTAGCAATCAGTTCTTGTAAATAGTCCTTCTGCTGTTTATATCCAAAGATGCTGGGGAATGAGGTAATGTGACCCCTAATTGGGAGCTACTGAACTCTTGTGGTTCTGTCCGTCCTGAGTCTAACAGCCTGCCAGACTGCCTTTGTGTTCCATGCTAGCCATGTTGAATGCTCTGTGGACACCACCAGGAAATATGATAAAGACAGGAGCAGCTGCTTGCTCTGGTTCCTGAGGGTGCTCCCTGCCTCAGGATGCTGTGAAACACTTCACACTGGACTTTTGGGTATCCTATGTGTTGGTGAACTCTAGATCATCCTGTTCTATTCAGGCCAAAAGAGGAGTCCTTCTCTTGGTGGCCACCAGAGAAATTCCTGTGTTTGGTGCTAATGAGACTATGCCTTGACTGATAAAATCAGAAAACTTCCTTTGCATGAAAGCCACCCTCTGGCTACCTACATAAAAAGACGTTCAGCTTGCTGGGTGAGCTGTCTGAGAGACACCCTCTGTGGTGCCTGCCCCTGGGGTTGCAGCATCAAGCCCCGTAGAAGGCTTCCTTAGTGATCATTTCTCATCTACTTTTGGAGAGTGGGCACAGCTGGTCATAGGACAAAAGAAGTAGGAAGAGCAGGGTGGTGAGGACATCACTTAATGTGGCAGCAGTGACTTCAGCATTGGACTGCCCAACGTGCCAAGCTTCAGATGCAGGGGTTGGTTAGCCGCTTTGATGGCCCCAGAGGAGGCCGAGTTATGGAAAGAGTCCCAGTTCAGAGGGGAGCCACGGCGACTGCCATCTGCTTTGAAAGCAGCAGAAGTGACAGCTGAGTAGTTGCCAAACTAAGAAGCAAAGCAGCTAAGTGTGCCCGTGGGCTGGCTGCCCCAGAAGAGGCAAATCAGCAGGAGGACTGCCGGCCATGGTTCCCCCTGCCTCTGCCTCCCGAGTGCGGGAATTCGAGGTGTGGTACACGGATTTGTTTTCCCTGTAGTGGTGGGTGTTGAAGCCCAAAAAAATGTGACCAGAGGTCGGAGGGTTGGAATTTACCTGTATTCCTTCAAGGTTATTGTGTTTTTACCACAAATAAAGGTCCCACCTAGATTCAGAGCACTGAGTTCTGCTGTCTCAAGGTTATTGCCAACACGTATTCCTAATATCCAGCCCTTGTATTTCAGGCACACAAGGTTTCTGCCTCAAACAAAGTCTAAGGATCCAACTAAGGTTCCAGTTCCCTTACGGAGATAACATTGGATTCCACCCAGGGAGTGGTTGGCCTACAGAATGTTTTGGTCTAGGGTGTGAGCGTGACTTATTTTGTCCCAGCAACCAATTGTTTAACTATGGTGGCTGTAGTTAAACTGTGACCTTCAACTGGTGCATTCATTTCCTTGTATACTGTTAATGTAGATTTTTTATCTTACTCCTCCCTACTGAAATGCAGGCGATTTCAGGATTCACTGGAACTCCTTCCCAGTACTGTTTTTCTGTTTTGTTATTTTCACACTCATATTCATATTCTTTACTAATATTTCTATATCCCCATACCCCTACCCTGGCAAGAAGTGTTTTTGTCGAGGTTGGTCCCGGACAGTTGGGGTCAAGCCCAGGGCCTTGTGCGTGCATGCAAGGATGCAGTCTATCACTAAGCTCCACCCACATCCCATCTCTTTAGCTGTCTATGCTTTTCATCATCAAATCCAACGTCACAAAGATGTTCTTTTAGGATTTGTTTTTCTTTTTCTTTTTTCTTTTTCTTTTTCTTTTTTTTTTTTTTTTTTTTTTGTCTTTTGAGACAGGGTTTCTCTGTGGTTTTGGAGCCTGTCCTGGAACTAGCTCTTGTAGACCAGGCTGGTCTCGAACTCACAGAGATCCGCCTGCCTCTGCCTCCCCTCCCAGGATTTGTTTTTCTTTAAAAAAATTATTCATGTGGATCTCTGTGAGTTCGAGACCAGCCTGGGCTACAAAGGAAGTTCCAGGACAGGCTCCAAAGCTACAGAGAAACCCTGTCTCGAAAAACCAAAAAAAAAAAAAAAATTATTCATGTGTGTGTGTGAGGGAATGTGTGCACCATGCGTGCATATGAAGCTGATTCTCACCTGCCACCAAATAGGTTCTGAGCATGGAACTCATGTCATCAGGCTTTGAGGCAAGTGCCTTTACCTGCTGAGCCATTGCACTAGCTACTTTAAAAAATTAACTAATTAATTTTTATATTAAATAGATTTTTTTGCTATACAATATATTCTGATAACAGTTTCTGCTTCTCAACTTTTCCCAGATCCTCCTCACTTCATCACCCACCCAAATCCATTCCCTTTGCTTCTTTCTCATTAAGATACAAACAGGCATATAATAATAATAATAATAATAATAATAATAATAGGAAGAAGAAGAAATAAAACAAACAAACCAGAATAGGATCAAATAGATTTTTAAAAAATAAGGCCAAAGAACATAACACCAAAAATACATATGGGTGCTGAGAAACACACATTTGCACACACAGAGAACCCACAAAAGTAAAATTGGGAATCATAATATATAAGCAAAAGATCTGTAAAGTAAAAATAAGTCAATAATTAAAAGTCCAAGAAAAAGATTTTATATGTGTGTGTGTGTGTGTGTATCTCCAAAAATACCATTGAGTTGGCTTTCTGTTAGCCATCTCCTGCTGGGCATGAGTCCAGCCCTTAGTGTGACTTTTATACCCAGTGTCACTCTCTTGGAGAAAACTCACTTTTCCTTTGTGAGCAGTTACCAGTTGCAGATAACTTCTGGGTTAAGGATGAGGGCTTATCCCTATATAGCCATAGTTGGCTTAGTTCTCACTACAGAGTCTGAGTTGCCTTGAACGTGTGGCCATCCTCCTACCTCAGCCTCCTGAGTGCTGAGATTACAGATTTGATCATTTAAAATTCATTTTTGTGGATGGTATAAGATAGGAGTTTAGCTGGACTCCGTTGGAATGGGTAAACAGTTGTCCAACATCATGTTTCAGAACGCCTGCATTGGATCACTTTGTTAGAAGTCAGCTGAGCACAGGTGTAAGGTAAAATAGAGGATTTTCTTTGTGCCGGTTGAATTTTTTTCCCCAGATTTAAAAGTAGTAAAATTTATTTGGGGGGGGGGCATTTGTTGCTGCTTTTAATTTTTTTTTTCATTTCAGATGCTGCCCCCAGGCAAAGACCCCAATCACCACATTTCTGACTTCTGTGTTTCTTTTGGGAGTTCCCATGATTCACTAAGCTCATGACTTTACCGGTGCAACCAACAGAGTTCAGGGAGGGCAGGGTCTGGGGGGAAATATCTTCACTGTCCTTTTTCCTGGAACCTGGACACATTGCCCCCTGACACATCAGTATGTCAACAATTCAGAAGTTCCTCTGAGCTTGTGTCCAGAGAGTCTTATTAAAGTTTTATTACCCGGGCATGATGTGTTTAATTGCTGTTCAAATTACTGAAAACAGTTGTCTTCCCCGCTCCCATGCCCTCTCTGGATGTCCGGCCGACTGAAATCCAAGTCGCAACTCTCACATCAAGTGGTTAGATTTGGGGTTAGACTTTGAGATGTCCAGTCCCCAGGTTGAGTGACTAAAGCCATTCCCATCTTTCAGGAACTTCTAATCCAAGTATTATCAGAAGCCTGTTACAAAAACAAACCAATTCCATATTATACAGAGTAAATTATACTAAAAGTAGTACCCCAGTGTGAGGTTCTCTGTATTTCGATTATGTAGCGAAGGCTTGGGCGGCTAAATTTACCTTTCATGGCTAGACAGGAACCTGATGGGTGGGTTTAAAGGTGAGGTTTTACTCCCTTGCGTTTCCTAGTGGCTGTGACTCTTGGCAAGTCCTTACTTTCCAGTCCTTCGGTGGCAGTCCGCCTCATTCTCAAATGCTGCGAAGCACTACTGAGCTTCTGCCTATAAAAGGACTTTTTAACCATAAATTCCTAGGGAAATAAAAAATATGTTGGCACTTTACAGTAACACTTGTTCCGGAAGCAAGGCAGCACGAGAGTTCCTGAGCCCTGAGTCACCTTGCTGTGCACTTCCTAGTTCCACCTGCAGAAGAACCTGCCCAGAAGTGCCACCTTCCTCAAGTTCACCTTCCTACCTCAAGGTCACCAATACACAGAGTCCAGTTCCCTTGCTCATCCAGGAGGAGAGCCTTGATTTGTGTGACACTAAATAAGTTAGAATTGTGCAAGTTTGTGACCTAAGAGCTTCTGTCAGTGTGCAGAGCAGAGTGAGGTGACAAGCGGGGATGGGGAGAAAACAAGTCTTTGGCTGGGATTTATTTTCTGGTATTTATTTATTCAACGAGGGTAAACTGAGTAGACTCGTGTTTAGTGGATTTTCAGGATGTTCTTGCAGCAAGCAATAGGATTCTTTTCCATACCATCTTTCTGGGTAAGAATTCAATCCCAGGATTAAAAGTCAGGTAAGGGCTGACAGTAAGTTTTGTGTGTATAGACAGCAAACTACTTTAGTTACTCAAAAGTATTTTATTTTAATAACTCTTTTCATTCCAGATTCTCATAACACATTTGACCATAGTACATTTTTTGTAATATGTTCTATTTCCATGAGCTTGCTTCTGAGTCTGTTCTAGAGTAGGGAGGGTCAGATTCCACATAGGTAGATGGGATCCCTGGGGAGAGCCAGGCCTCACCTTCACAATCAGAAACTCGGGGGGGGGGGGCAGCAGTCTGAGCTTTAATTCATCTCCTGAAGACTGACAAATGCCACAGTTGGATGCTGTCCCCACCCCCACCCTCCATGCACCCCTACCCTCTGTGCTGCCGATGGAGCCCAGGGCCTCCTGCCCGCTGGGAAGTCACTGAGCTGTACCCCCAGGTTCCCATGCCAGGGTCTGGACACAATTGATGTCAGCATTCTGAGAACCTCTAATTTCCCTCTGCTGCCGTTCTCTAGATTCTGCCCAGTGAAGAAATGAAAGGTGCATGCCTAAGCAGCCTGAAACCTTGTATTTTTTTTTCAAGTCAATAGACTTTAGTTACCTGTATTCCCTAAATAGACAGGGAGGTAGTGAATTTTTTTAAAAAGCCCCAGCCTGGTCTACAAGAGCTAGTTCTGGGACGGGCACCAAAGCTACAGAGAAACCCTGTCTCGAAAAAACCAAAAAAAAAAAAAAAAAAAAAAAAAATTAAGCCATTGTGCTCTTTAAATATTTACCCATGATTCCTTAATAGAGATGGGGTAAAGAAGATAAAAAAAAAATTTAAACCATTGTGTTCTTTTCTTTATACTGTGATTCTTCTCTCTGCTTGTATTTCTTTGAGTTCCTAGAGAACAATACTCGTCCTGCTATGGTGCCAGTGCACTAATAAAGGATGTGAAATCTATTCAAGAATGGAGAAAGAGCTGCTCAGTGGTGACACAGCCTTTAATCACAGTACTTGGGAGGCAGAGTTCAAGGCCAATCTGGTCTACACAGTAAGGTCTAGGACAGTCAGAGCTACACAGAGAAATCCTGTCTCATAAAAAAAAATAGAATTTAGAAAGGATCTGGAAGAGAGGGGTTGAATGGCCCGAGAACAAGATTCACTTAAAGCAAAGACAAAAAAACAAAAAACAAACAAACAAAAAAAAAACACACCCAAGATAGCTCACCCCCCACACACATCTCTACTTGGCTTGGCCTCTCTCTTCCTGCTCCTAGTTCACACCTGGCCTCTATGACTGTTTCTTCTTGAGAAATTTCAATTAAATTTCCACTCACCAGTTAATACAATTATCAAGGAAAATGAAGGAACTATATTGAAGCTGAAGACTTTGTTTGCCTTACGACAAAAGAGTCCATGGTTTCCAAGTTTCACCTGAGCTGCGCTAAATGAAGTTGACATCAATGTTCATGTTCTCAGTTTATAACAGTGGGCAGGAAGCTTGAATTATTGGGCCAGAGTCCAGAGCTCCCCTTAGCTTGGAGCTCCACTCTGCCTGGTCTCCATAGTGTGACTTGGTCCTGAAGTCCTTGCTTCCTAGGAACAAAAGCATGGGGGTGAATGACGACCCAAGTGTAGGGTACAGTGTAACAGGCTCAGTCCAGGGTACCATGGACACAGGGGGCCTGTCCAGAGAGAGTTTCCTGGGTCTCAACCCTTGTAGCATGACTGAATTCCCCTGAATCAGCTAGGGAAGGGTGTTATTCTTTGAAGCACCTGGGACTAAGAAAGAGTTTGGAAATTTTTAATTTGAAAAGTATCATCATGTATTAATTTCTTTTCTTCCGTCTCTCTCTTACTTTCAGTGTGTGTGTGTGTGTGTGTGTGTGTGTGTCAATGTGCACCGACATTCAATGAAGAACACTATACATCATGGCCAAGCACACTCTCTACCACTGAGATCATAGCCCCACCACTATGAATTCATGTTTCATATTTGAGAATCAATGAAACTAAAGATGTAGAATGAGTATTATTTAAATTTATTTTCTTTTACGTATACAGGCGTTTTCCTCAGGAGCTGCAGGATCTCCATGACTCGGGGCATCAGCAGGACAGCCAAGTGACATTTCGGCAAGGGTCCAGGATTGATGGTGTCCCAGAATCCAGGGACCGTGAACCAGACTGACAACACTTTGCAATGAACGTTTGCAAGGAAAACTGTGGGAGCAAAAGCTTGTGTCACTTTGTGACACACTGCAGCTCCCAAAGCCACGACAACGACTGAAAATGTGGGTACAGGACGGAAAGGTGGAGGAGAGAAGGGGTTTGCTTTTGTTTTTAATTATTTTTGATGTTGTTTTCTTCGGGGAGGGAGGCTACAAGGGTGGAGGGTGGCCATTGAAGGACTGGGAAATGATGAAATTATGATGCATGATGTGAAATTTCCTGTAGTGATAAGGTGCGGGCAGGCCTGCTTTTCATCCCACCCGGCTCCCGCACAGCTAGCCTTACACCCGAAATAACAACACACAAATTGTATTCATTTAAACACTGCCTGGCCCATCAGTTTCAGCCTTTTATTGGCTAATTCTCATATCTTGCTTAACCCATTTCTAATAATCTGTGTAGCAATACAAAGTGCTGGTTTACCGGGAAGATTCTAACCTGCATCCGTAGGACCCTCCTCCATCAGTTTCCAAAAAGTCAATAAAATTATGTTAATAAAAAATTGTAATCCAGCCTGGCGGTGGTGACGCATGCCTTTAATCCCAGCACTCGGGAAACAGTGGCAGGCAGATCTCTGGGAGTTCGAGGCCAGCCTGGTCTACAAGAGCTAGTTCCGGGACAGGCACCAAAGCTACAGAGAAACCCTGTCTCAAAAAACCAAAAAAAAAAAAATTGTAATCCTGGGCACACAGCACATATCCATAATCCCAGTGTTTGGAAGATGGAAATTATAAAGTTAAAGTCAACTCTCCTCCACTATGTAGTGAGTTCAAGTCAGATTGGGCTGCATGAGACCCTGTCTCAAACAAGCAAAAAAAAAAAAAGTCCCTAATAATATAGTTTGGGTTTTAAAAATCAGCTCTTCCTGCAAGTCATGCCCATGTGTTCAACGACTAATTCACCCTTATGCCATGTGGTGACTTCTGAGTGTGCGTCTCTTCATAGTCTGTGGCTTGGTATACGTGAAGACAGAGGTGGGGACAGAGTAACTTGTTGTGACAATGACCCATCTCTGCCGTCTGCTGAAAAAGAGAAGTCAGAAGGCAGGGGACTTGGATGCCTAGAGGTGTTACTGGTGGCTGGGGTCTAGGCTGGATGTATCCAGGTTCTTTCTCTTTTGTCCACAGAATTAATTGCAGCTGACTCTGCTCCCTAGCGTGTACTTTTGATATTGTGTTGGACTTGCCAAGACTTGTGAATATGACTGATTTATCTAATAGTCACAAGAATATTGGGTCGAACACAGATATGGGCACCCAGTGGTCATCTAGAGGGCCAAGGATAACTGAAGATAAATCGTGGCTCCCAGCTTGTAATACAATCACAGAAGATCTTATTGAGTCAATGAGTTTTGTAGAATACTTGATTCATGTGTTGGTTTCTTCTCCGCGAATGTCAGGTCACAATTCCCCTTTTGGCCAAACATCATATGTGTGCACGTGAGGGACAAATACTGTCTAATGTGAGCATATTTCAGTCCTAAAGCCAGGAGCACGAGAAACAAAACCATGTGCCAAATATGATTTGGCAATAGTGCTCGGGGAGTCATGACATAAGAGGGCAGAGATGTGATATTAACCTTTACAGAAGAAGGACATTTCTTAACCGTCACACAAGCTTGCTCTTTGGTTAGTGAAAAACATTTTCTAAATGTTGAAGCATTTTGATAAAAGCACACGTGATTTTCGTGAGTTTTTTTTTTTTTACTTGCTTGTTTGTTTGCTTTTAGGTTGTTAGTTCCTAAGAAAGAAGATATGTTCACATCATTGTACACACTTATTCATTGTTCCTTTTTACTGTTCCCCTATTAGAAAAAAGCAGTTAAGGATTTTATTACCTTTTTACTAAGAGCTTTTGTTCTTTTTGGTCCCTACAAAATATTAAAAACTGGCAATACTCCTACATTCTCTTTTAACAATGTTGAAAGAGACTCTCCCATTGAATTACCTTCAGACAAAGGTTCTGAAAGTTTAGAATGTGACCTAATATGGCCAAAATAAACTGGATTTTTTTTGAGTCTGTAATTTCTGTGGAATTAATTGTAGTAAGTCATGAATAGAGGTGCGTGGTGATGTAATTGACTCTTAGATGTTTCATTGCCAAGACTGTAATTGTGAGTCAGAGAACAGGTTCAGAGGGTGATGTTGTAAAGCCATGTAAATCATGCATATTCCATCCAGAAGCACTTGGGTGGTAAAAATCAGTGAAGCGCCTCTAGAAATCAGGGCACCAGTACCATCTTTTATGGCATCTACAAAATACTACTTCTGCAGCAAGAACTGGCTGAAGCACGGTGCTTTTAGGAAACAGAAGAACTTTTTTTTTTTTTTTGACACAAAGCCAGTAAGTTTATTGGAAGAAAAATGATTATCAGCTTGAGAGGTAAAGGCAGCAAAAGCCAGAACTAAGTCATCTGAAGTATTAATTCCTTTTGTAAGGGACCACGGATCCACCCAGGCAGGAGCCTCGGAAAGCCAGTTTATAGGATTAGCGTGGTACTTTTCAGCAGCCGCTAGGAGAAATGCCCCAAACCTTGCTTATTATATTTTGGAATGGGGTTTAATTTTATTTATTTATTTATTTATTTTATTTATTTATTTTTGGTTTTTCAAGACAGGGTTTCTCTGTGGTTTTGGATCCTGTCCTGGAACTAGCTCTTGTACACCAGGCTGGTCTCGAACTCACAGAGATCTGCCTGCCTCTGCCTCCCGAGTGCTGGGATTAAAGGCGTGGTCCACCACCGCCCGGCTGGGGTTTAATTTTAATGGTTCAGTCATTCCCTGTAACTCTTTTTTTTTTTAGACTTGTTACAGGAGTCCATCCTATGAGACCATCATCTGTTCAGCAGATGTATTAGGAACAAAGAGTTACGTGCCTAGGAACGTCTCTACCCTGTAAATTAACTATCAACCGTTGTAACACATAAGGGTGGAAGAAACTGATTGATCGTCATCATTTTTTAATTAAGAACTTCTGAACTTTGTTTAGGCCCATGGTGCTGTAAAATGGTGTGAGTAGGACCCTGGTGGGTCCCATGGTGGGTGGGTGAGGATCACATGTGAGAGAGACCTTTGCAGCATCCCATGGTGGTGGGTCCAAACTGTGGAGAGTGACAGAATACGCCATGCAGGCAGAGCTTAAGTGGGAAATTTTATTGAGGAAGGGAAGGGAGTGGGGAAAGAAAGGGAGAGAAGGGAAGGGAAGACAAAGAAAGAGAGAACAAGAAGAAGAAGCAGGAAAAGTCCTGCCTGCCCCTTAAAAAGAACGGAGGAAGGAGAGAGAGAGAGAGAGGGAGAGAGAGAGAGAGAGAGAGAGAGAGAGAGAGAGAGAGAGAGCGAGCAGGAGTGGGAGGAGCTTCTCTTAAGGAACATTTGCACCTGAGCACAGACTAGGATCCTGGGCTGGCCAGGGTATTGTCTGGGTACATCTTGCTAGATGACAGGGAAGGCCAGCATAATACCAGAATCCCAATACATGGGAAACTCCTACTCCTTGGAACTCTGTTTGGATGCCTTCAAGAGGCCGGTAGGAGGACCAAGATAGATAGAAAAGAACTAAAACATTGGCACCAGTATCCAAAAATCCCTCAGATTTTTACTGTCTATCCATAGAGGTGTGGTGGACCGCTCTTCAGTAATTGCTTTCGTCCAGCACACAGCTGAGGACCCAACACACTCTGTTCCCCATTCCTGAGCAGGCTTTATGTGATTAGCCATCTATTGTGGAAACAAAACAGTTGAGCAATGTTCTTGATCTACAGTTTGTTTAACAGTAGGGACAGATGCCATAACTTTAATCTCTCTAATATAATTTCCGTCCTTAATTCCTAGAAAACTCTGTATGATCTTTATATACCAGTAGATATGGTATGGCCCCCATTTCTGGTATTAATGTGAATCTGGAGGTGGCATTGAGGACATGTCTAGGACTGCCTGATTGCCCTGGAAATCTTTGGTGCATGGGAGTGTTGAGCACTAAGACTGATGGATTGGTATTTGTCTCTGAGGACAAGTCTGTGCTATTCCTGGATGTATCCAAATGTTAGTAGGGACTGGGACTGCTCCTTCCCCCAGTTTCCCTGAGGCAAAGGCTATTCCTCACCATCCCTCATTAAACTGTATTTATTTGTCCAATAATTTTCTTTTTTACAACAAGGGCATAAACATGGAATCTTAACCTCCATAACCTGAGGAACACTCTGTCTTCCTTGGGGACATTGCCTTTTAAAATGTCCAGACATAGCTGGGCGGTGGTGGCGTACGCCTTTAATCCCAGCACTTGGGAGGCAGAGGCAGGCGGATCTCTGTAAATTCGAGGCCAGCCTGGTCTACAAGAGCTAGTTCCAGGACAGGAACCAAAAGCTACAGAGAAACCCCATCTCGAAAATCCAAATAAAATAAAATATCCAGACTTACCACATTTAAAACATCCATTACTATTTATTTTTTTGTTTGTTTCATGACTGCCAATAATTGAGGTACTATTTGGCCCTGGAAGTCACTAACCAGTGATAACCCTTGAGTGTATGAAGACCTAATATTAGTACAGACGTTAATGAAATCATTAATATCTCCTTTTTTCCCTAAAAGGATGAATGGCAATCTGAAATGCAGCATTAACATTCTCATATGACAGTTATTTAACAATAATTATTCCTGCCTCCCCATCAACCATCAGATGACTGACAGCCTGCAAAAGATGGGAAACAAGCATCTCCATATGGTTCGTCAGGCCGTTGCCTAATTTTAGAAAGTTCCTTTGTCTCTTTCCAGAATCTGGTAACTTATGGCATGCCTGTCAAACCAAAGCACTGATTTATTCATAAGCCTCAGGATGATATGATCTGCCACATATTGGGTGTCACTATAAATGCCTTCTCCTGGGTTAATAATTCAGAAGTTATGAGCACACGATTGTGTTGATTTCTAATAGCTTGGTACTGATATCTTTCTGAATGAACAGTCTTTGACAGCAAATATTCATACCCTGCAAGATGCGCCTTTGCTGAGATCCTCCAGTGAGAGGGAAGAAAGGCTTCCCCAGAAATAGAACCAAGGAGAGACAGTATAAAAGAAACCATACTGCACACAAGCCTGCTTAAAATCCTTCAGTCTTAAATGAAGGGGGTATATACGTTCTCTTTGTTCCAGATTACTCAGATCAAGCTTTTTATTCTCGGGGAAAAGAGAAAACCCCCTCACGTCTTCTCCTGTCTCCCAGGCGTGATGCAGAGCCTCTTGCATTGGAGACCTGGCCCTTGACATAGAAGGAGCTAATTTTCTTATTGCGGGACGACCTCTTTAATAACCTCAATAAGAGATGAAGTGAAGCAGGGAAGAAAAGTTTCCCTGCTATCAGGGACTGCATTTGATGGATAGGTTTTAGGGATGGAGAAAACTGGAGCTGGAGGTTGGGGAGCAACATCAGCACCAGGAGGAGGAGCAGCCTCAACCTCGTCACAGAGAGAGACACACACACACACACACACACACGAGGTAACATGGCTCCAGGGCCTAAGCTGTCTTCTCTCTCCGGTGTTAGTTATGCTTTCTCCTGGTCACTTTCATTTTTAATTTTAACTATGCCATTTTTATTTTTCTCTAAAGCTGAAAGCATCCATAGGAATTTTCTGTCCCTTTGCCTTTAATTCTTCCTGAATTGCTCTTCCTAATTGGGATGAGTTCAGGGAAAGAAGGCTGAAGCTCATTGGTCAGCTCCAGGAACTTCATCAGCTGGTAATGTCCTGCTTTATCTCTTTCCTCCAGCGTTAAAGTCTGCAGAACTTCTGAAAACAAATGTCGCTCCTTTGAGCCTACCTGTCCCATCTCTTTAACCTCCAGTGACACTCCTGTCTTATATTTGTGCACACACAATTTCCAGGAATTCCTTTCCTTTTACCTTTTTTCCTTTTTTTTTTTTCTAATCCCCATATAACTGGTCTCTGTTCAGGCTCCACCTGTAAGAGCCTGTGCTTACTTATCAGGCCAAGGTCACCTGATATAGCAGTGGGGAATTAAATCAGGCTGGTTGGAGGGGACACGGCACTACAGAGGCTGTGATGATTTTATTGAGAGCAATCAGACTTTTTATACCTGAATCAGAAACAGAAGCTAATGGTAACTGCCAGGATTGATACAGCTGCCGGGATAAAGTGAAGTCCGCAAGTCATACAGGGTCCACAAGATTAATGGCCAATTGTCCTGTCAAGCCATCATGCTTCCTTGACTACTAAGGGAACACACAAAGAAACACTCAGTGACTGGAATGTTTCACTCCCTGGGGAGTGCGTGGGTCTCTCAGGAACTGGAAGGCACATTGTGTCCCAGGAGCCATGGACTAAAACCTGGAAAAGAAAAAGCAAAAAAACAAAACAAAAAAACAAAACCTATGATGCATGCCTCTTAAGGCAGTTAGATCAGTTCAACTCCACGTTCCCTGCAGGTTATTTTAATCATCAGGGGATAGGGCCATATACTCAGACAAGAAAATCAGGAAGTACCATGACCCAAGAGTTTCCTTAGAACTTAGGTAAGAAAACGGAAGGGAACAATTTATGCATGCTTCATAAGGTAAGAGGAGAGTCTCCCTAATTGCGGGGGAGGGGCTTATTTACAGAAATGACAGGGTCCCTGAACCCTTGAATCTAGACAGTGTATTAGTTGAGGAAGGGGAGGTCCCCAAAGTTCAGCAATTAAACATTTAGAAAGCCACAATAAGTGAAGCCATAGAAAGGAAAGGGAAGCCAGGGGGTGGTGGCGCAAGCCTTTAATCCCAGCACTTGGGAGGCAGAGGCAGGAGCATCTCTGTGAGTTCGAGACCAGCCTGGTCTACAAGAGCTACTTCCAGGACAGGCTCCAAAACCACAGAGAAACCCTGTCTCAAAAAACCAAAAAAAAAAAAAAAAAAAAGGAAAGGGAATGACATTCATATTGAACCTGAAAGTTGCCAGATTTGTCTTGCTCCCAATCTACCCAGTCATGTGACTTGGATCTTGTCACAGGGGCCTCTTAGCAACAGAAACTCTAATATCTTTTAATCTTCTGACCTGTGCCAGCTGATAGACAGCAAACAACAGTTTAAAAAATGAAAGAAATACCCAAGCAAAGGTAGTTAGAAAAGGATCAGGAGGAAGGTAGGACGGCAGGCTTGCCATGAGAGGGGCAGATTGGTTCCCCAATCACAGGCCGGAGGCAGAGCTGCTCCCCCACTACCTCCCCAAGGTGACCAGCACCAAAATAGCCTGTAACAGGTTCCTATTGTTGTAGGCCTTGGCTGGGGACACGCCTGTCTGCCTCTTGTTTTCTTTCATTCTGTCTTTAGTTTCTTTTAGTTGTGTGTTTGCCTTCATAGGCAAGCATATGAATTACTCATGAGATGCCATAGCACAAGAATAAACCATGTTCTTAGTATCTGAGTTTTAGCAAGTCCAAATGGATCAAAGACTTCAAGATAAAATCAGCCACATTAAACCTCTTAGAAGTTCAACTGTACAGTTGAACACATTGACACAGGAGACTACTTCCCAAATATAACACTAGTAGCAAAGACATTGAGAGCAACAATTAATAAATGGGACCTCCTAAAACTGAGAAGCTTCTGTAAAGCAAAGGATATGGTCAACAAGACAAAACAGCAGCCTACAGAATGGGAAAAGATCTTCACCAACCCCACAAGGGACAGAAGGTTGATATCCGAAATACACAAAGAAATCAAGATATTGGTCATCAAAAGAACAAATAACCCAATAAAAAGAATGGAGTACAGACCTAAACAGAGAACTCTCAACAGATTAATCTAAAATATCTAAAAGACACTTAAGGAAATGTTCAACATCCTTAGTCATCAGAGAAATACAAATCAAAACAACTCTGAGATTCCATCTAACACCTGTAAGAACGGCCAAGATCAAAAACACTGAAGACAGTTTATGCTGGAGAGGATGTGGGGAAAAGGGAACACTTCTGCATTGCTGGTGGGAATGCAAGGTAGTATAACCCCTTTGGATGTCAATGTGGTGATTTCTCAGAAAATTAAGAAACAACCTTCCTCAAGACCCAATACCACTTTTAGGTATATATCCAAAGGATGCTCAATCATGCCACAAGGACATGTGCTCAACTATATTCATAGCAGCTTTGTTTGTCATAGCCAGAACCTGAAAACAATCTAAATGCCCCTTGATCAAAGAATGGATAGAAAAAAAAAGTGGTACATTTACATAATAGAGTACTACACAGCAGTAAAAAAATAACGGCAGCTTGAATTTTGCAGGAAAATGGATGGAACTAGAAAACATTATTTTGAGTGAGGTAACCCAGACACAGAAAGACAATTATCAAATATACTCACTCATAGGTGGCTTTTAAACATAAAGCAAAGAAAGCCTGCCTACAAATCGCAATCCCAGAGAACTTAGACAACAATGTGGACACTAAGAGAGACTTACATAGATTTAATCTACATGGGAAGTAGAAAGTATAAAAAAACAAGATCTCCTGAGTAAATTGGGAGCTTGGGGACCTTGGGGAAGGATTGAAGGGGGAGGGGAGAAGAGAAAAATGTAGAGCTCAATAAATGTCAATTTAAAAAAAAGAAAACAAAAACAAAAACCATATCTCAGGTCAACATACTTCAGTTCACAAGAGCAATCAGCCAAAAATACAGCTACTGAAGCCAAAAAGCAAGGTTAGTGCATTTTGTGACTTTCCCAGCACTGTGGGTTTTGATTAATTAGGTCTTTATGTTTTTGTTTTGGTGGGTGTTACCGTCTAAGTGCTGAATTTTATAGCCTACGTGGTACTTCCGTCATGGAGTCAGTTGTACTAAGGTCTGGGGGCCTGTTACATTCCCCACGGTCTAAGTGAATGAGTCAAATTGTGAGCTCGTGCTGATCTAAAGAGGTGTAGTTGGTCCTAAGAGACATTAATTTTACTGAATTGATACATAATTGGCCATATAATTTAAGATGCAGGACCCTGTTATTAATCCAATCAGAATGAGAATGAAAAGTCCAGACAGTGCGGATAGCAGGGTAGATTAGCCAGCAGGAGCAAGAGAACTGGTATAAGATCTGATTAATGACTTCAGCTCTTTCTCTCTCTTTAAAGTTTTTTTTTTCCAACCATGGTAAGATTTTTTTTTTAATTCCTCTTGATCAGTTAGCACAGAAACAACAGGTTTTTCCCAAAGCCAAACGCAGTCCCCCTTCTCATGAGAAGTAAGTCTAAGCCCCTCTGGTTTAGCCAGAACACTTCTGCAAGGGAGTCTGACTGTTGTTCTCATTCAGAAATGCAAACCTTTAATGCCTCTCGGTCCTGATCGACCTGCCTGCCTAGTCCCTTAAGTCCTCACCTCCCCTGATAGAAGACGGATGTGTCTAAGGCTGCTGAGCCAGGTATGCTTTGCAAGCAGGACTGGATTTGGGACAGCAGCAGTTCTTTTTTCTCTTTAGTCTAGTTCCTATATTAAAATGTATTTTTTCTTTTCCATCATAAGAAGCATCATAAGAAACACATTTAACTAAACCATTAGTGCATACCTACCACGTTGTCTCAAGGGCTCAGTAATTGTTTCGTCCAGATGATTTAACCCATAAGGCAGAACAGTAGGCATCAGAACAAGGGAAAGTACCTGAGTTAAAGATTCTGGATATTAGACAAATTTAAGGCCCTTAGACGTCCTCTAATGTCAATTTAGTGTGCCTCAGTCACAATAAGTTTTGGCAGTCAATTGGCTGGCAGTTTGGTTAGTTCCTATTGCTATGTGGTACAGGGGCCGGGGTCTAAGCGTAACCAGCAATCCTGGCCGGTTTCTGACCGGGAATGATGATCTAAGTGGTGGTCATTTTCAGGAGTGGAAAATAAGGATAGGGATTCCCCCAGCTTCCTGGACAGCAGGAAGTGGGACTCTGGCCCTGTGTATGTTAAGGGCTTTGGAGGGGAGAATTGATTGGGGGCCTTGGCATGAGTAGGAGATCTCCGTTAGGCTCCAAGATCTGGGGACCTGGTTGGCAGGGGATCCTTCTGAATAGTAAACCTATCTCCAGGGTCCCTTCCTTTGCCATGGAGTCTGAGTCCCACGTTTTCTCTGTTTCCCAAAGGCCAGAATCCTTCTTAAGGATTTTTTTTTTTTCAGGAAGCCTGCTTCATAACCCCAATTTTTGCAATGGAAACACCCTTGTTTTTGGCAGCTAGGAGGCTCACCACAGGGCATGCATAGAATTGTAAACTCTGCATTCCTGTCTTAAAAGATAAATTCTCATCTCTTTCCTTCCTTCCATACAACCAGACACTTAAAGTGGGCATCAGTGAGCAAAGGTCTGTTGGTCTGTAGTCACGTTAGCAAACGCCTTTCCTGTGTCTTCCTAGTTCCCAGGTCCAGGTCTGAGAGCAACAGGGGTTGAACCACAACCCTGTATTCATACCAAACATAAGACTCCAGAGGATGTAGAGGAAAAGGGAGTAGAAGGACCAATGAAATCTTAATTTTAATGGGCCCATAATCCGGAGACCATCCATTTGACAATGTGAGTCTGGGGCTTCTGCTCTCTTGCCCCAGGTGTGCTGGATCTCTGTTGTCATGCCTGTTACCTTCACGGCTGTAGGATTGGAGAGAATACCTGTGTAGAGTCCTGTCAGGTTGATTCCAGTGCCCCTTTGGCTACTGCTTAACCCAGATGGTATCACTTTTATACCGTCTTGAACAAGGGGAAACTGAGGGTGGACGTGGAGGCTGGCTGGCTCTCTCTGAGAGTCCAGTGAGTAGCCTTATGGAGGACTGGAGGGTCTGTGGTGTCCTGAGAAAGGAATGGTTAGACATTTTTGTCAACTGCCAGTCTCTGAACTGAGGAGGGAGTAGGGAAGGTCTTTTGAACATAATCTCAGGAGGGTAAATCCCTCCCGATATTTAGTGCAGCAGCCCCAAAGCAAAGCAAAGCAAAGCAAAAGAAAGCAAAGGAAGAGGGTCTATCCACTCTTCACTGGTGGATAATGAGCGTTTTGTTTATATTTTTTCTTAGATTAGCATTAGCTACCACAGTTCTTAGACAAGAGGACCATTCTATGGCTACAGGGTCCAATCATTTGGACACGTATATAGTATGGCATTGTCGTGGCCTCACATTTTAGGTTAAAACCCCCTTTGTAATGTCTTTTGTGGACAAACAGATGAAAGGTTTTGAGATATCAGAAAGTGCCTGGGCTAGAGCCCAAGTCAGAGCTGCTTTTAAAGCCTCAAGTGTCTTTTGTTTAGGTTGAGTCTAGATTAGGGGCTCAGTGTCCCCTTTGTGCTGGTGTATAGAGACCTTGCTATTTCCACAAAGTCTGGTATCCAGAGGAAGCAATACTTAGCTGCCCCTAGGAACTCTCGCACCTGTCTCTCAGACTTCGGAGTTGGGATCTGAAGGACGGCAGCAATCCTGCTCTGAGATGGGCTCTTTCTGCCTCCCCTCAGCTGGTGCTAAGATAGGTAGCCTCTGATGTACAAAGTTTGCCTTTTGTTTTGTTTGAGACAGGGTTTTTCTGTGTAGCCCTGGCTGTCCTGGAACTCACTCTGTAGACCAGGCTGGCCTTGACCTCAACAGAGATCTGCCTGTCTTTGTCTCCTGAGTGCTGGGATTAAAGGTATGTACCAACTTGCCTGGCAAGTTGGGCTTTCTTAACCAACATCCCGTAACCTGCTTTGTGTGTCTTGCAGCAGTCCCCCGGTGACCGTCTTATAATTTATTTTAGTTTTAGAGGTTAGGAGAAGGTTATGTACATATTATAAGAATGTGGTCCAGAAAACCTCTGACACAGGGCGGGAGGTCAGCATTTACTGTATCATCAAATAGGCTTGGAAAAATTTTTAAATCTCTGGGGCAACCTAGTCCAGATAAGTTCCCCACAAGAACCTCCCTCCTGTCTACCCGTTTAAAATCAAAGATGGCTTCACTCATCTCTGTCAATGGGAGGCTGAAGAATGCATCTTTCAGGCCCAAGACAGTGCACACCTGTTTCTCTGGACGAGTCAGGTCCCTGGTTTCTTCACAGGCAGGAGAGGTGTCTTCCAGGGTGACTGCATGCCTGTCTCTCCAAGCTAGGAAATATGGGCTGCAATTTTCTTTTTTGTTTCCAGGGTCATTGGGCAGTTTTTAATCTGAGTGGAAGGAGCAGAACTGATTAATTGAACAATTATAAGAACTTAATGTTGGGCCAGTCCGGGGGAGTGGGTTGGTTTCTGCCCACACCCCTGGGAATCTTTGTTGTAAGTCTGAGAGATAGTACGAGGGTATCTTTTGATTCAGCTCGACAATATTCCTCTGACAGAGGGCAAGACACTAAAATTGGGCTGTGTATTTGTAACTCTAACTGTATGTCATCATCAGAGAAGGTTGTCACTTTTACATGAAAAGGTTTTCATTTTACATAAAATGTCTAGTCTATCAATTGGTTTTCTGTTGTTAAACACCTTTTGAAGTACCTCCAGCAACACGACCTATTTATATAGCTAAACTTTTTAAACTTACATAATTTTCTTTTAATATATGGGGTCGACTGTGTGACAAAGGAAATCTTTTAAGCAGTTGTCTTTAATCTTTCTAAAAAAGGACCTAGCAAAAATGGTTTAAAGTCTTCTTGGTCAGTGTTGGGCAGAGGGAAAATTCCTTCTATCCAGGCTGAGTTGTCCAGTAGTGATTTCTCCACCTGGGGGGGGGGGAGGGCAGGGGTGGTTACTTCTTTCTTTCTTTTTTTATTTTTGTTTTTGTTTTGTTTTTTTCGAGACAGGGTTTCTCTGTGGTTTTGGAGCCTGTCCTGGAACTAGCTCTTGTAGACCAGGCTGGTCTCGAACTCACAGAGATCCACCTGCTTCTGCCTCCCAAGTGCTGGGATTAAAGGCCTGCGCCACCACTGCCCGGTCTCTTTCTTTCTTTCTTAAAAGAATGGCGGGTCTTGAGTTTTCCAATTATATTGATTATTTGTTGTAAAGAGACATAAATCATGGAAGAAAAAAGTGTAATTTTCATTTTTCCCTCCTTCTGGTGTTGTTCGGGCAGGCGGGGAAGCAGAGGGGCTGTTTCTGGGAGCTATTTCCCCCTCCCTATGTGTATTCCACTTAGATGGCAGGTGGCTCTAAATGAGAGGCTTGGTTTGTCGTGCTCCACACAAAGACTGACCGCGAGAGGGAATTAGCAATGAAACTCAAGCCCTCTGTGAGTAGACAATAGACAGAGGAGGGGTTTTTGGTTTTGTTTTTGTTTTATTCCTCTGAGTGATCTGGCAGAGCCAAAACGATTTGGGTCCCTTAAGTTGGTTTGGTAGGGGTGTGAATCTCACAGCAGAGAAAGTCATTGGAAACAGAACTGACAGAAACTCACACACCGCACAAACACAGAGGTTTGCCTGCCTCTACCTCTGAGCTCTGGGATTTAAAGTGTGCACCACCATATCTAGAAAGAAATGTAAAGATCTAAACACTGCGTTTCAGATTTTATTCTTATGTGTAAAAGTGTTTTGCGTGCATCTGTGTGTGCCACATGCATGCAGTGCCGAAAGAGGCCACAAGAGGGCGCTAGATCCCCTGCAACTGGAGTTAGAAGGGGTTTTAAGTTACTTAACAAGAATACTGGGAATCAAACCTGGATGCGTTGCAAGAGCAGCAGATGCTCTTAACTCCTGAGCCGTATTTTCAGCTTCTGTATTTCAGTTTTTAAGCTACTCTTCCAAGGAAGAACGAGCGCGTGGGCCAGCAGCAGGGTGCTTGCCTGGTGGTCTGGAAGGCCCTGGTTTAATCCCCGGCATCAAAACACAACTTTTCTGCAGATACCCAGCAAAGTGAGGATCCTTATGTTGTTGCGAGAGTGTAAACAGCATAGTTTCTATTTTTAAAAATTACACTGATTTGTTTTGTGCAGGGAAGTAGATGCAGGCATGCGTGTGGTCATGCAGGCCACAGTGGCAGAGGTCAGAGTACAAACCGCATAGTCCACTCTCTCTACCACGTGGGTCCCAGGATCAAACTCAGGTTGTGAACCTTGAAAGTAAGAGCTTTGAAATTCTGGAGGGCTCTTCAGGAAGCAACTACACCTACCCAGCACTGCGCCTATTAAAAACACAAGTCCCACAGGGGGCGCCACTGAGCCAGGCCGCCAGCAATTTGTCCTGCAAATGCTGCAGGCTCTTGCTGGAGTGAATCCTCAGCTGTAGAGGGCAGAAGTGATTTGCGAACCATGAAGCAACCTTGCAAGCTCCAATAGGGACAGGGGGCGACCTCAGTGCAGCGATTGAAAGGTTACTCTGCTCCCAGCCATCATAGCGGCATTTCTATATCCTGGGGAAAAAAAATGTAATGTATTTTTGATAACGCCTCTTAATTCTTTAAAATAACCTGCTTTATTTTGTTGGATTTCTGTGCTGTTATAAAGGAAACCAGTAGGATGCATCTGAGATGGAGCGTGGTAGGATATGCGGGTGTCTGTGTCTTTGGAGCAGTGGGAATCAGTGTTTTCAGTTAAGGCTGCTGCATGCTTCAAACACTTGGTACTTTTTATTCACGGTCGTCATTTTTTAAAAATATCACCTTTTCTAATTGGGCGAACAAATTTGTGCCCTGCATCTGTCCAACTAACTTGCTTTTCAAACATAACCCACAGTAGTATTTTATGTAGAATAAAGGCATTAAAAAGCAGATAGTTTGTGCTTCGTGATTTGTGATCCAGTGTTGCTTATTGTGGCTTTGGCGTGTACTTTTGCTAATGATGTTGTAGGACTTCTACTACTGACGATTCCGCTTATGTGTACGCAGTACAAACTAGTGCATATTTTTAGGTCACCCAAGCAAAATTCCGGTAACCAGAAACGTAAAATTCGGGTTCCTAATTGTGCAGAATCTTACAGCATTTTTGACAAACATCTCTCTCAGCAGAAGTGCCATTTAGTCAGGTGTGTGGACAATAAAGAAACTGATTCTGATTATCTCTTTAGGGACATTTAATTGTACAGACAATAGAATGCGACGACATCTCAACACGTACAGAAAGGCTGTGTGCAGACTGAAGGAGTGCTATTGCATACTCCAGTGCATTTGCCGGGGCTTTCTGCTCCCCGTAGGTGGCTAAGCAGCGTTGCGTTTGACGGAAATGCTGCTTTCACTGAAAGTGTTGGTGTTTCCGTTTTAGTTGCCCTGTAGAAGGAGAGCTATATTTGGGGTTTATCAGCTTTCTCATTCATAGGCAATGCCTGTATTTAAAAGAATTAGGGAGCCACTTGTTTCTGAAGTGTTTGCCTAGTTCTATTAAGAAATAGTTGAATGTCATGTCGTGCTGCTCAGAGCCTCAGAGTGGGGGAGGGGTGAGACAGACTCTATTCAGGATTGGGCCAGTCTGAACTAAGTAATACTGGGCAGTAACCATGATTCTGTGAAGACTCTATGCATATAGTAGTGTCAGTCTGGTGGAAAACAAAGAGCCGTTTTAAAAGTTTTGAGTAAGTCTGGCTATCCTATAGTCTCTTCCTCTTTTCCCTAAAGAAGTTCTCTTCTACTGTTGGGGACATACATTCCTTTGGACCAATGAAAATACAGCTTTCGGGTGAGTGATATATGTGGCTGCCTTTGGTTCAGTATTCTCTTAGGTCATTGTGTTCTCTTGTACAGTTATCCGAAATTATAATGTTCAAATAATCTCAGATGAGTTCAGACGAATAAAATCAATAGAAATAGGTGAATTCCATAATTTGTATGAGTTTCTTGCTTTGCTTTTTTGTTTGTTTGTTTGTTTGTTTTGCTTTTTGAGACAGAGTTTCTCTGTAACTTTGGAGGCTGTCCTGGAACTAGCTCTTGTAGACCAGGTTGGCCTTGAACTCACAGAGATCCACCTGCCTCTGCAACCCAAGTGCAGGATTAAAGGCGTGCGCCACCACTGCCCGGCTAGCTGCTTGCTCTTAAAAGGTTGAGAGGCCAGTTTACCCCCCAGACAGCACTGCTCTGACAGTTTCCCCAAAGGAAAGCGAGTACAGAAGGCGAGGCAGAGGCAGGACTGGAGGAGGCTGGCAAGGAGAGTGTTCTTGGCTCTGCTCTCTGTCTTCCGCCTCAGTCTGTCTGGTTTAAAGCCTTTTGTATTGGTGAATGGCGCCACAGGTGGGGCACTGTCATAACCAGCTTGATTTATTAACCACAAATAACAATAAATTTCCAGCTTACCAGAAGAAAGAAAGCACTTTGACCATCAGAGTCATTTCAATGACCCCAAGGGTACAACTTCTATGTGGGAGACACAAATATACCAGGAAGCCCAAGATTTTGGAAGTTTAAAATGGACCTCCAAGTTGGGCATAGTGGTTCACGCCTTTAATCCCAGAACTTGGGAGGCAGAGGCAGGCAGATGTCTGTGAATCTGAGGCTAGTCTGGCCTACATAGTAAGTTCCAGGACAGCCAGAGCTGCGTAATGAAAGACTGTCTTAAAAACAAAAATAAAATCAAATCTATATCCAGTGGTTATCCAGGACAATGCTGACACAGCCAGGAGGAGAAGTTTTGAAGAATCTGATGGAATCCAACAGGGCCCAGGAAGCTTGCCTGCCTGAAGAGATGGAGGCTGAACCTAGCCGTGAGCAAGGTTCTTGGAGGTTTAATTCTTTTTTCTTTTTTTTTTTCAAGATTTATTTATTCCTTTTCTCTCGGACCAGGCGGCCTCAGCGGTGAGCAACGCAGCCATGGCCAAGATTAAAGCTCGGGACCTGCGCGGCAAGAAGAAGGAGGAGCTGCTAAAACAACTGGACGATTTGAAGGTGGAGCTATCCCAGCTTCGCGTCGCCAAGGTGACAGGCGGCGCCGCGTCCAAGCTCTCCAAGATACGAGTTGTCCGCAAATCCATCGCCCGTGTTCTCACCGTCATTAACCAGACTCAGAAGGAAAACCTCAGGAAATTCTACAAGGGCAAGAAGTACAAGCCTCTGGACCTGCGACCCAAGAAAACTAGAGCCATGCGCCGTCGGCTCACCAAGCACGAGGAGAAGCTGAAGACAAAGAAGCAGCAGCGGAAGGAGAGGCTGTACCCGCTACGCAAGTATGCGGTCAAGGCCTAATGGAAGGGCAATAAAGTGCAAGACGGCAAAAAAAAAAAAAAAAAAAAAAAAAAAAAGATTTATTTATTTTTTGGGCTGGGTGGTGGTAGCACACGCCTTTAATCGAGTTTGAGGCCAGCCTGGTCTATCTACAAGAGCTAGTTCCAGGACAGGCCAAAAGCTACAGAGAAACCCTTTCTCAAAAAATCAAAAAAAAAAAAAAAAGGTTTATTTATTTTTTTATGTAGTGTTTTGCTGCATATATGTCTGTGTAGGGTGCCAGATCCCCTGGAACTGGAGTTACTTTGAGTTGTGAGCTGCCATATGGGAATTGAACCCTGGTCCTCTGGAAGAGCAGTCAGTGCTCTTACCCACTGGGCAAGGAGTGTGGCTTACTGACTTGTTCCCCATGGCTTGCTCAGCCTGCTTTCTTACAGAACCCAAGACCACCAGCCTACCACCAACAATGAACTGGGTCCTCCATATCAATCACCAAGTAAGAAAATGCTGTCTCTGACTCTTTTTCCTGCTTTTGGGACCCTTTTCCTCCTACTAGGTTGCCTCATCCAGCCTTAATATGAGGGTTTGTACCTAGTCTTTTTGCAACTTGATAGGCCATATTTGGTTGCTATCCCTGAATGAATCTAGGGGAAAGGGGAGGTGAAAGGGAGGGATTGGGAGGAGAGAAGGGAGAGACAACTGTGGTTGGTACATAATATATAAGAGAAGAATAAATTAAAAAGAAAAGAAAAAGGAAACACCCTACAGTCTTGCTTACAGCAGGATTTTATAGATGCATATTTCTCAGTTGAGACTCCACCCTCTCCAATGACTCTAGTTTGTGTCTAGTTGACATAAAAACTAGCCAGGACACAAAGCAAAACCGTTTCTACTAGGTAGATAGTACTACCTAGTAAAATTTCAACATTTACTTCTAGTATCTGATCGTCAGATTGCTTGATGAGTGTGTAGTTGGTGAGCCTGATACCAGCAGAGGGCGCCCTTACCACACTTCACGCTCCAGTTTGGTCACTTAAAAAAAAAACCAAGAACAGATTTATTTATTTATTTATTTATTTATTTATTTATTTATTTAGTATAGTGTTCTGTCTGCATGTATGCCTGCGGGCCAGAAGAGGGTACCAGACCTCATATGGAGGGTTATGAGCCATCATACGGTTGCTGGGAACTGAACTCAGGACCTTTAGGAAGAACAGCCAATGCTCTTAACCACTAAACCATCTCTCCAGTCCCCAGTTTGGACACTTTTCAAACAATTACTATAGCTGGATCAATTTGTTCAAGACCTGGTTTCTCTGTGATACTCTGACTGTCTTGGAACTCATTCTGTAGACGGGGCTGGTCTTGAACTCACCGAGATCCACCGGCCTCTGCCTTCGGGTGCTGAGATTAAAGACATGTACCACCACCGCCTGGCCAGAATTCTTATTTTTAAAATACCAGTGAGCCTGTATGGCTCTTCTGATCTTTTTAAAAAAGGTTTTGTGTGTGTGTGCGCGCGTGTGCATGTGCGCGCCCTCAGGGACTAGGGGTAAGGGAAAGACACTGGATGGAGTTACAGGCAATTGTGATGTGGGTGTCTGAAGAATGCTAAATGACGGTGTCTGGTACCTATGGAGGTACCAGCTGTGTCAAACACCTGTAATCCCAGCACTCAGGAGGCCAACACAGGAAGGTTGTGAGTTCAATTCAAATCCAATCTGAGTTTAGCTCCACCTGCCCTCTCCACAAAAACAATAAACTCAGAACATCAGCTTTTGTCTCAATCTCAACATAAATTCTAAGAGATTTGTCCACATCTATACGCTAACTGGTTTCTCACTAAAATGGTCCATTGTAGGCGTAGACAACTTGTTCATCTTGAGTGGTGAGTTTAGTTCATCGTAGCTGGGGAAGAACCTCATGGACATCTTCTCATTGCCAAACATTTGATTTGGGGGGGGGGAGAATATAACAAAGTTAGCTATGGATTATTTGTTAATTTGGTGTTTTCCAAATGAAAATATCTTTTCTAAAGAATGTGAAAGACAGTGCTTTAATGCCAACAGAGGCAAAGACTTGACGCAGGCAGGTCTCTGGGTTTGAGGTCAGCTTGGTCTACAGAGCAAGTTCCAGGACTGCCTCAAAAACCAACAACAGCTGGGCAGTGGTGGTGCACGCCTTTAATTCCAGCACACACAGGTGGATCTCTGTGAGTTCGAGGCCAGCCTGATCTATAGTGTGAATTCCAGGACAGGCTCCAAAGGTACAGAGAGACCCTGTCTTGAAAAACAAACAGAAACAACAATGACAATAACAAATAAGAGCAAAATAATAACAATGTGTAAAAGATCTGAGTGTGCTACCTCCAAAGCACCACCTCTTGGGCAGCAGAGCAATTTGAACTGGAAGCAAATAAGAAATAACAAAGAAAAGTCTATGCTTCCTCTCTCCACCCGAAACCAAAGCATCAACTTCTCTTTGTGAAGCTGAGCCCTTTCTGGGGCCAGGAGGGGCTTGCAGCCCAACTAGGAAACCTCAAGTGATAGCAAAAGGAAGCCCTTTCTGCTTCCTCCAAATGATAGTAAGGGGGGGGGGAGTAATGGAGCAATGTGTATATTTCCTCTATAAAGCACACCAGATTAGAATGTAAGAATCCCCCAAAATGGGTCAGGCCCGAGTCTTTTATGAGAAGCAGGCAGATATCTTAAGTTCAAGGTCTACCTAGTGAGTTCCAGGCCAGCCAAGGCTGCAGAGCGAGACCAAGTCTCAGAAAGAGAAGGTTCTTTTGTCAGGGCCATTGATACAACAGCGAGTAGGAGAGATAAACACAAATACTGATTCAGGATTAGAGACTGATTCCTGGGCACTGGTGGTGCAAGCCTTTGGCAGAGGCAGGCGGATCTCTGTGAGTTCAAGGCCAGCCTGGTCTACTTAGCTCATTCCAAGACAGGCTCCAAAGCTACAAAGAAACCCTGTTGGAGGAAATAATCACAGAGTCCGGCTACAGCAAAAGGAAATTCATGCTACAGGTCTCAGAGCTACCTGGTGACGGTCTTAGTGTGGGGGTTGATGGAACTAGTGACCTGTTAAAAAATTCTGAAGTGTGTGTGGGTGTGTGTGTGTGTGTGTGGTAGTTGAAATGCTGGGTCAGACACAGAGGTGGACAGTGAGTGAATTCATAAGGGGACTCATAGCCTAGGGTACTTTGGATCTGGATCTGCAACATTCCAACTCTATGTGGTCACAAAGTTTTCTTCCTGTCAATCTCCAGCAGAATCTAACAGGGAGTGGTTGGACCGGGAGCTTCCTACTGCAAGAGTATTGACCTGTCCTCTGACTTCTCTTGTTCCTTCCTCCAGTCTCTCCAAGGTCACTTAAGGTCTCAGAGGCACTTAGAGGCCTTCCCCGGGTGCAAGTTAGGATCTCATAGTCTCCCAAGGACCCCTTCTGGTGTTCTTCCTGCAAATGATTTGAACCTTTTTGAGGGTGGGTGGCCAAGTGTCTTAAATGTATGAATAATTAAAACAAGACACAGCAATAGAAAAGCTCTAGGGCCCAAAAGAGGTAGTGCACTCAGGAAGCTGAGGCCAGGGTACGGCAGGCTTTAAGCCAACTTTAGCTACACGGTGAGATCAAAGACAGCCTGGGATATGGGCAAGGGGACCTGTCTAAAGAAATAACTAACAAACAAGAAAGCAGTAAGAAACATTAGAACATTCGTTTTTGCATATGCAAATCAATGAGAAAGGCCTAATGAGAAACACACACTTCTGATACCTTGATCCGGGACTTCTAGCCTCAAGGATTCTGAGGAAACCAAGAGCGGGCTAGGCACTGGAATCCCAGCATTTCTGGGTTGGAGACATACCGGTTTTAAGGCTTGCTTAGTAAGTCCCTGACCAACTTGGCTACATAGAGAAACCCTGTCTCAGAAAAACAAAACAACTCTGGGAATTTGCCTCAGCTGTAGAGCGCTCGGCAGGCCTGCTTGCACAAGTTACCGAATTCCAACTTCAGCAAAAGCAACAACCGAAGGAGCTGTGAGAAAATAAATCCCTGTTGTAGGAGCCATGTGATTGGAGGTGGTTTTGGCTCCAGCAATCGCAAACAGCAGAAGCAAACTATACCATGTAGGTGCTTATAAAATATTCTACTCCAGCAGGCTCAAGACGCCCAGGTAAGCCTGAGAATGGACAGCTCGTGATTCTGTTCTTCTGTTTGTTTTTTATTCAGGATCTTGCCGTTTAGCACATGCTTTGTAGCATGGGCTGACCCCTCTCTAACTGACTCCTGCCTCATCTTCTAAAGTGCTGGCATCAGAGGCATGAGCTAGCAGGGCATGACTCATGGCTTCTGGAGCCATACATCTCCGTATAGCACACATTTTCAACCTGTAAACAGTGAACACATTATTAGCAGATCGAAGTGATGTGTGCTCTATTTCTTTAGACACAGAGTTACACTGTGTTCTACCTGACCTAGAAAGATTCCATGTCGTTAATGAGTATCCATTAATTAAATTGATTGAGTATAAGTCTAGGGTTTTCTATCTGTCTGTTTTTAAAATATTTTATTTATTTATTATTGTACAGCATTCCTTCCATAAATGCCCGCAAGCCAGAAGGGGGCGTCAGGTCTCATTATAGATGGCTGTGAGCCACCATGTGGTTGCTGGAATTGAACTCAGGACCTCTGGAAGAGCAGTCAGTGCTCTTAACCACTGAGCCATCTCTCCAGCCCCATGTCTATCTGTTTTTATTACTGCTTCTTTTTCGTGTAATGGGTGCTAGAGAAAGTACTACCCCTTTTAGCAATGCCTAAGGATTTTGAGATAACTAGTGACCTTAGATATCTTCAAGTTGATGTGTTTCAAGATGTAATTACTGTTAATACAAAGCCCATAAGCACAGTTATTCGTTACATTTAACAAATTTATATTTTCATAATATTTTCTATCAAATTTTCACATCCTTTTCTCTCTACTATGGTTGTAATTTGGGACTAGATGTTTGAGTTCTTGCCTTGAACTCCCCTCAATGACAGATGGGCTGCAACCTGACCACATAAGGTTCTTCCCCTAAGTTACTTTCCGGTTTCATTTCAGAAATGAAACTAGAACAGCATGGTTAACTTCCCAGGGAGCTTGTGATCAGAGGCTGTGATTTGAAAAGCTTGGGAGAGGTAGCAGAGGCATGGAGGGGTGGGAAGGACTTCAGACAGATCAAAGAAATGCAAGGCAGTTAAGCCCTGGTGGAGCAGGTGCTTGCTTATCTAAAGGGGGAGGAGGGCATCAACTGTAGGATCTGAAGTGTTTTGTAAGATTGGCAACAAAAGAGTGTTTTTAAAAAAAGAGTTAAAAACTCTTAGCCAGGAGGTACGCATGCTTTTAATCCTAGCACTCAGGAGGCAGAGACAGGTGGATCTCTGTGAGTTCAAGGCCACCCTAGTCTACAGAGCGAGTTCCATGACACACAGGATACACAGAGAACAGAGAAACCCTGTCTCAAAAATCCAAACCAACCAACCAGAGAACAACAAACAAACAAAGCCTCTGAAAACCTCTCTTCTTTCTTCTCTGTTCCTTTGAACAAGGCTGGAAAGGACCAGTCCCAGGGAGTGGCTTGAACAGGAGGTATGACCAGACAGTGGCTAAGAAGAGGTTTTTCCTGGCAGGCAAAACAGTCAAAGGCTTGGAAGAGAGCTCAGACTGAAGTCTCATCCAGTAAAGCATTTTGACCAGTTCCGTGAGTAGGGATATGAGAACCAGTTCATCACTTTTGAGAATAAGAATTGGAGGTCTGTGTGAGGCCACGTCATCAGTAAGCGATGGGTTACCAATTGGTCTTCCCTAAGTCACTTGAGGACCGGGGAATCTGATTTCTTTAAATGTCACCGCTTTCAGGAGGGCAGGCATGGGCCACGATCCACAGTGCTCCTGAGGAGAGCACACCGGGGAAGCTCTCGGGGAAGCTCTGAGCTGCCCTAGACCAGTAGCTGTCAGCTTGGGCAGAACCTTGAGTTACTTTCCACAGCAGCAGTTTTTGACTTGCGTTGTTCGATTGTGATCATTGATGCCAAGGTAGAATCACTATGTCTTGTTTATACAAGTACCCAACTGCCATCTGAACCCTGAGTCACAATCTGACAAATAATTTACCTGTGCCGATAAATAATTACACACAACAATATGTCGATCATATCAGAAGCCTCAGACAGACATGCTTCTCAATCACACCAGATCTGTCCCTCACTGTAAAAGGTGCCCCCCAAGATCGAAACACAGCAAACACACTGACACCACCTGGTCACCTGTGAACTTTATCCAGGGAAACTGCGATAGAAAGGGAACTTAGTTCATTCTGGGACTCTAGTTAAAGCATGGTTTCTCCTGCATGACCTGCTCAGGCTGCCACACAAAGACTACTGCCCCCGGATCTGTATGCCCTGGACAACCCTGGACCTGCGCCCCGGTTTGCAAAACTTAAATGATCCCCTCGCATCTCTACCGGCCCTCTGCCTCCTCCTTCAACGCAGCCTCTCTCATGCCTTAGCCGCACAAAACAGTATAATCTTGTGAAAATCAAAAAACTAAAACTTTAAAACAAATGCTAGGTTTAAAATGGATGCTACGGTTAAAACAGCAAAGTTGGGAACACTGAGGCAGGTAAATATTCAGGCTTGCAGCTGGCTAGGAAGCTGACCCAGAAAAGAGGAAGAAAGACAGGGCTCTGAGAGAAAAACGAAGTTGGTTTTGGTCTTGGTAGGCTCAAACCAGCAAGGAACACCCCACCCCCAACCCCCAGCCCCAAGAAGTCTGCAAGGCACTGTTACTCTTTTTGCTAGTGTTTCTCAACTTTATGGGAAGTTGCACATTTAAACACACTGTCGCCTTTAATGCATATAATTATAAAGGACTGAATTATGGGTAAGATCAGCTTCTCAGAAAGCTTTTACTTTCTCCAGGAAGGAAACCACATTGCAGGCTGCCCCAAGGGTCATCTAGGGGAGGAGATACAGTTGACCAGGAGTCACAAGGCCCCATGCTGGGCAGCCCTTTGCCCTTGTACTCTGTTAGGGATGCCGGTCCTCTTCGCTCTGGAGGAAGTGAAGAGAACCTTGGTCACTTGCGTGCCCTGCTTTTTTTCCTGCTGTGCATTCCTCCTCTGGGTCAGAAGTTAGAAACAAAGGGGGTACAAGGAGAAGCTACATCTCCACACATACAACATTAGCAACGTCAGTAACTAAGCTCGAAATAAAACAAGTTGTGGTCACTGATGGCTGTGGACACCGAGGAAAATCAGAAATAAATGAGTAGAGGATTAAAGCCAAGGAAGCTGACTTAGTTTGTTGAGTTCATGTCCTTTTAATAAACTATGACATGGAGGAAAGGGGGGAAAATGTCCTCCTGTGTCTCAGACAAAGCTCACGAGGATACCCTCTAGTGCATTGCATATACTACAGTTCTCCTGTGATATTTATAAAAGCTCTTATTGGGGCGGAAAGATGGCTCAGCAGTTAAGGGCACCGTCCGCTCATCTAGTCGCTGTGTAACAGTTTGTTTCCTCTGAGAGTAAAATTGTCCATCCTGCAGGGAAGCTCCTAAGCAGGAAGGCACACTAAAGAGTCCAGGAGGGGTTGGAGAGATGGCTCAGAGGTTAAGGACACTGACTGCTCTTCCAGAGGTCCTGAGTTCAATTCCCAGCAACCACATGGTGGCTCACAACCATCTACAATGAGATATGGTGCCCTCTTCTGACATGGAGGCAGAACATTGTATTGTATATGTAATAAAAGAGTCCAGGAGAAGGATATAGAGATAAGGTGTCTGGTGCAGGAATATAGAAATATAAAGTTGTAAGCCCAAATACATTTTGGGAGAAAAAGAAAGAAAGCTGTCTGTCACTGTTAACCTTTAACAAACACTTTCTGCCTTGAGAGCAGACATCCTGGCAGCCACTGCACACAGAAGTAAACTTTTAACAATTGTCTCCTGCCTCCCAGCTTTCTAGCCAGGCAGGTACGGGGGACAAAGGTTAGCGTCTAACTATTGCCTCTATGGGACTCTCTGCTTATATTCCCTTAAATTTTAATTGTCCCCCATGCGACTCTAGACAGTGAAACGTGGCTGTGTCAGCCACAGGCATTCACAAACATCCTAAGTTAACATTCTAACGTCCTATAACCGTAAGTTGTAAAACTTAAAATGTAATATGACTTTAAGCCTGACCTCAAGGTTGTAAAAGTTCTTCCAGCCACACCTGGTGCTTGATTTTACCATAAGAGGAGGCCAAAACCAGCCCCCATTGCCGCAGCTACAGAAGCCTGATCTCTGGCTATGGTCACAGCTATAGCTGATAAGCTTCGTGAACCCCATGGTGATTTTTTTTTCCTTTTTCTGAAATAAAGTTTGCTTCTGGTTTAGTAAACTTTGGTCGTCTGTCCCCATCATCGTGTGATCCCAGATCCCAACAAAACAACTCAAAACTGCTTCAGGAAGTCTCTGAAACTGACCAGATTCACAAAGCCCCTGCCAGAGTAACCGATAAAAGTTGAGGGTTCCTCTCAAACAAAGAAGCTGAGCTGCAAAGATTCTTGAGAATGGACCAGCTGCCTGGAAGAGGTTTAGACCAACTGAGGCATCTGAAAAGGACTCTCTCCAGCCTGTTGAGCTGCCTGCAGGCTCCATAGCGTCCTCCATCTTCCCAGCTTCTGTGGGTTGTCACTGTGCTAAGGTGGCCTTTGGTGGTGCACCTGTCTTTGAGTCATTTCTGCTACTGTAAATAAACCCTTACCCATATTCCTGTAAGTAACCCCAATAAAACTCATTGGCTCTCCACGTTGGACTTTGGTGGTGTCTGTACTTTGATCTGTAATGGGATCCTTTTATGGGGTGAGTAGACTTGTGTGCATCTTGCCAGGAAAAGTTTTACTATACAACACCAGGGGACCTCTGTTTGATTCCCAGCACCCACACAGGTGCTCACGACTGTTTGTCACTCCAGTCCCTGGGGGATTTGATGACTTCTGGTCTTTGTAGATACTGAGTACTCGCATGGTACACAGATTACAGGCAAAAACACTCATACACATAAAATTAATATATACGTTTAAAGTATTGTTTCAATCATTTACAAATATATCACTGATGCTGTATTTAATACAACAGTTGTGTCTATTAGACATCCTTTGCACCAATATTAAGACAGCTGGAGTTTGTGATAGTGAGTTGGTTTCTGATGCTTATTAAAATAGCTTGGAAGCTCACCCTTCTGCACTGGGCTAGGCTCAGTAATCTGTGTTTTCTAGAAGGTTTTCCCAGATGGAAGGCTGCAGGAGCAAAAGCAATCCACCCTATTTGTTTGCTCTTCCTCATGGTGCTAGCAGGTTGTGTGTCTTCCTGGCTGCAGGGGCTTGTCCTGATCTGTAGGATTTAATCCACCTCTGTACCCAGCCCCAAGGCTGACCTTCAGAAATAAGGCCCCAGTGTGAGATCATGCCCTCCTCAGGGGTCTGAATCCCTGTCTCCCAGGGTTTCCCTGTCCTAGCTGAGTGGCAGCTGCTTCCTGCGGTTAAGTCACTTTGCCTCAGCAGTGTTTCCGTTGTCCCTTTCCAACCCTCTAGCTCTTCCAGCAATTCCTTGAATTCTGGAAAAACAAACAATTTTAATTTCTGTTTTCTGACCGGGTCCTGATTCATACATCCCAATTCTCCAATCCGGAAACACTAACATAGTCTGGTGTACATGTGTTACAGCCGCATTTAAAGGCAAACGATTCCATGCATGTTGAACTACATCCAACTGGAAAACAAAATTTACTCTTTCTTTTTTTATTTTTAATGATTCATTTTTAAAATTTTATGTGTATGAGTATTTGCCTGCATGTATCTATGTGCACCCTGTTCGTCTGGTGCCCATGGAGGCCAGAAGAGGGTACTAGCACCCCTGAAACTGGAGTTTCAGAAGATTATGTGCTTTCATGTGAGTGCTGGAAACCAACTCTGAATCCTTTGCAAGAGCAGCAAGTACCTGCAGCCTCACACAAGGCTTAGTCTAAAAGCTGGCAATACACATTCAAGTTAGAGGGACAGGGGCTGGTGGTGCAGCTCAGTTTCCAGAGCATTTGCTTTGCATGTGTGAATCCCTGGTTTCCACTATAGAGCCCAAACCCAAACCAAACAGACAGACAGTGAAACAAAACAGAAAAAAGAAACTACTTGAGGTAAACCTAGGAAGAGTCAGTCAGTTCAGTGAGGATGGAGAACAGTTTATTCTCATGAAAGCAAGTGACAGACTTAGTTTCAAGCATCACATTGTGACATTCTATAATGCTTTGTTAAGACTTCATGGTGCTTTTACTTTTACAATGACCTTACCAAAGGAATTTAAAAACATTGGGCTGGAGAGATGACTCAGCGGTTAGGAGCCCTGGCTGCTGTTCCAGAGGACCAGGGTTCAATACCAGCATCCACATGACCGCTCACAACTGTCTCTAACTCCAGTTCGAGGGGATCTGACACTCCCACACAGACATACATGCAGGGCAAACATCAATGCGCATAAAATACAAATAAATATTTAAAAAGAAAAAGAAAAAATATTACCTTATCCCTTTGTCCCCGAGAAAAGGGACAAGTGGATTAGGGATAGATGGAGAAAAGAAATTGCAGTTGCTTTTCATGTCCTCTTTCTGTTCTAGACCTGGGCACATAATGCATTGTAACAGGAGCTGGAAACGTGGCTGCTCTTCCAGAGGATCTCAGTTCAAATTCCCACAACCCTCATGGCCACTCACTACCAACTGTAGCTTCAATTTGAGAGCATCAATGCCTCTTCTAGCCTCAGAGGACACTGCATGCCTGTAGTGCATACACATACCAGCAGGCAAAACATCCATACGAATAAAATAATTGTATAATTAAACTTTTAAATGATGCACAATGACATTACCTCTTATGCATAAAATTAAAGCAAGAGATTGTAAGACTGTCACTGGAGGGGAAATCTCTTAGGGAAAGGGGCAAGATTGACCTTCCTGAAGATTAAGGATGGTATCATTAACACCTAGGTCATTGTTTCTGCAGGTGGCCAGGGCTGATGTTGCTTTATCCCAGTAAGGCTTCAGGGAAAGACTGGTCCAGGGAGCAGGGAGAAAGCAAACAAAGGGATCCTCCAAGCACCAGCCCCCAGCACAGAAAAGGAAAGGCTTAGCAGAAAGGACCCATGGGCTTAGCAGAAAGGACACACGGGGCTGCAGTTGACATGAACTGGTGTGCAATTGTCTCACTCAGTAGGCGTTGTTGGTTCCCATTCAACTTGTGTGACACTGTAGAAGACACTCCTCAGGATATATGTATAAACTCTTCAGATCTACGGCCCAAGAGGGTGAACTGCACACTGGTGCTTCCAAGCCAACCCAGCCTTGCTCTCCATACTCCCATGAATAATGACGACCTACCCTTGAGGGATGCCAGACATGTTCACCCTATACAAGGGCCCACCTATGGCCCACCTGTTTGCAAACTCTCAGTTTCTGTAACCTGCATATTTGTGTTTTATTGTGTAAAGTATAGCATGTGAGGTGAGAGTTAATACTACTCGTGAAGGTGCAGCTTTCAAGGAAAATCACGATTACTTGGCACATTGCATCCGAAAAGAACTGACCTTGCTGGTGAATTTATTGGTTATTCAATAAATTGTGACATTATGGTGACGCAAACATGTCCGTCTATGTTTCTGATGCAAAATGTGCTTCAAGGTTTATCTAGAAAATGATAAGGTATGAGCATCTCTGAACTTTATGCACCATAAACCAACTCGTTGGCAAATTTGAACTTTTTTTTATTTTTAAAATCAGACATGACACCCGTCGGCACATTTCCTGCGGCAGAGGAAGCAGACATAAAAGTACTTAAAAGATCCCTTTCAGGTACCTGGTCCTACTTGGCCCAGTAAACCGTGAAATTCTAGGAAGCCAGAGGAAGTTTGGATCCTAGCCATCTTCCGGAACCACTGCAGCGCCCAGAGGGCGCCCTCACCTCGAGCCGGGACCGCAGGTGGGAGAAGCGGGACCAGGGGCGTGGTCTCAAGGGTGGGCTCGGGGGCGTGGTCTCGAGGGCGGGTCCGAGGGCGTGGCGCCGGCCTCGAGGTTCGGAGCCTCGCTGGCTGAGCGCGCCAGGATCCGCTTTGCGAGCTGATTCAGCCGAGCTTCGTTGGCCCAGCAGGCACAGGCTCCAGGTAACCTAGCGCCGGTCAGTGGCCGTGTAACCGGGCAGATCTGGACCAAGCGGGAGTTACCCGGGCTGGACGGCTCTGCCGGGGGAGGGAATGGAGCTGATACCGGGAGAGAGGGCGCTTGGTCCGGGTGCCCTGGGCTGGGATGGAGCAGGAGCAGGCGTCCTCTTCCCACCCTCCTTTTGGTCCGTTGGTGGGAAGCCGTTACACTGTGGCATCTGGAAGTTACTTTCTGACCTTTTTCCCGGACCCGTGTAATGAGTGGGGGCTTAGAAATCGGGGTTGGCTGCAGGCGTGGAAAGTAAGAAGCGAATAGTTACAACAGCGGTGTCTTAGGCGCCAGGGACTTAAACTTCTTAAAACCGCAGCCCAGCGAAGAGGCGTTGTGACCTGTTAGATTAGAGCTCCGACCGGGAAGCCGGCGATTGGGGCAGAGAATGCCTGCCGGCTCGTCTAGGGTTCTAGCAATCGCTGCTCTTCTTTCTGCGTTGTTCTTCAGGCTGCGGGTCTGTTAGGAAAACAGGTAATTCTTAGACACGTTAGTTCCGTAGTTTCTTTGTTTTTATTTTTGAGGGGTTTATTATGTGTTCGTTTTCTTCTTCTCTTTCTTTCTTTCTTTCTTTCTTTCTTTCTTTCTTTCTTTCTTTCCTTCCTTCCTTCCTTCCTTTCTTCCTTCCTTCCTGTCTGTTGTCTGTCTTTCTTTCTTTCTGGATTGTGTTCTTTTCCTTTCTTCCTTTTCTTCCTTCCTTCTTTCCTTTTTTGATGGCTTCGAACTCAAAGAGATTTGCCTGCCTCTGTCTACCAAGGTTAAAGACCAGCGCTTAAGAAGCTCACCTCTGCTCACAGCTTTCCCCAGTCTCAGATCTTTCAATGCTGAATAAAAAGTGCCCCCCTCTCCGCGCGCGCGCCCCGCCACGTGCCCGCTAAGTTTTTCCTAAGTTCAACTGTAAAGGAGTTGCCTGTAGATCAGAGCTTGGTTCTGCAAAAACTGTCTCAGATTGATGAGCATTCTTTACCCTGCCTTTTCACCCCAGAATAGAGCTGTTTTGTTACTAATGGAACCAAAGGCAAATTAGGAGGAGGTACAGTGTTCCGACAGAGCACTGGTGCATTGACTTGAGAAGGCAGGTGGGTGGGGCTGTGACCTGAATTTGGTGAGTAGTTGGGGAGCAATATGGTTTCTTCTTCTGGCCTGCTGCCCCCATTTAGAGCTGTCCTGAAAGGCAGGTTTGTCTTCTAGAAGGGAAGAGGAGGAGTAAATGGTTTGTAAAGATCAGCGTAAATTACCTGTTAGTAGCTTAGGTGGTCACAGACAGCCCCACCCCCACCCAGCAGGAGGACTGGGAGCAGGTTTCAGTTCTGGAAGGGTGGGAAACTCCAGGTATTTCTGCTTCTCCCTCCCTCCCACTCCCCCTTCCTTTATTTTCCAGGCTTTAAAGATGGTATTTTGGGAAAACCTTGCTTTCTTAGAAACGGCCAATTAGGAAATTAGGTGGTGGAAACAGTACTGTTGGAAACTGTCTTTTCTGAAGGCAAGATGCTGTTTTCTGTTTCTTTGTTTGTTTGTTTGTTTGTTGTTTGTTTGTTTGTTTGTTGTTTGTTTGGACAGGGTCTTACCGTGTGTAGCCCAGGCTGGCCTCAAAGTCTGGATCGACCTCCAGAGTGCTGGTATTTCAGGCGTCTGCGTGCGTGTGTGCAGCTCAAATGCTGTTGGCTATGAAGTTTGTAGTATTTGAGCTGTGCAGAGTAATGTCGTGGTTTATGGGAACAGCTAAGGGTCCCTGCCATTGTTTTTAATATTCATATTTATTAATGAGGATGTCAGAGACCCAACTCTGCCGGGAAGGATGCTCCCAGGTGACAACTGCTGCCAATCAGGTGTATGTTCTTGTGCAGACTGTATGCTCTAGCTTTGACACCAGAGGTGCGGCTTGGTGCTGTAAGACTTCCTTCAGAGACAAATGTTCTCTGTGTTTATAGCCCTCTTGACATTTTTTGGCCAGAGAGATTTCATTTTCTGATAGGTTCTGTGCAAGCCACAGCTGACTGTGAAGCAGAAAATGATCTTGAACTTCTAATCCTGCCCAGGAGCTAAAATTACAGACCAGCTCCACCAATCATCCTTTGCAGTGCTGGGGACCAAACCCAGCTTTATTCCTGGCAGGGAAGTACTCTTGCCATCTGAGCCTAGCCCTCGACCAGATGGCTTCTGTGGTAGGGGAATCCTTGCTTTTTTTTCTTTGTTTATTGGTTTTTTTTTATTACTTAAAAAAATACCAATCCAGATTCCCATTCCCTCCCCTTCCCTCCCCTCCCCTCCCCCACTTCCCTCCCTCTCCCTCCACACACCCTCCCACCCCACCTCTGCAATCCTAAGAAAAGTCCAAGGCCCTCAGTAAGGCATCCTTGTGTACTTTATAGGACTCTGAGTATTCCTGTACCCACTGGGTAACAGAAGCCACTCCCATGATACAGTGACAATAATCTCAGAGGGCTTCAGACATTGCCAAGGATTTCCAGGGGAGGGAGGGAGCAAAGTCCCCCAACTGAGAATGAAAGTAGGCCTATATATGAAATGTTTTAGCTGTCAATGAACTATTGGTTAAGTACTTCCTGTCAAGAGAAGCTATCAGTAAATTAAAATGCCTTGAATTTTAAGACATTTTTATTACAAAGACCAGAGTTATCATTCCATGTGAATGGCTTGTGTGCCTTGCCAAATTTTATTACCACAGAAATTTCAGGTATTAATACCATTGTAAAACTTGGAATTAGAAATATAAAACTAGAGAGGAATACTGGGGGCTATAGAGTTGGTGGCTCAGGGGTTAAGAGCACTTGCTGCTCTTATAGAGAACCAGAATTGACTTTCCAGAACCCATGCTGGACCACTCACGATGGACTGCAATGCCAGCTCCAGGGGTCGACACCCTCTTTAGGTTTCCTTGGTTATCTGCATGCACAAGCACATACACATTAGAAAATAAATAAATCTTGGCTGGGCGGAGGTGGCACATGCCTTTAATGCCAGCACTCAGAGGCAGAGGCAGGCAGATCTCTGAGTTCAAGGCCAGCCTGGTCTACAAGAGCTAGTTCCAAGACAGGCTCCAAAGCTACTGAGAAACCCTGTCTCAAACCAAAGGGGGGGAAAAAAAAGAAAAGAAATAAATCTTTTAAAAAGGAATATTAAATTAATTTTGATTTTTTTTCTTTTAGTATACTCGATGTTTCTTTCAGCTTTTTTAAGTTAATGAAGCATGAACTGACCTTGCATATTGTTGGGAAACTTTGACCTCCTATAGTGTCAGTCCCAATTTTCCATGCATGCCTTTAACCCTAGTACTGCCCAGACTTTGTCCCCAACCCACGTGGAGTTTCTCCATCACTGATCCATAACTTTTACTTCCAATAAAGAAATTTTATCCGGGCAGTGATGGCACATGTCTTTCCTTTTAGCAGAGTTCAAGGCCGGCTTCATCTACAAAGTGAGTTCCAGGACAGTCAGGGGTACACAGAGAAGACCTGTCTCAAATAAAACCCAAAACAAACAAACAAAGAAAAAAAGAAAACAAAATTCCCAAGAAACCCTCGAGCTTTTCTATTGTTAAGCAGTAGCCCTCATTCCTTGGGGCCCTGGGGACCTGTGCTGCTTGCTCAGTCGGGTCTTCAGCAAACAGCTGTTTACTGAGCCAGCCAGGCGCTGCTGGCCCTGGGGCTACAACTGTCACCGAGATGGAATGATGGAATGAATGTCTCTGCGTTTATGCACCCTTTGGTCTGGTGCCTAGAGAATGAGACAGCCAAGTTTTGCTTCCAGGCTTCCTCCAATGTAAAATGTGTTCAATAGTTCACATACCCAAAAGGTGACTGAGAAGCAACTGGGTAAGTTAGGAGATAGAATTGTAGGGAAAAAAAGTGTTGAGCTCAAGAGGAAAAGTGGCCTTGGGGCCATTTGTATTTTATGGTAGACACCCACTCAAGGGTTTGATATGAGCAATGAGCGCTTCTTTGGTTTTTAAATGATTGTACTGCAACTGTGCAAACTCCCCAGACCATTCTTTGCACAGTAGAAGACTGCTTTTTACCCCCACGGAGAGCAGCAGCGAAGGCTGTGGTTCCTCAGCCAGTCATGTGGTACAGCCTGTTCAGTCATGTGCAGCCACCCAGCGTGGGAGAGTGGGTCTTAGCAGACAGTGCCACCCCACGCCCCACAGTGTCCCAGGGATGGTGTGGTGAATTAAATTTGATAGCTGAGATTTAGTTTGTAGTTCAAATCCGGATAGTGGTGGTTAACTAACCCTGTTGACGGGGAGGTAGCAAGGATGGTCCAGAAGTGGGATAGGGGTGGGGAAAGCATTTATGGTGTTGGAGAGCACTGGGGTGAGGAGCACAGTGAGGTTGGCACCAGGTGGGGGAGGGGAGCTAATTCCCTTTGGGAGATGCTTTGCTTGTGGGAGAGACAACCAAACGGAGCTGAGGAGATGGGGACTAGAAGGATCTGGGATGGAAATGCCTGTGACCCCTGGCATGGAAACAGTCGCTGCATGGGAAAGCCTGGAAAGAAAGGCTGGAGTGAAGAGAGAACCAGTCTGTCCCTGCAGCTCTTGATCCTTGTTTGAGAGGGGAGGCCGGCAAAGGTTGCTGTTCAGAAGGAGCCCAGGTACACGGCCGGGATGGGAGGAAACCTGGGGTCTGTGGTTTCTGGTTGCTTTTTGTTTGTTTGGTCGGAATGGAGCTGGGAGACACTGCATTTGTTCATGTCTACCTGGAACCATCAGGTAGATAAGAGGCTAATAAAGTAGGGAAATAGAGGGTGGGCCCAAATTCCAGAGATGATAAGGACTGCGGGGCAGGGTCAGCCTGTGATAAGGAGGGAGAGGATGCGTGAAGACACAATATTTGGGATTCACTTTTAATTTCACTTTTCTGGAAAGGAAGGAACAAGACCATTAGCTGAGGTTATTTGTTTCTGAACTGGTGATTTTTTTTTTTTTTGTTTTTTGGTTTTTTTTTTTTTTTTTAATTTTGCTGTGCTAGAGATGGACCTCTGAAAGACAAGCACACTCTCTAGTGCTACAGTCCAGCCTGTTGGAGTATTTCTAGTGCCAAGGTCTATGACTGAGCTTCATGAAAACTATTAAGTTCCTTTTTTCTGGGAAGATGTGAACAGAAAGTCTATTCAGCACAGATGGGGCAATGGTGGTGGACTAAAGTGTTCCGCGTACGTACATCTTGGTGAGTCACTGGGAATATGAGTAAGGGGAGTCGTATAAGAAACGTGGGTGAAGCCGGGCGGTGGTGGCACACGCCTTTAATCCCAGCACTCGGGAGGCAGAAGCAGGCGGATCTCTGTGAGTTCGAGGCCAGCCTGGTCTACAAGAGCTAGTTCCAGGACAGGAACCAAAAGCTACAGAGAAACCCTGTCTCGAAAAATAAAAAAAATAAAAAATAAAAAAAAAGAAACGTGGGTGAACTGGAGAGTGGCCTCACTCCTTTCTGGACCTTGGGTGTAGCCTCACCCCAGGGAAACTTCTAGATGACTGATAGGCTTTTGTTTACAGTGTAAACATCTTAGCCTCCCACGTGATCCTGCTGACCTGGGGTTTTACTCTGTCATCCAGTGCTTAGGAACCATTCTATAGCCTCACTTAAATTCCTTAGCAACCACTTGGCTACTTCCGAAGCCACCAACATCTTGTATATAGCCGCTGTAAAGACGAGAAAGCACCGCCCTCCCTTACGCCTACACCCAACCTGGATATCCTGTACTCTTCCCCCAAGTGTTCCTCTTTCGATTAACTCCTGTGCATAAAGTTCTTAATCAAAGTCCCCTTTAGTAAACTCCAGCACTGCCTCTCACTAACTCCTTTTCTGACTCCCCCTGAGTAGAGGTCTCTGACTGAGAGCCGTGGTGGCCGTTGGAGCTGAGTCTGTGCCCCACATAGAGCTCTGCTTCCTGCCATTCCCCTCGTGCTCCGGTGACAACTGTCAACAACACCTGACCATGGGCGGGTCTTAGTCTTACCAACTTTGCCAAGGTTGCCAGAGGATGATCTTGAGTGTCATTCCTCAGAAGCGTTACCCTTAAATTTTTGAGACAGGGTTTGTTTATTGACCGAGATAAGACGAGGTTAGATTTGACTCAGCTGTCCAGGGAGTCCTGGAGTCCCGCCTGTGTCTCTTTTCAGTGCTGAGATTACAAATGTGGTTAGCGTCCTCCTCCTCCTCTTGTTCTTTTTCTTAACATGGGTTCTGGGGGTGGAAGTCGGGTCTTCATGCTTCCTGAGCAAGAACTTTACTGATCAAAGTATTTCACCAGTTTGATGCCTCAAACTTATAATCTCAGCAGTGGAGACGGAGGTGGGGAGGAATTAGTGGGCCCTAGAAGCTTGCTGGCCAGAATCTGTGTACTTGAGGTTCAGTGAGATACTCTGCCTCAGAAGATAAGCTGGGGAATGACTGGAAGACATCTGATATTGGCCTCTGGTCTCCATGTACACATGCAGGTACATGTCTGTGCACCTGTCCACACATGTGAACATTCACATGTCTAATGTTCAGATTGTGAAGATGGATCCAGTGTCTGGCTTCTCCTGGAATATGAATATAGACTATGTGTATGTATGTATATATGTTGCATTTATATATCACATGTATCTCATTGTACTCATAACTACAATATTTGTTAATTAGAGTGTATTTACAGAGTGGGGTGATATAGTTCAATGTAATGCTTGCCCAGTATATGGAAGACCCTGGGTTTGATTCCTAGCGCTGCCCAAAAGTAAAATAAAATGTCCCATTTAAACATGCGGCAGTGCTATAATGACTTAAACATCTGGCGGTGTGGTTTCTTATTCTATCAGACGATACTTTTGTCTCATGGCCACGTGCTGTTGTTGAGCACTGGCTCCCTGGGCAGCTGTGTGAGAAAAGGTGAAGGCGAACACTGCAAGTCTCAGCCAGCGCTGTGTCACCTTGCAGTGTGAGCCTTCGTGAACGGTCAGCTGCAGGATTCAGCTGGAGTCAGGTGGTCAGGAATTTTCTGGAATCAGCCACTGGACATAGGAATGCACCTTAGGCCCTTCCTTGGACTTGCCGGGTTTGTTTGCTTGTTGTGTTGCTGGGAGGTAAAGGTCGAACTGAGAGTGAGTAAGACTAACCTTTCAACAGAGTTGGAGCCTAGACTTCAATTTTTTATGCTAAGTAAGACAATTCACAGAGGGGGTGTGGTGCTGACTCCTTTTTCTGATTAATAGAGCCTTTGGCATGGCTCAGGAAGCCTTCCTGTAGCTACTGTGTGGTCTTTCCTGAAAACCATATGAGGTTCTTCGTCCTCCACATACCACAGGTTCTAGATGAAAGCCTACACTTGTTTGTCTTACAGTCTGTGTATGTGTGAATGTGAGAGTGTGTGCATATATGTGTGTGTGCATGAGTGCATGTGTGTGTATGTGTCTGTATACTTTTATGCAGCACTGAGTATCATTGATGCCTTTTTAAAAATGTAAAATTTCTTCTTGGAGAATTTCACACATATGCAACATATTTTGACCATATCCATTCCCGCTTCTCATCTGCTGTACTTACTGGATTTCCTTCCATGCCTCTTCCCTAACTTCACTGGCCTCTCCCCTGCTTCTTTTTAAAAATATAACCCACTGAATCCAAAATTCCTGCTACCCAGGTGCTCACGGCCACAAGGCCCCAGGAGCACAGCACTACTAGACTGTCCTAGCCGCCATGATGGCCGGTAGCTCCTCGGCTAGGGTGGGGATTCCTGACTTCCTCCCCTGTCCACGCTGGGTGGTGACGCCCTTGATAGATGCCTTTGAAATCTCAGTTTCTAACTGTCTGTTGTTGTTGTTTGTTTTTTGAGCCGGTCTTTCGTAGTCCTGGTTATCCTGGAATTTGCTCTGTTACCAGGCTGGTCTTGAACTCCCAGAGATCCTCCTGCCTTTGAGTGCTGGGATCAAAGGTATACACTGCCGCTTTGCCAGTTTGTAATTAAAAAAAATTGTTGAAATTAAAATACAAACATAAGGGGGCTGGAGAGATGGCTCAGTGGTTAAGAGCATTGCCTGCTCTTCCAAAGGTCCTGAGTTCAATTCCCAGCAACCACATGGTGGCTCACAACCATCTGTAATGAGGTCTGGTGCCCTCTTCTGACCTGCAGGCATATACACAGACAGAATGTTGTACTCATAATAAATAAATAAATAAATATTTTTTTTAAAAAAAATACAAACATAAAAGTTATACCCCCCACTTCCTTCAAAAGGGGAAAAAAACAGTAATTTTGGCTGGATGCTTCCCACCTTTTCCTCATTGTATCCATTTGATAAATTTACTTGCAAAAAAATTTTAATGCTCATACTGGAATACAACATCACTAAATACAACTCAGAAACCTTTTTTGATGTCACTACGTTGAGATATGCTTGGCTTTGGAGATGATTTTAAACTTAACAACTGTATCTAAAGCTAGCTCAAATCAAGTGGACGTGGTGGGTGACTTTCCCGGGTGGATTCTGAAGCGTATGGTCATGCAGTGGAGTTTAGGTCAGAGAGAGGTCCCTGAGGCCTTCTGGCTCATGCGCGTCATAGGACGGTTTGTGATATTCAACCTGCAAGAAGACTGGGAGGGATGGGAGGATGGTCAAGGCCCAGGGGACAGACCAGGAGCTGGTAATGACTATCTGCTGTGTGGTTCTTGGCTATACATAAAGCCTGTGTTCTGGGCTCTCTGTCCCTAGGGTGTCTGCCCTTCCTCATCACTGACTGCTCTGGACCAGAGCTGATGACCTTAGTGAAGCAGTTGAGGCCTTAGTTTCCTTTTACACTAACTATTCCAGGAGAACAAAAGTAGCTACTTGGAGGGTGGTGATGGAAGTTAAAGGAAGCCCTCGTTCATTATGAATGTGACCTTAAAGGTGGTGGCATACACCTTTAATCCCAGCACTCCAGAGAAGAGGCAGCAGGGGAGGAGCGGGAATCTCTGAGTTCAAGGCCAGCCTGGTCTACAGAGGAGTTCTGGGGGCTACACAGAGAACCCTGTCTCGTAGGGGAGAAGGGGTGATGACAGACAAACCCATAGTCCTAGACACAGCTGCATCAGGTCTCGGGTGCACATCCAATCACAGAAAGTTCCTCCATGGAAGTAGGTGGTTCTATTTAAACTTCCACCACCATCCCCATTTCTCTGACACATGGCCCCGGTAGGCCTGAGACTTACACCGTCCGCCTTCCCAGCCCTGGCCATTGTGAATCTGCCAGGACCAGCTAGCACCCAGGAACTGGGCACCTCTCACCAAATCCAGCTCTTTCTAACCAAAGTTCAAAACCATTGGGATAAGCCCCAGACAGGATGAGAACTCTATCCAACAGGGAGCCTGTGGTTTGGGGTTTCTTTATTTATAAATGCTCTTTCTGTAGAAGCCAACAGTGGGCGCTTTGAATTCATACCCTGCTCCCTGACCCACTGTAACTTGGACTGTCTGAGTACCGAACTCCTTCCTTTTCTGGAGGTGGATTCATTTAACAGAAAAGTATCTAAGAGGCTGCCCTACATTTTTGGGAAGGGGTGGGTATGTTTAAATGTTGGGTTTTTTTTGTTTTTTTTTTTCAGTCTTTACTAACTGAGTAAGCTTGAACTAGGTCCAGAGTACAGGATGAGTATCTGGAGATGGGAAAGGAGTCCAAGGCTAGACACTGGCCTGCAGGAGCTCCTCAGAGCACACAATGTTGATTAGCCGACACCGTGACACTGAAGTCCCCGGTTGACTGAGCAGCACTTCGGGTTACTGGTTCCCCAGTCAACACTGAGATAGGTATTTGGAGGAGCATCTGTGGGTTGGTCTCATGTAAAGCATGCCTCGCTCAGCCCCACGACTTTCATTTTTGGATGAAGAAATCCAGTATTCAGAGGGGTTAAGGGACTCCTACTGACTGTTAAGTGGCATCATAGCTGGGTGGTGGTGGTGGCATGCCTTTAATCCCAGAGCTCAAGAGGCAGAGAGACAGACGGATCTCCGTGAGTTCGAAGCCAGCCTACAGAGCAAGTTCGAGGAAGGCTCCAAAGCTACAGAGAAACACTGTCTTGAAACTACCCCCCCAAAAAAAAGAAAAAAAGGGGGGGTAGCGTCGTTAATTTATATCCGTTTCTGTTCATCTTCCCCTCTTTTGGCCCAGGGACTTCTAACAGTGAAGGAGGGGCTTCAAAGATGCAGCGTTCACGTGATTCATGGGAGAGACCATGTGTAGGATGTTGAGCTGGGGTTTTGAACATGCTAGGGGCAAGCAGGCAAAGAGCACCTGCCATTGCTAATAGACAGCTCTGGGCCTCGTCATTTGGAATAGAAATATGTCAATAATCCCATCTACCAAGCCAAAGGTAGAGGACTTGGGAGGAACCTCTGAAACCCAAACCATGTTTGGATTCCTGGGACTAGGGAAGCATTGGGGTGGTGGGAGAATTAATGGGGTCTCTTCAGAGCCTTGAGCTTGTCATGTGGCAAACAGGATGGGCTGAAGTTTCATCTGGCTCAGTTTCCACTTCAGGGTGGAAAAGCGCCAGAAATCTCCGCTGACAACTGCTACTGGCCATTTTCCTGCCCACTGAAAAGAACCTGCAGTGAACAAGATGACCCGGAAGTAACTTTTGTCTGCATGCGTCAAGCTGTGCTGTCACCGTGGCTCTTCTCAGACAACACCCTGGCGCTCAGAAAAGAGCGGTGCGTGCGAGGTTCACGCAGGCTGTCACCTGGGAGTGGCCAGGGAGTTCCTTGCCTTTTTTTTTTTTTTTTTTTTTTTTTGGCCTGTGATCGTAATGAGGTTGAAGATTCCTTTTGAAAACTGTCTTCTGTGTTTATGTGAGTGGACATGAGTCTGTTGGGCCTGTCAGAGTTCACCCCTGAACCAGCCCTGCGGGTGTCTGAGCCCGTAGGGCTTCTCCTGTTACACTTCAGCACCTTGAGGGGTAACACTAAACCAGCTTAGCTGAGGAAGCAGAGCAGCCTGGGAGACAATGACTCTGAACTCTTTGTTCTTGACAAATCAGAACTTCTCTTTTTCTATGGGTGATTGGAATTGAACCCAGGGTCTTGTCCGTGCTAGGCACGCACTGTATAATTGAGCTACAACGCCAGCCCATCTCTAAACTTTTGCACTGTTGAAGTACATCTATCCTTTTCGCCTTGGAGTAACCTGGCCTTCTACTTACCTGTACTCAGCTAGTATTTTCCTTCAGCGTCTGTGGAAGTCATTTAAAAAGACACTTTTGAGTAACGTGCTTCGGGGCTGGGTGTAATTGAGTATGGATAGTGCCTGGCATGAGTAATGTGGCTGCAGAGAGGTAGGCAGACAGACAGACAGACAGATGATAGGTAGACACACATGTGCAGCTATCCTGTGCTGAATTTGGCTACTCTAGTACCTTATGTAACTGGAATTTTAAGGAATCTGCCATTTTGTGCCTGTATATTTCAGTTAGCATCGTGGCTTCAGGGACATCGATGTTACGATACGCGTCGGGATTTCATTTTCCTTTAAGGCTGGATAATATTCTACTCTGATAGAACATCATTTTGTTTCTAATTTCTTTTTCTAGCTTCGAATGTGATGTCTTTTGAGTACTTCAATGCAGTTGTGGGGTTCCTTGGTTTTTGAGGGAATGTATGTCTTTATGTACGCTGGATGTCTGTGGGGACAGGTGCCCATGTGGCATGTGGAGGTCAGAGGACAGCTTGGAGTCAGCTTTCTCCTTTTACCTCCTGGGGATCTGGCTATTGAACTCAGGTCATCAGGCTTGTACGGCAAGCCCTTTCACCTGCTGAGTCATCTCATTGGCCCAGGTTTCTTCTTTCTCTTTCCTTCCCCCGCCTTTTTCTTTTCTTCTTTTTTTCCTCTGCTATTTGGTCTGCTTCTGTTTTTCTGAGATAGGATCTTATGTAAGCTAGGCTGGCCTTGAACTCTTGGTCCTCTTGCCTCTACCTCCCAAGTGCCGGGATTATGCAGATCTATACCACTGTGCCCAGCTTCATGTAGTCCTAATGTTGATAGAGCAAGTAAAGATGAACAATTGATCAGTACAAGATGATTTTCTGTTTTATGTATTTGAGTGCCCACATATACGTGCATCACGTGGGTGCCTGGTGCCTATAGAGGCCAGAAGAGGGTGTTGAGTTCCCCCAATTGAAGTGGGCTGTCATAGGGGTTCTGGGAATTGAACTTTTGTCTTCTGCAAGAGCAACAAGTATTCCCAAGCGCGGAGCCACCTACCTCTCCAGGCCCTAAAGTCGGTTTCAGTACAGACTAAACAAGATCTAGCACTTTGGCTCTGAAGTCTGAGGGTTCTGTTGCAGTAGAACCTTTTGATATTAATACTTAACGCCGTTAGAAATCACAGCCAGGGTGCTGGAGAGAGAGCTCAGTGGTTAAGAGCTGCTCTCCCAGAGGATCCAAGTTCACTTCCCAATGCTCATATCAAGTGGCTTACAACCATCTGCTACTCTAGAATATTTAAATATTCTTTACGTGAAAATAGCAATATAAGCTCATCACATCAAAACAGAAGTCATTGTCTCTGAAACCCCTCCCTGTTTTTTGTTTGTTTGTTTGTTTGTTTGTTTGTTTTAAGAAATAAGCCAGCAGGAAGGGAAAGGTTAGGGCAGCGCTGTGTGGCGGATGTTTTGTAAATCGCATTGTCATTCTTGTGGCTACAGCCACTCTGTTGGGAAACTGCGCATCACAGAGCTTCTGGGAGGGTGCCCGGTGTCTAAGGAAGAGGGAGTGAAAGGGTGCCTGACGGTTCCCCGTGTTCTGTCTGAAATGCTTTAAAGACGGATGCATTCTGGTAATTGTTCCACCGGAAGCCAGAGCTTGTGTGTGGAAAGGCCGAGCATTGACACGCCATGATTTCTCTTCTGGTTTGTCTTTCTAAATTAATATTCTTTCTTTTTCATTTTACTTCTTTATGAGATGAGATCTCAGTACATGACTCTGACTGTTTTGGAACTTGCTGTGTAGACCAGACTGGCCCTCAGAACTCACAAAGATTGCCTGCCTCTGCCTCCAGAGTACTGGGATTACAGGCATGACGCCACTATAGCCAGCCAAATTAATCTTAGTTTCTTATTTTTGGTGTGCTCAACGTACATTGTACTCATTTAACGCCCACTCTATCTCCCACAGGGGTTTTCTCCATTTTGTCTCCTTAAAGAACTGTCTGGAACTTCTGTTGCTGCCCTTGAGACTGGTTTCTTCCTAGACTCCTACATGACTGTCCCTGTGCTCTCTGTTGTAAGCCTGGGATTTCCATCGCCTCTCTCTTATGTTGAGCGCCCTGATCACCCAGCCTGTCTTTTTTTCAGTAGACCATCTAGCATAAACATGAGGACCAGGTGGTATGAGTTTAAGCCTAGCTCTTTGGCTTCTCTAGCTGTGTGACGTTAAGCCACGTATCCGCTTTTTGACTCAGTTTCCCCATCTTAAAAAGTGTTACTTCAGTATGTGGTTCTGCTGAAGAGCGAATATCTGTATGCTAACACAGGTAAATCACTGGGAGAGTTCCTGCAAACTACTAAGCATTTCAAAAGCAATTCTGCTGTTTATATTACCCTCCCAGTTAGGGGTGGGCGCCCCATCGCCCCCTTTTCGGGGGGTTGGCGTGCATTTTGTGGTAATCTGCCAAGAAGATGTCTGTGTGACTTTCTGTGAAGATGCCTTTATTTTGTGTCACATGTGACCTGCTACCTGGCAGACTTGCTCTTTGGAAATGAAGCTTTGCCTGGCTTTATCAAAGCCTCCAACAGGCACTGCCCTAAGTGTCCCCGTATCTGAATCCTGCACTTAAGGGCTCATCTAGAAAGCTTCCAGATCAGGCGTCGATTGTTCTCTCTAACTTTGGAGATTTTCATGTGAGTCTTTACAACAATATACTTTAAAAAATGGCTTATCATTTGGTCTTCAAGTTGTATATATTTAGAAATATCTGCTTCTTGCCAGCACAGGGAACTGAATGCAGCTCTTGCCCAGCAGGCAAAGGATGAGAGGATAGATGTTGCACGCCCAGCAGAGGAACATGGGCTGTGATTGGAGGTCTCACTCATTCAGCAAACGTTGAGCCATCTTCTGTGCCCGGCACTGGGTTGCCAGGTCTGAAGGAAGGAGAGGTGGCTTTGATTCTCCTTTTCCTTCACCAGGTAATGTGATTTGGGTTGTAATATTCAAAATACTCTTTCCACAGGGGCACCAAAATTGCAATGCAATGCCGCTTGTAAAAGGTCCATGTTGCTTCTTTGAAGGAGCCTCAGAAAACTCCAGATGAATTCTGAGAGCCATAGATACATGTCAAGAGCTTTCCTTGTGGTTAGATTCTCTTTCAGTGGGAGACCCAGAATTTAAGCAAACCTTAGTGAGGGATAGACTACGGTATTGTGAGTAGACAAAGAAGAATAGGGAAGGTCAGAGGCCGGGCACGCCCAGAGGAAGAGGGGCTGCAAAGGTGCAGATAGCAAGAAAGAGGAACCCTACCCATGTATCCAGTTCTTACCCTCAGCCACGTGTTTCTAGCACATCTCTTGGCCTTCTCCTGGTGGCACTTTGGACCTTCTCACTGGAGTCACAATCCTGAGACTTGCGGGACTTGATATTAGACACAGGAGTTGGTATTTTGCTGTCACAGCAGTCCCTGAGAGAGCTGGAGCACAAGATTATTATTATCCCTGGAATGAGATGCTAACTGAACAGAGTTAGACCCTGTTTCCTTTGCTGTGGGGTATGGGCCCTGCTCTGTATGCCTATATGGTTGGATAGGTGTGTGTGTGCATGTATTTTGTGTATATACACATGTGTCATTTTTAAGGAATATTTCCAGAGCTTTAAAAATGGTATTGCAACATCAGTGGTATGAATCTGGTAGAGTGTTTGCCTAACATGCTGGAGACTCTGGTTTCTATTGTGAGCCCTGTAAAATAGAAAGGAAAGGGGGAATAGCAGATGGAGTTTTTTGTTTGAGTTTTTGGTTTTTCCAGGCAGGGTTTCTCTGTGTAGCCCTGGACGTCCTGGAACTCCATTTGGTAGACCAGACTGACCTTGAACTCACAGAGATCCACCTGCTTCTGCCTCCTGAGTGCTGGGCTTAAAGGCACGGTACCACCACCATCTGGCTAGATAGAGTTTTAATGTAACAATGTATAATACGATGAACATTGTTACTCTCTCTCCAAATTCTTGCTTTGACTTGAGGTGGGTGGGGGGGATTGAGGGGGTGGGAGGGTGTAGAAGTGCTTGTTAACCAGCCTGACAGACCTGAGTTTGATCCTTGGGACCTACATGGTGGAAAAAGAGAATCAACTTCCACAAGTTATCCTCTGACCTCCACATGAATAGTGTAATAGATGGGTACATGCCTTCACCCCACTACACACACACACACATACACACATACACACACACACACAAATAGAAACTTTTGAAAAATAATCTTTGCCCTTTGTTGTTGTGTAAGACAGGGTCTCACTATGTAACACTGGCTGTCCTGGAATTCACTATGTAGACCAAGCTGGCCTTAAAGTCCAAGCGATCTACCAGTCTCTGCCTCCTGTGTTCTGGGATTAAAGGTTTAAGCCACCATGCCACGCTTCTTCTGTTGTCTTGTTATATAGGCTAGACTGAGCTAGTACTTAACTCATCCTCCTGTCTGCCTCCTAAATGCTGGGATTATACTTGTGGGCCACCATATTTTCTTCTCTCTCTCTCTCTCTCTCTCTCTCTCTCTCTCTCTCTCTCTCTCTCCCTCCCTCCCTCTCTCCTTCCCTTCTCCCTCTTTCTTTCTTTCTTTTTTCATTATTAGAAATGTAATTGTTAGGTTTCATGCCCTTCATATGTCTAGAAATGAGCTCAAGCTGGACTATAAAAGCATTTCTGGTGGTTAGATAAAAGCTGACATTCTTCAGGAACTTGTGAAATGACTTCTCCATCCCCTCTCCCCAGCTACTGCTTATAATCCGCAGGATTTGTCCTGTCCCGTCCCGTCCGTCCCCCCCCCCCCGTCCCTGTTGGTGCCCCTTGTCATAAGGAAGGTATAGCCTGAGCCACACAGTTCATTTCTTTAAACACGTCTTCCCATGTCTCTCTTTGTTCAGTCAGTGGTCTTTCTGCATGTGAACTAGTTAGTGTTTGGTTTGGAGGTGAATATGAGTGCTCTCTCAGAATCTCTTTTATTTTGACATCCACCAGTGTGTCCTGGGTCTATCATATTGTGGTTTTGACATGCCCTCATTTTCCACATCAGCTGTCTTCTCATGTTTCTCTTGCGTATTTTAAGCTGAAGCTGGTCTGACAGTCAGTGGTTTGGAGACCTTGCATGTATCTCCCGTAGAAACAGTTCTGCCCTGGCGTGCATCCTTATCCCAGCTTGGCTTTTTCTGTCTGATTCTTGCCTTTACCCACTGTGCCATCTCATTGGCCCCATCATGTATTTATTTTGAAGACACCATGTTTCTCTGAGAATCTTAATGGTAGTTTTCTTCTTCCTAGAGACCGTTTCCTTTGGACACGTAAGAAATACTCATAAAAAAGGATATTTAAGTCTTGTTTTCTCCTAGTCTAGATTCCCTAGTAAATAAACTCTCTTGCACTGACCAGACATTCCCAGAGCTGATAGGGAAAACAAGTGAGCTGTAGTGAACCTCACAGTTCTGCTTGCCTGGGGCCTCTGTGTTCTGTTGGAGATCGCACACTTTCCTGGAGTCCTTCTGCAGAGAGGAAACCTTGGTCTTAGCCAGGCTTGAGGTGGAGACCCAACTGTTTTGTAAACAGCTTCCAAACCTTCCTTGAAAGGAGTTCGTGCACCAATTCCTGAACCTTTGGAAGATCTCCCAGTGTAAACAGATCACTCTGTCTCTGTTGTGGGCTAGGACTCTGGGCCTTCTCTTTACTTGTCCTCCCTCCTCTCTGCAGAGTTGTTTTTGGCCAACTCCTTTTTCTTCACCCAAGGTCACCTGTGTCTTCCTTCCTTCCCACTCCATTGAGTACCCAGAAGCCTCTCCCCTTGGCCTGGGTGATTATTTATTTTGTGTTGTGCCACAGAGAGTGATCATACTGTCCTTGAGACACATCATACTTCTCTTGTCTCCTTTCCTTTACCAACTCTCCTTATTACTGGCAGAAAAAACCAAGAGTCTGTTTTGAGAGTTTAGTCTTCTGTTTGAGTCACATGCTCACAACCTCTGTTTTCAGGTTCTCCATTTTCACTGGGGAGTCATTCTGTTCCAGTATGTAAGTTTTATTAAGCTGTTAGCATAGCATTCATATGTATTTCCCTCAAACTTCTGTTCTTCATGGAAATCCCTTTCTCTATGATGTCTCATTTTCTTGGCTCCCCACTTTAAGAGAGCACTCTATTGTTGAGATTAGGAAGATTAGTGAAAAATTGTAATGAATTGCCATCACTATTTACCATGATGATAAATGTACAGAGTCAAAGGCATCATTAGTTTGTTCTATTATCCTTCGAGTCAGATGGCGTGTATCACAGACAACATACATTCACAGTCTGTATGCTTGCCTGTGTGTATACCACCACCCCTGTGTTGTCTTAACTCATGTGGGTTTAGTTACTTACTCTCTAACATCCTTCTACGTCAGCCAAATGACCCCCTTTATTAGTAGCATTACATTAGCATAAATTCATTATTATTTACATTCCATTAGCATAAATGGACATTTTCTGGGACAGTCGTAATTTCTCTGTTTTTTTTACTGATCATTTGATGACAGTCTTTTGTCGGTTTCCTTATTTTATTTTGTCTTGTTTTTGAGGCCCAGTCTCTCTATAGCCCAGACCCCTTTGCCTCTGTCCCAAGAGGGACTGGTATTAAAGGCACTGACCACCATACCTGGCAGTTTTCGAGTTTGTGTTTGGTGGAGTTCAGTGGACCAGAGTGTACAATTCATTTTCATAGATATCTATGGAGTAGTTTTAGGGTTACAGAAAAATTGCAGAGAAAATAGGTTCTATACTACACACTATTTCCTTTGTTTTGAAATCTTGTATTAGTATTTTTTTTTTAATGTGTGTGTGTGTGCATAGGGGTCCTTGTGGAAGCCAGAAAAAGGGTTCGAGATCCTTTTTGATTATAGTTCCAGCTGGCTGTAGCTGCCTGCCACGGGCACTGGGACCCAAACCCTGTTTCTCTGAGAGAGCAGTAAGCGCTCTAAACCACTGAGCTCTCCCACCCCGTGCATGGTGTGTTCGTTGTAACTGACTCACCGCACCCTTTTCCTCGCGTGTGCCAGGCAAGTGCCGTATGGATGAACTGCACCCTGGCGCTCAGAAACTAACTCCTGACTATTCCAAGAGGGACAGTCCCTTAACCACAGTCACATGGAGTAATTTCCCTGTTCTCTAACAAGAGAACCCTGCTTACTCACCCTGCCTCCCATCTTCCACACCTCTGGCAAATATTGATCATATTACTCTCGCTACGGTTTTGTCTTTGTGAGAACATCTTGTGCTCGGGGCGACACGGTTGTGGTCTTTTCCAACTGGCTCCTTTGTCGTGCTGGGAAAGCTTCTTGTACTGTTCAGTAGTGTTCCTACTGTTCCTCGTGTTGAAGTGTTAGCCCTGAGCGAGGCCTTTAGGGTATGACAAAGTTTACCATTGTCCAGAAGTGCTGCCCCCATCACTGTAATCTCCATGACCTTATTAAACTGAGCACACTGAGGAACAAGCCTACCCCTATATAAACTGTATAGGCTCCCTGCACAAAGCCCCCACACTTTGGAAATTAATCCCGTGTTTTGTATGTTTTGTAAAACTACATCTCTAGTTCTTTATGTGTTGACTGCGCCTGTTTCAGCTTTACTAAAGTCGCTGAGATGTGAACTCATTGGTCTCAGTTATGGCTGTACCACCACACTATGTTTATGTATCTACTTTATTTTATTTTATTTTATTTTATTTTATTTTATTTTATTTTTTTGGTTTTTCGAGACAGGGTTTCTCTGTGGCTTTGGAGCCTGTCCTGGAACTTGCTCTGTAGACCAGGCTGATCTCGAACTCACAGAGATCCGCCTGCCTCTGCCTCCCGAGTGCTGGGATTAAAGGCCTGTGCCACCATCGCCCGGCATGTATCTACTTATTGAAGGACATTTTGAATATGTCCAAATTTCGGCAATTTTTTTTTGTTTGTTTGTTTTACTTTCTATGTTTTTTTTTTTTTTTTTTGATTTTCGAGTCAGGGTTTCTCTGTAGCTTTTGGTTCCTGTCCTGGAACTAGCTCTTGTAGACCAGGCTGGCCTCGAACTCACAGAGATCCACCTGCCTCTGCCTCCCGAGTGCTGGGATTAAAGGCGTGCGCCACCACCGCCCGGCTACTTTCTATGTTTTAATTGTTTTATTGCGCTAACTTTGGCAATTTTGCTGAAGCTGAAGTTGCAAATGCTCATTTGCAAGCTTTTGCAGCTCACTCATGTAGTAGTGCCAGGAACAAGATTGTTGGCCGAATTGTTACTCCGCGTTAAGTTGTGGAAGAAACTGCCCAGCTGTCTGGCCGTACTGTTTTGTATTCACGAATCTATTTGAGTTGTTTGAATACAGAGTTGAATTTGTAGAAAGCTAGTTTGGAAAGCTCCTGAGCCATTATGAAACAACCCTGCACCCTGTGCTTTGTTCTCTTCACCTAGGGCTCCCCTTACCCATCTGTCCAGATGCTTTTGTGTTGTCTCCCAGGTCTCAGAGACTCTGCCAGTGTCCATATTGTTTTCTTCTTGTTCCTCAGACTGAATACTGTCACTGAGCTTTTCTACCGCCTCCCTGGGTCTTTCTTATATCAGCTCGGTCCTGCTTTTGGACCTCTCTAGTCATTCAAGCGTTGTAATGTGGCAGTTTCGTTTAGTGTAGTGATTCATAGCTTGCGAGTAGCAACTCTCTCGGGGGTGGGGTGGGGGTGTCAACCCATTCCCAAGAGTCGCCATCAGAAAGCACAGGTATTTTCGTTATGATTCATAACAGTAGTAAAATTAAAGTAGGAAGTAGCAGTGAAAATAATTTTATGGTTGGGGTCACCACAACCTGAGAATCTGTAGTAATGGGTCGCAGCATTAGGAAGGTTGAGAACCTTTAGTTTGTTTGTTTGTTTGACTTTCTATTTTTTTTTCTTTTTTTTTTTCCGAGACAGGGTTTCTCCGTAGCTTTGGTTCCTGTCCTGGAACTAGCTCTTCTAGACCAGTTTGGCCTCAAACTCACAGAGATCCATCTGCCTCTGCCTCCCGAGTGCTAGGATTAAAGGCGTGCGCCACCACCGCCCGGCTGACTTTCTGTTTTTTAATTGTTTTATTGAGCTAACTTTGGCAATTTTGCATGAAGCTGAAGTTCATTTGTAAGCTTTTGCAGCTCACTTGTGTGATTTAGTGGTTATAATGCGTCCGTCCACTCTAGATTTTTTGGGGGGTCCGTTTTTAAAACACTGAATTTTTTTTTACTGTCGGTCTCAATTTCTCAATTTGGTTAGCTATCTTATTATTTTGCTTAATTCTTAAGTTGTTTGAATAGATGTCTAGTGGTTATTTAGTGTGTTAAGGCCAGTGCCTGGCCTTCTTTGGGGATACAATTGACCACTTTTCCTCTCTTTATGGGACAGATTTTTGATTTCTTTGTATGCCTTGGAAGTGTTGGTTGCTGTATCTGGACATCTCACGATATAATGTTGACTCTGGAACTCGGACCTTCAACCCTGTCCTGCCACGACTTATTGTCGTTGTTGTTGTTTTAAGAGACTGTATTATTGTGGGAAGCCACTCAGGTCTCTAATCAGGTCTAATTCCAGAAACTGAGGTTGGAGAATTACAGATTCACAGAAGGCCTTGGCTACAAAATGAGATCTTGCCTCAGAAGGAGAAAAAGAAAGAAAAAGGGAAGCTGCTATTCAGTTAGCTTTGCTAATGACTGGATAGAAGATAGAACTTTTCCTGTTCCCTAAACTAAAACGGGGAAAGGATTACTTGAAGAGTAATTTTATTTTTAATTATGTATGTTATGTGTTGTTGTAAGTAGGTAGCCTGAAGTCACAGGTGGTTTTGAGCCACCTGACATGGGTGCTGGGAACAGAATTCAAGTCCTAGAAGAACAGCAAACATTCTTAACCACTGAGCCATCTCTCAATCAAGCCCCTATTGTTGATCGGTTAGTGGTAGGAACCTTAAGTATCAGTGATTGGGGGGAAATGCGGTGAGCGGCTTACTTAACTGTGAGGTTGTTGTTAATGTCAGTGAACACAGGGAGTCTCCAATTAGATTAGACTGTTGAAGTGTTCCCTAGCACTCATTTCAGGAGTGCTGTTGGAGGTTCTTTTAGAAAGCTTAACCTGTCCTAGATCCTTGGTTTGAGGCTCAAAGTGGGGGAGGGGGGAGGAACCAAGTTTAAATAAAATCACAAACATAGTATTAGCAAAAGAAGATTAGAGACCTTAGTAGGGCCCGGGTTTGGGGGTGAACATACTGGAATGGCTGCATTCTGGGGTGTGCATACCACAAACACACCTTCAGCAACCCTTCACTCCCTTCCCCTTCCATTTTACAGACTGTTTGAAAGCCTGCTGGGACATGTCATCGGTGACAGAAACTTGGCAGCAGAGCAGCTCTGAGCGAGTGCAGGATGTCACCAGGAATCAGGTTCCCGACGAGTCCAGACTTCCTGGGATTCTAAATGGTAAAAAGTCTGAATGTTTTCCTTAATGCCATCCTGTTGGTTATTTCTCACTTTGTCTTATTAGAATTACTTCCTAATGAACTATATTAGAGTACCATTGTTTATTCTAGTGTCAAAAATGTGCTTCAAGCCTGGCATGGTAAGTCCTGTCCATGCCTACAGTCCCAGAAAGTACTGGGAATCCGAAGCCACAGGAGCTCATCAGTAGTTCAAGGCCAACCTGGACTATAAACAACAACAGAAACACTCTCTCCTCCACACACACACACACACCCCAAAAAATTGTTTCAGATCTGGTGTGGATAATCGGACTATATTAGTTCCATACCAACTGCCATGTCACAAAACTGTTCTTGTTCGTGGGGGTTTGTTCTGATATCGTTGGTTGACCTGGAACTCACACACATCCAATTACCACTGGTTCCTGGGTGCTGGGATTAAAAACTTTCATAAAAAACTTACAGAATTGTTCTTAAAAAACAAAACAAAATAAAAACACCGGGAGCTGCAGAGATGGCTTAAGAACACTTGCTGCTTTTGCAAAGGACCCATGTTTGGTTCCCAACACGCACATTGGGTGTCTCATAACCACGTGTATTAACTCCAGCTCGGGGACTCTTTGGTCTTTGTGGGTACCTGCACTCATGTGGGCATGCTGCCCTCATAAAAACATAACTAAAAATAAAATCTTACAGAAAATTTAAAAAGGCCGGGGAGTTAGCTCCATCGGGCAAGAACTTGCTTTATAAGCCTAACCTAAGAACATAAGTTCAATCCCAAAAAAACAAAGCTGGTGTGGTTTCATAGGTTGCTGTCTCAGCGCTGAAGAGGTGGATAAAGTCAGGTCCCCGGGGCTCAGTGGCCAGCCAGCCTAACTTACTTGGTGATCTACAGGCCAGTGAGAGACCCTGTTGCAGAAAAACATGGCAAAGAGCAGCTGAGAAACAATAGCTACCACATGTATACAGGCATGTACATACTCACCCTGCCCCCAAGTGTGTGTGCCTACACACACACACACACGCAATATTTGAATGTTTGCAAGCACCTTATATACTAAAAGTTAGTTAGGTTCTTGGCATTTGAATTTAGACAATCTATAGAAGTGGAAGGGGGGAGTTGTCTAATTTTGAGACACATAGCCTCAAATTTACTCTGTGTTCAGGGATAATCTTGAACTTCTGATCCCTCTGCCTCTATCTGCATGTTGGGGTTACAGATATGCTATCTGCCTGATAATATGTGGAGCTGGGCACTGAAACTGGGGTTTCTCACATGCTAAGCAAGCATTCTACCAACTGAACGGCGCTCCCAGCCCACATTGCTTTCCTAAAGGTTTCTAGCCAGGGTAGGAGACACAAAGCTGTATTGTTTATTGAACATATTATCGCTGAGGAGCTGCACATAGGGGTCTGCCCAACAGCCACCAGTCTGGCTGCAGTTCGGCTAAGCCTTTCCAGTCCACTTTGAATGCTCACAGTTGTCTTGCTTCCAGAATCTTCACAATTGTTTTTATACTTATCTCGAAATGCATCACAGTCCTCAGTCAGCAAAAGGCAGAATGGATCCGGTGCTTGCACATCTCCTGGCTGCCCATAGCTGCTGGTGTCTGTCAGGGGGAGCTCAGTGCTGATATTAAGATAGAGGTCTCGGTAGTGGCACTCCTGGCGTGTGGACAGTTCAGTAATTACAGCCACGCTCTTCCGCTGTGTTCTTGTACTTCTATATACCTGAAGGTCAGATTGTCCATTTTTCTGAGACAGTCTTGCTTTAGCCATGGCTGTCCTGGAACCCACTACGCAAACCCGGCTTGCCTCTGCGTCCTGAGTGCTGAGACTAAAAGACTTGTGCCACCACATGGAGCCTCCGCTGTTTATTGTAGGATATTTTAGGACATCCTGAATTAGGTTTGGTTTGATTTATGTTTTAATCCCAGCATCCTGCGTTAATATGAGAACAATGGGTCTTTTTGGAGCAATCTCTAGTCTCTAAGTCAGTCTTGCTTTGTTTGAAGCAGCTGGCCTCGTAGCACAGGAGAACGTTTTGAGCTTGAGGATTCTGTAAGCAGTCCCACTTACTATGACTTTCGCTCTTTTTCAGCACTGTCCTGTCTAGTGCCATCTTGTCCTACCTATAAACTGGCAACTCATCTGGCCACAACAGAGGGAAACTGGAGGAAATACCATTGGCAGCCAAGGCCTAGAAGATTGCCCCATCTCAAAGGGAAGGCTCTGACTGCCGTTTGAAATGCTGAGAAACTTGTTTCGGAGGAGACTTTTGTCTTATCCTGCAAAATACTACTTCGTGGCGCTCGTCCTCTCTTTAGTCACCTTCTCTGTCCTAAGAATTCATCAGAAGCCTGAATTTGTTAGCATCAGACACTTGGAGCTTGCTGGAGATGATGCTAATAGCAACATTAACTGCACCAAAGTTTTACAGAGTGACCCAGATGAAATCCAGAAGGCTAAGCTTGAGTTACTAACATTGAAATTCAGGAAGCGCCCACGGTGGACACCACATGACTATATAAACATGACCCGTGACTGTGCCTCTTTCATCAGGATGCGCAAATATATTGTAGAGCCCCTTAGTAAAGAGGAGACAGACTTTCCCATTGCGTATTCCATAGTGGTTCATCATAAGATTGAAATGCTTGAGAGGCTCCTGAGGGCCATCTATATGCCTCAGAATTTCTATTGCATTCACGTGGACAAAAAAGCAGAAGAGCCCTTTTTAGCCGCGGTGACGGGCATTGCGTCCTGCTTGAAGAACGTCTTTGTGGCCAGCCAGCTGGAGAGCGTCGTTTATGCATCCTGGAGTCGGGTTCAGGCTGACCTCAACTGCATGAAGGACCTGTATAGCATGAGTGCAAACTGGAAGTACTTGATCAACCTCTGCGGTATGGACTTCCCTATTAAAACCAACCTGGAAATGGTCAGGAAACTCAAGTCATTCCTGGGCGAAAACAACCTGGAAACCGAAAAGATGCCTCCAAACAAGGAGGAAAGGTGGAAGAAGCGACACACTGTTGTCGACGGGAAGCTGACGAACACTGGGGTGGCCAAAGCCCAGCCGCCCCTCACAACTCCTCTTTTCTCAGGCAGCGCCTACTTTGTGGTCAGTAGGGAATATGTAGGCTATGTGTTAGAAAATGGGGACATCCAAAAGTTCATGGAGTGGGCACAGGACACGTATAGCCCAGATGAGTACCTCTGGGCCACCATCCAAAGGATCCCTGAAGTCCCTGGTTCTCTCCCCTCGAGCCATAAGTATGACTTGTCCGACATGAACGCTGTCGCTAGGTTTGTCAAGTGGCAGTACTTTGAAGGTGATGTTTCCAAAGGCGCTCCTTACCCACCATGCAGCGGAGTCCATGTGCGCTCCGTGTGCATTTTCGGAGCTGGTGACTTGAGCTGGATGCTTCGCAAACACCACTTCTTCGCCAATAAGTTTGACATTGATGTTGACCCCTTTGCCATTCAGTGCTTGGATGAGCATCTGAGGCATAAAGCCCTGGAGACCTTAGAACACTAACTGCTGTTAGGAGTCCTGGGGAGAGTAGGGATGCACAAAGCGTTACCCTCATCCACTTCCTTTGCCTCATTTGGGGTCCTCTTTGGCGTGATGACTTTTAAGTCCGTGTCAAAGAAGCTGCATGAATTGTGTAGACGACAGGTACAAGAGAGGATGATACATTCAGTGTTCTGGAGTCAAAATGAGAGAGTGAGGATGGATGGAGGCTGGGGAAGATTCTATGGACAGAGGGGACTCAGGTGATTGGGAAAGAGGCCAAAGACAGAATCAGCCTCCCCAACTAATCAAAGAAACCAGGTACTTGATCCAAAGGAGATTCCATTTGTGCCAAAATTCTCTTGAGAATTTTAAACATGGTAATTTTCTTGACATGAATAAGTTTGTAGCAGCAACCAATCACAAAGATATGGTTTACCTTGTACAGTTTTGGGAATGGACATTCAGTTTTCCTTGTCCTTCATGCTGTGACTCTGGGGTGGTGCCTCTGTGTCGTCTCAGGGGGGTTAAAATATGCTCAGCGTGAATATTTGTCTTCGTTTAAGTTATGAGAAGATTCTAGGAGCCGGCTTGGGTGTGTGCCCGTGAAGCGGGACAATAAGCTCAAGTGATCATACAGGTTCCTGTGGTTCTAACTCTCATCTCAAATGGGGTTTGGTTTTCTCCTCCTTCTTAATATCATTTAGCTAAATCTAAACTGTTCAGCCAGCATTCTGATGACTCGCCTTGTCATTCATGTTAGATTTTAAACAGGAATCAACACTGCGTACTTTTATTTCTGCAATGTAGTCCACTTTAATAATCCGTGAGAAAAATCATACCAGACAACTTTAAGGCATTCAACTGAGAGGTATGTTTTCTGCCTCGAAGCCAAAATAGATTTTTCTTTTAATGGCAGCTCTTGTCATCAGAAAAGGCGGGGATTGGTAGATAAGCCGGGTTTTGTGTTGGACCAATAGAAACACGTTTGCTGCGAAACTGCAGTACTAACGGTGGTAACACAGCGGTGGGTGTTGTGTGTTCTCGATGCTGGCTCCCATTTCTTTCTTTAGTTTGTACCCAGGCTTTGTTGAATGCCTCTTTATGAGGAAAGGCTTCTTTTCGGTCTCAAATCAGGGGTACCTGGTGACATAAAATTTGTGTAAACAGCTGTAGCTGTGCCTTAAGCAGTTTTTCTGTTTTGAAAACTCAGGGTAAGAGCGGTGAGTGGTCCAGTGACCCCCGCACCAACCCTAACCTGAAGTCGCCAGCCATTGACATATACGGCCCCACTTGCTTTGTATCAGATGAACTCTAGAACTTTGCAAAACTGGAAATAACATAAAAAAAAAATTACAAGTATTTTTTGAGAATCAGGTATTTTGAGTTATTCATCTAAACACTCAGTAGCGTAGTGCAGTTGCATTTAGTTCAGAGTTAAATGGCAAGTTTGAGGGTCTCCTTTTTTCCCACTGTAGGAGTAAGACTAGGGTTCTAGGGTTCCAGAGCCCCGCATTAATGCTGTGAAGTCTCCACACCTCGTGATACCTCATGTCCTAGCACCATGCCTGCTGAGTTCTGTCTGATGTTGCCGTGTCCCGATGTCCCATGCAGGGCTCCTGTGGTGTCTGTTTATTGGCACTCAATGAATTTTGTTTTTAATTTCTCCAGTATGACTTAAAGCAAAAGAAATTCATACATTGGGGATAAATAATTTGAAGAACTAAAAAGGAAACTTGGAAATGACGCCGTAAGACATTCCAGGAGAGCCAATGCCAGTTCGCCCTACTTAAGTCATTTCGTATGTTAGTGAACACTAATTTAATGCAATCATTAAGGTCTTTTATAGAAAACTTTCAATAATCACATTCACAAATAAAATCTAGTTAAGTCAATCAAGACACTTGTGTCATTTGTTAAAAGTAAGTTAATTATAAAAGATTCTTTATGGGCCTGAAGTTCTTATAGGCCTTAAGTTCTTTGAAGCCTGAGGTAAAAAAAGAAAAAAAAAAAACTTGTTAGCCTTGAAAACTGGGAACATTGTTATATCTAAACATGTGCTTGCTCACTCATCTAATAGGGTTCATTGAGGTGAATTTATTTCCTCTTCACATGATTTGGGTTGGAAGAGGCTGTTTTAGTAGTTCATGTGTAGAATTGATGGAACTGGATGTTTTTTGGCTGTTTAAATAATCATCATTATGAGTGTAAAATGCAAGACTATTTATGGTTTTACTTTTTCGAATGAATCAATCGTTTCACCATTAAAATCAGTCATTCCAGAAACCAATGCAGTCTGCACAAATTATTCCTTCTTTGTTCTGCCCATCACAAGAAAGTTGGTTTTCCAGCACTCGGGAGGCAGAGGCAGGCGGATCTCTGTGAGTTCGAGACCAGCCTGGTCTACAAGAGCTAGTTCCAGGACAGGCTCCAAAACCACAGAGAAACCCTGTCTCGAAAAACCAAAAAAAAAAAAAAAAAAAAGAAAGATGGTTTTCATATTTGTGAGTAGTGATTGAAAAATGAAGGCAGAGATGTCTGAAATTACTGACATAGAAGTGCCTGAGAGGAATATAAGTGACCAGAGAAAATTACATTTCAAAGTAAGATAAAAGGCTAGGTGTGGTGGCGAGCTCCAGAGGCAGGGGGATCGCTGTAAACTTGTGACAAGTCTGCTTTCTATAGCTAGTTCCAGGCCAGTCAGGGCTGTACAATGAGAGCCTGTCTCCCACCTTCCCCCTCAAAAGAGACAGGTCGTGCACAAAGGTGAAGGTGGGGAAGTGAGAAGCACTCCGTGAGTGCATTCCCGGATGCTGGACACACGTTAGTTTGTGCCCCGTGATGGAGAGTCTAGATTATCACCGACTACTCTGCAGCTATAAACCTCTGTCTGGGATATATGAGACTCTTGATTTGATTCCCAGTACCATAAAATCTTTTACAAGTTTACAAAATGTTCAGGTACTGAGAGATCTGAAATCCATCCATTTTGCTATTTGCCAGAATAAGTTTCAACTAAAATGTGACTACAAGCACCCAGAAGTGATCTCCAGGTCAGGCTGGGTGGTATCCGGGTTAGGAGCTCAGTATCTGGGGAGGAGACTCCTTTTTCCCCTCAGCTGTGCCTCCTGCATTTAGAGCTCAGCAAGTGGCAGAGTCTAGATGTTTGTAGAGGAACCGGATTTTGGAAAGTAGCGAAACAATGGATTGCAGAGCTGACTATTTTATAAAGATTTATTGTCATGAATTGTTTTGTGTGCTGGGGATCAAATCAAGGCTCTCATACATGCTAGGCAGGCTAAGGTGTGTCATAGAGCTATTCCTCTCGTTCTAGCTCAGTCAACTGAATTGATTGACCAGTGACTTGAGCATGGTCTCACGGTTTATGACAAATTGACCTCAAACCCCTGATCATCCTGCTCCAATCCCTCAGTTTTGGGATACAGTAAGGTGACATCATGCCTAGTTTCCGATTTTTTTCTTTAAAGATTTTTTGTTTGTGTGTGCATGTGTGCATGAGCCTCCAGGAGAAGAAGACATTGGATTGCCTGGAAGCTGCAGTTCCCAGTGGTTGTGAACTGTTGCATGTGGGTGCCGGTAATCAAACCCAGTCCGCTGGAAGAGCAGCCAGTGTTCTTAACTGTTGAGCCATCTTCCTTTTCAGTACCTAAATTTCATTTTTTTTAAAAAAAAAAATGAGTGCATGCACGTTAGTGTGAGTGTGTGTGTGTGTGTGTGTGTGTGTAGAAACTACAGAGTGACCTCAGGTATTCTCAGGAATGCTACCCACCCTCCTTTGAGAAAGGGTCTCTCACTGACCTGGCATTTACAAGTAGCTTAGTCTGGCTGGCCCCCAGGTCCTGGAGATCTTGTCTCCCTCCCCAGTGCTGGGATTGCAAAAAGGTTCCATCATGCCTAGCATTTTCCCATGGCTTATTGGATTCAAACTCAGGCCCACATGTTTTCTACCAACTATATCTCCAGCCCCAACGCTTTCTTTTAACAAGCATAATGCTAACCCAAACCAGATTAAACCAAGATTTAACTTTCAGGTATGAAATTAGCAACATTAGTGCTATTAAACATTTCAAAATGTTCATCCTCAGTACTTAGAAGATTATCTGAGGAAAACTGCATATAATGTGATCTTCTAAAAGAAAGGGTACTGAATAGAAAGAAGTGGTTGGAGTTTCCCCAAAACTGTACCTTTTGAGTCATTCCCTCCAGCACCATAAAATTGTTGGCTGCCAAATCTGAATTTGGAGCCTTTTCCTCATGGTTTGCCTATCTTAGTCCCGCTGTCTTGAAAGATTTCTCAGGCAGAGGTCCCCTGCTGCTTTCTTGCTACTCTTCCCCAGGAAACAATTTAGATTTAAGTCATGGGACTTAGCAGTGTTTTTTAAGGCTTTATTCTTAGCTAGCTATGAGATTTCTTTGTTGTATAGGTCAGGTAAAGCAATTTCTAGAAGTAGCCAGATGAGCGATGCATTTGCTATTGGGGAAGAAAGTGTTGGCTAGTGATATTACTTTATGGATGAGCCATGCATACATGGCTCACTTCTGTCAATCTGTCTTCAAGATCCCTGAGTGCTTAGGTTGGTGCTGATTTTGCCTTTGGCACCTTAAAATGTGTATCTGTGGGTTGGGGAAGTGACCTAGAAGTTAGGAGCAATTGTTGTCCTTCAGAGGACAAGAGTGATTCCCAGCACCCAAGTCAGTGACTCACACTGCAACATTAAAAGAACCATACCACCAGAGCCACACGGAGGCTGAAAGATAGAGCTTTATTTAGGGGAATGAACTTCCAGGCTGTCTGCAAGAGAAGGGAGAATAGCCAAAGGGAATCTTTATAAGTTTTCATTGGAGTTTTATAGGTTGATTTTAGTTGAGCAGGAGACCGCTAAGGCAAAAGGGACTTCTGTAAGCAAGTTTTATTAGGAAGGCCCCTGGCTCTTAGGATAGCAGAAGGCTGTTCTTCTGAGATAAGGGATCAGCAGACTTACAAGATGTGCAAAACATCCAGAGGGGTTGGTTACTGCACAGGTGTTTGTCTTGCTATCTTAGATGACTCCATCTTGGGCTAGCCCAACCACATACAGTAACTACAGCTCCAGGAGAATCTGACATGCTTTTCTGCTTCCCCCCCAACACATAGCATTCATTCAACAAACAAATAAAAATAAATCTTCAATACACACACACACATATGGTGCTTTTTCTGTATCAGGCAAGGATTTCATGATGTGCTTCGTGCCAGTGAGGGAAATATGTTTGCTTTTAGTGGAACTGGAAATATTCATCTCCTTCCCACACTGGGGGTAACTGATGATCAGCATTGGTGCAGAAGATCTTGCCTAACTAGAGAATTGTGTGCAGAAGGGTTTCCTACCTTTAAGATTGGCTAACAGAAACCAATGTGATTTCAAGAAACCATTAAAAAACATTCTGAACATTAACTCTGCTGCTTAAATATTGCTAAGTATTTATAATTTATCTATTTAATATTTTATTTTGTTTGTTTGTCTTTAGACACATCAGAAAACTCCCCGGCCTGGTTAGAATTTCCTTATGTGACGATTTAAAAGAAATGCTTTCTCATTAGAGAAATTTTCCCTACTCAGAGAAGAACACCCATTTTAAAATGTTCCTTGAATCCCATTGCGTGTCTATCAACTGACGGTTAGTAGGCATTAATTTACTGCGTGTTCTGCACACCTGGCGGGTAATGTTACTTCCTTTCTTGGCAGAATCACCGTAGTATTCTGGGTACAGCTCGCAAAGGAGTCAGAGAGGCACAACTCAAAGGGCATCTATTGTTTTCAAACAAAAAAGTCTTCTGTTTCGGCCACACCCGTCCTTCCAACCCACGCTCTGCTGAGGAGCACACTTCTTGGACGGAGAGGCATGTGTGCAAGGCTCTTCCACAAAACACTGCTAGCCAGCCCTTCCCTCCTTTCCTTCCTTTCTTCCTTCCCTCCTTTTACTTTTTTCTTTCTTTCAGCAGCAAATGCACTGAGAAATTACAGGAATAGAAACAAATAGTTCGTTCCTTGTGGAACTGTTGGAAGGATCCCTTAACGAGTTTGCGGAGACAGGAGAGAAAAATGAAAAAGCATGGTGAATATGGAAACACGATTCGATCCCCCCCCCCGTGTGTGTGTGTGTGTGTGTGTGTGTGTGTGTGTGTACTTGTGCTTGCTAGTAGACGCCGGAGGTCAGGTGTCCTCTATCACTCTCCACCTTGTTTTCTCTAATAGATCTCTCCCTGAACCTGAAGCTAGCTGTTTTTCTTAGACTGGTCAGCTAGCCCCAGGTACCTGTCTGTCTCTGCCACCCTCTCCCCACCCCCCAGTACTGGGTTAAAACTTAGTTCTTATGCGTGTGTACAAACAGCTCTTTACCTGCCAAACCATGGCTAGCTCTGGGAGGGAGGGGGGAGTTTGGAAGCTATCAAGAGAATGAATAGTCCTGATACATCTTCTTCTAATACTTGAGGGAAGCATATGAAGATGGAGAAGGAGGTATCCCTACATAAAATACATGAAAAGTTTCAAGCCCCAGTTCCGGGGCAGCCTGTGTTTATCTGTATTCTTTAGTAATAGCAGCATATCCAGGAAATGGAGAGAACAGGGGGTTTATGTTAGGCTGAGTCCTCTTAGGCTGGGTTTTGTGTTTCTAAATCAATTGGTAGTTGCAGGGATTTGTCAAGGAATGTGGGGAGACCGGCATTTGGCTTCCAGGCCAGAAAAGCTAGGTGGGCCTACAGAAGAGCTTGAGGCAAAAAAGAAGGGATTAGCTAGTTGCCTCCAGGCTGTTGAGGTATAATTGACAAGCAAAAATTATATGTGATTAAAGTGTATAGCAGGATGTTTTGATAGATGCTCACACTACTAAGAGATTACCACAATCAAGTTAATGAGCATATTCATCATAGCTTACAGCTGCCGTTGTATGGTGGAAACACTCCAAGATCTACTCCTTGGGACCACAGAGATGGCTCAGTCAATAAAGATGCTGGCTGCCGAGCCTAATGACCTGAGTTCAATCCCCGGGACTCACAGGGTAGGAGAGAACTGGCTTTACCAAGTTAGTCCTCTGACCCCTACACACTCACAGTGACACAAACAATGAATAATAGACATGTGGTGTGTGTGTGTGTGTGCGTGTGTGTGTGTGTGTGCGTGTGTGTGTGTGTGTGTGAGAGAGAGAGAGAGAGAGAGAGAGAGAGAGAGAGAGAGAGAGAGAGACCTATTCTTATTAAATTTGAAGTGTATGGTACAGTAGTAAACAGAGTTACCCTACTTCTTACTACAAGTTTCTACCTTTGGAACTGAATCTCCTCTGCTTTTTTTCCTACTCTCACAACTCCTACAGTCAACTCAGGCTACACTTGCAAAGAGACTGGGAATTGTTTGCCCTGTGCCCGACCTCTTTCCCTCAGTGTAGTGTCCCCTGGCCTTATCCACATGTCTACAACAGCGCTGTCCTTCTCTTTTTGTGTCTGAACAGTAGCATCACCCTCACCCATTCTATTCATCCTCTTACCTGTCAATGGAACTTATTGTTTGGTTTAATCTTAAGAAAAGCTGCTCCGCTGACTCAATTCTAATTAAACCAGATTAGACCAAATTAAAATGCCCATGTTTAATAAATGCAGCACTCTCGGGTGAACCAAGACAGCATGGCTGGGAGAGGAGCCCACTCAAACTCCAGAGACCATGTGCTCCTCCCTCAACCTCCCCACGTCTCCCCCCCACCCCACTGCATCTGAGCCTAAATAGCCTGTGGGAGTGGTCCTGGGGAGGGATCAGTGTTTGGCTGGCTAGGAGTTGGAGTCCGGATCAATGCAACTCCCAGGCCAGGGGCTGGGGTGATGCTGCCAATCATTTACTTATAACTCAGGAAGTTCCAACAAACCGAATCTAGCCATCTATCACTTTGACAGTTCAGTGAGAGAGATAAGAGGTCATAATGGAAGAGAAGAATATTCAGCATGACCTGAATGGACATTAACATGGACCAGTGTTGAGTCCTGTCCTAAGTCCTGTCTTTCATGTATTAATAAAGCTTCAGGATTTTATAGCAGAAAGAAAAAAGCAGTGGAATAAATATGTGCACAGCCAAATGATCTTGGCTGAACAGTGTTCTGGTTGATCATGCTCTCAGGTCTCATTTGGATATCTACCTGGCACCATAGAAATCACTTTTTCTTGAGTAGAGCAATTCAGTTCTGATCCCAAGATGATTGCTTCTGCCTGGGGATAGTCTCTTCCAGCTCTCAAGCACAGACCGCGGGGTTGTGACTCCTGGAATTTGAGATAAGTTGGGAGGGACTCTCAGGGTAGAACGACTCTGAGATAGGAACCAAGACTTGCTGCTCCTTTGAGAGGAGCAAAGGACAGTTTCAAAACAGCCCTCAGCTGTTTGAGGATGACTGCAGTTGCTGAGAGTCCGGGGGTTTCACCACAGCAGATTTCCGTCTCTGTGTTGACCTAAGACTCTCACTAAAGACATAGAAGAGGTCTCTTTGATCCTTGATGCTACTAACACTTAACATTGACTGGTGTCCTGAAACTCACTCAGGTTGACCTTGAACTCACAGAGATCCACCAGTCTCTGCCTCCCAAGTGCTGGGGTTAAAGGTGCCACTATCATCTTCTTATGGGTTCTTAACAGTGCTGGGAATCAAACTAAGGGTTTTATGCATTCTAGGTAAGCACCATATCATATGGATAATATATGAGTGTGTATGTATGGATATGCATATTTGTTGTAATGCCCCAGGAGCATAATTACATACAAATAAAGCCTTCAGTCTCATACTCAGAGCCACCTTTCTCTATATACAAGCCAATAATAACCACACTTTTATAAGTACTATTTACATTTCTAAGTTTATAAAAAACACAAACAAATGTTTATATATTTTATTCTTCTTTAAGAATGGGGTCTAACAGGCATTCTTTTGAAAATTTCATTTTTGTTTATCAGTATTTTATCACCATTGCTTTAAAGATTATCTAATTCTTGTCTGTGTTATAAAAATTTCATGATAGGAAAAGAGCCAGGGAGGAGTTCAGGGTTGACCCAGTCTGGAGTTCTTCAGTTTATAGTGTTGAAAGTCAAGAACCTAGGAAGGAGATTTGGCTCCTCTCAGCTTTGGTCAGGGAAGCTTCTTTTTGCAGTGGGTAGTGGTTAATGAAGAGACTCATAATTGGTGAAAGTGCTAAGTTCAAGTAGCTGTGACTGCTGATCTGTGGATGATCTCTATCAATCTCCCCATCCACGGTTCAGGGAACCTCACAGAAGAGGTATGGAAAGAACGTAAAAGCTGAAGGATGGATGGGAGAATCGTGACGTGATGACCTCTGTGTGGAGGCCCAAAAATACGAGCCTATTTCCACCTTGACCAAAGGCCAGAGACTTGGAACTTAGCTCCATTCCTTCAAGGTTATTGTGTTTCTACCACAAACAAAGGTCCCACCTAGATTCAGGTTAGAGAGTTCTGTCTCTCAGGTTATTGTCAACAGGCTAATATCCAGACCTTGTATTTCAGGAATAGAGGAGTATATATGTTTCTACCTCAAACAAAAGTCTAAGAATCCAACTAAGGTTCTAGTTCCTTGGAGGAAATAACTCTGGATTCCACCCAGAGCATGGTTTGCCTACAGAATGCTTTGGTCTAGGGTGTGAGTGTGACTTGTTTTGTCCTAGCAACAGAATGTCTAACTATGGGTGTAGCCTGCAACCTTCAACTGGTCTATTCATTTCCTTGTATCATGTTAATGCAGGTTTTTTTTTTTAAATCTTACTCCTCCCTCTTGGGGTCGGTGTATTTTAAGCAATTGGAAATTAAATGTGAGCGATTTCCTTCCCGGTACTATTTTATGTTTCTGTTTTATTATTTTTGACATGTCTTCATATTCTTTACTTATATGTCTATATTCCCATGCCCCTACGCTGGCGAGAGGTGTTTTTGTTGAGGCTGGTCCTCAATACCTCTGGACATGACATGGCTATTATATACATCAATTCACAACGGCTCATAATTCAGCATACCAGGAATTCTGCATCTCTCCTCCTTTAATTCTCTTAGCCTAGTTTAAGTTTCCTTTATTTTGTTTATTTGAAACAGCAATAACAACAACAAAAACAAAATGGAAAAAAAATACTCTTAGTTTTGGCCTGGAGAGATAATGCAGTGATTAAGATCACTGGTTACTCTTCCAAAGGACACAGATTTGATTCCCAGCACCAACACAGCGGCCCACAACCAACTGTAACTCCCGTTCCAGGGACTGATGCCCTCCCTAGGCACCAGAGCTGCTTATGGCACACAGGCAAAACATCCACACACATAAGACAATATAATTAGAAAATAAGCAATGGGTTCTAAGTGTCACTGGTTATCAACCGTCATCTGATGCTGTTTTTAAGTCTTAGAGGATGTTCCTGGAGTGACAAATGGAGTTATTTGCAGGTTGAATGTCCAGGGAAAGCATCTGGAGAACCGGTAAAGGGTGTGAGGAAGACAGCAAGCTGTGGCTGCAGATGCGTTTCCGGCTCGGTTCCATCCCGCTGTTCTCTCTTTGCTCAGCTCAAATGACAGAGGCAGGAACTAGCAGTCAATTCTACTTCTTACATCTAGGCATTCTAAACGATTTTTAGGCCTTAGCTCATTTAATCCTTACCCTGAACTTGTACTATATATAAGCCCTGCTGTCTCTGCCATGTCAAGCAACATTCCTCTACCATCCGAATGAACTCTCAAAAGCACAAATTGGAATATGCATAAACCATTTAGAAGATTCCTGCTGTTTAAAAGATACAGCTTTCCTCAGTAGACATGGGTTATTAGATGAAAATCTCAATGCCAGACATGAGATACCTTCCCATGAGCTATTAGTCAGGGAGTTAATAGTTGCCCCCCTCAAATAACACAGACGTTTGCCATTGCTCTTGGTTGCCCACAAAACCGAAAGATAAGGTTTTCCTGTTTCAGATCTGTTATGATTTATAGTGTGGTTCCCTGGCAGGTCCCCCTGTTGGTGTGGGAGACCGTGCAGGGGGTAAGGGACAGACAGATATGCCATGCAGAGAGAGAGCTTGGGTATGGAGAGTTTATTTAGTGGGTATTGGGAGGGTATAGGAGCAGAGGGGATATGGAGGGGAGGGAAAGAGAGAGAGATAGAGAGAGAGAGGGAAAAGGAAAGGGGAGAAGAAGGGGTACAGAGGCTGCCTCTTAAGAAGGAAAATGGACAGAAGACAGAGTAAGAAAGAAAGTGGGAAGGGGGGGAGATTGGGAATGGGCGGAGCTTGTCTCTTAAAGGGACAGGGAACCCAGGTGACAGGGCTGCACAATAATAACATTCCCATCTTTTTCTTATAATAAAAAACCAAGGAGTTAGGCATGGCAGGTTAAGGGGATGAGGGTGTCAAGTTTTCTAGACTGCTATCTGCTGATTTATGGGTGTTGAAGTCTTGGGGGGCCTGAGAAAGCTGGGATACTGGTAATGTCCTGGGGTAACTGGTTGCTTCACTGCTGTTCAGGCTTTGTGATGTGAAACTTTATGGTGTCTCTTGGACCTGACAAGGTGTTGGCAGAGCAGAGGACAAAGTTAAGTTCAGGAAGGAAAAATTATTCTTCAGGTCCTGGTAATTGAGAAGGAGAGTGTCAGGACTGGGGAATTGAGAGAGGGGTGCATCCAACCTGTTTAAGGTGAATCCTTCAATTCGGTTCCTTGGAACTCACAAGAATCTTTTGAGTTTGTCCAAATGTAAGTTTTAGACACATGCATTGTATGAACAGCAACATATTTATGCCAGAATGACTGTGACAGAGGTTTTTGCACAATGAAAAGTATCTTTGGAAAATGCCCAAGGAGAATTTAAAATTTGATCATACAGTATAGTAATGGCAGTGGTAGCGCTCTGCCAGGGTTAGATTAATAGCTTATCAGCATTTTATTGATAATTTAAGACTATGACCGGCAGCATAATGAGAGAGAAATTTGATAACTTGCATTTGTATACCTTAAGACACCTTCTTGGTTTGAGCTTTGCATCTTAAAACACCTTTTATCTAACATGGTAAGAAGTTATGATGAAATTTGTTTGGTGAGGTTATCCTTTTTAAACTGGCAAAACCTCTCAGCTATTAAACTGCATCAGAGATCTTTGAGACAAATAAAATTTTACTTGAGTTATTGATTTAAAAAATGACAGAGACCTTGCACAATTGGCTACCTCGAGCCACTTTTCAGGCTCCTCCACGGTCATTGAGGTCAGGGCTTTAAGGCTGTATTTGTCTTTTGCTGTTAGTACAGGGCCTGCCAGGCTTTAGAAGATCCTGTGGGTTAGGAATCTGTAGGAAGACAAGCACCTATCTTGCCCTGAGCAACCAGGCAGTTAATTCCACGGATTGGGTCCACTGTCTGGAGATCTGGTGGCAGGACCTAGAAGTCAAGCTGAAAGGAACATGGGAGCATCCTCTGCTGGCTAGTTGTCATAGTTCTAAAAGGTCCTATGTAGACCACTGGGGTAGAAAAGGCGTCCTTGTGCTGCAGAACACTGCAACAGTGACCTTCCAGACAAGATGTGCCCACTGGTGAAACAGTGCTGTGACTGGTAGAGGGTAACAGACCACTCTCTGACTGAGTTTGAGTGAAGTCGTGCCTGGTAGTGTACCTGGTCAAAAGTACCGGGTTTGGAAGGTCAAAGCTCTAGGAGAGAACTTCGTAGACATGGTAAACCCCCTTCCAAAATATTTATCTCTGTCCACATAGATCAGTGCCGCTCCTAGCCTTGGTCAGAGAAACTTTTGTCTTTCAATGGGCAGCAGTAGGAGCGCAAATTTGGAACGGTCAAAATGGTGAGGAAATACGACCGTGGAATGCTCATCCCTAAAGGGATGTCTATATCCATCCCTGCAAAGTTCGGGGCACTTTGCAGAAGAAGGGGAGAGCAGAGTGTAAGAGCTGGAGGCTGGGGAGGAGGGCTGAAGAAATGTTGATGTCTAGATGGGACATGGGGTTTACATTCACTAATTCACAACTCTGGTTACTTGCACAAGATCAAGCCAGCCAACATTCCAGTGTGGATGGGGAGGGCTTGCGAGGCTCCACCCCTAGCTGAGAATTGACAGTTGATGACTGCTGGGTGGGGGTAGGGTATCACTTTTCTTTATCAAGTGGCTTCTTCTGTGTTTATCCATAACCAGGCACGTGCAGACAGCACTAATAGGACTCAGAGGATTATACCAAAGAAAACTAAGAAGGAGAGGGCAGGAAGGTGGGAAGAGGCTGTAATGGGGGAAGGCCCAGGAGGAGTGGGAAGGGTGCTTTGAGGTGTGTATGATCAAGATACATCACACACATGTATGAAACTGTCAAAGAGTAAACAAAAAAATTCTTTAAAAGAACTAAAATCCCAATTTCTTCATGTGGTACAACCCTTCTCACTATGGGACTGGCCAGAAGATAAGAAGGTTTCGGAGCATGCCTAGTTCCCCCCTTCCCTGCAGGAATTTTGGCGCTCCCCTGCCCTGTTCAGAGGGCAGCAGACCCCAGCAGTTAGGCTTCTTCCACTGCGGACGTGTCCTGCTGCATGTAGCAACTGATAAGCTCATGTCTCCAGGCTACAGGGACTGGTTGCTGCTTATCTGAGCACTAAAATATTCCGGGCTGGATTTTCGATAAGACCTTAAAAGAGTTCTTCCTCTGGCCCCTGTAGCCTCTGAGTATGCAAATGAGGCGCCCTTGATATTCTCGCCCCAACCAATGACACACCACCACAGGAATCCAACTGGCCATTTTCCCACGGTACAAACGTCCCTTGCACCCTCTGAATAAATGAGCTGTCCACTAACACAGTTTCTCTGGTCGTTATCGACAGTCGTATTTGCTGCCTCTCAGGATCCACCATGACCCTGCAGCGCGCGTGCTCTGCCCCTTTTTCCTCCCCAGGCCGGCTAGTGACAACCAAACCGAGAGACAAATCTTCACAGTGTACAAAAGGATTGTTCCACTGCAGAACCCCCCCACCCCATAGTGGCTGCACTGTTTCTTTCCAAGTTAATGGCAACAACTTAACTTCCTTCCTAGGCCCTATGTGACATGGCTAACGAGTGAGTCTTTAGCACACCTTTAAGGGCCATCAGAAATCCCAAACACAGCAGCCTTCAACTGCTGTTCTGAGTTTTGCCTGTTCATTAAAAAAAAGCAAACAACAAGTGTTTATTTATTTAATGCGCATGTGTGCATACAAGTGCACACCACAGCACACGTGTGCAGGGAAGAGGTGGAACTAGATCCTCCTTCCACCACGTGGGGCCTGAGGATCAAACTCAGGTCATCAGGCTTAATGGAAAGTACCATATCCACTGAGCCATCCCACCACCCTGTGCATTTGTTTTTGAGACAGGGTATCTCTATAGAGCCCAGGATGGCCCAAAGTCACTGGTCTCCTATCTCAGTCTCTCAGTGCTGGGATTACAGGTTTATCCCACCAAGGCCAGCTTTGATTGGGTCTTTATACAAAACATTTTTATCAAAAACCTTAGTATCATCACATTCTCCTAAAACACTTTGCTCCAGGCGTTCAGAATAGAAGATGCTCTTTTTCGCTGTCTGGCTCAGACGTCTCCGCTATGGCTTTTATTTTCTCCTTCCCATTGCTGTCCTTCCTACCTCCTGTGTAAATGTCTTCTCCTTCCACAGTCCAGGAAAGAATTCATTATCTTTATTTAAACTAGATTATTGAACTTGCGCATGTACATGTCCTATTGGGTGTATTTACTTAACTGAATTTATTTCTTAGTATAGTCTTAAGTTCACATAAAAATTAAGTATAAAGAACAAAGACTTCTCATTTTCCCGTGTATCTTCCAATCTCATTGCCGTCCACTCTTGGTGTTCTCCTGTCTATGGATTTTGATCATATGCAATGACGCATACTCATCATTTTATTTTATTAAACAATGTAAAGTTTTTATGGCCCGATAAGCCTCTCCACCGACAGCAATAATCCAAATCAGACCAAATTAAACTGAATTAGAAAAAGCCCAAGTTTAATGAATGCCAGCACTCCCGGGTGGCCCTCTGGGAAAACATGGAGAGGGAAAAGGAGAACCGGGAAGACCACATGTTTGTTCTCTGGGGGTGGGGGAGTAGTTTAAATAGCCTGTGGGAGTAGTCTTGACCCTCTCTGGGAGGGGCCTTCTGAAGGTGGAGTCTGGACTGTGGCAACTCCCAGGGGAGGGAGCTTGGGGTGGAAAGTTTCACCCAAACATTGGAGGTGGATGCCAGGACCCGGAGTGATACTTCCAACCAAACATCCCAGACTCCTTGGCTAGCAACCAAACAAACAACTTTTAAAACGGATTTGTTTTATTTTATGTTTATGAAGGTTTTGCCTGTGTGTATGTATGTATACCACATGTGTACCCCGACGTCAGAAGGTAGTGTCTAATCCACTGAAACTGAGAATAGTATGAGCTGCTGCGAACTGAAGCTGGATCCTCTGCAAGAACAAGTGCTCTTAACTCTGAACCATCTCTTAGCCTCACATACCCTCCATTTTATTATCAGGAGGAGTACTTGATACATGGGGTTGCTTCCTAATAATCCTATTGTGAGTCATCATAAATCAAAAATATGTTTAATATACCTTGCTTACTCTATGCCCTCACAATACACAGCAGACCACTTTTCTACCCTGTGACGACATGTGCTAGTTTGGCAGTCTGCCCAGGTACTATTATTTTAAGTGACAAATTAGCCAAGAATCACGGTGTCCCTGTCGCCCATCTAATCATGTGGCAGCTGTGTGGAAAGATTCCTGGGGAAGTCTTTTCTCTCTGCTGTTATTTTGGCTTAACTGCTCTTTAAGCCTAAATCCATACTGCTTTGCCAGAGAACTGCTTCAGCGGGGGGTGTTCAGGTCCTAAAGGTGTGGAGTCCTGTGGGATGGGGGATGACCCCGGATGTGATCTGAGAGTGAATCAGGTTGGCTGCCATCAGCCTTTAATTGGGAAAAGATTACACCTTTTATATAGAGGTATAAATGGGAGACAAGGGGCATGTGAACTGCGGTGTAATTTGAGACCAGCAGTTGAGGGATCTAGCATTGACCTTGACAATTAGTACCAGTCAGGCTTTAATGGAAGGGCCACAAGTTCCTCTTGCTAGAGAAAAGAATGGCTGCTTTACCAAGCAGGAACTTTCCTCAAGCACCCAAATGCCTGGCCTTGGGAAAAGGACTTCTGGGGAGCAGACTTTTTACTACAGTTTCTTTGTCTTACTATATGTGCCTGTCCCCTCATAACACTCACAAAAGGGAGATATCTTATTCTTTTCTCATTATACTGTACCATTCTGATTTTTTAAATATAATAAATAAAACTGAACTCTTGCCTCTAGTGGTCCCAGGCTCTGGATCTGAACTGTAGGCATTTCATCCTCGGGATCAGGTGTGTCTAGTAAATCTCTAGGAAATCATTCCTGTTCTTGGTATAATTGGGAGGGCACAGCAGAGTTCCTGGTTCGACGGTGGTGGAGATTTTTTTCCAAAGACTTATTTTGTTTAGAGAGGCTGCCATTGTACACATTCTTTTTTTTTTTTTTTTTTTTTTTTTTGTTTTGTTTTGTTTTGAGGGGGGGGGAGTTTCGAGACAGGGTTTCTCTGTGGTTTTGGAGCCTATCCTGGAACTAGCTCTTGTAGACCAGGCTGGTCTCGAACTCACAGAGATCCGCCTGCCTCTGCCTCCCGAGTGCTGGGATTAAAGGCGTGCGCCACCACCGCCCGGCCATTGTACACATTCTTATTCTTTTACCAAAGCCCATATAAAACTTCCCAAAGGGAATGACATTAAATATTGAGAATCATTAAAAATGAAAGTATAAAAAAGTTGCTGGAAAAGTGTGGTCTGCAATATGGGAATGCTGGAATTTTGTCAAACAACAATGGTCACCATGCGGTTCATGTCATTGTTTTAAAAATCAAGTTAGTGCACGTACACACACACACACACACACACACACAGCTCCCTATTTTTTTTTTATCCAGCCCCACCATGTCCTCTTTTGAACCTCATACAGACTGGAGTCCAGCATTGTAGGAAGCAGGTGTACTGTGACCGAGGATCGTGACAGTGACCTTTGGTGGCATTTCTACATTCAGCTTGGGAAAAGTACAACAGGAACTCACAAAGGTAGTGCTATGATTTCAGCTACAATAAGGCTGACACTTTCTGGTTCTAGGGCCATGCATGTGCAGCAAACCCTCAGGCAGAAGTACCCAATGGCCCCAGGTCCCCATGTGACCCACATGCGGCATGGATTACATCATCCAGGTATGACTCAGCTAAGCCCTTGCTGCAGGCATGAGCCCCCGTCATCTGCATATGACACAGTCATGACAACCCCCTGTGCGCATGCGCTAGGCAGCTTTTAAAAGCTGGATGTGCCTTCTCTCTCTCTCTCTCTCTCTCTCTCTCTCTCTCTCTCTCTCTCTTTCTCTCTCTCTCTGCACACCGACTTCCCCAGGCCTGTACACATCCCCTCTAATAAACTCCTAAGTGGGTTTGTTGCGTGTTCCGTGTTTCCTTCTCACTCGCACCAGGTAATTTCAGGTAGAACTGCCGTCTCCTTCTCCTTCCTTCTCTTTGAGTGAAGAAAGCAAACTTACCTTGCCAGAGACCCATATTCTGTGACCTGCTCTCAAGTTAACCCAGTCACATGCTTATGTAGCTAGATTGCTAAAGGTCAAACCTCAAGAGAAATATTTGTGGAGGGAAAATAAAAATGACAGGCCACAGTAATTCAGAAGCAGCAGTGAGTATCCAGTGAGATTTTGTTTCACCTAGAAAATTTTAAAAGGCTGAATTTAGATAGAGAAGTATTACAAGGTTATTAGAAATTCTGTGTGATTTCCCATTTGTTACTCTTATGACCTGCTACTGACTTGTTTTGTCCCTTTAAGAGACAAGCCCTGCCCACTCCCCCCTTTCTGCTGAGGCTTCCAGCCTGCACTCTCTCTGCCCCTTCTCTCTTCTGAAGAGGTGGCTGCTGCCTTGGGTCCTCTCCTTTCCTGTCCCTTCCCTTCCTCTCCTGTCCCCTCCCCTCTCCTCTCCTCCCTCTCTCTGTCTCTCTCTGTCTTTGTCTCTCTTTCTCTCCCTCTCTCTCCCCCCTCACTTTCCTCCCGTAACCCACTGAATAAACTATACCCAAACCCTCTCTCTGCATGGCCTATGGCCTATCCATCTCTGTCTCTCACCTGCCATGGCTCCTCATGGGATCGGCTGCCCTGCCACCAACCTGCCAGGTCTCTTACCCACCACCTCCCTCCCACCTGGGACCCACAGAGGCCTTGGGTGGTGGGACCCAGCTGCCACCCCTGGAGGAACTGCACTGTTTTATCTAAACCATAACAGTTACAATTTCTATTAGCAAGAAATTAAAGTGAGGATTTTTTTCTCCAGTAAGAGTGACTAATCAAGATTAAGCAAATGAATTTACTTTATTAATGTGCAGGTGTTTAGTGAGCATTTATCTTCTGTCTTGTTCTACGCTAGGCCTGGAAACACAAAGATGAAGGTGACACATTCCAGCCCCAATAAACAATATCAACCACCAATTCAACGATTTTACTTAGTGTAATATTTATTAAATGTTTTTACAGACTAGCATCCAGCCTCCAGATGTTCCTTTAATATTTTAGTATGTGTTTTCTGCTGAAATACAGCCTCAGACTGGCAAATGTGTTTGCAAAATTCATATCTGATAAGGGATTGCCTGCCATATAAAATGAACAACAAATACTTAAAATTCTATGATAAGAAAACTTATGAGCTTAAACTTTTAAACTGATCAAACGACCCAAAAGATGATATTTTAAGACATAATATAACTGGTGAATAAAAATGGAAAAGATGCTCCATGTGTCACTAGAGAGCGTCAAATTAAAGCGATAAAATACCATGGCGAACCTGTCAGAGAGTTCAGAATCCAGGACGTGGGCAACACAAATGATAGTGAGGAGGTGGCACTGCCATGGAACAGGCAAACACTCTGACTGTGCCGGCCAGCACTCATGATCCTTGGTATTTGGAGATGGAGATGAAAAGCTCAGTCAGCTCCGTGCTTGTCCTGCAGCCGCGAGGGCCCGGGTTCAATCCATAGAACCCGTGTCAAAGCTAGGCTTGGTGGTACACGATAAAATCCATTGCTGGAGAGTTTCAGATATTTGAACACTTGGTCCCCACTTTGTAGCCATGCAGCGCACCGCGGGCCGGGTCTGGGTCTGCGCTCTATGCGCTAGAACCCAGTTCGCGAGCTTTGGGCAAGGGGCTGGAGGTTGAGAATACACACAGAGAGACAGACCGACACACAGACCTTCAATCACTGGTACCAAAAGCCCATCTTTAATAGCACCATGGAGGCTTAAATACACTGCAGTCAATGGCCAACAGGTGATAATCCCATCCTCTGATCCTCTTAGCTAGGCAGAGCTTCTAGTAACTTCAATTAGAAGGCTCTAGCCAGGGAAGAGCAGTTGAAAGCCAGGACTCAATTGGTCCCAACATAGTCATATCTGGGAGGTAGTACAATCTTGCTGGGGGTAGTAGGTCACTGAGGTGGGCTTCGAGGGTTCATAGCAGAACCTTGCTTCCAGTTCAATCTCTATGCTTCGTGTTTGTGGGGAAGGATGTTGTCCTTCAGCTCCTTCCTCCAACAGCTCGGGAACAAAAGGAAAGAAAATGGTGCTGACTGAACCTATGACAATGTGCGTGTGTGTGCTGGCTGGTCTTTTTCAACATGACACACAAGCTAAAGTTTTTTGAAAGAAGGGATCTTCAGTTGAGGAAATGCCGCCTTAAGGTCCAGCAGTAAGGCATTTTTTTAATTAGTGATTGATGAGGAAGGCCTAGACATTGTAGGCGGTACCATCCCTAGTGGTGGTAGTCCCGGATTCTACGAGAAAGCAGGCTAAGCAAGCCAGGGGTAGTAAGGCAGTAAGCAGCACCCCTCCATGACCTCTGCATCAGCTCCTGCCTCCAGGTTCCAGCCCTGTTTGAGTTCCTGTCCTGACCTCCTTCTATGATGAAGAGCAATATGGAAGTGTAAGCCAAATAAACACATTGCTCCCCAACTTGCTTTTTTGGTCATGGTGTTTCATTGCAGCCCTACCTAAGACAGTGTAAAAACAAGTTAGATCAAGTTCTCAAGTGCTTCAGAATGAAATGAAGAGGTTGGTAAGAACTCAGATGTTCAGGCTTTCCCCGAACAGTTATGTTCACTACTTGATCTTTCTGGTAGTTCTACTTTGTTCTACAAAGTCAAAATCAATCATAAATTAGCAAATATTGACTGTATAATTGTAGACACAAAGTAGTGACTGTGATACTTATGGCGATGTAGGAATCTCAGAATCTTCTCAGGTGACCCAGCCCTAATTCAGGTATACTGTTCTACTCTAGCTAAAAAGCTCCCCACCCCTTGCTGTGCATCTGCAATTTATTATTATTATTATTATTATTATTATTATTATTATTATTATTATTTTATTATCATTATTCCTTTCAAGAGAGGGTTTCTCCGTGTAGCCTTGGCTGTCCTGGAACTTGCTCTGTCTTTGAACTCACAAAGATCCATCTGCCTCTGCCTCCTGAGTTCTGGGATCAAAGGTGTGCACCACCATATCCGGCTCTCCTTATTTTAGCTCTCCTTATTTTAGCCCAGGAGAGACGCACTCCCATGCACAGTTCTCAACCTAGCCTTCTTCTTTTCCCAATCTCGTCATTCAATTGTGATGGTAGCCATCTTGCTTTCTGGTGACTGCATCATCCGGTAGCAGGAAATGAAAGGATGCTGAGCAACCAAGAACTCTGAAGGGCTTGGCCTCATTACCAAGAATATCTACTGAAGAGTCTGAGAAGTTGGCCAAGAGTTCTGTAATCGGATGTTTCTCTCCCACATGCCTGTCTTCAAATACCCAGCAGCCACTTCCCAAACTACCACACAGAAACTTATATTAATTATAAGTGCTTGGCCAATAGCTCAGGCTTATATCTATATCAACCCACCCCCACCATCAAGTCTCAGAGAACATTGTGGAAGAAAGGGTAGAAAGGACATAAGAGCCAAAAGATGGGAGGAGAGCTATGAACTGTGTCCCATGTACGATACAGCTGTTGTATCCATGAAGTCACAGCAGTTCTGGTTTACTACGCAAGACCTGTACAAGATCAAGCCAACAGGATCAGTCAGCAATAGAACAGCCAATAATTGGCCTCCGTGGATTGTATTTTCGTACAGGAAGAGAGGATAGGAAGGAGGGAAGAGCATGTGTGCAGGGGCTTGGAAGGAGTGGGAGAGGGGAGTTAGGAATGGAAATGATCAAGATATACTCTTTACATGCATCAAGTTGTTGAAGACTAAATAAGAGACATCATATTAATACATATTTATATGTACTATAACTATGTTTTATGCAGTTTATACTATACACTTTAATATCATATAGCAGGCAATAAAACTACTATTGTATATATTTATATACTAATTGTATTTGTATGTAGAATATATTACACATATATGTGTAGTAAGAATAATAAAAACCCAGAGACAGATATTGGGGTTCAAACTGAAGATCAGAGAAGCAGAGCAGCTAACCACTAGAGAGCTCTTACCTCTAGGAAATCTTCAGACTAAAAAGAGAATGAGTCCCTGTCTCATCCCACCTTATATTCCTCTCTGGTGCTGGTATTAAAGGCATGCACCACCATCCCCCCAGCCTCTATGACTAACTAGTGTGGCGGCTGGAATTAAAGGTGTGTGCACCCACTGCCTGGTCTGTATGACTGACTAGTGTGGCTAGCTTTGCACTCTAATCTTTAGACAAGCTTTATTTGTTAGATCATAAACAAAATATCACCACATATATGTAATACAGAATATATATACATATTCATATATTATACATATTTGTGCTATATTTGTGTGTATGCACATGCCCTCATGTGTGAAGGTCAGAGTGCAATTTCCTGAGTTACTAAGGTTGGTGGCAGAAACCTTTACCACCTAAGCTACGTTGTTGCCTGTGTAGTTGAAATGAGAATGGCCTCCATAGGCTCATATAGTTGTGTACTTTATCCCCGGTTGGTAGAATTATTTGGGAAGGATTAGAAGGTATGGTTTTGTTGGGAGAGTTATGTCACTAGGCCTGGACTTTGAGGTTTCAAAAGCCCATGTCATTCCCGTGCTCTCTATCTTTGCCTCATGGTTGTATCTCAAGATAAAAGCTCTCAGCTACTGCTACAGAGTCATGCCTACCTGCTGCCATGCTCCCCACCATGTGGTCATGGACTCAATCTCTGAAACTGTAGGCTCCCAATGAACTCTTTCTTCTATAAGTTGCCTTGGTCATTGGTGTCTGAACACAGCAGTAGAAAAGTAACTAAGACATTGCCCCTCCATTTTTTCCATGGCGATGTCTTTATGAAGTTCGGGGTGGCTTTGAATTCATTATATTGCTGAGGATAACTTTGAATTTCTGACCCTCCTGTCTCTACCTCCTGAGGTGTAGAATTGCAGGCATATACCACCATGTGCAGTTTTATGTTGTGCTGGGTATTGAAATCAGGGTTCATGCATGCTAGGCAAGCATCTAGAGTCATCAGAAAGACGGAGAAATGCTGGTGCCCAGTTCATGTCCTCCTTTTTATTTAGCCCCAGATCCTACCACATTTAGGGTGAGTCTTCCCACCTCAACTCACACAGTCTAAAGACTCCCTTGCTGACAGACACGCTCAGAGGTGTGTCCTTAGGTGATTCTAGAAACTGTCAAGTTGGCAATCAACACTAACCATCACACAGTGTTGGTGGACTTTTCTTTCCCACCAGAACAGGCCCCCTTTATGGGTTTTTGATGGGGCTCTGTTGTAGAGCTCTCATCTAGCAAGTGTGGGGTCCTGCATTCTGTTTAGTCCCCCTTTTCCTCAAAGTTCATTGGCTACCAGTCCCCGAGGACAGGGGCAGAAGTGGTAACAGTGAGCTTTGTAAGGCCTGGGAAACACAGTGGACATAGCCTTCTGGGAGAGAGCTTCAGTGAGACAGTTCAACTTCATCCCAGAGTTGAGGGAAGATGTAAGGATGGGGACAGAGGCTGGGGCATCACCTAATCTGCATTAATCAGCACCTTCCTATGGTTCCCATGCTAAGGTTCCTATTACAAATGTAATTACCATGTGGGCAGCAGGGGAAAGTTTCTGCAGGAGACTAAGGCAACAGTTACCCTAGACATAAGCCAGGCATCCAGGCCTAGAGACAGGTCAGATAGAGAACAGGAAGTTCCACGCCTCAGGGGAGGGAATCCTCCATGTTGCCAAGCTCAGAGAGAGCTGCTCAGATGACAACCTCTGACCAGCAAGGCCTCCCAACATTCCATCCCCAGTACTACATGGAAAAAAATGAAACAAAGCAAAAGAAACAAACAAACATAAAACAACCAAGGAAGAAAGAAAAGTTGTTGCTTTTCAGTTTCTCACTTGGGTTAATTAATCAGAAGTGAATGAAGTCACTTCAGTTCTTCCTTCTTCTGAGCTTTAACCGAAACAGCTGAACCGCAAAGGAAGACAGAACAACTCCCAGGAGAAGCAATGTGCCGCAGGAGTGAACGTCTCAGGCACTGCTTTCAGAGGAACTCTGTTGTAATGAGGAGCAACAGGCCTCCCAGCTCCCGGCCGCCTGGCTAGCTTATGCCCCGAAATAATTACACGGAAACTGTATTCTTTTAAACACTGCTTGGCCCATTAGTTCTAGCCTCTTATTGGCTAATTCTCACATCTTTGATTAACCTATTTCTAATAATCTGTGTAACACCACGAGCTGGTGGCTTACCAGGGAGGATCTTAAACTGCGTCTGTATCCCGCGGGAGAATCATGGCGGCTGCCTGACTTGGCTTTTTTTCTCCCAGAATTCTGTTCTGTTACTCTGCCTACCTAATTTTCTGTCCTATCAGGGCCAAGACAGTTTCTTTTCTTTATTTTTTTAAATATTTATTCATTTATTATATATATATATATTTTATATTATTTTATATATATAATATACATAATACTCTGTGTTCATGTAGGCCAGAAGAGGGCACCAGACCTCATTACAGATGGTTGTGAGCTACCATGTGGTTGCTGGGAATTGAACTCAGGACCTCTGGAGGAGTAGTCAATGCTCTTAACCACTGAGCCATCTCTCCAGCCCCCAAGACAGTTTCTTTATTAATTAACCAATGAAAGCAACAGATTAGAAAGAAGTCACTCCCACATCAGGACTCGGTTTAAATGTCGGCCATGCCACTTACGAGGTGTGGGTCTTTGAATGGGGCTCTGTCTTTGATTTTTGGCTTCCTTCCCCTTAAAATGGAGTCATAGGGGAACCTATGTCAGGGTGCTTTGATGAACACAGGCAAGATAAATTCTCAGATAACACGCACCATGGCGGTTCCTAGCAAACACCTGCTGCGTTGTCACAGCGTGGGCCCTGGGGAAGAGGGTGGCGGGGATTGCTGATGTCAGCCTCTCTTGAGGCCTGTTATCAGATTGAGGAAACACCACATTGGGCAGCATTGAGAAAGCACAATCGGGCTCAGAAGGAAGCTTAGAGACACAGAGTGACAGCTCAGAGTTGAGGTTCTGGAGATGAGAGGCGGAGGGGAACAAAGAAAAGCGTGTGAAGATGCAAACAAGAGCAGATACGTGATTGAAGTGCAGAGCATCCCAGCTCCAGAATAACGAGTGCAAAGTCCTGTCCTGGGAGTGGGGGGGTGGGGGTGGGGAACCAAAACAAAACAAAAGAAACCAGGCAAGTCGCCAGTAAACAATCAGCCAACCATGGCTAGTTCACGAGGCTTGTGCAAAGTTTCAAACCAGAAACAGGCCAAGCCCAGTCGTACATGTGACAACACTGTGATCAGGGATGGCATGTTGGACAGTGGTCCTGTAAGATGGTAGAAACGCCTGTGATCTAATGATGTCCCAAGAGAATGCAGTACCCTGCCCATCTCCCCTGTTTGTGATATGTGAACAGACCCACTACGTGCAAGCCACAGGAGAGTGCAGTATCCATGGTGATTCACAGCATATAATGCTTAACAATGGGCTAAGCGATTGCGTCTCTGTGTCTCTGGTTTACATAATTACCTTTTATCAGCATCTTTGAGTATATTCATTCCGTTTATAAAAAGGAAGCTTCCTGTTAAGCAATGTGCGGTGTGGTGGTCCCACACCCCAGGTTTCCACCGCTTAACTGTTTCTGTAAACTCTGACTGAAGGCCACACAGGAAATGACCTAACACCTTTCTCAGAATGTATTGCTGTTGTTCAGATACGCATATGAGAGGGAAATTCACAGCTTCGTACTTCTTCCCCCTTTGTTCTCAGGCTGCACTACACATAAAATAAGAGCTGAGGGGTAAGAGAGCCATGATGGCCAGCGGCCCCAGTTTGCCTGGGACTGAGAGCTTGACAAGGCTCAATCCCTACAGTGCCAAGTAAGAACGGCTGGTCGTGGTACATATCTTTTCTATGAATTGATCATGAAAAAAATGATTAAGGCGAAAACAATGTGCAAACAAACAGAAGAATAGAAATGAAGTCAGAAACAGAGACAGCTTAGCAAAGAAAAAAAAAGGAGCATGTTTTCATGTTTGAAACAGATGCAGAAATTATAGCTCTCCCAGGGGGTGTTTTATAAATCTTGACAATATTGGAGGACAGAGGAAGGGAGCAAGGGAGGGAGGGAGGAAGTGAGGGAGGGAGGGAAGGAGGGAGGAAGTGAGAGAGGGAGGGAGGGATGGAGGGAAGGAAAGTGTCAGGAGGTCCTGACTGTACTATTTTTTTTCATTTTCATAAATAAGAAGTCCACCTAGAATGAAAACAAGTGCTGAAATGTTCCAACTGACAAAGTGAGCAGGGGATTCAGCCATCGCTGTGTCTCTAACACAGAAATCCAGGGCAGTGAAAGGGTTGTGGGGGAGAGGTAGGTATTACAGCGCTTGCCACAGAGCCTGATGTCCTGAGTTCAGCCCCACACGGAAGAGCACAGTCTCCGTGGGTTGTCTTCTGATTTCCTCCTGAGGGACACTAACTCACTCATCAACGGCGATGGTTGATTTCTGTCAACTCAACACGAATTAGAATCACCAATTGGAAGCCTCAGCCAGGGCCAGTGCTTGACCACAGTGACACCATCTTTGGCTCTGAAGTCTGGTAGCCTGGTCCAGGAGCTGCTGAGCCGACAGTGTAATCTATCTGAAATGGTGCCCACATTGTTATTTCACCCCATTTCCCATTAACGATGGAGACAGAATAAAAATGTTCCAGACACCTGGGTCCCATGCATTCAAAATGACATCAGTAAACTTTCCTGGCTTGGTGCCCACCTGAGGGCAGGGCAGGGCCAGCGCACTGCAGTATCGAGACAGAAACTATTGCTGAAAAACACTGAAGCCCAGCCAGAATCCTCCAGAAAAAGCAGAGTCCCAGCTCAGCTGCTACGTACAGCCTTCAGTTGGCTCCACAGTCAGAGCCTGAATTGGCTTGTGTCTTGTCTCAGGCTCCTTCTTTTGCCTTCCCTGGGCTACTTAAACAGGATGTCCTAAACCAGACAGCCTTTGTCCTCACTGCCCAGCCTACCTGGAGTTCAAGCGTGGGTGCCAGCATCCCCACAAGCCTTTTATAACCTTGTAAAAGATGGTATAAGTACACACAACATAAAACTTACCATTTAAGTGTGCGTTTCAGTGGTGTTAGCTGCATTCACATCGCTGCCCTCAACACAGGTTTTTAATACAGGGAGCATTGTTAAGGTGGCTCACCCGCTAATTATAAGAACTTCAAAAGGAGCCAAGGATGAGTGGAGGGAACGGGGGCACCAGAAGGAGAGAAGGAAGGAAAAACTCCAGTTGGTATGTAAAATAAATGAAAAAAAAAGGTTTTTTTGTTTGTTTGTTTTTTTTTTTTTTAAAGAACTCCAGAAGAAAAATCATTCACCAGGATTCTCCGTTTGTTGCTTTTCTATGTTGCCTCTGAATTTTTCCTGCCACTGTAAAAAATACACTAGGCTGAGTTAGAAAAGACGCTTATTGAGCTCACAGCCCCAGAGGTACGAAAGCCTCGTGGCCGATGACATTACAGGTGTAGAGAGCATGCGTGGAAGAGATCACGTGGCAAGCCTGAAAGCCAGAGGAGACATAAAACTGGAATTTACTTCAAAATACCTTCGTCTTTTAAGAAAGAACACGTACTCCAGGGATTATCCCTTGTCAGGATGGTGCCCCAATACCTATCCACTCTTTGGCGGGCTCTGCCTCTTAAGGTTCGGCCACAATGCTAGTGACCCACTTCCAGCAACCTTGGGTGGACACACTGAAACCGTGCCCAAACCACCGCGGGCATCTTAAACATAAGGACATTCTTCAGTGGGCTCAAGCTTTTGACTGTTGCTATGCTTCAGAAGCGAAGAATGCCATCATATTTCACAGCACTGTCTCCTTTCTTAATATATTTGGATGGGGGAACACGTCCTCTCTTTGTACATGCCACATGTGTGTTTGAATATGAATTTAGGCTGCTGGGAATGCACACGTGTTTGTGTGAGTAGGTTGGTTTGTATTTTTTAGATTGTTAGTACTCAAGAGTTCAGGCCGGCTGCTTTGATGGAGATCTCTTGTTTTGTTTTTGTTTCTTTGGATCAAATTGTTTACTTGTGTTAGATTCAAGCTCAGTAATGTGGGTAGGAAGTTATTATTTTGGTATTGTCGCTATATTTTTGTATTTTTCTTTTTCTTTTTTTCTTTTTTTTTTACAGTCTCACTATGTAGCTCAGGCCAGCCTTGAACTTGTGACAATCTTTCTGCCTCACTCTCCCAAATACTGGGATGACAAGTATGAGTCACTAAGTCATGCCTTGAAGTTATTATTTATTTTTTGGCATCAAGCAGTGTACCATGATTCAGTTCTGATCCTAGACCCCTGCAGTTAGCACAGACCCGACAGATAAAGAGCATGTCTTCAACAGAACCGCTTTCAATTCAGACACCAACTGCAAGCTGGAGACATCATGTCACATACATTGTAACTAGCTACAGATTCAGGGGTGCCGATCCCCCTCTCAGGCTCAGGAGCTCAGCAGAACAATGTACAGAGCCCACTCACATGCTACACTTCCAACTATTACTTTATTATAAAGGATACCATTTAGGAACAGGCAAATGAGGAGATGCATAGCGTGATGTCTATAGGGCCTTCAAAGCCGCTTCTCAGTCCTTTCCCTGAGGGAAATCTCCTTTGGATGGTGCTACTGTGTGCCCACCAGAAGCTGTTGGGGGCATATGGTTGTGGAATTAATTCACATTTTTTTCTTTTCTTTCTTTCTTTTTTATTTATTTATTTATTTTTATTTATTTATTTATTCATTTATTTATTTTGGGATTTTTCGAGACAGGGTTTCTCTGTAGTTTTTGGTTCCTGTCCTGGAACTAGCTCTTGTAGACCAGGCTGGCCTCAAACTCACAGAGATCCGCCTGCCTCTGCCTCCCGAGTGCTGGGATTAAAGGCGTGCGCCACCACCACCCGGCCTTTTTTTTTTTTTTTTTACAAATAATTATTTTATTTTATGTGTAGGATTCTTTTTAAAAAATATTTTATTTATGTGTCTGAGTGTTTTGCCTGCATGTATGTACTTGTACCATATGCTTACCCGGGAACTGAAATTACAGACAGTTGTGAGCTGCAGTGTGGGTGCTAGAAATGGAACCCAGCTCCTCTGGAAGATCAGCAGGTGCTCTTAGAGACTGAGACACCTCTCATGTTCTTAATTTGCATTTTCTTAATGCCTGATACTTTCACTGCCCACTCATATACTTATTTGCTCCCTCTTCCCCTTCATGTGTGTGTGTGTGGTGTAGTGTGCTTGGGATTGAACCCAAGGCCTCAGGCATGCTAGGCACCTGCTAGCCAACCACAGGGTTGGCTGTATTTCCAGCCCGGTATTCCTTCTCCCAGTGAAGGCCTTTTTCAAACATTTTGTGCACATCTCTGTCATTGTCCCCTTTACTGCTGAGTTTTGCATGCTTTCTTCATATTTCGGCTCAACTGTCCATGCACCTCTGTGATGGTCCCGGAGCCTTGGAGAGCCAGTCAGGGGTTGGCACATGTGCTCTCCATGTCCCCCTCTTTCCTGTTGACCCCTAAGGCATGCTGCTCCTTCCTTTCTGCCCTCTGTGACATACGGCTTCCGTCATTTATGTGTTTTCTGGTGTTACCAATTTCGTATTTCGCTTGGCCATCGCACTCAAACCTAGCTTCTGTTAAGGCTCTTCCAGAGAGGGGCTGTCCAGACAGCATTAAGCTGGAAGATAGCTCAGAAAAGGGTCTGACTTTAGGGAGCTCACCTACCCCTCCAGCTCTCACACTGCAGGCGTTCCTCATGGCCTCCTCTGGAAAGCCACCGGGAAAGGACTAGAGTTTCTAAGTTCTTCACAAAGGAAGCCCAGGATGGAATTAGAGGAGGTGAGGCATTCTCAGGTGAGTAGAAACCAGAACAAAACGAAGGTTAGTCTGAGCGAAGAGTGATGAGCTACGTGGGCAACAGACCTTGCTAGGCCTTCAAAAGGGCTGTTTTGAGTTTCACCTTCCTTCATGGTGAACTTTTCCCCTCCTGTCCTGCACGTTTGAACTCCAATTGAGGATAGCATTCTAGTCTGCCCAAGGTGAAAGATCCTGGGTATTCTTGAAAACACCAGTCCTGTATTAGTGTCAGATCAGGAGGAACTGGATCACAGTTGGAACTTCCTGGTTCTCGGTCATGGGGACAGTGTTCCCTGAGAGTAACAAGGTCAGGACTAGACAAGGGGACTCTTTTGTGTAGTGCAGGTGGGCACCAATAGGCAGCTGGCTGGTGGGTGGAGAGGCTCATGCTGGCCGGTTGACCGTCCACATTGACACCATCATGCGTGAAAACATTTTGCCCCTTCCCTGCTTATTGCTTATGTGAGCCGCAAGTAAAGGTTTTGAAAGCAGTTCAGTATACTCTCAGAATCAAAACATTTGCAGATAAGAAAGGAATTTCTTCACCAGTTCTGTTCCTTGGCCCACCCTCTCCTGTACCAAGCACTCTGATCGCCAAGGTGTTTCACAGATTTAATTTTTATCAACGTATAACTCACAATTCTGACATAGGAATGTCTTCTCCATACCAGGGAGGGTAACTCCACACAGCTTGAACAGAAATGCTGCTGTAAAAAAGTTCACAAGCCAATGCTGAACTCTGAAAACCCAGAAAGAGGTGTGTGGCGTTCTGCCCGGGGTTCTCTTAAGTACAAACGGTTCCAAGTGATCTGTCTGGCGGCTTCCCAGGATGAGAGAAGACTGGGCTTGACTGGACTGTTCCCCAGAAGAACTCAGTATCGAATCTCTTTCTAACTTGACCGGAGGGTTCTGCAACAAAAGTTTCTCTCTTCTTGGTTGTTTCCGTTGCTGAAAAGTTCAAGAGCTCGCACAGGATGCCCGCTGGCTAGTGCAGGTGACGGTCTCCCTCCACTCACCTTTCAGCGCCAGTGACAATCTCCCTCCGTTCACCTTTGTGCTGTATCTGGTTATTACTTGAACCAGTTGCTGTGTTCTTAGTTTTGGCTGGGGATGGAGTTATTCACTGAATGTGAATACAAAAGGCATGATTGTTCCGAACCATAGAAAAGAGCGTTTAAACAGGTGGAGGCAGACTCAAAATAAAGCAACCGACTCTAGGATGTGTTTTGAAACTTGGAATAATAGTTCCTCTTTTTCCTTCCAGAATAATTTTCATGTCAGGTAACTTCTGGAAAGCCCACATAAATATTTATTCAAATTTAGGGTCTTCCCACAATTCAGCAGAAGCTGGGGAACCCCTCATTTTGATGAGCACTGATATTAACTGTTTGTTGCATTTCACAGTAAATCTAAGTCATTGATCATTTTCTATACCTCCAAAACACTCTAGAAGGGCTGAAGAGATGGTGCGGTGGTTGGGAACATTGTTGCTTTCAGAGGACTTGTATTCCATTGCCAGCATCTACATGGTGGTTCACAACCATCTGTAACTCAGGTTCTAAGAGATCCGGGGCACACGCTCACACGGTACACAGACATACATGCAAGCAAAGCACCCATACACATTAAATAAAAGCATGCATTCTTGCTCGCTGTCTCGATTGCCATATGTGCCTGAGACATTCAGGCAGTTTTACACCCCTGCAGTCTAAATGCAGAGTGTCTACTCCCTGGATAGATTAAATGCCCTTCAAGTATTTTGCTTGTCTAAGGTGGGATCCTAAAAAGTAAATGAACAAAAGAGGGGGATAATAGCAATACGTGCTGAAATCTTTTCCATGTTTGCCAATCCTTGGCACTGTGTAAGATTTTGCACATACTAGCCATTTTTATCACTGCCTGCGAGGAGTTATCACTGATCCTCTGAGTAGTTTGGAGAATAAGTGTGTTGACACATCGCCTCAAGAATATCCCGAGCTTAGATTTCTTTGTCTGAAATAAATACATTTTAAGATTTTCTTTTTGTTAAATGTGTCTGGGGGTGGGGCTGTGCACGTGCACGCAGGAGCATCCCCTGGAGCTGGGGTCAGTTTTCCGATGTGGGGGCAGGGAACTGAGCTTGGGCCTTCTGGGAGAAGAGTGCATGCTTTTAGCTGCTGAGCCATCTCTCAGGCCCAGATTTTCTAAGAGTAGAGGTGTTTCATTTTTCATTATAGGTCTTCCAAATGGAAAATGATGCCTGGCCCCTAATACATAGTTATAGAATGAATGAATGACTGGGTGAATGTAGGTCTCAAAATAAAAGAGAATGAGAACATGGTCCTCCAGAATTTGCTGTATACGTCTCTGTTTTCTTCCTTCTGTATGCCGCGCACCCACAGATCCCACATAGAAACAGCTTGCCTTTGACATGTTGGTTTCCATGCTAACCTGCTGGCTCCTGTCATGGGTGTGGCTGGCACTCATTCAACCTCGCCTTTGATTTTACCTGGAGCATAGACCAGGTGTATCTTCCTAGAAAGTTTTGGATTTTTGCCATGTTTAAGTTGTCTAGTGAGGGAACATAGTAAACAGGGCATTGATACATAGAGATATGCAGTGAAGTTGGCTGTGAGGGTGGCTTTAAGAAAATGAAGACTCTGTTCCAAACCGGGAAGCTGCAGAAGGTGACATGATCCTCCGAGACAGCATGGTTTCTTTTTCCTTATGCAACCGCTACTTATCAGCTGTCTTGGCTCTCCTGAGAACTGGGGGTGAGAACCAAGATTGGGAAAACAGCAGCAACAACAGCAACAACAACAACAACAACAACAACAACAAAGCAACAAATCACTGTGGGAATGAGTCCACTGATTCGGCCGAGGAAATGACTGTTTTGGAACAGATCAGGTCTTATGTGGGTAGAAATAACAACAGCATTGAAACCTGTGGTTGAGAGAGGCAATATTCACTCAAGTGGGGGTGGGGGAAAGGAAGGACCATGGGATCTTTGTCTCCCATTCAAGCCATCAGTAAGCAACACCCCTCTCTTCAGAACTCTGTGGAGCAGAATGTAGAAATTTCTGGGGATTGGCTGGCCTTTCCTGTTAAGCAAAATGTGAAAATGAAGTAGACATGAAAGCCTGTCCTGGCCGGGCGGTGGTGGCACACGCCTTTAATCCCAGCACTTGGGAGGCAGAGGCAGGCGGATCTCTGTGAGTTCGAGACCAGCCTGGTGTACAAGAGCTAGTTCCAGGACATGCTCCAAAACCACAGAGAAACCCTGTCTTGAAAAACCAAAAAAAAAAAAAAAAAAAAAAGCCTGTCCTGGAAGGTAATGTGCCCAGGCATAATTCCATCAGGGCAAGGACTTGGAATTTATGTGGGAAGGGTCCTCCCTGCTGTGGAGGGAGACCCAGGTTGTGTGCGGATTGTGTAGAGAAGTAGAGAAGATGTCAGGCTGCCCGTGGCAGTGGGAAGTCCAGGAGCAGCCTGACAGGTCATCTGCTTGTGTGAGGTCAGGAAGCATATGGTTTCTGAATTGCAGTTTAAAAAACATTCCCTTAACTACTGGGTCAATGTGACAGCTGGGTAGGGAAAGGCACTTGCCACCAAGCCTGCTGATCCTTAGACATTGATCCTGGGGTGGAAGGAGAGAACCCTGCAAGTTGGCTAGTTGTCTTCTGACCTCCACACACATACGGTACATGAGTTTGCGCACGAGTGTATGCTGTCTCTCTTTCTCTCCCCCTCCTTTCCTCCCCGTACACACACACTTACACTTGAAGGACCCTCGGGGAGGAGCTTCCCTCAGGAGGAGACCCCTGAACCCAAGGAACAGTCCGAGACCACTGGCTGTAAATAGCAAGAGGTTTATTGGGTGTACACAGGTACCTGTGGGCGGCAAAGTCTTTCGGAGGACTTGCGCGCGCCTCCAGGCTGGGCAGGGGGTCTTTTATATGGAAACGGGCAGGCGGAGCAGGCATATAGAAGCAAAGGCATGGATACAGGAATCCTATTGGTCAATTCGAATGAGGAGATGGGTCAATTTGGGGACAAGTTCCTCGGGGACAGGTAGATCTGATAATAATAGCTGACTTGGCCCTATCTAGGGCACATGTAGTTTTTCCCAGGACTGTTCGTTCCCCTCCTAGGCCTGGTGTCTGACCATAGATATCCTGTTTGACCGCCTAGGAGTGTTGACTTTACCTTGAACTTACATCTATTTGTGTGAAAGCTTTGCAAAATGGCATAACAGCAGCTAAGCTGGGGTCTTTCACACTAACTAAGTAAATGTGCTCTTCCTCTCTTCCTTCCTCACTTTCTCACACACAGACACTCGCACTAAAGAAATCAGTGCAGGAACAACTAACCCTACTAAAGCGGATGGAGACTCCGACTCGATGCTAGAATGCTTGTGAGGCCTTAAGTTCGACTCCTATCCCTGCAACAAGAGCAGTTCCAATTCAGTCTTTCAGGGATGCCCTGTGGATCTTCTTGATGCTCTTCCTCGCATACCCTGTTCTTTGTTTGTATGGCAAACAAAGAAACGTTGCTTGACGTGTATTGGGTTCTAGGTAAGCAGCAGCTAACAATGGCAGCAAGGGCGCTGTGAGTTTTGTGAGGCTGAGCCCTTTGAGAGCCCATTCAGAACTCACTGACGGGTGCTGCTTTCTGTGGAACAGACAGTGCTTTCTTTTTACAAGTCTCAAAGAGACGGCCCTTCCCAGTGATGGGCTGTCAGCGCCCTCAGTACAACACCCTGAAGAATTTTATCAGTCTTTTAACAGTGGTGTGTGTGTGTGTGCGTGTGTGTGAGAGAGAGAAAGAGAGAGAGAGAGAGAGAGAGAGAGAGAGAGAGAGAGAGAGTATTTCATTCTAAATACAACAGTCTTATACTCTGTGACAGGCTCGTTAAACCTTTTCTATGTGTGACTACTTCTTACCTGGAAAATTTTTAGCAGTCAGGTGTATGGGAAATACATGTGTGTAAAATAGCTATCAAAGTCAAACATTTACTGATAACAAGCCAAAGAGAAATTTATTTTAAAACAATTCCTTGACGTACATATAAAATTACCATTTCTTAACGATGACAGGAAAACTGCATGCCAGTGAGATGAATGAGATGAGTGTTTACTTTTGCATAAAGCGAAGCTTAAACCTTGGCTGACCGTTTGATGCTGCGGGAAGTGAAGCATCTTCAGCACTTTTGATAGGTGATTGATATTCTGATTTTCTAATCATCAATATTGAGAGACCTACCTCACACAAATACAGACCAAAAGTGATAGACGCTTGTTTAGGACCATTTCAGAACTTTTTATTAAAAAGTCTATCCAAACTCGGAGTCGGAATTCATTTAACATTTTCGAAAATTAACTGGCCAGCAACTCAAATAGAAAAATTTAAAATCAGGTGATCTAGCACAATCCAATCTAGAGATGCACCAGTTTGACATATGCCCAGGAAAAAAGGGACTATTAAAAGTCTCCCTTTTTGTAATTAAACCATTGTTTCTATCAGCACAAAACTTGTACGCACAGTGAAAATGCTGCAGTTCGTGATGCACAGTGGCCTGGAAGCTGAGCCGGGTGTTTTAGGCAACGTCTGCGGGTCCTGCAAGACACAGTGTACAGTGCACATGTCCTATGTCCAGAGCTAAGGCTGTGGTGACATCACGGGAGCACTATGGATGACCCTATCTAAAACACCCCAGATTCACCATGCCTTTGGTTTCGAGGTTTTCTCCAGTCATTGTACATTCTGAAAACTTTCAGTGTTGCCAAATCTAATTATTATCTTAACAATCCATCACTAAATAACCACGTTTACATCCGGAAAGCAGCTGTGATACAAAATCACAAGAAGCTCATTTAAAAATAAATAAATAAATAAATAAGTTGGGCAATGCAGATTCCTGATTGATGAGGAAGGTCATTGGTTAAATAATAAAGAAACTGCTTGGCCCTCATAGGTTAGAACATAGGTGGGTGGAGTAAACAGAACAGAATGCTGGGAGGAAGAGGAAGTGAGCTTAGATGCCATGCAGCTGCTCCCCAGGGCAGACGCGATGAAGCTCCAACCCAGGATGGACGTAGGCTAGAATCTTCCCGGTAAGCACACCTCAAGGTGCTACACACATGCATAGAAATGGGCCAGGCAGTGTTTAATAGAATACAGTTTGTGTGTCGTTATTTTGGGGCATGAGCTAGCCAGGCGGTTGGGAGCTGGGTGGCAAGAACGAAGAACGCCAGCCCGCAGCTCCTACTACACCTGATCACTTCAAAACCACAGACTTGGACCGAACAAGAATTTTCAAAACTGCTTGCCACAGACGGAGCTAAGTAAAACTTAGTTATTGCGTGAGACTGAGTGAACTTAGGGTCATTATAATTTTGACCTTTCCCTTGAAGTCGAATTGGTTCTTAGATGTCTTACTTTTCAGTTGTGAGGAGTCCTTTTCTCCTTTCTCAAAAGATGTCTGTACCTTGCAGCAATTCACACAACCCAGAACCCGAAACGTGCTTCCCTTCTTGCTGCTCCCTCACTCCAGAGACTGGAACTCTGCTGAGCATCCTGATTGGTCTCCTGGGTGTTTGTTGAGTGAGGATCCGCCCTCCTGGCTGCAGAACACAATTCATCAAGCTCTTGGGCTTGTAAATGTCCAATCTGATACTTTTCATTTTCAGGTAGTCCTTTTTTATTAAGTTACACTTTTTATATTTGTTTGTTTACTGTGTGTGCCTGGGTGTATCTGTGTCGCGGTGTTTCTGTAGAAGTCAGAGGACAACTTTTGGGAGTTGGTTCTTTCTTCCTAACATGTGGACCCCAGGAATTGAATTCAGGTTTTCAGGTTTGGCAGCAGATGCCCTTACCCACTCAGACATCTCAGTGGCCAAAGTTGTATTTTTTTTTGTCATAATTTTAAAAATTAAATCTTTAGAATACAAAATAATGGGTTCCAACACGGTGTTTTCATGTATTGCCAGACAGTTTTGTTGTTGTTGTTGTTTTTAAACAACTGTGTTTGGGGCTAGTGAGATGGCTAAGTCAGTAAAATTGCTTCAAGGAAAACCTGGCAAACTGAGTTTGATCTCTACAAGCCACATAAAGGTGAAAGGACAGAACCATTTTTGCAATGTTGTCTTCTGACATCCATACCTGTGTGGTGGCACTGGAGAACATGCAAATCTCTCTCTCTCTCTCATACACACACATACACATTTAAAAGTCCTACATTTAGGCAACACAGTGGCAATAAAGCCTGTAGTAATATCAAAGTTCCAATGGAATTCAAGATATACATAGATGAGAGATGGCTTAGAGGAGATTAATAAAAACACAGAGACTGATATTGGGGTTCAGCCTGAAGGACAGAAAAGCAAAACAGCCAGCCACCAGCTCTTACCTCTACCTCAGTCCACAGTGGTAACCCTGCCTCCAGGAATCTCAGAATGAGACTGTCTGAGAGCTGACTCCTGCTATTTTATATTCCTCTCTAGGACTAAGGTTACCACTACCATTCAGGTTCTATGGCAATCTAGTGTGGCTACTGGGATTCAAGGTATATGGCACCACTGCCTGGTCTGTAAGGCTGACCAGGGTGGCTGTTTTACTCTCTGATCTTCAGGTAAGGCTTATTTATTAAAATAACAAATAAAACATCACTACAAAGAGCATTTTCTGTTCTCCAGAGATCCCGGTTCAATTCCTAGCACCCGCATGATAGTTCACTATCATCTGTAACTGCAGTTCCGGGGCATTGGAGAACCTCTTCTGGCTCCTGTGTGCACCAGGCATTCATGTGGCACATGTACATATGTGAAGGCAAAACACACACAGAAACTAAAATAATTTTCTTTCTTTCTTTTTTTAAAAAAAGCTGCACATATGAGAGCCCCAGCCCTCACCTAAGCGCTACCCCTACACCTACGTGCTTACAGGGGTGGTGGCCAACTCCTCCAGGACCTTCCCCACTGGAGCAGAGACCACTCACACTGCCAGAACTCCCAGCCCCCAACTTGAGCAGAACCCTCCATTCCCCAGTTTGGGTGGAGACTCTCTACTCAACCACTCCCACCAGTGGACAGGTCATCCAGACGAAAATTGAACAGGGAAATACTGAAGTTAACAACAGATGTTAGGACCCAAATGGACCTAACAGGTATCTACAGAACATTTCACCCAAATACAAAAGAATGTACCTTCTTCTCAGAACCTCATGGAACATTCTCCCAAACTGATCACATACTGGGTAACAAAGCAAGCCTCAACAGATACAAGGAAATTGAAATAACCCCTGCATCCGGTCAGACCACCGTGGATTAAAGCTGGATTTCAACAACAGAAAGCCAACAAATGCATGGAAACGGAACAACTCTTTCAACTGAATGACTATTGTGTAAAGACAGAAATACAGAAAGTTAAAGACTTTATAGAAGCCAATGAAAAAGAAGGAACCTACACATAGGGGACACAGTGAAAGCGGTGTTGAGGAAAGTTCCTAACACTAAGCACCTCCTTAAAGAAACTGTAGAATTCTCCTAGCGGTTTAACAGCATACCTGAAAGCTCTCTGACAAAAGAAACAAACACACCCAAGAGAAGTAGACAGCAGGAAATAATCAAACAAAGGGCTGAAATCAATAAAATAGAAACAAAGAGAGCAAAGAATCAGTGAACTAAAGAGTTGGTTTTTTGAGAAAATCAACAAGATAGACAAACCCTTATCCAAACTAACTAAAAGAAAGAGAGTATCCAAATTAACAGAATCAGAAACAAAAAGGGGAACAAAACAACTGACACAGAGGAAACCCAGTGAATCTTAAAGACATACTTTTAAAATCTGTACTCCACCCAACTGGAAATTTCAAAAGAAATTAACAATTTTTTGATAGATACCACTTACCAAAGTTAAATTGAAATCAGATAAACAATTTAAGTAACCCCTAGTGAAACAGAAGCAGTCGTTAAAAGTCTCCCAACCAAAAAAAGTCCAGTCTTTTTAGTGTAGAATTCTACCAGACTCCTAAAGAAGAGCTAATACTTCTCAAATTATTCCATAAACTAGAAACAGAAGGAAGATTGCAAAATTCACTTTAGGATGCCACAGTCACTTAGATACCCAAACCATACAAAGATTCAAAAAAGAAAGAATTACAGACCAATTTCCCTCATGAAAATTGATGCAAAACTACTCAATAAAAAAACTCATAAATCAAATCCAAGAACACATCAAAAAGATCATTTACCACAATCCCAGAGATGCAGGGATAGTTTAACATGTGAAAATCTATCCATGTGATCCACCATCTAGATAAACTGAAAGAAAAAACTCACATGATTATTCAATTAGATGCTTAAAAAACCTTTGACAAAATCCAACACTCTTTCATGATAAAAGTCTTGGAGAGATCAGGAACACATGGGACATACCTAAACATAATAAAGGCAATTTACAGCAAATCTATAGCCAACATCAAATTAAATGGAGAGAAATTCAAAGGAATTCCACTAAAATAAGGAACAAGAGAAGGTTCCCTACTCTCTCCATATCCATTCAATGTAATACTTGAAGATCTAGTTAAAGCAATAAGACCACTGAAGGAGATCAAGAAGATACAATTTGGAAAGGAAGTCAAGAATCTCTATTTGCAGATGATATGAAAGTATACATAAACGATCCCAAAAATCCTATCAGGAAACTCATACAGCTGAGAAATACCTTCAGCAAAGTGACTGAATACAAGAGTAACAACAACAAAAAAAAAATCAGTAGCCCTCCTATATACAAATGACAAATAGGCTGAGAAAGAAATCAAGAAAACAACATTTTTCACAATAGCCCCAAATAACATAAAAAATATTGGGATAACTTTAACCATGCTAGTGAAAAACCTGTATGACAAGAACTTCAAAAAAGATATCAGAAGATGGAAAGATCTCCCGTGCTCATGGATTGGTAGGATTAACATAGTAAAAATGACCATCTTACCAAGAGCAATCTTCAGATTCAAAGCAACTCCCATCAAGATCTCAACATAATTCTTCGCAGACCTAGAAAGAACAATACTCAACTTTATATGGAAAACAAAAAACCCAGTGTAGTTAAAACAGTTCCATACCATAGAGAACTTCTGGAGGTAGCATCATTCCTGCTTTCAAACTGTACTACAGAGCTATATATAATGTATATAATAATATAACATATATATATATATATATATATATATGTATGTATGAACCACATGGCACTGACATAAAAACAGGTTGATATCCCTGGAGGCCTGCACTTTTCTAAAGAGAAAGAAGGAGGAATGGATCTGGGGGAGAGTGAATGTAGTGGTGGTGGTGGTGGTGGTGGTGGGGTACTGGGAGGAGAGAAGGGAGGGGAAACTGAGGTCGGGATGTAATATATGAGAAAAAAAATAAATAAAAACACACGAGCCATGACTTAAAAAAAAAAGTGTATGTGTGTGTTTGTGTATGTCCCAGTACACCAAGACCCTTCACCCACTCTGAATGAAGTCTTGGTGAAGCAGGAAAGGAGTTTCTTCAACACAGCTGTGCTGGGAAGGGAAATAGAGACCAATTATCTTCAGTCCTGTCCTTGAGGCATTGGTAATGGTGCTTGCATCACATGGTGGGGGTGGGGGGAGAACGAAAGCCTGGTGCTAGCTGGAACAAGCCTGCGTGGTCAGTAGTCTCTGTGGGACTAAGGTCTGTTATCTTTCTCTCTATCAGCAGCTGTGTTGAGTGCTGCCTGGAAGTTAGTTTTGATATCCGGCCACATGGCGCTCCTTGATCAGGGCTGTTGTTTCTGAGGTCCTAGGTGAGTGTAGGAGAGAATGACTCACAGGATGAGTAAATCAGGAAGGGAAAGCAGCGCTATGAGAGCAACAACTTGTTCCTCTCTTTGGGTTAGGACACTGACTAGAAGCATCTATACTTTGTTTGGGTGGTTTAGAACTGGGCGTTGTAAAAGACAGTAGTTGGTAATCTATTGATTATGACTTTAGCCATGAAGGGAGAGGATTACCAGTTTCAGGTGAATACTATGAACTAGTAAACACCTGATGTGCACAGATGGGCAGGGATTTCAGTTTTGTTTGCTTATTGTTTTTTCTGCTGATAGTGTTTCCCATAGCCCAGACTGGTCTCAGGTTCATTCAGCAAAGGCTGACCTTGAACTTCCGGTCCTCCTGCATCCTTTACCTCCAAAATCCCTGGAATGAGAGGCCTGAACCACCGCGTTGTGTTTGTGCAGTGCTGGGGAAGAAACCAAAGACTTTCTGCATATTAGGCAAGCGCCATGCTAACCAAGCTGCACCCCAGCCTCTGTCCCAAGTGAAAAGTCAGCGCTTTTAGGAGAATCAGCCACCAAACTTCTGTTACAGACTGCTGCACCCGGTATACACTGAAAACATCCTAAGTTTGAAAACATGTTGAATACATTAGTACACTGATGTTATGCTTAGCCTACTCTTCCTTGAATGTGCTCAAAATGTTCAGAATAAAAATACAACTGTGCGAAGCCACATAGGATAAAAGCCCCACTGTTAAATGAAGCATTGAGTGTCTATGGAAGATATTAAATGAGGTAGTATGCCCTGTAGGGCACAGTATGGGCAGTTTCCTCTTGGGATCACCTGGCTGAATGCCACTTCTCAGCATCTCTTGAGACCACGTGGCACTTCCATTGCTAGCTTGAGGAAAGGTGAAAACTCCAGATCCATTGCAAAGAGGGGAATGAGGTGAGGTGTGGTGGCTGGTGGCTGTGGTTTGCTAAAAAGTTCTCTTTTTAGCTGTATGGGATCTTTTATGTGAATGAAGTATTTTCATTTCTAGTCATTCAATGCAAAATTTCTGTTAATTTGTAACAGCTAAGAATTATATGATTCTTTTGTTCATCAAATGTGCTGTAATATGTCTTTTAAAACATATATCTTGGGGCTTCAGAGGAGATGTCTCAGCAGATAAGAGAACATATTGTTCTTGCCAAGGACTCAAGTTTTGTTCCCAGCAATCAAACTGGACAGTTCACACACTGCCTGTAACCCTAGCCCTTAGGATCTGATTGTAGTGGAGCAGCAGGGCTGCGTCCCGCCACCCGGTTAGCTTTACCCGAAATAATTACATGGAAACTGTATTCTTTTAAACACTGCCTGGCCCATTAGTTCCAGCCTCTTATTGGCTAATTCTCACATTTGCTTTAACCCATTTCTAATAATGTGTATAATACCACAAGGTGGCTTACCAGGAAAGATCTTAACCTGCATCTGTCTGGAGTGGGAGAATCATGGCGACTGACTGACTTGGCTTTCTCTCTCCTAGCATTCTGTTCTGTTTTCTCCACCTACCTAATTTTCTGTCCTATCAAAGGTCAAGCAGTTTCTTTATTAATTAACCAATGAAAGCAACAGATAGATACAAGACCCACCTCCATCATCTGATGACATTTTCTGGCCTCTGCAGCCACCCGCACATATGCATAGATATGAGCATATCTATATCTATATATGTATGTATGACTCATATATATGTATATATATGTATATGACTCATATATATGAGTCTATGTTTTAAAGCTTTTGCTACATGGAGCTTTTATTTCTTGGTTGGGTTTTTCTTTGGGGGTGTATTATGAACATGATCTTATTCTCCCTGACTTCTTTCTTAGCATGTTTTCTGTTTCTTTGTTTTATTTATTTTTCAATAAGGAAGCTATTGAACTGGATATCTTATCTTTGTACCTGCCACTTTGCCGAAAGTGCTTGTCAGCTTAGGAAGTTTTCTGGTGGAGCCTTTGGTACTTCGTGCACATAATGTCATTTGCAAACAGGACACTTGAATTCTTCCTTTCCTGTTTATATGATACTTTATCCTTGGTTGTTTTATTACTCTAGCTAGGACTTCCGGCACAACACTGAACAGGAGTGCCGAGAGTGAATGACTTGCCTTGTTCCTCGTCTTAGTGGAAGTATTTGAGTTTTCCTTCATTCAGTGACAGCTGTATGTTTATCATACACAGACTTTATACACAGCGTTTCCTTCACTCCTAGTCTTGCCAGGTTTTTTTTTTTTTTTTTATCATGAAGTAACGTTGGATTTTGAAAAGGTCTTTTCCTTCATGGCGACATCTCAAGGAATCTCTCCTGTTTCTTTTTACCAACTTCCTGTCCCCCTTTCATGCTTCCCTGTACTCCATAGCATTCTTATATTACAGCAGACTAGGTAATTCTGTGAACACTGAAATTTGTTTAGTCCCTGATTCTGAATTATTCCATTACAGAAGACATTGAGAAGAGGGGTGTCAACTCATCCTTTTTCCAGGAGCCCACTCGCATGATAACTGATCCAGTCCTGAAATAATAGATTTAATCTTTCATTAGGTCAGAATCCTCCTGACCAAATCATTGCTTGAGACTCTCACCTCCCAACATGAACGTGGAGAGATACATTCCGACCAACAGCACCTACCACATCTATCTATCTGCTTTCGATAGTTTCCTGATTTGCTTCTAGGTAAGCAGCATTGGTCATGTTGAGGGCTGACTTCCCAGCACTTCCGGAAGTGTCTTATACACATTAGGTGGCCGGTGAATACCTGATGACTGCATAGAGACCACAAGACCATTTCCTCCTCACACCGCTCAGTGTTTGTTTCAGGGTTAGCAATGTTTTCCTCTAACTGGCTAGAGAGTAACTAATTTTAGCATCGTGGCTGCACAGTTCCGAGCATGCAGTATGAAAGTGGTCACAGACAATAATTAAAGGAGCTGGTGTGCCCATGTTCCATTAAATCTTTATTTATTAAAAACTACCCACAGTCTATATTGAGACTTTGGGTTATATTTTGTAGATCCTGGTTTGTGATGGTTAATTTCTGTTGCCAGCTTGGCTGGTTTTTGGAGTCAACTAGAAGTCTCAACTCTGTGTGTCTTTGATTTCCAGAAAGGTTTAACTGCAGAGGGAAGGCCTATTACAAATGTGCATGCCCATTGTATGAAGGAGAGCCCCAGACTTGATGAAGAGAGGAAAAGGAGGAAGCCAGATGAACCCCAGAATTCATTCCTCTCTACGTCATGGTTACAAACTCAAAGCGACCAGCCTGCTCTTGCTCTCAGGCATGCTTTCCCTGCTGAACTGTCACCCCTCAAACTGAGCCAGAAGAACCCCTCTTAAGTTGCTTTTGTTCCAGCAGCAAGAACACTGCGGTGTAGATCAACCTGACTGCACACTTGCTTGTTCCCATAACGCAAGCATTCTGTTCCCCCATCCTCTTCAGCGTGGTCAACATGGCATCCTATGCCAGGTTACTCAGCCTCGGGAAAGCTGAGTGTACCCTCAAAAGCCCGTAAGAACGAACATCGTAGGGTTCAGCCTTTCACTGGCTGATATCAAATGGCAGTTTTCTCTCCTAGAGTCTTTAGAACTCCTGCCTCAAAGCTTGTCTTTAATCATGCCCCACAATCCCTAAATATTCCAAACATGGTTTTCCTCATGGTCAGTGTGGTCTCAGAACAATAACTTCAGTGTTAGAGGCTGGTTATTCCCAAGTCAGCCACAATGAAAGGCAATCCCAAAGCAGTTATTTCTGTTGCTTCGGCTGTCATTCTGGCCCCCACTAGGAGGAATGCTCACTCATTCATTCATTCACTCAACAAATAGCAACTCAAGAGCAGAGTCACACATGCTCTCATATCAGTTATTCTCAACAAGTGTGTATAAAAACAAAACAAAACAGACATGCGAGTGTGATACATGTCTAGCGATCAGGAGGCGAAGACAAGAAGCTTAAGCGTTTGAGGCCAGCCTGGGCTATACAGTGATTTCTATGCCAGCCCATGCTAATTCATGAGATCATGTCAAAATAAAACAAGAGAACTCACCGCCCACCCCCCCCAAATCCTTCAGCCAGGAGACTTTATGTAAATAGAATAGAAAAAAGTCAATCTTTTTTTATTTTGAACTTTGAACTATTTTGCTACCAAAGATGATGCTAGAGAGAAAATTTGACACATGAAAATGAGGGCCTATGGGTTTTGTGTTGGCTGTTCTCTACCTCTTTCTGTCCGGGCTGCGAAGTTCACTGATTCTCAGATCTGCAATTCATAGTGCATGCAGCCAGGAGTTTGTTGGCTGAACGCCAGGCCGGCTGAAATAGCAACCTTTTGACCATAACTTCTGGGGGGAAAGGAGCCCTCTCTGCAATCATCGCTCATGAAACTTCTGGAATGTGTTTGCACAAAGGGTCCATTGAGAGTCGACAGGTCCGCTACAGCCGTTCCTTTATTTCTATGGAGGAAGCATCAGCAAATGCAGCCATCAGATTCTTCCATGTCTGCACAGGGAGGGGTTCAAAGGCTTTGTGGGCCTTGAGTAATCAGCAGCTCAGGCTTCCCCTATGGGTGGAGGTCCTGGGGAAAAAGTCAAACCCGTCAAACCCCTGAGTCAGGGTAAAGCCTGCCAGCTGAGACAACTTACTGAGCTATGCGGGGCCTCCCTGTCCTTGCCCGGAACAAGCAGACAAGAGGAGAAAAGAGCCTCGTAGGGACAGCAGCCCTCCAACACAGCAATGCCGGTCACTGTAGTTTCATGAAAACAGCAAGGGTCCTGTAGCAGTCTTATGAGAAAAACCCCCTCCCCGCTGGCCTCCTACAGTCTTCCTCATAGCTGTGTGTTCACAGAAACACCAACTTCATTTGCCCTTTTCTTGAGTGTGATCCTTTCAAAGGGGAAGCAGGTCCCAGAGGCAGAATAGATCAAAGTGAGCCAAGCTAAAACAGATGTGGCGTTGCAAAGGCTTTCTCTTGCTCTGTGGGGGAGAAACAGAGTAGCTCGGGAAAAGAGATGAAAATGCAGCTACTGTCCCAGCCCGGGGCTCAGGGATTTTTGTAAGAACAGAATGGTAACAATGAGGACTGTTGGTTGGGGCCTTTTGGTGTGCTGGGCTCCTGGCAGGAGTGCATGTGCTCTCTCATTGTACATCCAAGCTGAGAATGTTAAGAAACCACTGGTTTCCTTCCTTAGAGGTGAGAACTTGGAGGTGCAGGAGGGTAAGGACCTTGATAAGAAACTCAGACTAGAGCAGATATTCTTCAACTCCACATCCTCTTCTTTCCACTAGATGGTTTAAAAGGAAAACTTAGGTCTGTCTAGCCCTTCTGTTTCGTGGATTCCAAGCTTGGATTTCTACAAAGCCATTTCAGTGCATAGTGCCTCTAGTCTGGATGGGTATTTCTGGGGAGGAGTGCTGAGTTTGGATTAAAATACTTCTTTACTGGGTGTAGCAAGTGAGTATAGTCTCAGACACCTGATGAAGTTCTGTTTTCCTCCTGGCTTGCCAACTCGGCCTATTGGCTTATTTATTTTTCTTCCTAACCCTAGCATAAGGCAACTAACAAAACACCCACCTTAGCTTGAAATTCAAAGAGGGAATTACTCATCGAAGCAGAGTAACACTGAGTTTTATTCAAAACAAAACAGACCGTAACTACACAACCCAGGGAAATGGAGCGCTCCGTGGAAACTTTGAAGCCGTCTCTAGCAGAAGAAGGACGGAGAGCAAGTGGGCAAGAAAGCTCTCCTTGGAGTTCGGAAGGCAGGAGCCGTGGCTCTTCCACTGTCAGGAAAAGATGACGGTGGTTTTGTTAGCAGCAAGGTCATCATTGCCTTGCTTCTAATAGCTGAGGAATTAGGAAATGACAGCATGTCAGATTTTGAAAATTCTGCCCAAAGATGAGACAATCATCTCTCAAGCAGTGCAGGCCGGCTCGGCAGGCTATTGTCTCATCCATGTGGGATAGCTTTTTGTGTGTGGGGGGTACCAATTCACACCTTTCATATCACAGAATTTCTTTCTTACTAGACCTGAGAACCGAGCCCTGGGCCCTGTGCTTGTAAGCATGTGCCTACCTCCGAGTTAAATCCTCAAACTGGTCTTTTTCAATTATAGTTTTTGAGTGGCTAATTTTGTAGTTGGATTACTTCCGGGTGTATGGTTCCATTCATTCACGGTTCCACACATCCTCTGAATATAAGCTTCAACAGTTCCGGTTTCCTTGAGAGCCTCACCCACCATGGGTGTTCATAGACTATACTGGGTTTGTCTTGGTTGCATCTTTATATTTACAAAGTTTGTTGTTTGTTTCTTATCTTTTTCTATTGCTTGAGATAAAGGCTTGTTTTGCTTTTGCAACTTGATAGCTGTGCTAATCTCCTTTATTAAATATCTGACCCTTTCCCTTTTTGAGTTGAAGTTATACTTTTGTCAAGTGTTAGATTTTCATAGATGCTGAGCTGTCTTTCTGGGTTCCACAAATCTGCTCTATTCATCCTACTGCAGGAGCTTTAAGTGCTTTTTCATGTATTACTGGTTCTTTGTGTATTTATTCATTCACAATGATCTTAAGAATCTTACCAATGTTTGCAGAAGGATGACTGCTGAGTCCGGTAGGTCTCCTGCCTGGACCCTGGGCCTGTGGATATTATTGACAAGACAGAAAGGATCGTGTGGGTGTGGTTAAAGCAAACCAACTTGAGGCGGAAAGGTTATTGAGAATGGCTCGGTGGGTCTGATGTGATGATGTAATGGTCCTGACACAAAGCACACAGGAGGAGTCAGAGGAAGAGGAGAAATTAAGATTGAAGTCAGAGGGAGAGGCACAGGCCCAGAAATCTGTGCTGGAAACTGGAACAAAGAAAAAAAAGTAAAAGAAAGAAACGTCTCCTCTCCCAAAGAGCCAGGATCGTTGATGCCTTCATGGTAGCCGGGTTTATCAGTCAGTGTTCTGTTACTAAAACAGAAAGTCGGAAACAATCAACTTACAAGGAAGAAAGGTTTGTTTTGATTTACAGTTTCAAGGTTTCAGTTCCTGTTCTGTGGGTTCTGTTGTTTTGGGTTAATGAGCAGGCAGTGTATCACCTTGCCAGCAGGGGAGAGACAGTTATTGATTTCACGGCAGCCAAGAAGCAAACTAAGAAAGACTAAGATTTAATGTGTATTTTATTAAAGCCCCTCTGTTTATGTGTAGGGGTCTTTTGCCTGTGTGTTTATTGGTGTGCCATGTAGGCACAGTGCCAACAGGGGACAAAAGAGGGCAAGTGGGTGCTGAGAATTGAACCCAGGTCCTTTGGAAGAGCAGCAGTGCTCTTAACTGCTCAGCTATTTCTCCAGCTCCGAGATTTAATATTTTATCAGTAGTGTTTGTTCAGATATTTAATGTATAATGCACAGGGAATAATAATACATAGCAGTGATTTCAGAGACTGTGCCCCATGCTGCACTGGCACCCTCACAGCATCTCCTCAGAATCCCAGATGAAGGAGCAGGCAGTCGCTACCCGTGTGGCTAGAGATGCGGCCCCTGGGCTACCCTCTCATGTCTCAAGGCCAGAGTGCATGCTGGGACTGCAGGCCTGCACATCCACTCCAAGAATGCAGGAATCCCTGAAAGAGCAGTAGGGGCTTATTCTTCCTTAGTTTCCCAGAAAACCCTAGGAGGAAACTCCTACTTCAAATTTTTCCTTGGGACAAGTTTTTGGGTTTTGTTAGTTAGGGTATACCTCAACCCCTAGGTGTCAGTTTTAAGAATGCCAGAAAAAGCCAGGCATGGTGGTTCGCACCATGAATCCCAGCACCCAGGAGATAGAGACAGGTGGGTCTCTGTGAGGTCGAGATCAGCCTACATTTCGAGTTCCAGACAGCAGTAGTATATAGTGGGACCCTGCCTTAAACAAGCAAAAGGAGAACAGAAACACACACACACATGCACACACATGTACACACACACATATACACACACAAACACACGTGCGTGTGTGCGTGTGGTAGGGGGTGGGGGAACCAGACAGGCAGAGACAGAGAGAGACACTATAATGTAACCCTAGTTAGTCTTACTAAATAAAAGCCTGGAGTCAGATATCAGGGGGTTAAAACTGAAGTTTGAAGGTATAACAGAAAAACCAATATATGTCTGTTTATTTTTATACATTTTAAATTAAAATATAATTACATAGTTTCCCCTTTCCCTTTCCACCCTCCAGCCCTTCCCATGTCTCCTTCATCCAGTCTCTCCCCTCTCCCCCTTCCCACTCTCCAAGCGAGAGCCTTAGGACTTTTTGTTTCCAGGAAGAAGGGCGCACATGTCAACACTTCAGAGGTGATATTTACTTTTTAAAAGGGGAGGAAAACTTTCTCATGGTAATGAATGGGAAAGTTGACATGGTCCTTTTCTGGCCCCACCCGTGTCTATTTACCGTAGGGCTTGTCTGTGGTGGCAATGTGGGAAGAGCTTTTGGTCCCGTTTACACTGGGTGAGACTTTCCCTCCTCCGCCCGTGTGCCACTCACCGTGAGCACTGCTTGGGAGGGACTTGTGCATGGATGGGGTCTGTTGAACATCCTGCCCGCGCTGCGGAAGCACTTGTGTCCTGGAACACAGAAACAGAAAAGGAGGCTACACATTCACATACGCTCCTCTCTCTGTGGCTTGGGGGGATATTTTGTTTGTACTTTAACACATAAAGCTTGCCTGAAGATCAGAGTGCGGAGCTAGCCACACTAGTCAGCCATAGAGGCCCGGTAGTGGTGCCACATGCCTATAATCCCAGCACTCAGGAGACAGAGGCAGGTGATCTCTGTGGGTTTAAGGCCAGCCTGCGCTACCAATCTAAAAGAGAAACAGAGCCAAGCAGTGGTAGCTCACACCTTTAATCCCAGCAGTAGTGAGGTGAAGACAGGAAGTGATATGGCTGGACAGAGAGAGGAATATAAGAGGAATATGAAAAGACAGGAGCTCAGTTTTCAGTCTGATGTTTCATAAAGACAGCATTCAGTCTGAGGCTTGTCGAGACAGGATGCTCTTCAGTTTGAGCTTTTGGAGAGGCAAGAACTCTAGTGGCTGACTGCTTGCTTCTCTGATCCTTCAGCTTCCACCCCTGATATCTGACTCTGGGTTTTTATTTAATAAGATAACCAGGATTGCACTACAGTGTCTCTGTCTCTGCCTGCCTGTCTGCCCCCTCCTGGGTGTGTGTTCCTGTTCTCTTTTGTTTGTTTAAGGCAGGGCTCCACTATATACTGTTGCTGGCCTGGAACTCAAAATGTAGGCTGGCCTCGACCTCATAGAGACCCACCTGTCTCTGCCTCCTGGGTGCTGGGATTAATGGTGCGAATCACCATGCCCGGCTTTTTCTGGCATTCTTAAAACTGACACCTAGGCGTTGAGGGTAGAACTCAATGGTTCAGTATCGTCTTAGCATGGGTGAGGTTCTGGGTTCCGTTCCCAGCACATAAAGCAAACAATCTGGCAATGCTGTGTCTAGATGAGTGGATCTTTCCTAAAAATGCGGACATTCTTTCAGTAAAGCACAGAACATTGCCTGAAATCTGTACGTTAGAGGGAAACAGCTTGGTAGGTGCTAGCACTTGAATTGTTTCCTGGATCCCATAATGGAAAGAGAGATCAACTCCAGAAAATTTTCTTTGACATGTGTGTCTGAGTGTTCTCTCTCTCTCTCTCTCTCTCTCTCTCTCTCTCTCTCTCTCACACACACACACACACACACACACACACACACTAATAATAATAAATAATAACAACAAAACTTATTTATAAAAAGGATCTGTAATTAACATAGCTACTAGACCAGGTTTTTTCTTTTGGGCCATCAACCAACTACCAAATCATGACACAAAGACTTATTAGTTCTGAATGCTCCCCCTAGCTTAGGCTCATTTCTGGCTAGCTCTTTTCACCTAAATTAACCTGTTTCTCTTTATCCTCTTTTTGCCACAGGACTTCACATTTCTTCCTTCCGTACACCTTACTTTCACTGTTTCTCCTGTCTGGCTGGCTGACTGCTAGGCTTGGGGACCTGGACATCTACCTTCTTCTCTCTTCCTCCTCCTTCTTTAGTTCCTTTCCTGCCTAGATTTCTCCTATTTATTTCTCTGCCTGCCAATCCCGCCTATTCTTTCTTTGCCTAGCTTTTGGCTGTTCAGCTCTTTATTAGACCAATCAGGTGCTTGGGTAGGCAAGGTGAAACAAATGTAACACATGTTTACATAATTAAACAAATGTAGCATAAACAAATGAAACAATCTTTACACAGTTAATGTAATATTCCACAGCATAAACAGATATAATGCAATTTTGCCTGTTAAAATAATATTCCACAACAGGTTACACCATAACATACAGATTCTCAGACCCTGTCCCAATGCTACCCTTCAGTTACTACTGCAGCATATAATTTCCTTGAGAATTTCCTGTTGTATTACATTGTCAATTTCTTTAGCTTCCTGCATTGTGCAATTAGTTCCTGGCCAGACCTAGGCTGTCAACACCCCCAAGTGTGCCCCCAATAAGCCCATCATTGGAATATTAGTGCAAAAATGCTGTCTGAAGGAAATGAAGCAGTTAGGGAAATAACTATATTGCTGCATCCCATGTGAAGTGTATAGTCTGCAGACATTACAGCTGTTCCCAAAGGCTTGGTCTTACACATATATGCGGTGCGCAACTCTGCCAGCAGAGAAGACGACCACAACAGGATTCTTCTTGGAACGTACTTTATTGGAGCGCAGAAGACTGAAGATAAGATGGAGGCGAAAAGACCTCGAGCCCGACCGCGCGGGGGAATATATACAGTGCCTGGTCCGCCTATGATGTGTCATTGCTTGATTGGCTCGGCCCACACTGATGCGATCGCGTGAGCAAGATGCGTGAGCATAGGTGGAATTCAAATGACTCTTGGGCCGGTGACGAGCGTGCACAGAAGTTGTTTACCACTAGGGACAACAAGCAAATGGCGGCAACGGGCTTAGTGCCAGACCCTGAGAACATGACAGCTGACAGCGCCATGGCGCGCAGAGCACCTGGCGCGCAGAGCGCCGTGGCGCGCTACACATGTAGAATATGCAGAACTATTCAAGCCTATTAATGGAACCCTTTCCCCTAAAGGAAATATTAGCACATCACAGTCATATTATCCTCACACGACCAGAATACTACGAGAAGGCCATAGAGAATTTCACAGCAAAAGCAAAGTTAAAGTCTCTCTATATATTAACCACAAATTCTGATGGCAAGACTAATTTTATTTCATCCATTGCAGGACACAAGCGTCCAGTTTACCCCATCCAATGGCATTCTGAGAAAGCACTCTTTGAGTGGAAGTGATTGACAGGCATTTCCCATACAACAAATGTTGTGAAGGTTGAATTTTACTTAGCAGAGTTTTTTTTTTTTTCTTTCGTAGAGCCCGAGAAACAGTTATCATTATGAGTTCAAAGTTGAGGATATGGAATGCCTGGTTTATCAGTTCTATCCAGTTTATACTAGAAATACCATTTCAGCCATGTTGCATGTTTGACTGAAAGTTTTCAATATGTTAACAGCAATTTTGAATAATTCATCCATTGAGTTGCCTGCTCATGGCAAAATGAGAAAGCCACACAGGTTCCTTTTTTGTGTGCCTTGCTCTGTGTCTTTATTTCGTACATGATGATTTTTAACAGATTTGATCATTTGACAGGAAGAAAGATAAATAATCATAGGGTTTCTCATGGAAAAGTCTTCTTGTATCTAAAGATTAGAAAAATATGAATAAAAAATAGTTTCTAAAAATTTCCTTGCCTTTCCGAGTTTGATGCTGTATTAGGGACCTTTGAGAATTGCAACTACACACAGTGTGAATTTGTGATATGTTTGCATATTGTATACATATTCATACATGTATGCATTTATTAAATTGGCCTGTAAGATAACAGATTACAAAGTCCCACAGTGAAACTGCAAGTTAGGGGCTAGAATGCCAAGTGGTGGCTCAGTCTCAGAATTACCTAAGCCTCAGAAGGAGAAGGGAGAGACTACCCTCTTCTGCACTCTTCCATCAGAGCTCCAGGACAATTTGATTATCTCACCCACATGAGCAGATCTGCCTGACTCAAGCGCAGTCTTCCCTGCAAGCACTCTCATAGATGAAACCAGAAGAGCCTTATTAGCTTTGTAGGCTCCCCAAAATCCAGTCAAAATGATGCCCAAAGTCAACACCCAACGCAGTTTTACCGATTACAGACCTGTGGTTTGGAGAAACTGGTCTGCTCTTTCTATTCCTCCCTTATGAGGAGGTCTCACTTAAATGTCCCCAGCACTCTGGTCACTTGATTAAAGGCTGCCTGCTATGCACCCTGCTCCAATAGGAAACTAATCTTTTTATAGCTGCTCTAATTGCAGATTTTTTGCTATAAATATATCTTGTGGGGTCTATCAAGTTTCTATTTCTTTTTGCGTTTATGTTGCCACGGGCTTTTTGTCTATCCAGACAACCCTAAGACATCGCAGTGCTCATCTGTTTGATGCTGAAACTAGTTCCTGTGTCTTTTTGCTGTGCCTCCCATCAGTGCCTTGCTTTTGAGTACATTCTTTGCTCCTTGCCTCAGGCTTGGCATTCTTCTCCAAACACGCTGACTCTTTTGTGGAGAACCAGATCATCTGAGTTAGGGTTCCTATGGCTGTGGAACACCATGGCTGAAAAGCAAGTTGGATAGAAAAGAGTTTATTTTGACTTAAACTTCTACATTGTTATTCATCATTGAAGGGAGTCAGGGCAGGAACTCAATCAGGGCAGAAATCTGGAGGCAGAAGCTGATGCAGAAGCCAGGGAAGGTTGTTGCTTATTGGCTTGCTTCCCCTGGCTTGCTCAGCCTGCTTTCTTACAGAACCCAGGACCACCATCCCAGCAATGGCACCACCTACAATGGGCTGGACCCTCCTACATTGATCCAGCCTAAGAGCGCGATCTCATGGAGGCCTTTCCTTGACTGAGGCTCCTTCCTCTCTGATGACTCTAACTTATGTCAAGTTGACACAAAACCGGCCAGTACACATATTTTGTAGAAGATAAAAATAAGGCGTGCTCGCTGCTATTAGAGTTTCTTTTACTCTAGACAAAGCTGGAGAGAGCTAGCTATACCCAGGTTTACACTTCTGTGTACACACGTGTGTATTTATATGTACATGGCACATGCATTTTTACATTTTTTGATCTTTCTATGCTGGTTAATCTTCATGACCACCTTGGTTAGAAGGAGCCACACCCCTGGAAGTGTCAGCGAAGACGTTTCTAGAGAACTACCTGAAAATGGAGAAAGACCCTCTCTGAATGTGAGTGGTACCATCGTCATGGGCTGGGTGCCCAGATGAACTAGAAGGGGGAAAGGAGGAGAAAGCTGAGTGAGTGCAGAAATTCTTTTTTGCTCTTTGATTGGCTGTGAGGTAACTGCTCTCCTCCACCACACCTCCCCATCACTGTGAACCGACTCCTCTGAATCAGTGAGCCGAAGCAGGTGGAGTGGATTTGAGACCAGACAGACCTTGTCTCTACAAGCAACACGCAGAGATCCCAGAAAAGATATCAGAAAATAAAATGCAGAGCCTCTCAAAGGTGGAAGTGAGCATAAAGGTTGGAGAAAGTGGGGTTACTGCCAGGGGCGTCACACAGAAGTGGTAGCCTGAGTGACACCGGAAGTGGTCAGCGTGAGTGACACCAGGTCTATGAGGTGGATGTTGGAAACGGCTGACTCATGACCTGCTTCCACTTGGCCGGTGGGGGACTGTCAAACTGGAGCCAGCCTTTGTGGACTAATGCCATCTGAACCCGATGAGTCTTTAGTCCAACATTTCCTGATTTTGAAGAGCAAATCTTAAAGAGAACAAAACATTTCATATCCCTCATATTTACTGTTAAAGACAGCAGCTTGAATATTTGAATGTTTTTTTTTCATTTCTTCACTAAAATGAGAGTAAATGATTTTTTTTTTCCTGAAAACCCATAACTACAAAGAGACTGTGAGCGGAGGAAATTCAAAGAACAACTCGGAGTATTAGTAAAAGATATGTGACTATGTACTGGCCCAGTGAACTGAAGCCCAAGCTGGCAGTGATGGGGAGTGAGCCCCCTGTTGGTTTGCACACAGAAGCAAGAGCAGCATGCCCGGGACTCAGTGTTCCCAGGACTCTCTACAATAAGTGCAAGTGGGCAGACAAGGGGGAGGCCTCTTTTCAAAGCTCCTTCTTAAGGTCTTTGGTAGATCTTCCTGCCTCACCCTTTGTACAGAGAGGAGGTTCAGCCTCAGAGCCGTGCTGCAGTGTACCCACGCCTTTCGAGGGCATGCTGTGTGACGACCATTCTCAAATGGGGTATGCTGTAACGGGAAAGAGATGCTGGGTCGCACAGGTTCAATTAGAAGCAGAGTACACAATATCCTGGTCTGCAGGATGAATGAGCAGGTAAAAGCCGCTGCTACCAAGCCTGATTACCTGAGCTTGATTCTTGGACCTACACGGTAGGAGAGAGAGCAAACTCCTAAAAGTTCTCTTCTGACCTCCATGTGTGTGCGCATCTTCTCTCTGGTAGTTTGAATGGGATTGGCCTGTAATCTCATAGGAAGTGGCACTATTAGGAGGTGTGGCTTCGTTGGAGTAGGTGTGGCTTCGTTGGTGAAAGTATGTCACTGTGGGGGCAGGATTTTAGGTTTCCTATGCTCAGGTTACCACCCAGTATGTCAATAGACATACATGCAAGATGTAAGACTCTAAGCTACTACTCCAATTCCAGGTATGCCTATACACCACTATGTTCCCAACCATGATGACAATGGACTGAACCTCTAAAACTGTAAGTGAGCCACCCCAATTAAATGTTTTACTTAATGAGTTGCTGGGGTCGTGGTGTCTCTTCACAGCAATAAAAATCCTAAAATTCTCTCTCTCTCTCTCTCTCTCTCTCTCTCTCACACACACACACACACACACACACACACACGCACGCACGCACACATAACTGTAATAAAAATTTAAAAGATAAGATATTATGGAAATTCAAAAATATTGTCACTATGGTTAGGCATGCTGGTCAGTACAGAGCATTTGAACATTTGAACTCAGGCTTCTTTCTACTCAGTATGCCCTAGGGTCAATCCTCAGTACTGTAGCCAAGAAACAAACAACTAAAATACTGATTAAAAACAAATAAATAAAATACTGGGGAAGAGGCAGAAATCTTTAAGAAATAAATTAATTAAAAAAAAGAAAAAAATTAAAATAAAATACTGATTTTATGTTGTACCATTATTAATTTTGGTCAGCTGAACTGGGTAAAACATGACTACAATTAGCTTCTATTTATTTTTAGTTTTAATTTATAGATGGAAGTCTCAAGTAGCCAGGTTGACCTTTGTTGTGGAATATTATTATTTTCTGTTTAGCTTTGGAACCTGTTCTGGAACTAGCTCTGTAGACCAGGCTGGCCTCGAACTCATAGAGATCCACCTGCCTCTGCCTCCTGAGTGTTGGGATTAAAGGTGTGCACCTAGTATGAAATATTATTTTAACTGGGTAAAGATGTGTTACATTTGTTTTAAAAATGTAAGGATGTGTGCTTAATTATGTAAAGATGCTTTGCATTTATTTCTCCTTGCTTGCCTAAGGCAACTGACTGGTCTAATAATTGCCAATAGCTAGGCAGAAGAAAGGATAGGAGGGGGCTGGTGGGCAGAGAGAATGAACAGGAGGAGAAATCTAGGCTCAAGAGAAGAGGAATGAGAGAGGAGAGAGAGAAGAGACATGACCGAGCACACACACACCTTAGAAACCAGGCAGCCTCCAGTAAGCCAGGCAGGAGAACCAGTGAAAGTAAGATATAAGAAGGAAAAAAAGTAAAAAAGCCCCAAGGCAAAAGGTAGATAAAGAGAACAGGTTAATTGAAGTTAAAAGAGCTAGCCAGAATAGAGCCTAAACCAGGCCGAGTATTCCTAACTAATAAGAAGTCTTCATGTCATGCTTTGGGAACTGTTTGGTGGCTTAAAAGAAAAAGCCTGGTACAGACCTTGGGCTAACTAGAGGGCAACCCTGGACCTGATCCTCTTGCATCTACCTCTTAAGTGCTGGAATTAGAGGTGAGTACCATACACAGTTCTTGAGGTGCGAGAAATGAACTTCAAGGCGATTGTGAACAGAGTATATCCACTGCCCTATTTTTAATTCAAATTTAAAACCACTTCTGTAGTCCATATTATATTCCCACTCGAGCATGCTGCTCTGACTAGAGTATACTGACGATTGGTGACTTAAGGGCAAGGGCATTGCTGAATGCGGGGAGGCCTAGTGAAAGCCAGAGATACTAAATCAACCCTTGTGGATTTCTGACAGCTAGGTCAAAGATGGAGATCTTCGCCTGAGGAGAAGTTAATCAGTCTAAGAAAGCCTTATTGATCTGAGGCAGACATGTCAGGCCTCGACCCTGTATCTTTGAGGTTGACTTCTGCACATGAAGTCCTGAGCTCTGTACACCCCTACTCTCTGCCTTAGTAGAATGCCCCCCTTCATCTAGTGGTCAGGCACACCAAGACACCAGTGGGCTCCTGTGCTGTGAACGACCCACACCGGCTTCCATCCCTTTCCTTCCCACTTTTCCGTTTCCCTCTCCTGAGATCACCTCGGAAGTAAATTAACTGGATGCCCTGCTTCTGGATCTATCCGGAGGGAGTCCAGGCCCACACAAGTTCTAAGTTTGGACACTTTCTAGTAAATAGTACAGCTAAGGTCACCCTACAGGGAAGCACGGCAGGTCCTTCTCAGACACTCATAAATTTTATTTTTTAAAATTTTATATTATTCTATTTTCTAGTTCTGTTGATAAACAATTCGCGCTGAAAATCTTGCATATAACATACTAACTCTTCCAAGCTTGCACATATGCGCGGCTGTCTTGTGAGCAGATCTCTGAAAGTTCTTGCATGACTGTAACTTTATAGCCATGAAATAACTGCTCCCTATGTCACCCCCCCCACTCCCTCAACTACCATCCTACCATCTGCTTCAACACCTTTGCCTATTGTTGGTGCCTCACACAGCAGAATTATCTGTATGTGTTCTGAGAATCACTTTTGCTTAACCCATAACATTTTCTTCACCCACTTGTTGGCTGATGTCACTTTTTCCATGTCTCAGCTCCTACGGAGAATATTGCAGGGGACACTGGAGTGAGGAGTCCTCTCTCAGACCTCAGATGAACGCCACGAGTGGGATCGTTGGGTCACACGACAATTGAATTTTGAATATGTTTGAAGAACCTCTACTGCCTTTCAGAATGGCTGCACAAATTCGCTTTTCTGTCTTGTGTGAACCAGAGATGGTTTTCTCCGCATCTATGCAGGCACTTGTTACCTTCTTTGCTTGGTTTGGTTGTTTTAGTGAGATGCACTCTCGTGTGGGCTTGCTGTACATTTCTCTGACGACTGCTGAATTTATTCTCATGCGCTTGCTGTTCACTTCCGTGTCTTCTCTGGAGAGTTGTCTGTTCAAGCCTGCTATCCATGTGTTACTCTGTGGTTCCCTTATGTTAGCTGCTATGCACACTGCAATGAAGCTATTTTCTCAAAGCCCAGATTCAATTCTGTTATGCAGCATTGGCTTTAGAGTCTACTCTTAGATATAAGCAGAACACCCAAACAGCCAGCCATTCGAATGACTGAAGATTCAGAGACTAACACAGTTTGAGAGATACGTTTAAGGTAATGGCAGGCTCTGGCCTCAATTCCCAGCACTGGAGCAAATGGAGGTCTAAATACACGAGTAAATGAATAAATGAATAGATAATGAAAAACTCTACATATGGCTTTTATTTCATGCTGCCTTGGTCATGGACGTAAGATGGGGCCACAGCATAGTGCTGAATGTGCAGAGCGCACATGCAGGTCTGTGCTCCTCTCACTAACAGATCACTAAAATATGGGCTACACATGTCTCAGAGTTAGTGCCTGCCATCTTCTGAGGACACAACGGGTGCCACTCGCTGTCTCCAGTGCCAACCTAAATGGGTTAAAGCCAGTCCCTGCTGGTGAAATGTGACAGCAACTCCTTCGTTGAAGAAAGCCCCACCCTTAATCACATCTTTGTTTTCCTCCTCAGTCTATGTCATATTCCAGCATCAGGAAGACCGGAAGACAACCATCTCATGATGGGAACTGAAACTGCTCACCCCACCCCCGGGAAGTAACAATTTCCCTTGCATCAGCAAATCCCCAATCACCAGACCTGATACAATGACCAATGAGAGAAGTTTGGTCAAGTCTGTTGGACTATACAACCTTCTTGCCCCGTCTTCTTCCCCTGTATAATCCTGGGGCAACTGTTAGGACCTGGAAGACAGAACTTAGATAGGTGGTCTGCTGTCCTTTCCAATGCCCGTGACACTGAAATAAATCCCTTATCACCATCACTGTTGGCATATTGGGAATAAGTGGTCAGATATGGCATTTTAGGGTTCTCCCAAGTCCTCTGGCTTAGGACTCCAGGACACAAGGAGATACATTCAAAGGAAAGAGACAGACAGAAGGGGCAATTCTATTGTGTGGTGAATGAACCTTCACAGCAGATCAAGGGAGCCAGAGTGAGCCTGAAGTAAGCAAGCTGGGAAGTCAGCTGGGTTCTGCGGAAGGAAAGGCATTCCCTCCAGAGGAAGCAGACTCCTCTGAGAGAGCTGTAGGGAGGGGCATAGGCAAAGGAATTCAAGGATGGGGCTGGAAGAGAGCCCAGCTCACTTCATGTGAGGCTTGGCTCACAGTGCTAGAAAGGGGGGATGACTTAAAGACATCAGGGTGTCATTGGCAGACTCTCAGTGACGCCGCTTACACAGCAGAATTATCTGTATGTGTTCTGAGCATCACTTGCTTAACACAGTAACATTTTCTTCACCCACTTGTTGGCTGATGTCACCTTTTCCACGTCTCAGCTCCTATGGAGAATGTTGCAGGGGACACTGGAGTGAGGAGTCCTCTCTCAGACCTCAGTTATTTCAGATGAACGCCACGAGTGGGATCGTTGAGTCACATGAAAATTGTATTTTGAATATGTTTGAAGAACCTCTACTGCCTTTCAGAATGGCTGCATGACTTCACTTTTCCATCTTGTGTCAACAGAGATGGTTTTCTCTGCACCCATGCAGCTGCTTGTTACCTTTTTCATTTGGTTTGGTTGTTTTAGTGAGATGAACTCTCATGTGGGCTTGCTGTACATTTCTCTGACGACTGCGCACACACACACACACACACACACACACACACACACAGGCCATGGTTTGCACCTCTCTCCCAGTATCTCCATGTGGCCCTGAGACTGATCAACAGCTAAGCTGAGGTCCATAGCCTCAGCTGATCCTGGTTAATGTGACTGCTTTCCCAGTTACTATATGGTCTTAGACCGGTTCCCTGGAGGATAACTCTAGAAGGCACTAGAAGGAGTCAATGGGAGAATGCTGGACTCCTTATGAGGTGAAAAACGCTAGACAAAGGCCTCATGATGTTTGTAAAACCACCAACAGGCATGAAGGATGGGACCGGGGAGGGTAGACAGAGAGATGTCGACAGGACGTCCTTTACAGACTATATACGGAGCCTGGCAGGGCCTCCTGGCTTTTCTCTTGTTAAAGGAACCACCAGACAGCTGTTGTGCCATAAAATGCTGTGAATGTCTGTGTCCAGAACACCAGACTTCACAATAAGCTCATGGGAGGGTATGTGAGCTGCTGAGCGGTGTAACCTAGACTTTTACTCCAAACCAAGTTATGGAATAGAGCTGGGTGGGGGCTGTCGGGGGCACAGAGGTCTTTTCGCCCACAGAGCACCAGGGAAACCAGGAATGTTAAACACAGGGGATATCTAATCCATGGAGGAGATAAAATGGCTACATTCCACCCACAAAGCTGAGAGAGGACATTGTTACCTGGTGACCTTTTGGTATCTGTAGGGTAGATTCCACCCAAATCCCCCAGAATGTTTATCCCAGACTCTCCCTTCCTAGACCATTATCTTTAGCTCCCAGTTAATAAAACCAATTATTAGGGGAGAGGTCATGTGTATTTTATGACCTGCTGATCTCTATGCGATCTCGGTCAGAGATCACACTAGATTATAGGCCTTTTAGCTACGGAATCCACCTCCGCAGTCACATGGAGTCACACCTTAAGCTTTAGTGTGCACCTGCAATGGGAATGGTTGTTGCCTGGAAATCTTTTTCCAGATTCTACTGTAGTAAACATATTTACAGTAAACCGCCTGGCATCAAACTCTAGAATTTCGATTCAGTTTGAATGAGTCAAACTGAGCCTGGGTTTTCTTCTTGTCTCTTAGCAGTTCATCTCTGCCTGTCATGATACCTGCAGGGACCCCATCACAGGGCACTGCCTTCAAGCTTAGCTTTGAGATGAGGTGCTGCTGGAGGAAAAGATGCAGGGTTAGAGCTAAGAAGGGTAATTTTTGTTAGACTTCATAGCCTCACAATAATTATTCTCTGGCATCGTGTTCAGTTCAATGGGTTCCCTGAGACGGTCCCACCCTCCTGACTCACCAGTCTACATCTATGGCTTTGCTCATAAACTCATTTTACTTGATTCTTTTTTTTTTTTTTTTTCTTTTTTAAGATAAGGTCTCACTACATAGCCCAAGCAGGACTGGAGCTTGCTATGTGGCTCAGGTTGGCTTTGAACTCCTGTTCTCCTCCCTCACTCCTGGGAGCCCTAGGACTCCAGGTGTACATCACTATTCTTGGCTTCAAACATTTTCTTAGTTAATTTTATTTTGTCTCTGTATCTGTCAGTGCAGGCTGGTAACATCTACCTTATACAAAATACGTTGTTTTGAAAAGATTTATTTTTATTTATGTGTGCATGTTTTGCCTACATGTATGTAAATGTTCCATGTATGCCTGGTGCCTATGGAGGCCATAAGAGGGTGCCAGATCCTCTGGGAACTGAGTTACAGGTGGTGGTATATTTGGGTGCTGGGAACTACATAGGTCTCTTCAAGAGCAGCAAGTGTTCTTAATGCTGAGTCATCTCTCTAGCTCCAGCTATAAAATTCTACAGGAGGGACCTCCACAGGTCTCTTGGGATAGCTGCCTCTCTTCCTTACTTTTGAGATGACTGACTGAGTTCATATTTCATACACAAATCTTCTCTATAAACTGTTGTCCGGCCTCACCCACAGTCCTGACAGATGAAGTGGTCCGGCCTCACCCGTGGTCCTGACAGAGGGACTGGTCCGGCCTCACCCGTGGTCCTGGCAGAGGGACTGGTCCGGCCTCACCCGTGGTCCTGACAGAGGGACTGGTCCGGCCTCACCCGTGGTCCTGGCAGAGGGACTGGTCCGGCCTCACCCGTGGTCCTGACAGAGGGACTGGTCCGGCCTCACCCGTGGTCCTGACAGAGGGACTGGTCCGGCCTCACCCGTGGTCCTGGCAGAGGGACTGGTCCGGCCTCACCCGTGGTCCTGGCAGAGGGACTGGTCTGGCCTCACCCGTGATCCTACTTTACACAAAATAGTAGACATAGTAGACCACAATCTAGTCAAGTTGTCTGCCACTTTTGTGACTCATGTTGCCCATCCTCTAATGTCTAGTAACATTCCTCATTTCTGACACTTTAATATTCCATCAAAAACATTTTGATATTCCAGTTTCCAGCAACATTCTGTTCATGATGATTATGGCTTTTCTACAATTACAGGAGTAGCTATTATCAAGTTCCTGAAAACTCAACAGCCTTTACATATCTCCTAATTCTACATTCACATTTTAGATATGTGTTATGTCTCACTGTCCTGTACTCAAATCTGTATCCGTTTGCCTAGACTGCCCTAACAAAGAGCCATAAGCTGAAAGGCTTTAAAACACACACACACACACATACACACACACACACACGAGGGAGAGAGACATAGAGAGACAGAGACACAGAAATCTATTTTGTCAAAGAGGTTAGAAATGCAAGGTAATGGTATGAATAGAGCCGTACCCATCTGGAGCTCCAGATCAAACCCTCCTCTTCTTAACTGCTGTTGCTGATTGATAACCTGCTCCTCCAATCAGTGAACCCATTTCATATGATGCTCCCCTGTCTGTTTGTGTCAAATTTCCTGGGTTATGAGGATCACATGGGATTAGGATCCACCCTAGTGATCACATTTGGAAGTCCGTTCCCAAAGGAGTCACATTATAGAAACTGGAAGGTAAAACATCTTTTCTAGGTGGGGATAATTGTCACAATATAGCACATAGCAGTAGATGGTAATAAGAGATGTGTGTAACATCCGCCAGATGAAGACAGAGAGCATTTCCAGTGTCAAAGGCTCCCTCAGCCCCTATCTTCCAATAATCCCCCAGCACAGCCCCTGTTCTGAACATCACAGCATTGTCTCGTATGCACTGTCTTTGAAGTCCGTGAACATTTCAGATGGAATGAACTTGGTTATAAGGCTGCCCCTTCACTGTGCAGGATTTACAAGAGCAAGGCTCTTGGGCAAGGATCATCTAAGTACTAGTGCACTTCCTTAGTGGGCTAGACGGCACATGGGTGTGTAGACTGAATTGGGTTACACTGTCGTCACCCTGAATGTTTCTCTTGTGAAGAGAACTTCTACCTTCAGGAAAATTGGACTAAAAGGCCAGTGCATCTGCTAAGGGATTTTTAATTGTGGCACAATTTGTTTCTTGGGCAGGATAGTTATTTGCTGGCTCATCTTGCATATCATAGAATGTTTAATAATATCCTGACTTCTACCAAACAGATATAAAAGAACAGGATAATTGCACATCAGCTTCCAACATGGTTTGGAGAGCAACTGATCTGTCCAGCCTCCTTGCCTGGGAGAAGCAATTTCTCTCCGAATCCCAGGAAGAACTTTTAAAATTATTTGGTAAGAAAAGAGTGGAGTTGATGGTGTGTGAAGCAAAGAAAAGGAAGAAGAGATAAGAGACTAGAGGGGGAAACAGATGAAGAAAGAGTGTCACACACGAAGAGTGATGTGTGCATTCACCTGCTCCTGACCCGGCCTGAGGCTTATGCAGAAAATGAGCCACTATTCTGTGCAAATGGCAGATGCTAGACTCTGGGCAACAGCTTGCCCTTGAAAACAACAACTATCCTGTTTGTTTTCGAAACAGGGCTTTCCTTTATAGTCCTGGCTGTGCTGGAACTCGCTCTCTAGGCCAGACTGGCCTTGAATTTGCAGAGATCTGCCTGCCTGTGCTTCTGAATGCTGTGATTAAAGGTGTGTGCCACCATGCCCAGCTAATCCTGGGAGTTCTTACTGAGCTCTGTGTGCCTTGCTTTCAGAGAACAGTACATATTTTCTCACTGCTTCCTCTCTGAAAGCCGGTAAGATAGGCGATCATATTATCCCTGCTTTGCAGATGAAGATACTGAGGGTGAAGGAGAAACTGAACTCTTTCAGGTGCAGACACACTATTTGAGTGTTCACTGCTGTTCTAATGGAGGTGCTGGAGACAGAACACAGAGAGTCTCGTGCTAACGTGTGTTCTGCTGTTGAACTGTTCCTCCAACTCCAGAAGGATGTGAGTGGGACTAACGGTTGACTTCTGAGCAGAGAGTGGGAACGTTCCAGCCTACTAGGCCTTCAATCCGGATCCAGTAGGGAGCGAGCACAGAACTCTCCATCTCCTGTGGCCCAGCAGGCACACGTGGGTCTCTGTGCCTCCAGGACTGACCTTGAACCCAATGCCAGTCGCCTCAGGCAAGACAGCTGCCTCCTGAGATCGGATCCCACTCTCCAGCTGGTACATTAGCTTGCTTTTCATCTCCTCCGCTCTCCCTTGGCCTGCGGGTCATCAGGCTACTCGATAGCACCTTGGCCAGAGACTCAATGGCTAAGGAAAGGAGAAGAAGGAAAACTTAACTCAACCCTTGTTACCTGAGGCGGCAGCTGAAACCAATGCCCACAAAGGGAGTTTTGTGTTTCCCATGAATTTAAAATGTTCCCATCACTCATGCTACCAAAGGTCCTAAGCTGGTGATTAAGGAAAGAATGCAATCATTGTGCGAGCAGGGCAGTTTATGAGGAAAACTTCATAGAACACATTTAATGCATTAAAAAACCTTAATCCCAAGGAGCAGATGGCAAGGAGAGAGGGTTCTGCATCATTGATTCTGCCTTGATTGGCAGGTAGAGGAGGTGTAGAGGAAGAAGAGAGCCATGCAAAAGCCCCAGATCTTCAGGGGCCAGGCATGGAGTGTGAGTGGTCTCCTGTTTTGATTGATAGGCTTGAGCTATGGAAGTCTTTGTTCACTGGGAGGGTCTTTCTCCACAATGGATCTTACTTTAATAATATTCATGCATAATCACACACAGGCATATGTTGCTAATATTCTTTCCCAGGGAGAAGCTTAAACAACATATATTTCTCCATTTAAGGTTCCAAGGCACAATTCTGCCAAAGTTCACTTTGGAGAACCAGTGAGTTCCCTGGGGGTCTGAGTGCTCCTCCTTGCCACAGGAAAGACCAGGTAAGCCTTAACCCAGCAGGGATGAGGCTTTCCCTATAGCTACATGGATGGAGCTGCTGGTGCATGCACCTTATTCCCTGCCTGTATACCCAAGCTCCTCCCTGAAGCCACCACAAACAATTAAGACAGACTTGTGTACATCAGGTAATAGGGAACAGTTGGATGCGCAGATGAAGGTCTTGTGACCCTCTCCGCCTTCCATAAGGAGGTGTAAGCAACAAGACCAGTTGAGATAAACCTTTCCCAAGGGACACAGCTGAACTCCCCGAGATGGTAATTGTTTGACTCCTGGATAGTCACTCACAATGCCTACATGGTAAATAGATTTTCCCTAAAAGTTCGTTCATAGTTCATAGTTTGATTTACTGTGCCTGCATCTAAAATTTGTCCAGGCTAAATCAGCCTACTAGGACCTTATTTCACGATGCTCCAGGAAGTGTTTGGCTATGAAAAAGGAGTTACAAGAATCAGTAGGCACTCTAGGTCAGAGTGTCCTGAGTGTTTTGTTTCGGGGTGTTTGTGTGTGCAGCTTGATACAAGTGGGGGTCTTAGGTTGCTAAGTGCATTGTTAGGAAAGATGTGTGTATAGCTGAAGTTAAGAGGGGTCCCCAGCTGCTAAGCTTTCCCTACCCTTTGCCCGTTCCAATATTGGGAAAGGAAGACTGACTGTATTGGAGCCTGAAGGTGTAGCTCAGTCAGTAGCAGGCTTGCCAAGCATGTGCAAAGCCCTGGATTCAATCCCCAACACTGCATCTATATGTGGGGGATGCACGCCTGTAATTCCAGCATCCAGAGGTGGAGGCAGGAGGATCAGGAGCTCAAGGTGATCCAGGGCGACATAGCCAATTTGAGATCAAGCTAAGGTATACAAGTCTTTGTCTCAATACAACATATCCTGGCTTCAGCCTACAGGTGCACCGAGTGCTTGTATCCAAAGCTGAGGATCAACTTTCCCTTGGCTGGGGGGTGATTCTATGTCATTTCTGAAATGAGAGGTGAACGTTCCTAATTTTGACTTCCACTTCTTTGTTCAATTTAGTCTTATAAACTTCTTGAATGTCAGAAAAGTAAAATTTCTCCACTGTTCTCTGCCCTCCCTTTTAATAGGTTTCCAGAGAGGGCTATTTCTATTTTACTGAATAAAATAAAAAGGGTTCTTAAAAATTTTTTATTGCGTATGTTATGTTGAGTACTGCCTGCAGCTTATGGCATGGGCCATGTGCAGCAAGGGTGGGATGCCCTCCTATACTCTGCTGAAGTTGCCTAGTGTGCAGCTTCTGGGCCAGCAGTCCGTGTCTCAAAGGAGGGCGGTCCGGACTAGCTGGAGTGCACAGTAAAAGTCGCAGGACTGCAGGGTGCATTCACGATGGCTCACACTATGTAAGGTTCTAGAACACTTCTCATTTTTATCAAGACATAGTTCAAATAAAAGCAGTATGGAGGGAAGGCCATTAGCTAGAGACCAGATATGGAGCAGGGCAAGAGAAAGAATGTTCAGAAAATATGTAGTTCCAGGGAGGTAGCAGGCCGGAGCAGAGAAAAACTAGATGCTCAGTAGCAAAGGTGGAGGTTCCAATATCATAGAGGGCTCGGGGGTCATTAGCACAGCACAGCCTTTCTCACGTCTGCTCTCTGGGTTACTTGTAGTTCTACATACAGCTTCACATACACGTCTCCCACTGACAGCTTCAGTCTGCATGCAGAGCTGAGCCTGTAGGGTTACAATAGGTCTCAGGCCATACACTCTGTCTGTCTGTGCCTCTGTCCTGGTGACTCCAGCCGGTCTATCTGACTTCGGCTGGGAGTTTCCGGTTTTCCTCTTTGCCCTCTCGTTTTCCTCCTAAGATTTGCTTGAATGTTCCAGCTTTTGTATCAATCAACCTCAGGCCTGCTCTCCTGCCTCAGTGCTCACTACCCCGTTCCACAGTGTCGGAGATGCCCCTGTACATGGAATCCTCATGGCAATGAGAATGAGAGAGATGAGAGAGAGAGAGAGAGAGAGAGAGAGAGAGAGAGAGAGAGAGAGAGAGAGAGAGAGAGCACGAGCGAGCGCAAGCGCACATTGAAGTGCTGCAGCTGTGACTCTAAGCCTTCCTAAAGGCTGAGCACACTGACCCCCGACCACCTGGAGAGGCCAGGCTTAGCCTTGGTGTTCAGTGTTCAGGAAATGCAAATGACCAAGGAGCCTGGTCCAGTCCCTTCTGAGTTACTTCCCCGCATTAGCCAACCACTGCAAAAGATGCGCAGAAGGGAGGGACTTTCCTTTTCCTTCAAGCCCTTCCTTGCTCACCCTTTAGGGAGCAGTTGGTTGGTGAAGGTATGCTTGCTGTATCAGAAATAAAAGCGCGTTGTTTTGTTCCGTGCTTCTGATGCTCTGGACAGAACAAAATGCACGTGTGTGTGTGTGTGTTACAACACACTCAGCGAGATCACATAATTATGTGGAAATCTAATGACCCCACTTGCAAATTAATTGTTTATATATTTGCATTGAAAACTGATGTGGGGCTGGAGAGATGACTTCTTGGGTAAAGGTGACTGCAGCCACCTGACGGCCTGATCACAGGTGGTGGAAGGAGAGAACCTATTTACACAGGTTGTCCTCTGACCTCCACATGCACACTGGTATATGCACACAAACACACACACACAACAAACAAACACATAAATAAGCAAACACTCACACCTGAGATCTCATGTATTGGGAACCTGAGGCAAGCTTGCAGACAACCTTGGGAAAACAGCAAAACTTCTGTCTTAGGATAAATGAATGAGTGTATAAGTGAATAAGGAAATAAATAAATGTTTAATACCAACACTGCTTACTAAAAGGATGAATAGTAAATTCATACTAGTCATTGAAAATGTTTTCTACTTAGAATGACACTGAATACCAATTATGAGAAATATGTTCTTTTATTCTAGTGTGTTGAATGGTACTTTCCCTGTGTTTTGAACAAAGTCCTATTTTTTTTTTTAAATTTTCCTCTGCAGCACACAAATTCTTTAGCTTTCCCTGTCTTTGGATGGGCTGGAGAGCTTATTTTGTGAAGTCACCATCACATTCTGAAGTCAGGGCTGATAAATATCAGAGACTGTATTTCTCTGGCTTATTACTAATAATGACATCTGCCTAACTTGTATATGACATTTTTGCTCCTGTACTTTCGTTACCTTATCTCTGTGATACGAATTATGATCTTCCAATCAGAAATTCAGAAGACAACACTCTTTTCTAGACTCTTCCCTACTTCCAAAGACTCTGGCTTACCTGTTAGCCCCTCTGCCCAAGTCGGAACATGTCACGCCTCTAAACAGAGCCTATGCTTGGCATCCTCTATCACATAACCAACATTATCGTTGGAGATGTCCTGTATTGAGTGGATACAGATTCCCTGCTGCCACCAAGCAAAGAAAAGTGGATTAAAAAATCGTTTGTAATGCTGATGTAGAGGAAGTCTGTGTTTCCTTCAGAGGCCTGTTGTCCAGTGCTAACATCCTCCAATCTCTTTCTTACCCAAATCGTGCTTGTCCTTCAAGGGCACATGTGTTGTTGGGTTTCTGGGGTGTTTGATGCTAGCTCAGGCTGTATTCCTACCAGTGTCTTGATCCTGCTGTTTGCCAGTGCCCCTTCTGCCTCTCTTGTGAGTGGTCACAGCATTTGCCATCATTCTACGATGCAGGAGGAAGGACATGAGCCTGCCACAATTCCCAGGAAGATCTCCATGGCTGGTTCCAGTTGGCTGAGCTTTCACCAACCTCCACTGAGTTGTGGAAGAGGTTGATTGGTTTAAATTGAAGATTATTTAAACTGATTGCCTTAACAAAGAGGAAGTGAAGTCTACTGATGTTTTTCACTGTGCATTTTATTTTTTGATGTTGGTAACGGAACACAGAACCTTGACCATGTTAAGGTTTTACAACTGAGCTATAACCCTCGACCCCCTTTCATTTTAAATATAAAATCAGAAGTCCTTTAAAGAGAAAGGTCTGTTCAACGTGCCTATTGACATTTAGGCCCTTGGTCAAATACAGTACCGTCTTATGATGCCATTTGGCAGGCTGTACTCATATGTTTTATCTCCTTCCAGACATTAAGCTTCCAAAGGCCAAAAATAATGTCTGTCTGTGTCATAACGCTTAGCTTAGGACATTAAAAGGGCAAAAAATCAAAAACTTAATTAAGCGATTTTAATTAACTTTGTTCTTTTACTCCATGTGTATGCATGTACGGGCATGTGTGTGGGTGTGTTTGTGTGGGTGTGGAGGTGGGTGCATACATCTGTGTGTTTAGAGATCAGAGGAGAATCTCAAGTGTCATCCTCAGGAATGTTGTTCTTGAGACAGAGCCTCTCATTGGCGCAGGGCTCCCCAGTTGGGCCAGACTGGCTAGCTAGCCCTGGGATTCTAAGCATGCTCCACTACACTGGCCTTTTTTTTTTTTTTAAGATTTATTTATTTATTATGTATACAATGGTCTGCCTGCATGTATCCTTGCAGACAGAAGTTGGGCACCAGATCTTATTACCGGTGGTTGTGAGCCACATATGGTTGCTGGGAATTGAACTCAGGACCTCTGGAAGAGCAGTCAATGCTCTTAACCACTGAGCCATCTCTACAGCCCCCTACACTGGCCTTTTACATGAGCTCTGGAACTCAGACTCAGGTGCTGATGATTGTGAACCAGGCATTTCCCCATTGAGCTCTCTCCCCAACCCTGGGTTTGTTTATGATTCTAGAACTGGGCAGGGCTCTGTTGCATTTAAGGGAAAGAGTTGCTCCAAAGGGACAAGGAGTTGAGGTTGTTTGCATATAAAGAGAGCTGGAAAAAGCAGAAGCAATAGAGCGCAGAGGGAATAGAATTCAGATTGGTTGAGTCAAGGTTACTTTCTTTTGAGACAAGGATGAGAGTCAGAACGAAGGAGAAATCACTGGTTGGTTACCATATGGGTACTGACCCAAGTTCCAGTTTCCAGCACTGTGGCAAAACTCTGAAAGCAACCTTAGGAGGAAAGGGTTTGGTTTACTTCCGCTTCCATATCATAGTTCCTCATTGAAGGAAGTCAAGGCAGAAACCTGGAGGCATGAACTGAATCAATGCCATGGAGGAGTGCTGCTTACTGGCCTACTCCCCAAGACTTGCTCAGGCTTCTTTCTAAGGCACCCCAGGACTGCTCACCCAGGAGTAGCACTACCTACAATGGGCTGGGCCCTTCCACATCAAACATTAATCAAGAAAATGACCTTCAGATGAGGTTCCTTCCTCTCAGATGGCTCTAACTTGTATCAAGTTGACAAAATACTAGCCAGCACAGTAGTCCAGGCTACCTCTTTTTGCATAAGGATTAGAACAGGGGAACTTCGTTGTCATGTTAATTGAGTATGGCCTGCTTAAGTTATTTGCCTGTACTTAATTTCAGTTTGGTAATGGAACTTAACATGAGTGACTCCATTTTGATTTCAATCTGGTCCTACTGAGCCTGGTGCAGGAGCTTAGTCCAGAATGGAGTCCTCTAACTGTCCTGGCAGGAGTGAAGATATTTTCTCCCTTTGACTATCAGACTGCTGCAACAATGGACCGCAAGAAACTGGAAATCCTCCAGGAATTTCATGCGGGGGGGGGGGGGGGGGGGGGGACACACGGAAGCCTGATACCAGCCAGAGGGGAAGGCTTGTCTTCCAGGAAGGGGATTCACAACTCCTACCTGGCAGGAGAGACTGGAATTGAGTCAATGATGATGGATTCGGCTACACCTTAGCCAGGGCTGTTGAGTTATGCATAATTATTGTCTTCTGTTTAAATCTAATACTCATTCCAGGACTTGGGAGCTATGTGGGGAGGAGTATCATTGGACCTCTTTGTTCCTCTCCCCAATATAGTCCAAGTTAATGGATCTCTTTTTATTGCTTTTGGCTATTAATTTATATCTGTGTCTAGTGGTAATAATTTGCTGTGATAGACTGAATGAGAAGGGGTTCGACCGCCTCATATATTTAAACACTTGGTCCCTGGTTGGTGAAATTGTTTGGAAAGAATTAGGAGGTGTGGTCTTGTTGGAGGAGGTGTGTCACTGGGGGTGGACTTTGAGATTTTAAAAACTCACACCGTTCCTAGTTAGCTGTCTCTGCCGCATGCTCATAGATCAGAATGTGAGCTCTCAGCTGCTACTCCAGTGCCATGCCTGCCTGTCTGCTGCCATGCTCCCCATCATAACAGTCATGGAATCTAACTCTCTGAAATTGTAAGCCCCCGATAAATTCTTTCTTCTATAAATTGTCTTAGTCATGGTGTCTTATCACAGTAACAGAAAAATAACTAAGACAGCGACCAACGTTGTTAGGGGTGCAAGAGCCTAAGCTGTGACCCTGAGAATTCAGGTAACACTGCTATAATTCTAATGGGACAATAATGAAAGCTTAGCTAAAGACTATAAGAATATTAAGCATACTTAGATGTATACTTATATGTATATATGAATACTTATCTATTTCACATTTATAGTGAAAAAAATGAGAAAAAACTGTTTATTACCAAAGTACAAAGTGGAACTCACACAATAAGATAGACAGTAATTTTAGATTACCTTTTAAAAGCGTGTGTGTGTGTGTGTGTGTGTGTGTGTGTGTGCAGGTATAAATTTTTTTGTGGAAGTCACAGGAAAACTGCTATGGAGTTGGTTTGCTCTTCCAGCTTTTTGTGAGTTCTGGGGATTGAACTCAAGTTGCCAGGCTTTAGAGACAAGCACATCTACCCACTGAGCCATCTTACCAATTCCAGACTCCTTTGTTGTGGTATAACCAGACATTTTCCTTTTCCTTTAAGTAAAAAAAATGCTACACTAATGTAACCTAAAAGTCTCAGACTTATGAGTAACTTTTGTATGTCAGGACATCTCCATCAATAATCATAGACTTTATTAAGTAGCATGCAGGGCTGTGGGCAGTAGAGTGCTTGCATAGGAAGCTCAAGGTCCTGGGTTCTATCCCCAGCACTGCTTATAGTTCTAGAGAAACAACCTGTAGCTCTTATCAATTTGAGAAATGCCTGGAAATATTAATTTCTGATTTTAAGGATTAATTTCCTATACTACACACACATCACTTGCTACTTAGCAAGGCTTGCAACGTTTTGCTGAAATCTAGACACTACATCTTCATTAAAAGAAATGTCTAAAAGAGGCCTTTTGTGTGCAGCTTACTTCTGTTTGGCTGGACTTCAGGTTCTCAGCGTACCGTATGCCATCATGCTAGGTGTTAGAAACTGAACTTTCATGTGGTATACTTGTTATGGTCTCTCTGCTGCCTCTGAGTCTCCCCAGAGACTGCATTAATGGTTCCCAGGGACTTACAAAGGAGTTCTCTAGGGTTCCTACCCAGTCCTTACTCAGCAGCCCTGAAGATGTGGTGAGGCATTAGGTGTGGGTGTTCGGTGTTCATGCAGTGAGCCTGTGCTCCGGAGCTGGCCCTTCACCAGTCTCTCTCTCTCTCTCTCTCTCTCTCTCTCGCTTTGTTTTTCTACCTCAGATGAGACTGGAAGACTTTGGCTGTTTCTCTTCCTTCCGCTTAGTTAGGCACTATGTTCTCTTGTGGGCAGGCCTCAGTGAAGAACAGAACACTCTGGACACATTTTTAAATGACAGCCGGGTATGGACTATAGTCCCAGCACTCAGGGGTTGAAGCAGGAGACTGGAAAGTTCAAGGTCAACTTGGGTTGTACAGTCAACTGTATCTCCAAAAACCAATAATGAATAAAATTAAATAAAATGGCTCTGTTTCCTATTGAAAGCATTTTCCTTGACCTTTACCATAAGAACATAGTACGGCCGCTGAAAGTGAAACTCAAGAATGTTTTTATGGTTGCCTAAATTTCCTGTGGAAATACCCCTCCATCCTGTGCAGGCAGGTGGCTTAGCTCCATCTCTCGCCATCATCTCACGAGCATGGCACGCTCTGAATGTGGATTTCCAGAAGCAAAGACGGAAGCTGTCGAGTGTGTAGGCTTGATTCCTAGGGAGTTGAATCATGGAAGACCACTGATATTCCTGACAGCCAAGCCGAGGCTTCTCTCTGCTACTGGAAAGGCCCCATGCTCATCGTCAACTCTGCCCTCAAGATCTAACCTAGAGTGGTTCACAATGCAGCCAGTCAATCAGGAGTAGTGCGAATTTTCCTAACCAGCTACTGGTTCCTCTGGAATTTTCTTCTTTTGAGCTGTTGCTTTGTTCTCTGTAACTCCCTAAATCTGCCTGTCCCTTCAAGTCAGGAGCAGCTATTGGCTCTATGGCCGCAGTTCTACCACGGAAAGAATGGTTGGTTTTCATTTTGTCAGCAGTCATCCTGTTGGTGAACTGAAGAGATGAATCCCAAAGTCTTAGGCTAGACCAAGAAGGCTCTCCATTTCATTTTAGTTAGAATTGAATTCCAGAGACAGTTACTCACCTATCCTCCTGTATTGGTCCTCAAGTGGTAGAGGACAGTTGTGTGCCACCAGGCTGGGTTAGGCTTGGGTTAGAGAGACCAAGGGGCTGGCTAGGGACTGTGGCAGCTGCTTTTCTCTTTTCTTTGGAGCCCCAGACTCTGAGGACTTGAGATAGTGGTGTTTATCATTCAGCTTCGAAATCATGGCAGTTCTTCAACGTGGGCAGAATGCAGGCTGACTGATGGGAGGAGGTAATGTTCCTGAGTGGGAGTGGATGAAGTCCTGAGTGACTGGTGTTCTGGACAGGAGCATGGCATGTCCAGGGCCCCTCTGCCTCAGACCTTTGAAAATGGCCTTTCCTGGGACAGGATTGGGGATGTGGGAAGGCCTTCCCCTGGACTGAGGATGAAAGTTGACAGTGTGTGCAGAGAGTATCGACCACAGCTTTCTCTTTCCAGATGACTCTAGCTAAGACCGCATCCCTACAGAGACCCCCTCACTCACACACTGGGTTTAGCTCACCACTGCTTTGTTCAGCTGTACTTAACAGATGCTGTGAGTTTCCAGGCTGCAGGTGCATCTCAATCTCTCCATCTCTCGCTGGAGATGTATGGGCTGGTGGATCCCAGCTTTTCTGTAGGTGTGGCTGTCAGGTTTTTTTCCCTGTAACCCTAGTTCGTCAGTCCTAAAGCCCTGCAGGTCCCAACATCCCTGTCCAGGGATTCCTGTTCTATCTTCTTAGGCTACTGCACAAGTTTGGTTTATCACCGAACAATTCGTCAAACTATTTATTGTTGTTTCTTTACTCCTGGCTAGAAAAGATTTTCAAAAGGAGGAATAGATGGTTTTAATTTCTTTTCAAGTTAACTCTGTGCTGCCAATCTCGTATGTTAGTTATCTGGTAGTGCAGAACAAATCATCCTGACCCTTTGTGGGTAACACAAGAAATGCTTATTATTTCAGCATCTGAGCCAGGCATCCACGACATAGCTGGCTTGGTCTCTTAGTCAGCTGAACTCAAAGCTTGGCTAAGGGTGCAGATGCCTCTACGCCTATCTTGGGGAGCATCCATCTGTGTCCAGATTTGCTCATGTGGTTTTGGCAAACCTCCTGTTTTCTCTGACTGTTCTAGATAGTAATTCCTTGCCACACTGGATTCTGTGTGGGGAAGCTCTCAGTATGGCCGTTGGCATCTCTCAGAGAAGGAGGAAGGGAAAGAGAGCAAAGAAAAGTTACCACTGCCTTGTAAGCTAATTTTGGCAGTGGCATTTCATCACATTTGCTGTGTTCTGTTTGTTGGAATGAATCACTAAGCCCAGCCCACACACAGAGGAAAGAAATGCGCAAGGACATGAATGCTGAGAGGCGGAGATCGTTGAGATTCTCTTCAAGGCTGCCCACCACACGTTGGTAATTAGCGCTTCTTCGGCCAAAACAAAGGTTCAAGGCCTCTGTTATGAAGCTGTAATGAAGCTCATGTGTGGGAGGTAGATTTAGCTGGGTGTCCTGGAGGGGGAAGGAAGCAGAGTCTGGAGATGGTGGCCAACGAGCTAAGAGAGGCGATGCCCAAAGTTAGTGGTGGCTCCGGGTACTTCAGGAAACCCACAAGCATTGGTTTCCTATGTAGAAGCCTCCTTCTGGGCAGCAGACTATCTGATGAAATAAGCTTACATGCTTGCTTGGGGGTGTTACACACCTAACACTGTAGTGTCTAGAGCTGTGTAGAAATCACAAGGTCTCTTAAATGGCAATAAATTAATTAATTAATAAAATTAAAAACAAAATTAAAAAAATCTGTGGAGCCACCTGCCTTTGGTTGGCTATGGTTTTGGACAAGGAACTTCATAGTAGTAATTTTGATTTGATTTACCAAGGACCCCACAAATTTCCTAGGCAATTTTTGACAGCAGACGGTAAATGATACCTTGCTAGATACTCGTATTGGGAGTGTTACAATCCTCGCAAGTGGGTATAATTAGTTCACCAACTGATGATTGATGAGGGAGGGCAGCCCCCTTGTGACCAGTGGTCGCCCTTGGGCAGGTGGTGGTCCAGAGAGGTATAAGGAAGGCAGCTGAATAAGCCTGGGAGCAAGACCGTGAGTGGTACTCCTCTGTGGTCTCTGCTTCAGCTCCTGCCTCTTGCCCTGGCTTCTCTTGGGGATGGAGTGTGACCTGGAGGTGTAAGAGGAAATAAACCCTTGTTTCCTCCGGGTTGGTTTTGATTAATGTTTTATCATAGCAACAAAAAGTAACACCTCCCAACTCCATGCCTTTTTTTTTCTTATACTTTTTTCAAAACAGGGGTTCTCTGTGTAGCGCTGGCTATCTTGGAACTCACTCTGTAGACCAGGCTGGCCTCGAACTCTGAGATTCACCTGCTTCTGCCTCCTGAGTGCTTGGATTAAAGGTGTCTGTCATCACGGCCCAGCTCCTGCTTTCTTTTTTATATATAAGCCATTTTGACAAGACACGGCATCAGTGCTACACATACGGTGTGGGCCATCCACTGGAGCATGCGCGGACCTGTCTCTTAAAATCAACACCTGGGATCTTAGGTTCCAACACGTGAACCGAAGGTTGGGAGAGCACATGCCTCCAGACCAGAGCAGGAGCTCAGAACAAAAAGCATTTTTTTTTTCTTGGTCTTGATTTTGAGCTGGGATGTTGAAGCTGCTATATAGTCAGAGGTAATGTTGAATTTCCGGATCCATTCTCCTTCCTCTAACTCGTGAATTAATCCATCTACATTTGATTCAGAAAATTTATGTCTATCTTTTATCCTGGCATTGTTTATAGTTATTATTTATATGTAGGAGAAAATGCAGGCATGACCTGGTGGCCAGCCGACCTAGGTAAGAAGCATGGCATATCATGCTCCTAAAGTCTCCCCATTTCCTCTAATGGCTTCTTCCACAGAGAGACCCTGGTGGTATGAGCGCTCGCTATCCTGTCGGAGGTACTGTGCTCACCAATCACAGTCTCTAGGCTTCCACTGTATATCTGGAGGGGTTCATCTCCATGCTCTTTACCAACTCATGGACATTGTGGTCTCATCAGGGGATGTCCCTGTAATGACGGCATTTATTTAGTCTTTAGAAGGTCAATTTTTAATAGATTTACTTATGTTTGTACGCATAGGGCTATACACACGTGTAAGGAGATTGGAGAACAACTTGCAGGAATTGGATATCTCCTTCCATCATGCAAATTCCAGAGATCAAACTCAGATCGTTAAGATTGGCAGTAAGAACCTCTACCTGCTGATCTATCTTGGCAGCCCATATAATTTTATACATAATCTCTGCTCATGCCTTCTGCAGGAGACCCTGCAGCCAAGAGGCCTGGAGCTATGCTTGTTGGACGAGTGTCAAAAAGAAACAGAAGATGGAGCATCGCCGTATGCTGTGAGGATTCTTTGAACTCTGTTTACCTGGCTGAATACAAAACAAAAGGGACACATTGAATGCAATGGGAGTGCCAAGATTCCGGTTGCAGTCAGGCTGCGTGGCTGTTTCGGGATTCAGTTGTTGGCCTCTGTTCTTCTGTGTCTATACTTCTTCATGCTTAAGTTTCTCAGGATGGTAGGATGTCTTTGAGCAAGTTCAGACCTACAAACATTCAGAATCAAGTGTCCTCGGAAACATGGTAACTATCACAAAAAGCTCCGGAATAATCTCCGTACCAGGTTCCTGCCACATGACTATGTATCTATGAGGTCTTTTTTTTTTTTTTTTAGTTTGAGTTATTTCACTATGTAGCCCTGGCTGGCCTGACACTCCCTATGTAGACACGAGGCTGGCCTCTGATTCACAGAGATCTACCTGCCTCTGCCCCCTGAGTGCTGAGGTTAAAGGTATATGCCAGCCACGCCTAGCCGTCTCTGAACATATTATCGGTGAATGGAATGGTCCTTTTGGCCAGACCTAGGGCAGATTTCCATTTGAACAATAAAGGTGACCGTGGGGCCAACTCCACCTATACCTGTACACAGGTAATTTTCCCAGAAATGAGGATAGCTCACAACTGATTCCTATGAAAAGAAAAAATAATGGATACAGAGTCTTTGTCTTCATAAATCTTGTAGTTTTAAATGTGACTAACATTTAAATAACTTGCCTTCTAGATTAGCAGGATTTTCGAGAAAGTTTTTTCCAAAACCTTGGTCACCTGCTCTGGCAGAGCTATGTGGGACAGAGATAAGTCATTTCTCCCATGTCTTGCCTACTTTGCAGACCAGTGGGTACAGTGAATGACTGGGATTGTCCCAAGCCACTCAGGTTTAGAGCCATAACGGATGAATGATCCAAGGAATCTTAGCATTCTTGAGAGGAGTGGACCCGATAGAAAGAACATATACTGCACAAAGACTACAAGACTAGCTTCCTGAATGGAGCTGCTTAGTCCAATAGTGGATGTCTGCCTGCTGGCGAAGCCAAGGACCCAGTAATCTGCTCAGAACACGAGGCTGGACACCTCAGCAGTCCCAATGTGGCACTGAAGGCCAGGAGGGCCCCTAGAAAGCCTCTGTCTTCAGTCTGCATTGAAAGTCAAAGACCTTGGGTCCCAACAGGAGTGAAGAATGGCTGTAGCAATTGCTGTGCAGATTAGATGCCCTCGCCAGCGGGGAGCGAAGGCAGGCACACAAAAGTAGCCCTGCATTCCCCTCAGGAAAACAGAAGGTGCAGCCATCCTGGGCAAGGGCTTCCCTGCTTCTTCTAATTCTTCCTGAAAATTCCCTTAAAGATCCATCCAGAAGCATTTCTCTCAGTTGACTCCAGATTCATTCAAATCAACAACCATGACTAGCCATCACACAAGGGGCTTTTGAATTTTTAAATAACAAATACACTTTAAAAATTAAAATTCCATGTCTAATTTGGAAGGGAAATTAAAGTTTAAAACATGGCAAGAGTTTCTGTTTGTGTTTCCATTTCTTAACGGCTACAATAGCAAGTCTTCTGTTGGTCACAGACATCTCTTCCCCAACTATGCTAACCGTAGCAGCTCTCGGTCTCAGATCAGTTTCCACGGAAAGAACAGGAGCAGGAGTGATCACAGAAGCTGGGGGTAGATTCTAAAGGCAGTTGGTATTGGCAAGTGCTTAGTTCATTGGTTATTTCTTCCTTGCCTTACTGAGGCTGCCTTCTCCAAAGCTTGGGGCAGCAGCTTCACCCTGAACACATTCTCTTTGAGGGAAGTCGGTTCCTGAATTCCATCCTTTTGTATGATTTACCTCCACCTGTTGAAGGTGGAGCTAAGGATGAGACTGTTTCCTCTTGAGAGCTCATTTCTTTAAGCCCAGGAGGACTTGGGAAGGTCAGCACTCCCTGAGCAGTTAGGGAGAGCTGTCCTTTCCAAAGGCTAGCCTTCAAGAACTCCTACCACATTCCCTAATGAACGCAAAAGAATTTTCCTGTTACTTTATTTTATGACTGACTTAAAGATGCCCAAAGAGGCCAGAAAACTGCACTGGGTCCCTTGAAGTTTGACTGATAGGCAGCTGTGAGCTGCCTGATGTGAACGCAGGGACCTGAAGTTGGGTCCTCAGCAGGAGTAGCAAGCACTGCAGGGGCTGAGCCATGTCTCCAGACATCCTCATGATCTTTGATCTGAGGTAGAAGTGATAGCAATATCAACTAAAGAAAAGTGGGCAGTGTAGTTCTCTGAGGTGGGGATGTGTGCTTTTCATCACAACGGTCTCTTTAGCCTCGGAGGAGAGAAGCAGGCAAGGAGAAGACTGATTTAGTCAAAACTGTTGAGCTTGGCCCAGAGGTGCACTTGTCTGAGGTCAGCGCACCGTTTTCCAGAGCTGTGCTTTTGAGAACCAGGTATTCCCTACCCGCCAGGGACTTCCTTCTCTCAGATCACCTTGGACAAAAAAATGAGGCGAAAAACTGAATTGAGAAGATGGCTTGGCTTGGTGTTGGCCGGCACAACAAAGGTAATAGGATTCCTGCTGCAGAAACAGCAGCCGGGACGAACAAGCACCTCCTCCAACAGATTCCATGGGAATTCCATTATCAAAGATCATGAGGATGTTTGGAGACATGGCTCAGCCCCTGCAGTGCTTGCTACTCCTGCTGAGGACCCAACTTCAGGTCCCTGCGCTCACATCAGGCAGCTCACAGCTGCCTATAAGTCAAACTTCAAGGGACCCAATGCAGTTTTCTGGCCTCTTTGGGCATCTTTAAGTCAGTCATAAAATAAAGTAACAGGAAAATTCTGTTGCGTTCATTCCATGGGACTCTGTGGCCTGAGATCACTAATAGGCAAGTGCATGAAACATTTCAGATGTCAAACTGAAAAATCTGTAAATAAAAATAATGGTTACCTTCTCTGAGAAATGAATAAAACATCATAGCCAAACCCACGAGGGGAGAAATACATGAGATACTTGGCTTTTGAGAAGTACAAATAGAAACAAACATAGTTTTCTCTACCAGAATGATCAAGATTAAAGAACTTCCAAAGCCCAATGTTGGTGAGCATTGGCAGAGAACCTCTCTGTGGCCAAATTCTAGCCAGATTCCCTGCACCCTCTTTTGCTTCAGGCTCAGCCTTTAAGTCACAGGCTTGGCAACATAGATGAGACTTAAACAAATACTAACCTAGTAGCTAAAAGCTCAAGGCTATGTCCGCAGGATGACCTCGGCCCCCTTAGCATGCCTGCCCATGGAAGCTCAGCCCTGGAAAAGGATGCTGTGTAATTTGAGCTAGCACAGGCCCTACCCCATTCCCTCAAAGAGCACAGATTAGTAGGGGCTTATGACTGTGAATTGGCTCCCCATGCACACAGCTCGAGATAAGTTTTTGTGTGCTTCTAGGAAACTGTCTGGAAGATTTCTGCACTGGGAAAGATGTTCAGTACACAAGATGTTCTTACTGTCTTGCTATAGGTAGAGAGAGACAAGTATATGTGTGTTTCAGAGGAATTCATCCCGGAAGGTTTTCTTGTAAGCAGAAGGGTGGGATGCATGGCTTTTACTCTCTTTCCTGGCATTGTGTTTTGATGCATTCAGTTGTAAAAAGCACGTGTCTTTCTTCTAAGGAGAAAAGAATACAAATCTGTTTAAATTTTATGCTGAGAAAATGGATTACAACAGGAGATGAGAGACCCTGAGGGGCCCTGGAATTGGTTGTGGCCTCAGTGGTCTCGCTGCCCAGCCCTGGTACATCACAGTAATTCAAGTTCCAACTGCAGGTTCAAGGATGAGACAAGGAGAGATTCGTGCAATTTTGTCTTCTTTCTTCTTTACTATACGTTTCAATTAAAAAAAAAATATATATATATATAGGCATAGTCACTGCCAAAGATGACAAAGAACCAGCACTATTAACATGTTTATTACATTATAAAAAATTCTGGATAACCAGTATAGATTTTATTATTTAAAAAGTTATACAATATTTATTTTATACTTACTTGTTTATTTATTTTGTATATATGTCTGTGAGTGTGGGAGGGCAGAGGACAACTTGGAGCAATTGGTTCTCTCCTATGTTCCATAGGATCCTTGGGATCAAACTCAGAGGCCGGGCTTGGCAGCAAGTGTCTTTACAAACAGAGCCACCTTGACAGTCCTAGTACGTATTTTTGAAAATCACTTTTAGGTGAGAAAATAATGTTGAATGTGAAACATGCAAATACCTCTTATCTTTGAAGCCATGGGAAATCCTTTCTTCTGTTAAATTTTACCAGCTGTAAAATGATTTATGACTCCAATGGAGGCTCAGTGTTCTTGCTGGGGCTACTGGGCGGGAGGTAACACTTTCCGGTAGTTTCCAAGTAGATAAGTTCCAAAGCCTGAGCCTGATCATCACAGGGGACAACACTCACTACAGATGGGAGTCAAACTGGCAGCAGAGAGAAACCAAGTCTTGGTCATGGGTCTTTATTAGAATGAGAAGTCTGACTTGACCCAATTTAACTTTTGGTTGAGTTTCTATCACTTACTTCCTCAAGGGTACTGACTAAGTACATGATCCTCTTAGGACATTTACCATGGTTTCCTGGCTTGATGACACACCTCCTGTCCATGACCCATGTGATCACGAACCCCTGAGCCTGATCTCCCCACCTTTATTTTTATGTGTATGCGTGTTTGTCTGTATGTTTGTCTGTGCACCATGTGCATGCAGTGCCTTCAGAGTCCTGAAGAGGGCATTAATTAGAGATGGGAACCGAACCTGGGTCCTCTGGAAAAGCAAATACTGCTCTTAAACCTTGAACCATCTCTCCAGCCCAAAGGTCTGTTTTCTTCAACGCATAGTTTACTATGCCATGAGTTCTAGCTTTTAGGAGTATGGCATCTCCTACATAGGACCTACAAGTTACTCCAGTTACAGCGACCATTTTCTGGGTTTGTGGTAAAAACACCTAGCTCAGTGACTTGAACGTAAAATATGTTCAACAAATGTTGGTCAACCGAGTAAGTGCTGTGGATGAAGGTGCAAGATTAGGCAGAGGATGTCTGCCGGAGAAGCCGTGAATTCTAATACCTACGGTTCAGAATGTTTCCAGAATGCTAATGTCTTAACTATTATGTTGACCACACATTAATGTATATGAAGGCTTTGCTTCTTGGCTGTGGGGAAGTAGAGGGATGAAGAGGGTAGGTTCACAGGTTCAGTTTGAAGCCTGCAGGTTTAGACTCAAAACAACAGGATGGGTAGCACTGCTCAAACAGTGACAACATATTAGTTGGATGAGCATTATACTGTATATGACATGTGCAAAAGACCAGGCTGCTGAATAGCACTCCTCTATGCAAAGTGCCTGTGACTACGCTGCTGACTTGGTTTGCCTGGGACATTTGTATCAGCTGTTTTCAGGCTTCCTAGGTGAAGATATGTTTTGTCTGGTATCAAAGATCCATCTGACTGAGAGAGCATCCATGGGATGGGTTGAGGTGCTTTAGGATGGAAAATATCAATGTGAACTCATGGGCTTCATTCACTACTTGTAGAAATAGGCATAAAGGTGTGTATGTGTGTGTGTGTTTATGTGTGTGTGTGTTCTCTAGCTCTATGTACTAAAAATCCTGGGAGCAGTGATTTCCTGTTTAACAAAGAGCACATTCAACCAGGGTTCTGGAAAGAAATTGGGAAATTCCCAGGCTGCTGGGCTGTGGATAATTACAGTCACATTTGTAATATCTTGTGCCAGAGTAGAGAATGGTTTCAAGACTGAAGAGGACTTATCAATGCACACAGAAGTCAGACTGAAACAGCCTGATTACAGTGAACTAATTGAGGCCCAAAATAAATAATCCCACCGACAGAGAGCCTATTGAATGAAGTAAGAGTCTGCAAGTTCATGGTGACAGAACTACATTAGTAAATTAAAAGTCTGATGGGCAACAGACTACCTATGTATACCCAAGTCTCCACCATAACAAAACCATTAATTACAAGGGACAGAGAAACATTTTTTTTCAGTGGGAAAGTCTTACAATACTTTGTAATCAAGTATTCAAAATGAGCATCTGTAGGATGCAGCTGGAAAATCCTAAGTCAGTTCTGATGTACTACTGCTAATGATGAGTAACCTGAATCTACAGCCAAGCTGAGGGACACCAGATGGAACAACTGTAACATTCACAAATGCCAGGGCAGCAGAAGTCATGGAAAGCTGAAGAATCATGCCAGGTCGAAGGAGGCTAAAGAGGCACAATGACTAAGTATGAATGTGGTCTGGATTATATCATTTTCTATAAAGGACATTTCTTGAGACAATGGGGAAATTTGAACAACGTGGATCCTGCTGCAATGATGGGTTCCTGGTGAGATGTCCTTGTGGACAGGATACAATGGATACTGTTGATGGCTAGGATTTCTGTAGAAAACCCACTCATAAATGTCTTCTTTCCTTTGCTTCCTTGCCTCTCTCTTTTTCTTCTTTATCCTCTGCTGCAAAGCATTGAACCTGGGGCCTCTGAAATGTCACATGCTCTGGCTTTAGCTCTATCCCTGTTCTTGCAACGTTTGGGATCATCACTAAACAAAAATAAAAACCAAGGCTCAGTAGTCAAGAGCACTTACTACTTTTTCAGAGAACTAGAGTTTGGTTCCCAGCCTCCACATTAGGTAACTGAAAGTAATCTGTGACTTTAGCTCCTGGAGACCCAACAGGAACCTCTGGCTTCTTGGGGCACCTGGATTTATACCCACATGCAAACACAGCCATCTTCAAATAATTAAAAATAATAAAAATATATCTTAAACAAACAAAAATCTAAAACCAAGAAGCAAGTGGCAGCAACTAAGTTTTTCTATTCTTCTATCAAAAGCAAGTCCATACAAGATAAACAAACTAAGAAATGGAGACCGTTAAAGCCATACTGAAAGACTGTTTGGAATATATATATATATTCATTTCTGTTGCTCTGATGAAACACCATGACCAAAAATAAATATTGGGAGGGAAGGGTTTACTTCACTTTCACTTCTACATCAGAGCTCATCCCTGAAGGAAGTGAAGACAGAAGCTCAAGGCAGGAACCTGGAGGTCAGAACTGAAATAGAGGCCATGGAGGAATGCTGCTTTCTGGCTTGCTCACCATGGCTTGCTCAGTCTGCTTTTTTATGTACATACCAGGACCACCATCCCAGGGGTGGCACCACCCGGAGTGAACAATGATCAGTTAATAAAATACACCACAAACTTGCCCACAGACCAATCTGGAGGGGCATTCTCACAAAGGAGGTTCCTTTTTCTCAAACAACTCTAGCTTATGTCAAGCTGATATCAAACTTAACACGGCAACGGCTATCAGGGGCAAATAAACTTGTTTATGCGGAAGAAGAGTTAAAAAGGAAATGAGGTGCAGACATGGGTGGCAGAAACCAAAGCCGAGGGCAGCAGTGGGCTTGGAGATGAGTTGACTGACAGACAGAGGCTGGGATGGTGCGGGGTTGGGGGAGGAAGCCATAGATTCTTACGGTAATGCTTTACCTGTAGTAAGCTCTAATTGGATATAATTATAATTTAACCAGTATATAAATGCAGAGGATGAAACTTTGATCCACATTTTTAGAAAATGGACAAAGCGAGGCTCACAGAAGTTAAGCCACTTGTTCAAAGTAATACAAGCTAGTAAACAGAACCAAGATTAAACCCCAGTGTGTATGACCTCAAAGACAATAAGACAGAGAAATGGTATCATTGAGCTAGGGAAGACAGCTCAACCTTTGCCCCCAGACACTGGAAAGGTCATGGAGACTGAGGGGAAAATGATGGTTTGCTATCGCGATGGATGCCAGAATGTGAATAATCTGAGAAATGTGTCTGTTGAATTTTTGGGAAAACAGAAGAAAAAGCAAAGAAGGAAAATGTGGACAAACGACCTGTGAGAGGAAGCAGGAGTCCAAGGAATTTGCAGAGGGAATGGCGGTCTGACAAGCAGACTTTCAGTGTGCCTTTAACAGTCTCCAGTTTTTGGTTTGTATAATGGACTTGCTTGTGACATAAGAATAGAAAAACTTAGAAGACATCACGTCTGTGCTGGATGACATTCCAAAAACAAATGTGCCTTCCATCTTGTTAGCCTCTGCTCCTTGCTATCTCTCCCTCTCAATAAGTTTTCCATCTTAGACAGATCCAAAGGCAAAGGTCTGAGGGCTTGAACTTACAGGCAGTGTGAATGGGGTACTCAGTGCAACAAACATCAACAAAGTGAATCCTGCCCCAAGCCAGGCAGGTAAGCTTGGGACTGGATTCTGCCCCAGTGAAACCTTGATGGAGACTTGCTAGACATCCTGGGCCAACACGTAGTTTGTACCTATGAGAGAATGGTGTAGGATGCCCTTCTGTAAGCTGTGATTATGTGTTTCTCTTATTGGTTGATGAATAAAGCTGTTTCAGCCAATGACCAGGCAGAATATACCTAGGTGGGAAATCGAAACAAAGAGAGAGAGATAAGGTGGAATTGGAGAGATGCCATGCAGCTATTGGGGAATCGAGATGCCAGGGCATCACCATAAGCCACAGCCATGTGATGATACATAGATTAATAGAAATGGGTTAATTTCTAAGAAAGAGCTAGCCAGTAATAAGCCTAAGCCATTGGCCAAACAACTGTAACTGATATTAAGCCTCAGAATGGTTATTTCATAAGCAGCTGTGGGGATCTGGTGGGTGGAGGGAGACCTGTCCAGTGGGACTGGTGGGATGGAGAAAAATCTCCACCTACAAGGGAACCCCGCTAAACTGTGCTTAGCTTCTGACCCCCAGAAACTGAAGAATGTGTTGCTGCAAGGTGCAGGGGTCATTGGATAGATTATATTGTCAATATTCAAGGACTCTACTGCTGTAAATTCATTTGCTAAAGTTTATTCATATCCTCAAGTCAATCCTAGGCACTTTCACGGCCATTTGTGAACACGTGCAGAGTGGAGGCTCCTTTGCATTGCCTGAGCTAGGAACTCCAGGAGAGGCTGAACAGTGGGCTGCCTTTGCTTCGGCTAGCCTGCTATAAATAAACACGTGAGCTTTCCTTTAGTTTTCCTTCTGTCCCTTTTTGTTGATTTCATGATTTAAGAGCACTCCTAAGTAGAGTGAAGTACTGCTCAATGTTTTAAATGCACGAGGGCTATACCGGGTCTTCTTTTGCTATTGCATTGTTTTGCTGCTTGGAGTCAGATCCAGGGTCTTGAGTGTGATAAGCCAGGGGCTTACAGGGCTATACCTCCAGCCCTGGGGCTTGTCATCTGGAGAGACTGGTATGGGATGTATTCAAGGTAAAAACATACTAAATAGGTGTTTTGTTTTTTTTTTTTTTTTTTTGGTTTTTCGAGACAGGGTTTCTCTGTGGCTTTGGAGCCTGTCCTGGAACTAGCTCTTGTAGACTAGGCTGGTCTCGAACTCACAGAGAGCCGCCTGCCTCTGCCTCCCGAGTGCTGGGATTAAAGGCGTGCGCCACCGCCCGGCTGTAATAGGTGTTTTTAAACGAGAGAGAGAGAGAGAGAGAGAGAGAGAGAGAGAGAGAGAGAGAGAGAGAGAGAGAGAGAGAGAGCGCCACTGTGTTGGTCAGTTGATGGAAATGCTGTAACCAGTTCCTACTAACCCAGCCCTGTGTCTCCTCCCTCCACAAAGGATTGATTGGTGTGTACTAATTCACGCTGTGTGGATTTCATAGAACAGAACCATCATGGACAATGAGAATCAAGCACAACTTGTTAATGGCAGTGGATAATGAACATGATGGACAACTGGGTAATTCGTCTCGCCCACCCGAGAGGGGAGAGTTTCCCAAGCAAATCAAGGTCAAGTGTCCAAGACTGTCTGTTCCTCACTGGGGACAAGACTGCAGAAACGAACAGCAGTTATTTCTGTCAAAATAGATATAAACTAAAAAAACCAGGTTCCTGGTTAAGAAGCTTATTTTAGGGGCTGGAAAGCTGACTCAGCTGTTAAGAGCACTTATGGCTCTTGCAAAGGATAGAAGTTTGACGTCCAGCACCCATGTCGGTTGGCTCACAGTCACCTGTAACTCCAGTTCCAAGGCTTTCTTTGGCCTCTTTAGGCACTGCATGCACACAGTGCACACACAGGCGGGTAGACAGATGGACGGACGGACGGACGGACGGACACATACACACAGGGACAAACGCATGTACATGAGGAAAATCAATAGATCTTTAAGGAAGGCTACTTTGGGAAAATGTAAATGCAGCTATGTAGGAACATTAGCCACCTAGAGAATCTTCTACTCTGTAAAGCCGAAAGCCGTGTGTAGATCGATGCTTCAAAAGTCTTCAGTTGAATTAAGAACTCCATGATTGCCTAGAAGATGGAATGGAGGCAGCTCCTGGCAAGGCTTATGCACACCGACACAGCCAAGGCACTGAAAGGGCACAGGAGACGATGCAAACAGGCACAGTCCTTTGGAGACGCAGACGGCCTAAACAGTTTTTCCATGACCTCCCCCGAAAGGCACGGCTTTGGCGGCTGAAGGCTTATTCACTCCATAAGACTCCCTTTTATTTGGATTATTAATTAGGCTTCCCACTCCACCCGTCATCTCACACCCTGCACTTACTCCAAAGCGTGGGCTAGCTAAGTCCTTGAAAACACGGGGGTTTGCAGAACTCCCCTCTTTGTTTAGCATGCGTGTGTTTTGGGAATTTATTTTTAAACGTTTCTACCTCTGCCCTGTGATTTAAGTGCTCCTCTGTTCGTGTAGCTTGCAGCTCTTCACAGCTGTGCCACGTGGAACAGTGTGCACCACGCCACTCTACCCAGTCCACCCCCAGGTCGCACCATCTTGGGTGCTGGCACCCAAATGAACGTAACTGTCCTCTTTGCCACAGCCTGGCATTCTTTCGTTTGTGACTAGTTCAACCTTCTCTTTGCTTTTTCCCCTCCTTGCTTCTAATATCCTCCAGAACTCATGCTGAGAAAACAAAAATCCTCCCTTTTCATTAATGCAATTGTTGATTCAGAGTGCTGTGACCACAGGAGTTTGATTCTGGGCCGGGTATACGTGGTGCTGGGGATTGAACTTAGGGCTTTGAATATGTGAGGTGAGCACTCCACCAACTGAGCTATAGCCACACTCTCCCGCACTATATATTTAGTTAAAAAAATACAGTAGTGCTTTTTAACTCTGGTTTTGCCTAAAAGCTATGAAAGTTCAACAAAGACTCCAGAAAAGAAAAAGGAGGGGCGAGACAACTGAGGTCAGAATGACAAATGCCAGCTGGGAGGTGGTGGCGCACGCCTTTGATCCAGCACGTGGAGGGCAGCCAGTTTGGTTATACAGAGAAACCCTGCTCCACAAACAAACAAACAAACAAAAATGACAAATGCCTCTTTGCATGCGTGCATGTCTCTGTGCATGTGTGTACCTGTGTGCGTGTGTATGCCTGCATGCGTGTGCGCATGTATGTGTGTATTGCTTGAGATCAAATAGAGAACTTTGCTCGTTCCAAGCATATGTTTTACCACTGAACTATACCCCCAGCATTTTAATTTAAACTATACCCCAGTACATTTTAATTTAAAAATAAATACGTTATGAAAAGCCAAGTGACAGAGAAAGGCACACTAAAGTAACCATGAAATAAGAGGATACTTCCAAAACGAGAAGCTCTTTACCCGAGGAGTAAATGATACATTTTGAAAGTACAGAGCAAAGAACTCCAAGACATGAAAGGTGATGCTAGAAAGAGAATAATAAAGTTTAGACTTCCAGGAAAACCAAAATATATACAGTTTGCCTGTGGCAAGTGCCAAGCATATCATGCTCCTGCAAAGGGAGACCACAGAGTTTCACCAAGTTGAAAAAGGAAACCGCAAAATGTGGAATCTAATTTTATTTTAGAGTTACACAGCGAGGGTATATAGATATATTCTTACATATTTTTGTATTTTTAATCCATACTATTTAAGTAGAATTTATTTGTTTACCAAAACAAGTCTAATATATACTTTACTCTCAGCAATCCAATACATGTAGAAAACTCTTTCAATATACAAAAGGTTAATTTGTGCACACCTAGATATTTCTAAAGTAGCAGACCATAGGGGCATGTGATAAGACAGGGTTGTGCAGAACCATAAAGGAATCCTCACTATTACATCCTAAGAATGGAGGCTAAAGGGAAGTGACTTCCTTGCTCATCAGGTTGCCCTAGGGAGGAACTGTATATAACACTGTATGGCTTCAACAGGAACTTTGGGCTTTCCTCCATCCCTAGTTGTTGCCCTCAACATCTCACTCTTCATCACCTATCTTCTGTGCAGATTTTTGGTCCATCCCTTAGTCAAAAGCCAGCTAAACAGTCACTGCTACTTAGAGTGAAAACACCACCCTGGCCCCTGATGACCCCCTCGGTGTTCCCTTACCTACAGATCTACAGGGAAAAGTGCAGAGTTCCCAGCAGTCCGAACCAAAGCAAGAATGCTGAGGGTGCAGGCACTGGAGCCGAGCAATGGAAGAGTTATATCTACCTGTTTACAGGCTAGTTTGGGGATTTGCCAGTAGTCTATTCATTGGATGAACGTGGTAGCTTTTCTCTAGCACGTGCAATTAAAGGAGCCTGTTTTTCTGATGATAATAAGATAGCACAAGCCTAAACATTGGAAAGGTATCACAGCCCAGGATATTCCAAACATCATTTATTTGAAAGATGCTCACACTAAATTTACTACGTCATGTCACCTGAGTGAGCGTCCATACAAAGGCGGGACAAGCTCAAAGAAAATGTAAGTGGTAGGACTGTTACCATATCTGATTGGCTGTGAAAAGCTTGCTCTCTCAATGGTCCACTCTCTACAGGTTTCCTTAGTTGAACTCTGAGGTCCTGTAATTCCTAATGGGATAGGATGGAGTGAATGTGTTAGACAGGTGAGTAGATCAGAATATTGGGTAGCGATCCTCAAGCCATCGTGATGCTCGGAGTGGGCTTACAAAGGCCTCGGCATGCTATGAAAGCTCAATCTGGGATTTTTCTATCAAATTAGCCAAATGTAATGAGAAAGGAGATTAAAAAAAAAAAGACAAAAGTCCAAAAGGTACCAAGCTGAAAGGGATCGATAGGTAAAACTAAATGGCGATGTGGAGGCTTATGAAGGGAAGGGAAATGGCCCATGGATAGTGTGTGAGCTTGGATGGAAGACCGGACTGGAAACAGACAGGAATCAAATGGAGCCAGAGAAACCCTGTCACCTGGGCAACAAAATCTCCCTGCACAGAGTGTAGACAGCTCTCCTCAACAAAGCCACCAGGCAGGGCCTGTCTTCACTCCATCTTGATGTCTGCCCACTACTTGGTAACAGGGGACTTTGGAAAATGAGTCTCAAGAGGAGCTTGCTGGACGGCTTCAGTCTGAGTCTGGTCCTTGCATGCTTTTGTATGAGGACCCCTCACTTTTCTCAGTAGGCCACAGGTGATATTTACCTGTCTCTAAATGCTGAAATTTTCTCTACAAGGCCAGACATTTATAGTGCAATCCGACAATGCCAGCACTTGGGAGGCTGAGGCAGGAGGATCATCACAACTTTGAGTCTGGCTTGATCTACATAGTGAGTTCTAGGACAATTAGGATACATAGTGAGATCGTGTCTTGAAAGAAAAATATTTTTGACAAAAACAAGTGAGTTTATATTCACTTCTGCCCACTCCGTTGGAGAAAGTGTTTAAGCAGATACAAAAGGTGTAGGGGCCAAGGTGGGAATGGGTCTATTTGGTAGCGAAGCAATCAGCACACTTTCTTCTTTCTTGTTTCCCTCCTCTAAAGATGGTGTTTTGGTTTTGTGGAGAACTGTCTGTTGTCATTACTCCATTCTGGAGAGGAAGGCGTGAAAGGAGCTTCAGACAGTAACACACAAATGCGTGCCTCTGTGTGCCAGTAGCATTTTATTTTAGGATACTAAAATCAGTAAAACACCCTAGTATGATTGAATATGGCTAATGGAAGGAAGCCACCTTCACTTGTAGCGGAGGCCTACCCTCGGGATAGCTTGCCAGTCTCTTCTAGAGACCCACAGATAAAAAAGGTATATGAAAACTAGAAAGGAACTATTTCGTGAAGGCTAGTATATACTTGCGCATAATTGTAAACCTTTTAAAGCAGGTTGCTTTTGCAATGCATATGTGTGCTAATTTTGGATGATTTACTGTTACCAAATAAGGTTTGAGTGGGCCACCTTGGAGTTGGCAGTTGAAGTTTAAAGGCTTAAACCTGCTTTGTGGCATGAAGCATAGTTAGCTACTGAAAATTCGATGTTCATCTTAACTTTCACGATATGAAGGTCTCCAAAGATCATTAGGGAAATAATGTCCTAATAGAGCCATTACGTACAGCTATGTAAAGTAAAGCTTACACACGTTAGAAGGCCTAGGCTCCCTCGGAAAAATTAAAAGAAGACTCGAGTGGACAGGAAGGGAGCAGATGCCTTAGCTGATGAGGATGTCATATGTCTGTCTGTCTGTCCCAATCAGACTCAACATTTCATAGATAGAGCTCTAGAGAGTCGCATTCCAGGGACAAAGCAAGCCCTGTGCATCTTAAATCCAGAACAAGCTGTACAGGGAAATTCGGCCAAACTACAGACATGCATCCACATCTGTCTAACAGCGGAGTTAGGCTATGCTTTCGGTAAAAACCAGTCTAAGGAACCAAGTCCCATTGCACCAAGGGTTAGCAGGATATTAAAATGGAAGGTTCTAGTCTCTTGCTAAGGTTCAACTCAAATTGTCGAGGCACATAATTGGCAAAATAGGAAAATACACAACATTTCATAAAATAGTTTAACAGTGAACAAACTCTCTTCCTATTTTTTGCCCTGTGGACATTTCCAATGGCACCGTGCAGTGCAAGGAGGAGAAAGGTGATACCAGCCCCGTCTCTTCCACGTAGGCATGTTCCAGCAGACCACGAAGCAGGAAGTGATCCCTCCTCTGCAGGCCCGCCAGCTAGGGCTTCTCTTTCAGCTTCAGGTCAATACTGGGTTGCAGCGATCAGGGCGGGGCGGGGAGAGAAAACAGCGAATGAGGGGCATTCAACGATAGCTCACGTGTGACTCATTGGCATCTTTCTTCCAATAACTTAAACCACCTAAGTTTTTATGCTAGAAAACCGTCTACAGGTTGATAAGTTTTTCTATAAAGTATTGACTCTGGGGGCTGAAGCGATGGTTAAGATGGCTCAGTGGTTAAGATTACTGGCTGCTTGCTCTTTCAGAGGATCTGGGTTTGATTCCCAGAACTCACATGGCCATTCACAACCATTAGTAACTTGTGACTCCAGTCCCAGGGAATTTGGTGACCTCTTCTAGCCTCTCTGGACACCAGGCATGCACACAGAAAACAGACATACACACAGGCAAAACACACATGCCCATATAAGTAAGTAAATATTTAAAAGAAATATTGACTGTTTCTTTTTTAAAACCTGCTTCTGGAAGCATTTTCCGCCTTTCCAAAAGGACCCAGAAAGGTTCATGGTGAGCCTCAAACCCAAAGTCAAATCAGATAAAGACCATCACTATGCCTTCCTATTTTTAGTGGATCTATTTTCTTTCTTGGGATAGTTTTTGTGTCCACTTGACTGGAGAGACAGTACAGCACATTTCTCTCTCTCTCTCTCTCTCTCTCTCTCTCTCTCTCTCTCTCTCTCTCTGTCTCTCTCTCCCTCCCTTCCTCCCTCCCTCCCTCTCTCTCTCTCTCTCTGAGAGACAGAGAGAGATACAGAGACAGAGACAGAGAGAATATGTCTACAATGGGAGTCTGGACTGGCTGGTGAAGACCCATCTTGAATGAGAGTGGCACTGTCTACCAGAGGGTGCTGGACAGACCGGAAAACAAAAGACGTCAAGCAGTGCTTGCCCTCTCCTCACGCTGTCCCTTCCTTTCTGGGAGGCTTTTCTCCTGCAGTTGCTAATGGACCTCAGACTCTGCAATCTTTGACCTTTGAACATAGGCTCACACCACCAACCCTCTAGAGAGCCTTCATCCTTAACTGTGGCTAAATACTGGTCTCTGGGGTGTCCAAGGGGCAACTTGCTTTCCTGGCTCTCCTAGCTGCTCTCCAATATGGAACAAACATTCTGGGAGCTGCATGGGTCTCTTCTCTGCCTTTTAACAAACATCACACAACTGTCTCGTACATCCACCACACAGGAAGAGAACGAGAGCCAGCAAACAGCCAGAGATACTTTTATCCAGTCATGATAAAAAGAGGAAGGAATCATTTGAAAGCAGCATGTTAGGAAGTCTGGATTTCTCTCTGCACCTCTGAGTCATCAGTCTGCCTAGGGTGGACTTTCCTGTGGCCCATGTGGCAAGCACATCCTTCTTAGTACCTTTGCAGATAAAGCCACTTTAGCCTAGACCACTTTTCTGTCCAGGGTGCACTAGTGTGGTGTTCTGACTTTGAAGCTCCCTCAGTCACTTCAGCGCTTGGTGGCTGTGCACACTTTACCTGCACCCTCCCAGTTTCCGTTTCTGGATTGTATTCCACCGAGACAGATCAGCACAGTCTATCTCACATCTAGGAAAGGAGTAGGTCTAACTCGGCAATAATCTCTGCTTAGGGAGTTTGAAGAGACCGCTGTGACAAAAGTGATGAGGGGCCAGCTCAGAGGGGACCAGACACTAGTAACTTATTTGTTTCTTGTGCCTTCAAGGATCTGACTTATTATCTGCAGGACTTTGCTTGGGCGGTGTCTTTGTTCATCTGCTGGACCCCCGTATCTGTTCCTAACATACTTGTCATTTTTCTTTTTTAATTGTGTTTGCTTCTAAGATGTAAAATGTATTCAGAAGTCAGTGCGAGGTCTGAGCCGGTAATTGGAGTTCTATTCTTTCTCTCAGGGAGCTGGCTCAGTTTTCCCCTGAAAACACGAAGACATTCACTAACCTCAAACTCCATAGAGTTTAAAGTAGGCAGTCACTGCGCTTTGCAGTCTGGGCCTTTGACGAATGCCTGATCCAACACTCTAGAATATACATCTCCAAGTCTCTCTCTCTCTCTTTCTCGTTCTGAGTCCTTTGTCAAACTTTCTGGGGTTTAAGACGTTGCTTTGGTTTGTTGGTAACAGAATAGCTGAAAGACTAAAGCCTGTTCACCCAGTCCACACAAAGAGCAACTGCGGACAACTTCCTGACAAGTCTGCACAGGAAACCGTTTTACAGATTGATTTGAGACAAGCGTTAGCTTGTAGGGTCAACAAAGCCACTGATAATGCTTCTAATTTATCCTCACCAAATAGAACCATTGACCTTATCATTTTAAAAAATGCATTACAAATATAAACAGTCCTGCTAAACTTTGTGATAGGAATGAATAAAACCCAAACCTAAAATAAGGGAGAAAAGCACTGCAAATAGTTTCCTAAAAAAGTGTCCATTTCGAGAACGACATTGAAGGCAACTTGGACCAGAATTTAATATAGATGGGCGATTTGTCCTGTCTGGGGAGATGAGCTTAGTTGCCCATAACCAATTTGCCCTGCATGAGAATGACTTATCTCAGTGGCAGGCTGCTCACTTCTTGCATGCATTAAATGAGATTCCTCACAAGGTATGTGACAATCCTATTTAACGGTACTTAAAAATACTTGCGTTTAACGGAGAAGTGGCAAGGAAGGTATAATGTTCCTTTTCTCTGTGCAGAATGGGAGGCCACTCTAGTACCCTTACATCTCTCTTCATTCTTAGCCCGATGGAGCCCCTTGAAAGAGCTTGTGCCCAATTTGCACTTCATCCATTCAGTACTAGCTACAGGTGTAAAATGCTTCCATGTAGTCCCCTCCAGAAGCAGGAGAAGCTGAACAAAGTGCATTCGTTCTAACATTCGTTAATATTAAAGCAGACAGCAAACACATGCAGGTCTGGAGGTCGGGGAGGGGGAAATTCTTGCCCACTCTTGTTTCCCATCTTGGACCTCATCCTGCTGTCTGGGGCGATGGTATGTTTGGTGGAAGCTCAAAAAAGACTGAGATGAAGAAAAGGAAAACTTCTAGAACATATGTTCTTCTAAGAACGGGAAATAACATCAACAGTTGGCAGCCCCCACCCTCCCCACAGCCAGCCTTAAAAAGAGCGCAAACAGGAATCCATGTGCCACCTTTTCCACCAACCCCATAGCCCTCCCACCAACGAGGAGCAGACAAACAAGGCAGGCAGAGGAGTGGGTAAACCCCAAGATGTAGCAGCAGTAGGCCAATGAGGGGCAGGCTGAACTATGGGTGCTGGTAAGTGTTCAAGGAGCATTGCTTTACAACAGGAGTTTTGAAAAACTCCTGTGTTTGAAAAAAATGAATTAAGATGGACTTAGAGACTGAGATAGGTTTGCTTTGCAAAAGCAATTTGCTTGAAGTGACTGGTGCTGTCCTCTCAAAAATTAGGACAAGAGTGACCTTTAGGAAATAGCTTTATGATTTGTAAGGTCCCCTTTCAACAGCTATCCTGCCGTTTGTTCCTTTTTTGAGGAGGGATGCAGGGTTTTGTCCCCAAACTTCCTGTAAGCTGTAAAGTCAAAAGGCAGCTTGCAGACACTGCACTGCGCCTTTCCAACTTCCCTTTGGACCTGGAGGAGACAAACACTGATGTGGCAGATATGCTGAAGCTGATCTTTGCTTCGCCTTTCTTGGTCCCTGGGAACAAAGCCAACCCTAAATTCTTCACTACTTAAGCCAGATTAGGAGATTCTTGGTGGATGTTAAATTTTCTGAGATTTATCTTGCTGACCACAGGTACATGAATCTGACACAGCCGCTCCTACGTGAGCAGTTCCTGTCCTGCTAAATGAGCCGCAGAGCATTCAGCACCTCTGATTGGAAAGCCACGGGCTCTGATCTGCAAGCTCAAGGTTGAAATCCCACCTTGGGCCTTTTTTTTTTTCCTCTTTGTAATGGCTGCAAAACATTGGCTAGTCATAAGCTTTATCCGTAGTTCCCTTTCTCTTTAAAATGCACTTCATAAGCTTACTCTAGGCGCTGTGTGTGAGCTTCCTACAGAGTCTGGGCTAAGGACTCTATGCATGCCAATTTCTATTTCTTACAGGACCTCTTGCCCCAGCGTTCCTACAACTGGCCCCCAAATGCATGTGCTCATTTTTGGAGCAGAAAGGTGAACGTCAGGCAAAGCATTCGGTTGTCTTTTGTGGCAATCACTAAACCCACAGTGGCCGGCCAATGCCTCTGTAATTAGCTGTTTCAAGAACAGAGTCCACAAAACCTGAACATCTCGAGGGGTTTACCCAATCCTGGATACATTCGTTTCACTTTGAGTGCAGTCATACAACACTGCATGAAACCGCAGAGCTTTATTGATGGCGGGTTCTTACTCCTTCTCCATCGAAGTCATTTCCGGATCATTGTAAAGGCAGCTAGTTCTGGGTGCAAGGAAAACAAACAAACAGGAAGCAGTCAACATTTTCTTGCTCTTTTGCTGGGGTATTTGAAACTGTTTAATGTGGTACCACTTACTACTCCTGCGTCCCCAAACCTACGCCAGAACAAGCCACGCTACTAACTTTTAGCATCAGGACTGACATATAGTCATTAATCAAGGTATAGAAATACAAAACGATAATAATAGTAACAAAACTTCAAATACCTCCAGAGGTTATCTGTCCTAGCCATTTTTCTTACTTTTCAAATCTGTTTCCTATGCAGTGAACATAAATATGGAAAAAGAATTTATGTGCCTCAAATAATAAAAAAATATTTTATACACAAAGGCAAACCTTTTAAACAGCTGATTTTTGTTTTGACAGAACACAGCCAGCCTTCAGGCTTCCCAAGAGTGAGGAATTTCCAAGGCCTGGAAAGAAAAGACTGCCCGGGGCCAGCTCTGCTTGATGTTACAGGAGAGGGGCAAGACACTCCCCACTCACCAGGGCTGAGCAGTGCTCAGATGGCTCTTATGAATTCTAACACCCCCGAAGAGGGACAGGTTCAGGAAGAACAGCGTAGCCATATAAGAGAATAAAATCAAAGTTTTTAATGCTGTATGTGTCTTTGTGTAACTTAGCTGTTCATGATGTCCATATCGGGGTGATAACTATGCTAACGGATTCCAGCTTCCCCTATATCAGTTCCTAATGCTTGTACACTGCTGCTTTTACTTTTCCCCTCCTCTGGTAATTTTTTTTCTAATCGGAAAAATAACTTAAAAGATCCTATGATCCTTTTAGCTTACTTTTGAAAAAGATTTTTAAAAATGTGTACAAATGTCTTGCTTGCATGTATGTATGTGAGCGCATGTGTGCCTGGTGCCTGAAGAGGTCAGAAGAAGTTGGATGCTTTAGAATTGGATCTACAGTGAGCTGCCATATAGGTTTTGGGCACATAAGCCAGGTCCACGCGAAGAGCAGCAAATGCTCTTAACTGCTGAGCCACCACCCCAGTCCAATGGATCCTTTTTAAACACACGGGTTCCTTTTCCACTGAGAGTAATTGGACAAGCTAATTTATCCATTTGATGAGGCTCTGTGGCTAGTTCCGTATTTTCCTGAAAATCTCAGGAGGCTGTTTCCCTCGCTAGGCATGGCCTCGCTCCCTCCCTTTTCTCACCCTGCAGTGGTCCGGTAATTTTATGGAGAAAGTTTGGTGACTCTGGGAGCAAGGACAGTGAAGTAAGCACCGACAGTGAGCTAGCAAAAGCCAGCGAAGCTGGAATCTAATCAAGAAAGGGCAAGCTTCCGGGCCCAGTCTCTCCGCTTTTCAACTGGGTGATCTCTCCAAAGGAAACAACCATTTGCAGACATTTCCATGCTACCACTGGGAAGGCAGTGGATGGATTCGTCCTCATTTGTGAACAAAGAATGGGTCTGTGTGGTTTGGGTACAGTAACAGACCTTTCCACAGTGTTTTCTACCCTTCTGTGGGTCTAAGGCTCAAAAGAAAGCTGGCAGGCTGAGCCATCTCAGGGCACTCAGGGGTTGGACCATATGTGGTTTCAGTATCCAGGGGGCACCTGGAACAAGGGGAGCAGTGGCTACCACAGGTGTGCCACTTACACCCTCTTTAAGTGTGTGGGAACTCTCTGGGTTCCCTCACGTTTGTCCTTCATCAAACGACATCATCTGACATGTGTTCACTTTATGTTTCCCTGACAGGATGCCTTTTGCCTTTTTCAGTATCATGCCTCACAAGATTGAGCCATGACCACCCCCAATCAAAACAGCTTGAAAACTATGGGTAAGTGATAATTCTTAGAAACTAAACCAAGAGTCTGTTTATTTTTACTATTATTTTATGCGCATGGATGTTTTGTCTGCATGTATGTCTGTGCACTGTGTGTACGAAGTGTCTTCGGAAACCAGAAGAGAGTTTGGGATCCCTTAGACCTGGAGTTACAGATGGTTGGGAACCATCCTGTGGGGATAGAACCCTGGTCCTCTAGAAAAACAGCCAGTGTTCATAACAGTTGGACCATCTCTCTAGCCCCAGAGTGTTAATTAAATCTTGGGTGGCCATGAAAATCTTTCCAATTTTTATTTGCTACTGTTTCTTGTAATGCAAACTGGTTCTGCTGCCTCAATACGTATCTAAGGCTCATTCAGATGCATCACTCCATGCGGCAATGTCTGTGATGTGTTTTCTGGTGAGATCTAGAACTTCAGACACATTTAAAAGATAAATTAAACAGTGACAAATGCTTTCCTTAAGATAACCAAGATTGTGTGTGGGGGGGGAATAGGTTATAATAAAAACATCAATGATTACATTGGCCATAGGAGGAATGGAATGTTCAAGGTGCAGCGTTATTATCAGGGGACAGGAAGAAAACAGCAGCCATGCCCATCTCCCCAATCATTCCCGAACTGCAAGCCAACATCACACCAGCCGCAAAACCCAAACCAAGTCTTACTTAGCTGCTTCTGATGCTTCCCTCAATTCTTCATCCAGTCTGCACGAGCAAAAATTACCGTTGGAGAAAACAAACAAACAAACAAAAAAAGCAAGCAGAGCGTGAGCATCTCTTGCAAAGCAGAGCCAAATGTAAGTGGTATGTATTCGCTTTATCCCCCCAAAGCTGTCTCCAGGCACACCGAGACACGCTCAGCTGAACAGTGTCTTTCCTTTCTGTTGGACAGTCCTGTTTGTTCACTCCGCAAATCCCTTCCTAAAGGTGATGAAAATGTCGCAAGGGAATAAGAAACATGCTGGCTGAATGAAGCTCAGAACGTCCATATCATGTTGGGGACGGTTAAAGTTAGCTCACAGCCTGGGCCAAGTCAGGGGTGGATCTGGTTTAGTAGGTTTCAGTAGCACATCCGGGTGACCTCAACAGCTTTACAAACAGGACAAAAACTTGGACAAGAATTCAAAGACTTCCTCAGGAAGCACGTTGAGGTCACCCACACATACAGCCCTGGAGCGCACACACAGGGAGTCCAGCATGAATACAGATCTCGAGACTTTTACCTCACATTTCTCTTAAAAGACTTTTCTTCATCGTACCTTACAAGATAAGAAACGGATGCCGTGAGGACAGTGAGGAACATGAGAGGTAGATGCTTTAAACCAGTGGTTCTCACCTCTCCTAATGCCGCGCGACCCCTTAATACAGTTCCTCATAGTGTGGTGACCCCAACCACAAAATTATTATGTCGCTGCATCATAGCTGCAATTTTGCTACTGTTATGAATTGTAATGTAAACATCTGATATGCAGGATATTTGATATGCCACCCCCAGTGGCGTTGCGACCCACAGGTTGAGAACCACTGCTTCAAACAGTAAGCACACGAGAGAAAAACGCTTACCCAGATAACACAATTGGCTTTGGAGAGAAAACTTATTTGTATCAGGCACAATTAAGTGTTTACAGTTCATAAATATGTAGTCAACCCTCATTGTCTGTAGATTCCCTATCTGCAAATCTGCCTGTTCACGAAGGCATCTGAAATCTCTGCAGTCAATGTGCGGTGTTTTTTGTTGTTGTTATTGTTGTTGTTCACTTGTGGATACAACAAGGTGACAAAATTTCAAGTTGCCCCTTGTGCACACGATCAGCAGAAGTCCAGCAGGATGAGGCTGTGCCTTCCTGTCTCACAGTTTCTCTGGTAAATGTGTTCCTCATTTTTGTTCTTTTGGCTGGTGACTGTGCTATTTAAAATAGCAGTCAAGCGTGTTACCAAACATTACCTACTGTCGGAAGGAACGAGACAGGCAGTGTACCTCACAGAGACTGTGTGTGTCCCAGAACATCGTTTTAGCTACACACTGTTGTGCTGGGGCCTTGCATGCATAATTTTGTTTGTTTTGTTCTGCTTGCTTGTTTGCGAAAGGGTCTTGCTGTGTAGCCCAGGCTGGCCTCAGACTCTGGGTCATTGTGTTTCAGTCTTTGAGTGTCGTGATCACACACAGCTGCCGCCATATGTAGTGGAGCACAATGATAGTGTACACTAAGAAGCTTGCTCAGACACAGACACACACGAGCCAAGGCTATACTGATGGCTACGAAAACCAAACCAAGGTTATATACTGATGGGTGATGAAAAATCAAGGCTACGTACTGGTGGGTGATGAAAACATTGCAACCAGAAGCAGACAGGATCCCAGCCCTGTATTTCCCCCAGGAATAACAGCTCAGAGTTCACCAAGTGTCTACCATGCCTTTATTGAACACAACAGTTCCAAGCTAATGAGAACCAACTGTAATTAATAATAACTACATTTCAGCCTGTGGATGCCAGGCTCCACCCAGCTGAATTCTGTTCTTGGGATTGTTTGGGATCGAATGCTTTGAATGTTATTCAGTGAAAGAAAATAGCAATGGCCACGTCAATTTGAAAATTATAGAATGTGGAAACGAAGCAATGAGGGCTAGTAAAAGAAATAGTAGAAAAGATGCCCTGAGCTGTATCATGACAGGCAAACACACAGATGGGGTGCGGTGGGGGTGTCCCACAGTGCTAGTTCTTCCTCCAGAAAATGAATCTTTCTAAAGGGAACTTTTCCTCTTGAAGCATTTTTTTCTAAAATGTGGCCCTTGAGAATAGATGGATAGTGCCTGGCCATGCCTCGCTTCTCAATTGACACCCCACCCTCAAGTACAGTAATTTTCCAAAGCAATGCAGTCATAATTACTAGTACTGTAGACTTCAAGCTCTGCCTTCCTGTTCTCCACTTTCATTCAGTCCTCAGGCCCATTCACGCTCTGAGAACTACTTCCCCATCTTACGATTGTGAGAACCAAACCTCTGAGGATTTTCATAGGCTTCCTGAAGGCTCAGAGGCATTGAGAAGTGGGAGGGAAGGGAAGGTTCGCATCCAATTGCCCCCAAGGCCCCTTTTCCTTCCACTGTCTCTGCCAGATTATGGGAGGCCTTGCTGTTCTTCTGGGAAATGGCCAGTGCTCACTCCCTTAAGAAGAGAGCATGTCTTTGTCATCTTTTGCAAAGGTATACCAGTACAGGAGATGACTGACGGATGACAAGGGGAGCTAGAAGCTCGTCAGGATGTTTCAGGGGCAGGCTCCTCAAAAAAGGAGCAGTTCTGATTTTTGTCCTTGGCCAGAAGCCAGAAAGGTGAGTAGTTCTATCCTGGCTGGAATCTAGAAATGCAAGTGTGTTTGGGGCCTATTGTCATGGTCCGCTATCTTACCATCTTTTTTCTTTTACGCAGCAGGGAATACTGTTGTCTGGAAGCCACGTGTGAGGCTGTGACAAACCTGGAGCACACGAATACCTGGTGGGCAGGACACCTGGGTTGACCAGATCTCCTGCGCCCCATTCCATGCCTCAGTCTAGAAAAGCCTTTTTAAACGCTAGATAGGAACATCTGATGGTGACCTTTCCTTGGGACCTACTCTTAATACATAAGCACTTTGCTGGTGTCTCATCCAAAAACTCTCATATGAACTTATAATAAACTCCTTCCCAAAACTCACCCTCCCCAATGTCTGTGAAATTTATTCTTTGAGTCTGTGAGACAATAAACCCAGAAGCCACTGGCCCGGGATGACTTTTGGTGCCTGTTAATATTCCAGGACCCTAGACACTGTCCCACCTGCTACAGCTTGCCTGAGACTTCTATTGCTCCCGAGAACCCCTGTTTACTCCGTATCACTTTTATTTTTATAAGAAGAGTGGGCTTGGGAGGCAGGGTGCAGCTTGTAGCATGCAGGTCAGAGCTGGAGGTGGCATTGGTCCTGGGAAATCTGTGACTCTCCTGAGGACTGAAGCCCTGGTTAGGATCTTATAAATACTGCTTGGTTCAGCTGAGCCATCTGACTCTAGTAAGTCTACTGTGTTCAGGCCTGAGTTGGCTGATGGAGGGAAATCAAATGCTACTTATGAGCTATTGGATAAAGAATCTACTAGAAAAGCATGTGGAGGGTTGGAGAGATGGTTCAGTGGTTAAGAGCATTGCCTGCTCTTCCAAAGGTCCTGAGTTCAATTCCCGACAACCACATGGTGGCTCATCTGTAAAGAGGTCTGATGCCCTCTTCTGGCCTGCAGACATGCACACAGACAGAATATTGTATACATAATAAGTAAATATTTTTTAAAAAAAAATAAAGAAAAGCATGTGGACATTTGGTGACAGGCTAACCTCGATTTGAACTCTAGTCCCATCTCTGCCTGGTTCCTGTTCCTACTTCCCTAAGTAACTTCTTACTAACTTATCTCCCTGGCATCTGTTAAAATGGGGGTTAAGATGAGAGTTGAGTGTGCTATACAAACACGGCTCCACAGTAAGAGCTTCCACAGTAAACTTCCACGTGTGTGCTACTGAGACGCTTTGGATGCCCTCGTTGGAGGACTATTTTGCTATTTTCTGGAGGGAGATATACAAGACTTGTATTTCCTTGGAGTTCATGATCAAGTCCCTTTCAAGTCTAATGAAACAAACAAACAATCAAACAAGCAAGCAAACAAAGAAACAGTTAATCAACTGTACCAAGAGTCAAAAAACCAGGATGCACAGAGGACTAATAATTCTTTGCAGTGATTGACCAGATAGGAATATCCATTCTCTAACATCTGTCTTCAAATTCCAGTTTCAAATGCTGTGAGTTAACTTTTGTTTATGTTTTGTTTTTCGAGACAGGGTTTCTCTGTGTAGCTTTGGAGCCTGACCTGGCACTAGCTCAGTAGACCAGACTGGCCTTGAACTCACAGGGAGATCCGCCTGCATCTGCCTCTCTTCAGACGTAATCTTGACACCCACACAGCACATGTGCTTTTCACCCACAGGGTGGTCCTAGGCAAGGGGATTATTCCTCGCCACCCACCCACTTGTCAAAAGAGGCTCTCTATCCAATCTTCCGTCCAAAGGCAATCATGAGGACAAGGGGAGGGGTCTTTGAAGATAATCGTTGTTTCTTTTTATCTATTTTCTGGGGTCATATAGACAAATTACTTATGAAGAAAGAAATCCAAATTATGGGAAGATGTTAATGTAAAGCAGAGGATCACAGGTGTAAATACTCCAGTTAATATTACATACAGGCTGTCTCCAGAGTGGAAATATATTTCAAGGTAAAAACGTCAATCAATAGCTAATATCAGTTCAGAAAATATGATCAAAATATATTACATGAAATAAAATTTTCTAAAGTCAGACACTAATCATTAAAAGTTGTGTGAAACCAAGCATTACCCTACCTGAAAGAGGATCTGAGAGAATAGGCGATAGCAAAAGCTTTATTTATTAGACAATATTTCCTTTAAAAATAAGATGCCATTTCTCATTATTCTAGATGTGACTGTCTTCCTAGCGCCCCCCTCCCCCACAACGACTTACTTGATGATGCTCTCGGGGATATGGATGCAGTCCATGGGGATCAGCCCACTGAGCTCAGACAAACTACTAACGTATTTAATTTTACTGCTGAATTTTGAGCTGAAAGAGAAAAAGGAGAAGAGCCTTTACATCGGTTGTTATGTTTCCATCACAAAGCCATGGTCTCGTCCTGGAAACCTTCCTGGGAATCTTTTCTACATTATTGGCAACAGGGCTCTCACACATGCTAAGCATCCGCTCTGCCGCTGACCTGTACTACACCCACATCCTGAAATCTTGCGATGCTCAAGCTGGACTCAGCAAGCTTGCTGAGCAGAAAGGATAACATCGTCTCAGCTGTGATGATGGACCAGAAACTGCTTTAGTACCATTTTTTTAATGTTTTATTTTTTATTTTTGAGAAGTTCGTACATGAGCCCTGCATCTCTATCATGCCTGTCTCTTCCTCTCCACTTTTAACTCTTCCCTCCCTACCCCAAAGTCAAGGTCTCTTCTTTATGATTGTTATACAAATATATGTTTATATACACATATATGTATGTGTGTGTGTATATATATATATATATATATTAGAAATAGTAGAAACAGCAGGAACCACATAACTATTTTTTAATTGATGAAGGATAATATCTATTTCTTTTATAAAAGCAGTTGCTTGAAGTACCAAATGCTTTGTGGAGTAGATAATCTGTGCCAGGTAAAACATACCACTTCATATACTCACTTGGCTTTGTTTTGTAGTGAAAACATTTAGAAGCACCCTTCTTAGAAATTTGAAAATATAAAGGAGTTTTTTTTGTTGTTGTTTTTTGTTTGTTTGTTTGTTTTAATCAATGGTAGCCTTCATGTATAAGAGCTTTCTTGAACTTTCTTATTTTCTGTCTGTATTGTGTACTCTTGGAGCATCTTACGAAACTGCCCCTTGAAGTTACCAGTCTCCTCTCTACTTCTGTAAGTTCCATGCTCTCAGGTTCTACAGACAGCTCTCCCTCACCATCTGTGGGGGATTGGTTCCAGGAACCACCGCCGACCCCCAGATGCCTCAGATCCTATATGCAATGTCAAGACCATGCAGGCAGTGGTTTGCTTGTTAAGGGGGAGTGGGGGGGGGGGAGAAGTAGTAAAAAAAACAAAAGAAAAAGTGTGTATTTTCAGAGATTTTTCACCTGTTTAATGTTTTCTATCAGTGGTTGGCTGAATCTGCACCTGCGGGCCCCCACAGACGCAGAGGGAAAAATGAGAAACGCAGAGTACCTGAAACATCTGAATAGCATACAGATGCTTAGTTCAAATGGAGAATCAGTGACAGGGCAGGCGCCTGGCTGCATTGTGCAGCCATGTTTACCTTTCTGAAAGAATCACCCCCTTTCCCACAAATACAGAACTATCACTAGCAGATGCCCAGTCTTCTCAGGGTTTCCATGCCAGGATTTAAGACACAGAGATCTGAGCTTGGACAAAGTACCTCATGGGAAAACAGAAGCACCTCTCTCCAGATGGCTCTTCCCCACCCTGACACACTTGGGTCACACTGGATACGAGTTTTGAATAATCTTACTTAGTAACTTTTTGTTTATTTTCATTTATATTTATTAAAATTTTTCCATACACTGTATTTTTATCCTGATTTCTCCTTCAATACCTCACACATCCTCCCCATCCACCTGCCCATCTAACATCATGCCTCTCTCTCTCTCTTTCTCTCTCCCTTTTTCAAAACAAAACAAAAAAAACCCCAATGCCTTTTGTCTTGGTTGTGTTTTCATTGCCTCTTGTTTACTCTGAGAATCAAGCACCCGCTGCTGCTTTCGTGTTTCTTACATGGTTCCCCAAATGAGTAACTCAGCCAAGTTGTGTAATTTGTCTGTGTCTGGTTTGTCCTGAGGACTGGGGCATAACTATGAGATTCAGCAAGCATTCGTCTTTCTGAGCTTGGCTCCAGCAGGTGGCTGGTAGCAGCTCCTTCTGAGATGGACTGAGGGAGGAATCCCCAGTGACCCTTGGGCCTGGCTACAGCTCATCATCTAGAGAATTCCTGTGTGCAACTGTCTGCACTCTTGTCTCTCTGATTTTCCTCCATTACTTTTAACTCTTTCTTCACCTTCATCCTGACCAGTACCAAAATGCCAACTATATGGAGAAGTTTGAATAAGAAGCATTTTTTTTTCCTACTCAGAGAGCTGTTTGGAACACACTGATATCTAATTCCAGGAATTTCTTTCCTTAACAGAAATGTCTGGTGGGAAATGGCTCACACGCGGTTGCACAATGAGATGGTCAACAAGGGAACCACGTTCTCAATGCAGAGTTGTACTCTGTCCACTAGAGATGGGATAGGCTGAGGCCATTCTCGTGGAACGGTGACCTTTCTACTTGTTCCTACGTCCTGTCTATATCTCTCTGTTTTTATCTTTTATATAGAGTATGTGGTTTGAATGAGAAATGTCCCCTATAGTTTTGGGCATTTGACCACTTGGTCCCCAGTTAGTAGCATTTTGGGGGCGGGGGAGGTTTAGGGTGGTGGAGACTTGCAGGAGGAAGCACGGTACTGTGGACAGGTTTTGAGACTCAAAGCCTCTAGTTACTTCTAGTTAGCTCTTTCTGTCTCCCTTTTGTGGTTCAAGACGTGCACTCTCAGCATCCCGTTCCTGTCGCTGTGCCTGCTGCTTGCTGCCGTGACTCTGTCCTGGACTCTCATCCCTCTAGAAATGGCAGCCCAATGAAATTCTCTTTTCCCTAACTTGTCTTTGGTCATGGTGTTTTCTCATAGCAACAGAAAAATAACTAAAGCATGGAGTTACATTTAAGAAATGTTTTGAGCATTGTGTGTGTGTGTGTGTCTGGCTAGCTCACTGGCTCTCTGTCTGTCTGTGTCTGAGTGTGTACAGTGCATGTGCCATGTGTGCATTTGTGGAGGGGTGAAGCTGACACCAGTGTCTTCCTCCACCTGAACCTGGAGCTCACTGATTAGCTAGACTGCCTGGTCAGAGTGCGCTTTCCCTTCCCCTGGGATCCTCCTGTCTGTGTCTCCTAGCACTGGACCTACACGCATGTGCTGCCATACCCTGATTTTTACTTGGATGCTGGGGTTCAAAACTCAACTCCCTCATGATTCTCCCCATAGAGATGGCTTCTGCAGCTGTGTTCAGAGCCTGGGACACCTGAAAACAAGTCATGGCGAGAGAAGGGCTTTCCTCTCTCCTCCTGCACATGGTATGATCTGATTGCTCATGTTGCCTCTGTTCTCTCGTAGAAATAATGAGAGTCTCCCTCTGGGCTCTGCTCCATCTGCTCAGCTACAGTGAAAGTACTGGGCTACAAAAGAAATTCACATGCATTCTATGAAGCTCTCTCGTGCCCTGTGGTGTAGAGATCTAAGGACTGAACACTCTTGGAGCTGCCTTGGCAGGCTACAGACGGCCTCTTTGGGAATGTAGGCAGCACCAAGAAATGGGTGTAAGGTGGAGAAAACCATAAGACCCGACCACTAGTTTGAATATAGGTTCTTCAGAAACTTCATATATTTCGATTTGCTGTTTCCTTGATGCAACTAGAGTTGAATTTCTGTCACTTAAAACCAAAGAACAGGGCCCTGTTTATTCACGTGCCCTACTCCAGGCCACTAGATCATAGTTCATAACACTCAAAAAAAAGGCAGCTCATTAAATTCCTCATGTTTTAGTCAATAGTTAATTTTTGCCAGCAGAACCCTATTGCTCAACTATTAGAAGTCAGGAATGAAAATATCATAAATATCATAATATTTAATATTCTAATCATTGTAATAAATACCACTCCCTCTAAAAAATCTGGAAGGTACAGTAAAAAAAAATCTGTTACATGTATATGTATATATACATATATATAGTGTCTATCTCTCTCCCTATATATATAGACACATACATATCTTATATTTATTTTCTCCAGAATATTGTAGTTTTAATGAGAAATTTATTAATAACTTTTTGTTTGTATTGTTTTTCGAGACAGGGTTTCTCTGTAGCTTTGGAACCTGTCTTAGAACTAGCTCTTGTAGACCAGGCTGGCCTCGAACTCACAGAGATCCGTCTGTTTCTACCTCCCGAGTGCTGGGATTAAAGGTGTGTGCCACTGTCATCCAGATAAGAAACTCATTAATAATTTTGAGCCAGGAAAATGTATTTATCTATCCTGATGGTCATGTGAGACTTTATTCTATTTATAAATGTTTCTGGAAAATAAATACTGTTCCAGTCACTTAACTATTTGAAGTTTCCTGTATTATGAACCATATTTTGCTTTCTTCATGGCCCCAAACATAAAGTCACAGAGCACCTAAGTCCCGTGCTGAGGAGTCACCAGACAGAAACAGTGAATCTTGACACTGAAGCCCAAGACGGCTCCAGACTGCCCCTCAGAACCACCACTCAGCTTGGCTGCCCGCACGGTTCTTGCCCAGGAGAAAGGACACACGTCAGGCCTGTGCTTTCTCCTTTCCTAGCCGTTAGTGTCTCATGTCACCCAAATGTTTTATTTCTTACAAAATAACCTATCTCCTCACAAGTACTGGCTAATCCTCCTTCCATGTGGCATGGGACTCTCACAGTTTCATATTCCACACTTACAGGAAGCAAGTTAGAGGCCAGGTTTTGCAATGGTTGTGGAAAATACTGATATGACTTAATTATTACTTTTGTTGTTGTTGTTTTAAGAATTTGCAGGGCTGGGGAGATGGCTCAGAGGTTATGAACACTGGCTGCTCTTCCAGAGGTCCTTAGTTCAATTCCCAGTAACCACATGGTGGCTCACAACCATCTGTAATAAGATCCAGTGTTCTCTTCTGGCCTGCAGGCGTGCTGATGGCCTGAAACTTGTCATCCTCCTGCCTTAGTCTCCTGAGCCCTGAGATTACAGGTGTGTGCCATCACATCTGGCCCCTTTACATGAGTATTTTTCCAGGAAGGCAGAAGTCTGTTAAGTTTTCCTGGATTCTCCTAGCTTACAAATCCTCATCACAGGAAAGTTCACAAACTCTGAAAAGACGTCATCATACAGGCATCTTGAAACCGTCACAGTTATACCTTATGAAAGGTCGCGTCACCGCAAGGATCGTTCTGATGAACCAAGATGGGTGGACAATGATGAATGACTTCAAGTTCTTGCGCAACCTGTCTTGACGAAAGAAACAATTCTATTGGAATTGTTGGAAACAGAAAATAGATCTCAAATGAGACTCCATGAAGTTCCTGGGAGGAGTTCCAGGAAAGTTACAATTTCTTGTAGATGTAGAGAATGTCCAGGGTTAATCTTTAAAACGCCTTTTATTTTCCCTCTCCCACTTTCCTCCACCGTGTGTGTGTGTGTGTGTGTGTGTGTGCGCGTGCGTGCGTGCATGTGTTTATTCACACAGGTATATGTGTAAGTGTGTTTGGACTCCTGTAGAGAACAGGGGTCTCCAGTGTCATTCTCCAGGGGCCATCCACTGAGACCAAGCCTCTCACTGAGACCCCAGGTTTGCTGATCAGACTGATGGCTGGCCAGTGAGCTCCAGGAGGCTGCTTGTCCTGGCCTCCCCAGAACTAGGTTTACAAGCAGGCACCAACAACACCTATGGGACTTGAACTCAGGTCCTTGTGCTTGCCCGGCAAGCATTTCATACACTAAACTATCTCCTTAGCTTCCTGAAATAACTTTTGAGACATAACTTGACACTCAGCTCTCCTTCCCCCACAGGCATCAAAGCAAATGTGAAGGCTGTTACTTCTACAGTATACAAACTCACAATAACTGAATATTTTCGCTTAATGATGTTTTTCAGTTTTCTTAGCCCTATCTTTGTTAACTTGAAAAGAATATGCCTTCAACTCTCTCTCCTTCTGTTCTCTCCCAGTGTACACATGGGGCTTTGCCTCTCTCCTCCTCCTCCTCCTCCTCCTCCTCCTCCTCCTCCTCCTCCTCCTCCTCCTCCTCCTTTTCCTTCTCTCTCTCTCTCTTTCTCTCTCTCTCTCTCTCTCTCTCTCTCTCTCTCTCTCTCTCTCTCTCTTCTCTCTCCCTCAATAAATGTTTTATGGCAAAAAAAAAAGAATATGCCTTTAATAACAACTTAGACTATTCATTGTTTGCTTATTGTCTTTTGTTTTTGAGATAGGGCCTTGTGTAGCTCAGGCTGGCCTCAAACTCCCTGTGCAGCTAAGAATTACTTCTAACTTGATCCTCCTGCCTTTACCCCTGGAAACAGGGATTATAGGTGTGTATGTAGGTAATGAAAACAGAGCCTCATGCACCGTAGGTGAGCAAGCTATATCCTCTATCCCTTCACAATTTATTTGGTCTGACTAAGCCTTATTTTGTTCTTATATATAAAGAAAATTTGCCATTTTAATAATTCTTGTTTTCAGGCACATTTTTCAGTATTAACAATGCTACTTGGGCCTGGAAAGATGGCTCAGTGGCTAAGAGCACTGACTGCTCTTCCAGAGGACCCTGGTTCAATTCCCAGCACCCACATGGCAGCTCACAACTGTCTGAAATCCAGTTGCAGGGGATCTGACACCTTCACATCAATGCACATAAAATAAAGTTAAATAAACCATAAAAATATTTAAAAAAAAAAACAATGCTACTTTATTATGTTGGATCATAAAACAAAATTTAATTCAACAACAATCACTCTCATGGCATTATGAAAGAAGCCTCCTCTAAGGGGGTATAATATATACCATAAATTATTAGTTTTACTATTTTAATTTTCATATATATGACAATAAAGTTTGTCTGAGCAGAGAGATAAGGATTTTGAGGAAGGGGCACACAAAGGCAGTGTTGGCTTAGCAGACACCTTGAACTGACGCAAATATTGAAATAGGAATACAACGGTTTGTAAACCATCATAACCCTAGTGCAGTGGTTCAACCTTCCTAGTGCTGTGACTCCCGACAATACAGTTCCTCATATTGTGGTGGCCCCTGACCACAGTTATTTTTGTTGCTACTTCATAACACTAATTTTAGAGAGGAGCAGCATCTCAGTTCCTAAGATTGTCAAAAAGATGTGTCTTCTGATGGTTGCAACCCACAGGATGAAAACGGCTGCCCTAACACATAAAACAGTAGCTAGGTCACATGACACCACTGAAGGCTCATAGGTACCTACGTTTGTCCACTCAAGTTGCACGCCTGCAGTCTAGAGTGGACTAGACCTGCCAGATTCAGGGCTAACAGTTTGCTTTGCTTAGCCTTAGGCATCACGCGACACTTTCCGTAATATTTTTACAACTTACCACCTCATGTGTGAGTAACCTGCTCTCTCTAAGACACGACTGTATTATATAGAGCAGAAAAATATTAGATGTGAGAGCCAGTAGGGAGTCAAAACAGTGACTAAACGGTGGCGCCCACGTACCGTCTGTCAATCATCTGGTAACATTTCTTCATCCAGCCCAGCCCTGGCATCTTCCGCCTGGGAGTCGCACCATTCAAGTACACAATCATGTAGTCTTCAGCCACCATCAGCTCTAAGGTACTTATTACATATCTGATCACAGAAAGGAAGAGAAACATTCTCAGTTCCCACATGAAAGATTTCATTCTATTGACACCATAATTAAGTGACATTCAAATTATAGGGTGAATGACATCGAAGGGTAGGGGTGTGTGTTATCTCTTTCTCTTGAGAACAATGCGTCAGCATTGCCCTTTTATGTGTATGTGTGCAGCCACCCTAGAGAAATTCGTGGCTTTAGTAGGTGACATAAAAAATGTCAGGAATGTTAACAAACATTAAGGGCAACTCAGATTAAAGGAGGGCAAAGGTCAGTGACGGCAGTTTTCCCGTCACTGAGAACATGCTATCAGAAACAAAACAATCCTTAGCCCAAAGGAAACGTTAGAAAAGTTTTAACCATAGTTGAGACTCCACTCATCTTCTTCTCCCACTATTCTATAGACAAGTCCCCTAGAGCAAGGCTCCTTGACAGAAATACTACCGGCTTCTTATGGAAGGCTTAGGATGGGCTATGCCATGTACCTGTGCAATTAAAGACCCTTTATCAGCCATCACATGCCCACAGATGCCAACCCAATCACCACTCACAGGAAAAGGTTTTCCATGACATAGTGGTAATCCGCTCGGCTGCTGTCTGGCAGAAAACAGGCAGCAAACACAATGATGGCATTCAGGCCGTCCCCATAGTATCCTGGGGACAAATGAAAAGATATGTGTAACTGAATGAAATCCCAAAACAAGGTCATATCGCTCCTAAGAAGAGAAATCTGACGCCTTGTCCACTTTGTGCGTGCATATAAACGAGATATATCATAAAATGAGTAATCATGTTGAGGCATGTTCTGTACATATATACATATGTACTTATCTTCTAGTGGTTAACATGTTTATATAGACAACACAGGGACTCATAAGTCCCTAACTTAAACAATACTAATTTATAAAAAGCTAATTTATGTAAAATTTCATTCTGATGGCTGAGACAGCAGTTCTATTAGACTCACATTGGTTCTTTAAGATTTAGTTGGACTGTGACAATTTAGTCAGTGAATTGCCAATTCAGTCCCAGACCAGCACACTCCAATAACCAGGATCCAGTAGGAGGCATGCAAGATACCTTTATTTTGATTTCCAGGCCTAGTCATTTGTAGTGATCCTGGATTCTCTGGCTATAACAGGAAGTTCAGGAACACATGGTAACTTCTGGTCAGGCCCAGAATGACAGCACAGAGTCCCCAGTCTCACATCTTAGAGAAATCAGTGAACTGATAAAAGGGGCCTTCCTAAATTCTCTTGTGCCCTATGAAGATATGTGTCTTTGGGAAAACTTGAGAATCATTTCTGCATGAGGGGGTGGGAGGTGGAAGGTGCTGTTTGCAGGTGGGGCTGAGAAAAACAGGATCTGTGAGATGCAAGTCAATGCACCACTCAGACTCTGAAAGTCGGGGAGTAAAAAGAAAGAAACATCTCAAGACATCATCTCCAGCTTTTGAAATAACTGATGTAACTTCAGCATTCCCCGCCCCCATCTTTTCCCCACAAGCATTCTGTTTTCTCAGAACTCAGCTCTGAACCTGATGGCAGGCGCTGGTCGACGACCTGAGGGTGAAAGAGAATGGATAAAAGATGTTTCTGGTACTTAAAGAGGAAGACGATGCCCCGATTGCCGTTGGGGAAGTGCTGGGGATTGAACTCAGGGCCTCACATATGCTAAACTCGCTCTCTAGCACTGAGGTACCCTCAGCCTTGGTCGGTTTGAAATAGGCCCATTTGTAACATCAGGAACTGAGCCTAGCGTCTTCAGCATGCTTTCAACCTCCCCACTACTGAGCTACCCCTCGAGTCCTCAGTCTTTTTATGCAAGCGTTTGCTAAACAGTCAAGCTCACCTTGAACTCACTCTGAAGCTCACGTGGACCTTTACACTTGCAATCCTTATGCTTCGGTTTCCAGAGTAGCTGGAGTACAGGCGCATACCACGGGACCCTACTTAAACTTATTTCTCTTATTTATTTATGAATTTATAAATTTAGTGTTTGATCGGGTGATGTATGCACAAACATGTTTCCTGGCACACCTTATAGAGGCCAGAGGACAACTTTTGGAAGTCAGTTCTCTCCTTCGACCATAGGGGTTCTGGACACGAAACACATGTCAGCAGGCAGCTGAGCCACCTCACCAGCCCACTAAATATCCACAGTCTACATACCTGTCTTTTACATCGTACTGTTCTGAGTTTACAGTCATTATATAGCGATGCCCTTGGAGCTCTGAGCAGGGCAGGACAAGAGTGGTCCTAACCCTGACCTCATTCTCCCAGTATTCAGTGTGTTTCATTTTCCTTTCAGAGCTATGACTATGGCTTTGGCAGTGACATTGCAGGAAAATGTTGGTGGTAGATTTGGATGGCTCCCTCTTGAGGAACAGTTTAATAAGCTGTCCCGTCCAAAGACACCCATTATGACTCTATCACCAATAAAGCAGAAAGAACGGGGCTAAAAATACATCCAATGGTCAGTGTGACTAATTTGGGGGTGTTTAACGCCACGTATCTCATAAAATGAGACGTATGTTAATATTGTATTCGGTGCAGTATATCTGTGAGCCAGTATCCCCTCAGCTGGGCGTCCTGCTCCAGTGCCACTGTCCACCGGCTTCTTTTTAGAAAGTTAAGAGGAAGGAAATCTCAATGCAGACATTTTATGTCAGGAGTTCTTGTTTCTGAGGACTCACAAGTAAATGGAAATCTACAAGGTATGTAGAAGCGAGCCGACATGAAGACATGCAATTCAGACAGCACAGGACAACACAAGTGTCCAACACAAGAGAGTCAACGCCACAGTCCTAGTGGGAAACCCAGCATGAGCACATCTCTCCAAACACAGTGTCGGCTGTGGAGTCAGAATCATTGCGCTCAGGACTATTCAGTTAAGATTCTGCTTCTGGAAAAGTGGGATTCTTAAGAAATGTTAGCGAGCTCAAAGTGCCGGAGTGCACTGCAGTCTAACAAAGATGCAAACAGGGACCACTGTCTAAGTGAGGGATTAGCTTTGTACAAAAGATGCTTAAGTTTACAAACGAAAGCAGCTCCGGCATTTGGGGTAGAGGAGCTGCAGGAAGAGATGGGGCAAAAACAAAAGGAAAGAAGAGGATGGGAGGCGATTCAAGAAAGGCAATAGAAGAAAAGGCTTGCCATGTGAAAGTGTCCCCAGACTGTGAACGGAATCTCTGAAGTGAGGATTTGGATACATTTGGAAACCTGCTCACTGGTGAGTGAGTAGCTAGCTCATAGGCAGGTCCTATCTCAAACAACAACAACAACAAACAAAAAATAAACAAAATAAAACAACAAAATTTACTGGGCAAGAGCTGTAACTAGGGTGAGAAACTTTGCTTTTTAGTCCTCTGCGCAGACGCTTTTTTGAGGACCAGCTAAGCCCTCAATTTCCACCTCAAATAATGCCACTTTTCAGAGAAAGTTGCCTGTTGGTAACAGCACAGTTCATATGAATTTGGTTTGTCTGCCTGTTTGTACTGGGGATTGCAGCCAAGTCTATGTACTGCCGTTGAGCCACATTTACGGTCTTACTGTTACATTTCGTTGAGTCAGGGTCTCAATAAGTTGCTCGGGTTGTCCTTGAATTGCTCTATAGCCTAGGAAAGCCCTAAATTTAGAACCCCCCGCCTCAGGCCCTCAAATAGCTGGGATCGCGAGCCTGGCTTGGAGTTTGGTTGGTTTAAATATTTAATTGGTCAGACTTTGTTCTCATTAAACAAGAGGTGGGAGTAGGAAGCATGGTGGGGGGCGTGTCAGCAATCCCACCGCGGAGCCTCCTGGGGCCCTAGGGAGCACAGATGGCAGACCTTACCTGAGGTGACACAAGAGGCATGAAAGAGATGTGACACAGTTTGCTGGCCAGCAAATGGAATGGAGAGAGAAGGAAAGGTGTCACAGGTGCAAGAACAGAACACGCACGCGCGCGCTCACACACACACACCAGCCAGCAATTCTTTCCGGGCTCTTTTGTCCAGCAACAGTGCAGGGAAGGTTACCTGAGTCTCCTAGAGTGAAATAAGAGAAGTAAAAAGAGAACAAGAGAGGAAACTCCTTGTTAGCATCCTTCGGTAAAATTGCTCTTGGGTATTCGGTGAGCTTATTCTCAGTTTTAAGTTGGAAAACTTTCAGTTCTGGCTTCCACCTGACCCCATAACATCAGCTAGGTAAAACCAATCATCATCCTTTTTCTTTTTTCTTTGTGCTTTTTTTTTTTTTTTAGAATATTGCTCATGGGACCACAGGATGTGAACATTGGCATCATCACAATCTGCCACTTGCAACTGATGAGTAACTGAGGCAAGAGACAGGGGAGGTACCAAGGTCAGCAACCCCAAACTCAGCTTCTGACGTGTGCATAGGGTGTCTATGCTAAGGTCACCAAATCTGAAGAGTAGATTACAAACACAACTCTGAACACTGGGCAGCATCTGACTATGGCCCGATTTCTTCAAGCATCTGATGGCTCCCCCCTTGCAATTTCCCAAACTGAACCCCACCAGGAGCTCCTTTGGGGCTGACAGGAAACATCTTCAGAGCAGTACGGAGCACTGAAGCGAGACTCATGCTCAGTGTGTTGTCCGTTCTGACATGCTCACCAGAAGCCAGGCTGACAAGCTTGGTTGGCAGCTGAGATGCTTGGGCACCAGAGTCCAGGGGAGTGATATGACTGTCTCACATGGAAGACTAAGCTTTGTCAAATTCAGAAGTAACATCCGAGCGAATTTTACTTAAGAGCACAAAAGCTGGCCAGCATGTAGGAGGAGGTATCTTCTTAATAGTGGGCCGAGGGTGCAGCCAGAGGCGTATTCATGCAGTTGGGTGGCTGAAGACGACTGAGGCAGAGCCAGGGAAAGGAGAGGAACGTTTTCTCTTCCACACAAACTGGTAGTCACTCAGACAGAACCCAGAAGCACACAACATACTGTGTGGAGAGGAACAAGTGCCAAGGGAAGGAGGTGGCGGGGATGGAGCTCAGCAAACCAGGTTCCCGTGAGGTCACAGATGGACATTAACGAGACCGTGGCAGACAGAGACAGTCCTGCCCACCAGTGTACTCCCGGCGACCACCCAGTCTGATTCCAATGGCTTGGACACCAGGTCACCCAAACCATTTGATTTGACTGAACTTGAGAAAAATCAAGAGGTGAGTGTACTAAGGTATCAAGACGGAGTTTACAGTGGAACTGGGCCTGCTCTAAGGCAAAGACCTTAAGGCAAATGTGCACACACCATCACCATGTGACTTTGATTTACCCTGGCAGACTTTTCTATATTTCCCACGGATTTTAGAGAAAGCACAGGCTACTTTTACAGTCAATCTTCATGAGGCTTGTTTGTTTTTGTTTGTTTACTTTTTACTACCCCAAAGCAAACCAAAAATATTAGAGGGGCACCACGAAGCATGCCGTCTATGAACACTGGAGGAGGGCTTGGGGGTCTGTTCTCGTCCCAATGAGGGGCTGAATTTATAGTCCTCTGTTAGTCTCCACAAGCTTTGCTCAGCTTCATTTCAAAGGGCTAAAGGAGAGAGTCCTCCCACAGGGTCCTACTGCTGCCCACGGCAGCTGCCACAGGGCCAGGCTGTCATCCCAGATTCCGCAGTAAGGCAGGAAATACAGAAGTTGTGGTCAAGGGATCCCAAGGGTATTCTTTTTCTCTGTCAATCAGTTGCCTTGGGTAGCCTTGGTGCTCATGGGAGAGAACAGGGCATAGAAAGGAAGGGGAGAGATCTACCGGGAGAGGAAGGGGTGACCAAGATCCTTGAGTGCATACTAGAAGGCAAATGCTACGGATCTGATGCAGATTAAGAAGGGGTGGGGGTACGGTTCAGTGGGAAAGCCTCCGCATAGCGTACGCAAGCCCCCGGTTCCAAGCCCCAGCACTGAGAAACAAACTCACACTTAGTTCCTAATTCTCATAAGGACAGAGAGGGCATTAACAGCAATAGCTGCCTTGTGAGCTTGCATCTTTTCTTGGATGGCTAGGTGGAGAGAGGCCTCAAGACCGCAGGAAAGGGTTGCATGCAGCAGACAAGTCAAATGGCCAGTGATGTTTTCTGAAGTCAACAACATTCAACGCAATGCCTGTGTTCATCTGACCTTTGTTCTGAGTCTTCAATTTAATCAATGCTACATATGTGCCTGGAGTTCCCAGGTAAACACACTTTCCCCTCTTCTGGGTCCCTTGCTAAAACAGAGGTTTTTGACTATCCCAAATGTAATGTGGCTTGTAGGAGAATAAACTTTTGGTAGTGGAAATAACTATGGAGCTGAGTCTAAAGAGATGTATTGGAGCCTCTGAAGGGGACTGGACGCCCCTCCAGGGCTGCGGTCTTCCTAATGACCATATCCTACATGCCGAGAATTCAGTTGAACCCCACATTTGTTTCCCGATGAAAAGCCTGGCTTGCTCTCCCCATCCCCCAGACTTGCACAGATCTTGAGTACCTCCATGAGAAATGACTCTCCTGTAGGGCTCGATGACCTTCATGTCAATCCGCTGTTCTTGCTCTCCAATCACCACCGTTCTCCACAGCCGGTTGTCTTCTCGCTCCTCTTCGGCTGTGTACTCTGGAATAGACTCCGACTCCTGACCAGAGCTTCTGTTGGCTGTGGCGTCTTCTGGAAGGGAAGCACAGAGCGGGACTGAAGCAGCAAGACTTCCACAGGAGAAGCAGGATAGAGAGTGGATTGGAAGCCAACTCTTCCTGCAGAGTCACCGGCTGGAGCTGCGTGCTAGGAATGGTTCATTAGAGTCGGACAGCAGCCTGACCGTACAACACCTACCTTACAGACTGAGGGAAGAACCAGCTCCTCTCCTAAGCACATGCTGAAGCAGGAACAGTCGAGGTTAGAGTTCTGGTACCAACTCATCCTTGGTCAGACAGGTTAAATACTATAGCTCTTTCTGGTATGGTGATAAATCAGGACCAGATAGATACCTTTAGCTTGCTGAGGCCATCTCCCCTGGTTGCCGGCTGGTTGCTGGGAGTATTGGAGTGCCTTTACTTAATGACACTACCTCCTCGATCTGTTGTAAGACTCTAAGAATAGGGATGAAACTGAACCCCTTGTACTGTTGTGAAGCTAGGGCACATGCTTGTACAGAAGACCGATAATATGACCCACACATTGTTCCAGAATATGCCAGAGTAAAGATTATACACTGTATGGGAAACAAACAACTTTGTAGACTGGAAATTTCCTGACAGCTTTGAAACTTTTGGGTTCATGAAACAACAATAACAACATAAAACCCCACTGACTATTCTTTGGTCAAAGTTTATTCTTATGCATTCAAAATAATAACCATGTACACTAAAAGGCTAGGCTGCAAGTGTTAGCCATTTCTCGCAGAGGCATCGATGAACCTTAGCAAAGGGTGTTCTTCACGGCACCAAACAATCCCTGTGACTCCGAGATAAGGCTGTTCTTATTTCCACATTGTGGGAAAAGACCATTTAAATGACACTGTTTTTGCCTTAGTTCCTCCTGTGTCACAGTGACAAGGACAGCAGGGTTGTGTCTCTCACCCACTGGTATCGGCACGGCAGTAGATGTTAAAATGGACATTACACCAATGTGGATATCGGTAACAAAGCTAGCAATAAATACAGCTGATGCTTGCACCTCTGCAAACTATCCTAAACTACCGATGTGCCTTGAATGTGACTCCCAGTCTGAAGAGGCCGTGAGCTCCTGGGGCTAGGAAACTCTGTCCGAATCACCTTTAATATTCACCTCACTGACATGTCCGACAGTGAGCGTAGAAACCTTCTCAGAATATGCAAACTCCAGGAAGGTGAGTGGGTGGATGCAGGAAAGCTTGAGCAAGCTCTTGAGACTAGAGATAGTCTATAAGGACCCACAACACAGCACTGCATCCTGCTGGAAGATTCGGCAGTCACTACATACCCACAAGTACCTAATTACTCAGGACTCAGAATGGGAAACTATAGTTCAGCTGGGAAGCCAGCCTGGCCTTCTTTGCCAATAGTAACAGCCACACCACCCACACAGCCCTGGCTCATTTTGGTTCCACTATGGTCCCAGCAGCACTCAGCAGCTTGTTAAGGATGGAAGGCAGCAACCTCGGCTTCTGATCAAGCACCATGTCACCTGGGCAGACCCACTGATTTGTCTGGCACTTCTTCCTTCTTCTTTCTTTCTGCTTGGGTCGGGAAACTTAGCTACTAATCCCAGCTCTCTTGGGCTCCATATTTCTCATCTTGTCCCTGATACCTAAGAACTCTGGGTTCAGACATAGTATATCTTCTGATGTTCGTGTATACATGTGCCCTTGATATCAGTAAACTCACGACTCTCCAGAGCCTCCATGAACTTCCATGAGTCTAAGGTTCAGTGAATTCAAAACTCGCCAAAGTTGTTTGGTAATCCAGCCTGCTCTAGTTTATCCCTGGTAATCTCTGTAGGGTGATAGTGAGGGGGTGTTATGTATCTATATCATATATATATATTAATTCTGCATGATATATACATATGATATAGACATGGTAAACATATACATAATGTACATATTTCCCACACATGCCATGGGATAATGCTCTTGTTCACTGCAAAGATTTGTCACTAGTCTTAGTTTAATAAAATGCTAATTGGCCAGTAGCCAGGCAGGAAGTATAGGCGGGGTGACCAGACTAAGAGAATTCTGGGAAGAGGAAAGGCAAAGAGTCAGTCACCAGCTAGATGCAGAGGAAGCAACATGAGAATGCCTTATTGAGAAAAGGTACCAAGCCATGTGGCTGAATATAGATAAGAATTACGGGCTAATTTAAGTTGTAGGAACTAGTTAGTAATAAGCCTGTAATTTATAATTAATATAAGTCTCTGTGTTTCTTTGGGACTGAACAGCTGCAGAATTGGGCAGGACAGAAGCTTCTGTCTACACACATATATGTGTATAGATGTATACACATATAGACTCAAACTTGTATCTACTCACATATTAGCTAAAACTGGATCATAAATCTAATGTAAAATAAGTAAGCCATAAAACTCCCAGAGACAATGTAAGAGAAAATCTAACTGACCTTGACATAGAGACGGTATTTATATACGTATATATTTGTTTGTTTTATTAGGGCTTGCCACGCTACCTGGGCTGCTGTAGAGCTTATGGACACAAGCATGCCTCTTACCTCAGCCCCCTGAATAGCTGGGCCTGAAGGTATGAGCCACCAGGCCTGGGTCTGCAACTGGTGACTTTTTAGATATAACACTAAATTCACGGAATAAGTAATTGACAAACTAGACTGTGTTAAAGTTGACAACATGCTCCATGAAAGACAGCACCAAGAGAAAAAGAAGGCAGCTACAGACTAGGAGAGTGTATTTATAGAGTGCAAGTCTGCTAAATGATTATTATCTGGAATACACAAAAATGTTTAAGACTTAATAAGAAAATGAACTATTTGATTAGCAATTAAGTGGTACAATGGTGTTGGGGGTTGTACCTCAGTAGTAGAGTGTTTTCCTACTATGTACAGGGCTGTGTTTGGTTCCTAGCAACACACACACACACATACACACACACACATACACATACACACAGACTCACAAAAGAACTGAGCACACGTCACCTCATCAGTGGAGGTATAAATACCAAGGAAGCATAAGGAAAGATGTATGACATCATTTATCAACAGAGCATTTTTAAAATGACACAATAGTGAATTATTGCTATGAATAAACTACTATTTCAAAGGCCAAATCCAAAACACTGACAAGCAGCAAACTAGTGAGAATACAGCACACTAGGGACGCTCGTGTGTTGACAGCGGGGACGGAAATGTTCCAGGAACTTTGAAACACAGTTTGGAAGTTTCTCATAAATAAGCTCCTATTAATACAAAGTCCAACTCCTTTGCAATTAGCCAACAGAAAGGGTATTTCCAGATAGAAATCTTCACAAGTAGCTTCATTTATACTTGCCAAAACATTGAAGCAACCGAGATGTCTGCACAGGCACACACACACACTCAGCACACACACGGGCACACACACAGGTGCACCCATGCACATTTTCCTACTGTTTCTTGTTCAAAGGTGCGTGATTATTCACTTGGTATAAAAGTTCAGGATCAGACTGTTTTTGAGGAGTTAGTCCTAATGTTTCAGAATTTGGGAACTGTTACATACTGTGCTTCCATCTACTTCCTTTCTTGTTGACATAAATTGGAAGGAAAAAAAAAGAATCATTTAAGAAACAGGGGGAAGGGATGTGGTTCAGAAGCAGAATGATTGCCCAGCATTGGGATGGCAGGGGAAGAATGGCAGGGGTGTGGGGGAGGAAAAGGAGAAGAAGAAAAGGCAATAGATGGAGGACAGGAGAGGGGTAGAAGGAAGGAGGGAGGAAAGAAACAAGAAAGGGAGAAAAAGAGAGGGAGGGAGGGATGGAGGAAAGGAGGAGAACAATCTTCAGATCAGTTTAATGACTTGTTCATGTCATGAAACCGATAACACAAGTCAGTGGGCAGTAAAGTGCTCTCTTCAGCCCATTGAACTAGCAGTACCTTCCTGATCTTAATAATTCTGTTATAACTTTATGAGCCCTTCTTTATTTCCCAGCTATTGCAGATGTGTTCAGAGCTTATCTAACTCTCCCCAGGTCCTCCACATCAGTCCTCAGCATCATCTTCTCCTCTTCACTAAGAAGTTGTCCTCAGACAGTTAGATCTTCATAAGAGAGGCGTCAACCTCAGCCTTTCCTCCTGGCTTTCTGAGATGACTTAGCACAGGCACTCTTGAATGCTCTGACCACAGTGCATGGGCTCAGCGTGGTCTTCCCATGGGAGCACACACCTGGGAAAGCTGCCTGGCTTTCTACATCATGACACCTCACGGATGACAGAAAAGCTGTCAGAAGGTAAGATGCCTGACATTTTCTGGCTTTAGCAAAGACATCTAATACACAGCTTAAGAGGTTAAAGTCCCCCTGGTGATAAACAACAGACAGGAAGTTAATTTGGGTGTAAAATCTCAGTGTAGGGGCTAGAGAGATGGTTAGGCAGTTAAGAGTGCATATTGCTCTTATAGAGAAGACCCAGGTTCGGTCTTGCACTAGGTTCTCAAGCACCCGTAACACCAGGTCCAGGGGATCTGTCTACCTCTTTTGGACTTCACTGGCATCTCTGCACACAGATGTACATATTCACATGTATACGCACAGAAGGACAGTTAATTTAAAAAATGGTAAAAATAAACCTTCTAGAAAATCTCAGTGTACAAGAATACAAAGAAAAAAAAATTGTTTCAGACATACAAGCTTAACACATCACCACTTGCACACCAAACATGGAAACAAGAACTTGATTTCATAAAGCTGGCTGCCTGTTGGTGCTGAGAAGAAGGGATGCTGAATGGTGTGACTCTGATTGAGAGGATGCTGGCGTGCCTGTCAGCAAGAATAATGTCATCAACATTAGAAAAGCTGCTTAGGTGGGGTCACTAAACATCACTTGGGGACCCTGACAGTCTAAAAGCATAGACACTTCGTCTTTGATGTTCTTATCAGAAACACACAGGTCAAGTCCTTTTCCGTCTTCCCATGCCCATGATAAAGAGACTTCATCATGCCTGAGTTAGTTCTGGATTGTGAGAAAAGTTACGGTTGGTTTGGAAAACAGAAAGAGGTCAGCATTTCCTTCTCGATCTTTGAGTATTTTGCTTCTATGGTTGGTATCATGAAGCAATGAAAGCAAAATCAAGATTGTCCTTCATATGAACAACTAACCCCCAAGCCCTTCATTATCCATGTAATTCTGATTTTGTTGGCACAAAAATCAAGCCTTAATTATATTTCCCAACTGTTTGGACACAGCTATAAATGAAAACTGATTGCAGGGGAACAAGTTGCATCTTTTGATAGAGAGATTAAATTGTTTTTCCATAAGCAAACTGGCAATGTTAGGCAAATTCCCTGGAAAAGTATTTGGTCATCAGTTACTAAATAAAAGAGGGGATGGGTGTAAAAATCCTTGAGGCTGTAAAGGACAGGTACGCACATCAACAATGTGACCTAAGGAAGTACACATGGTGTGGTAGTTTTAATGCAATTGGTCCCCATAAGCTCTAGGGAATGGCACTATTAGGAAGTGTGACTTTGTTATAGTAGGCATGGCATCGTTGGAGGAGGTGTCATTGTGGGGGTGGGCTTTGAGTTCTCATGTATGCTCAAGCTATGCTCAGTGTCCAGACCACTTCCTGTTGCTTGAGGGTCAAAATGTAGGACTCTCAACTCCTTTTCCAGCACCATGTCTCCCTGCAAGCCACCATGTCACACCATGATAACAGACTAAACCTCTGAAACTGTATGCCACCCCATTAAACGTTTGTCCTTTGTAAGAGTTGCATCGACCATGGTGTCTTTTCACAGCAATAGAAACCCTCACTAGGACATGCGTGAGCTTTCACCCTTGCTTTCCTGTATGCAGGCTCAGTTTAGGAAAAGGCGCCCTCTCTTTTTCACTCTTCAACCTATCTGACAGGGAAGCAGCAGCAGCAGGAAGTCAACACAAGGCTTGGTTTGAATGTTGTCTCAGCCCCTTACAGATGTACAACTTTAGGTAATTGTGCAACCTCTCTGTATCTCTGTGTTCTCAGCTACAGGGTGGGAAAACACTCTGTTTTACAGAGTAGACATGAGGCCTATAATAATTATCCCTACAATACTTGGGATAGATGCTACATATTCCAGCAAAAAACTACAAAAGTGACCAATTTTAGCCAGGCAGTGGTGGCGCACGCCTTTAATCCCAGCACTCGGGAGGCAGAGGCAAGCGGATCTCTGGGAGTTCGAGGCCAGCTTGGTCTACAAGAGCTAGTTCCAGGACGGGCTCTAAAGCTACAGAGAAACCCTGTCTCAAAAAACAAAAACAAACAAACAAAATTATGACCAATTTTGAAAACCTATACTCAAAGTATCCGACAGGCAGACTGGCAATTTACCTGTTCTCCTATCACTTGACCTTTTCTTGAAAAACAAAATAAAACAAAAGTAAAACCAAACCCAGGAGGAATTTAAAAAAAAACAAACACTCCCCTTTAGGATGTATGATATGCTGGCCTCAACATGCTTACTTGAAAAACTCCCAAGACACGAAGATTGTAAGCACTTCATACACTAGGTCTAAAATGTATTTCTATTCCTCTTTTCCTCTGCAGTGGTTATCCATGTCTGCTGTACAGAATATAGCCACTCACACAAACTCTGTGTTTCTGATGGTTCCTACTTTGGCTTGCTTATTGGTTTGTTTATAACAGGGCTGGGATACACACACCTTTCACTTGAGATCAAAGTGAATTTTAGAATTCAACAGACATTAAAATCTGGCTCTCTGAGTAAGACCTAGAATAACTGAGGTCATTAAGCTGCCTCTTCCCACATGACTATATCAACTACCTAAAAACAGCCATGTCAGCAAGTGGCAGCCTTAATTACCGGCTTGCTCCGACACCACCACTTGGCTTGACAGATTTACTATTTATAAATAAGAGGCTCAGAGGCGGTGTGACAAAGCTGTCCCTAGAGACAGCAGAGCAAAAGGCAAGGGGAGGGAGGGGCCAGTCATAGCTGTCCTCAGTGCGGTTTCAAGTCAGTATATTAGCCAGAGAAGAGCTGGGACCACAGGGGGCAACGGGACTAGATGGAGGGGTGAGAGCAGGCGGGATGACTCTGGGGTGGCAGGGAAAGATACCAATTCGAGATGTTTTTTTACTTTATGTTTGTGTATTTTTAATGGTCAGATCAAATATCCGGATTATTACAATCAGCTCCCAACATCAGTAGATTCAACCGTCTGCAAGTAGAAGGTACATGGGGGAAACTTGCATTTGTATTGAATGTGCACAGAAGCTTTTCATTTTCATGATTCCCTAAAATACACATTTATGTCATATTAGATACTGTGATTAGTCTAGAAATGCTTTAAAGTATATGGAGGAGGTATGTGGGTTACATGCAAATGCATATACATGTAAGGGACTTGAATAGCCTTAGATATCGGTGTCTGTTTGGGGTCTTGGAACCTATCCACTGCAGGCCACATGTGTGAAGAACCCTACAGAAACCCATGAGTGGACAAAAATGTAGCATAACTCGATGTACGCACAATAAGATGGCAATAGTCCTATACCTACTTCTACTATTATTATTCTTTTTTATAACTTGAGGGAACAAAAACTTAACCTATGTCAATCTACAAAGGTCCTGGATGTTTTCCCCATGGCTCAATGACATTGGGATGACTTAATCAGCTAACTGGCAGATTTCCCAACCATATTCTCCCGTGAATGGGATTTCCTGTGTCTAAAAGCCTCAGCATCCTTTAACCACAGTGTCTCTTTGTGAGACCACAAGAGCTTTTTCAACAAGGAGTAGTAGTTAGAGCCAAAAGTCTCACTTTGACTTTCAACTATAATTCCAGGGAAACTTCCTGGCTCTAAGCGTAGCTAAAACGGCTGTGCTGCTAGAGGAAGCAAGGACTCTGTATCTGTCCGCATTTCCGGACAAGCTAAGTGTCACCAAGCAGGAGAAGGGATTTGCAGGAGACTAGCACGTCTGTCATGGCTGATGGTCCCGAATCTGGCAAGCTTTCATTGCCTGTTTTTTACCTCCATCAGCCCACACCATCCCTTCTTCCTTCTTTTGGTTTGAAGATACAGCATCAAACACCATGGAGTCTCTTCCCTGAGGAAGCATGCATTCTAGTGGGGACAATCCAGTAAGCATCTCGGTCAGATAAGCAAGCAAATCACTAAATAACAGTTTTAACAAGGGATGTGCGGACAGTAAAGGAACCCTGGCATGGAATGTGAGGAGCTGGGGGTACACAGGTGGGGCACATCTGTCACAGCTCGAGTCTCGGAAGGCTCGAGTATTGGAAGGAGGAGGTGGCACCTGTGGAGAGATGTAACTGGCCATGGAAGGGTCTAAGGAAGTGAGCATTTTAGACAGCGAGAGTGTATATAAAGGAATAGATTACTGATTCCTTCTCTTTAAATTTGGCGTTCCAGATTCCAAGTCTCTTTCTTTGTCCACACCACTTCAGTTTTCCTATAACAGTGCAGGGCACAGTGTAGGGATTCCACAAATGGGTAAGAGTTGCCGACGAGTAGCCTCTGGGGACCCAACCTACTCCATCATACTCTAAACTGCCAAGCATGGACATCCCAGAGTAAGGTTCAAAAGAGGCTTGAGAGTCACGGAAAATAGCCACTTGCACAAAAATGAAAGATTTGTTTGTAATGTTACAAAGACAATCATTTATTTACATAACTTTGGCCTCATTATCCAGCAACTTACCATGACCAGTGTACTCAAAAGAATCTGCTTCATCGGGGGTATCGAGGTCATCCACATTGATGTCAATCTCATCTGGACTGTCCAGGTTATCATCAGAGAGAATCGATCCTTCACTTTGGTCCAGAGAAAGGTTGATATTTGGGGCTGTGAGCTTGATTCTCCGAGAGTGACTGCCATTGAGATCCAGGGAATTTGGAGGTTCTAAAGAAGAAAGTAATAGCAACATTAGGTCGCACACGTAGCTCTCAAGAGTGGAACTGGACCTCAAGGGAAAAAAAAATCCTAGCAAGGGATTTAGATCCTACCCCAATATATCCCTTATGTCCTTCCTTCCTTGTTGTTTTATAAGACAGAATCTCACACGTAGCTCAGGCTGGCCTTGAACTTGCAACCTCACCCTCCAGTCCTGGGATATAGGCATGAGCCATTTGGATACTTTTTCTAAGTTGATGTGTATATAGATGGCCTCGGACCTCCCTGGAGCTAGAATTACAGGTGGTTATAAGCCACCCAACATAGGTGCTAGGACTTAAACTCTGGCTCTCCCGATAAGCAGGAAGTCCTTCAGCTGCTGAGCCATCTCTCAAGCCCCCTCTTCCTGGATTCTCTTCTAGAAAGCGTCCCTCAGTGTTGGCTTCCATTCAGCGTCTCATCCGTATGAAAGCAGGACTTGGGAGATGCTGCTATCTGGGTAGGAATTTCGTTTTTTTTTCCTTGTTTTGTTTCTCTGTTTAGGTTTTAGAAGTCAGTAAGCTAGAATACTAAGCTAACTTTTATGGAATTTATTGTACACCAAAACAGTTAAGCATATATATTGTCTTATGGTTCTTGTAGATGTTATTACTGTATAATGGAGGTTAAGAACATTGATCTACTAAATTCTCAGAAAATGCCAAAACAACTACATTATCTTCAATAAACTTTACTGTTTTAAATTTTTTAAAGCCTTAAGCCCATTCTTTGGACTCACCGAGGAAGTCACCACATAAGCCAATATCACCCTACATTACTGTCTATAACATTCACAATGACCTATGCTAAGGCTGACAGAGGTAGCTCCCAACTCTCTTAGCAGTGTGTGTCTCTGCTCATGAGCTTTTATTGGCTCAAAACAGAGATGAGCCAGTCCTTTTTGTACAAGCTTATCTGAACCAAACACAGAAAGAGATATCTATTGTGATCCAAGAAGAAATAGTTGGTCTTTATCTCTGGTCCCAATCATTCTGGCTCCTAAATTCCTTGGAATTTCCCTGGCATCCCTTTTCATTCGTAATCCCTATTTGGATTATACTGATTTTAAGGACTGATTCTGAACATCTCTGCTGGGTTCTGCAGTAGATGGACTGTCTACTGTGCATGGGGCCCTGGATTCCATCCTCTTCACCACACACAAATAACAAAACCAAAACAAACAAACAAAAACCAGAGCAAGCACAGAACTCTTGAGTCATGACCTTGGAGTACTAGGAGGGGGTGGGTCCTTCTTTCCTCCCTGCCTTCAGAAAAAAAGCACAAACATCAAAACATCTACAGAGCATGTCAAAACGGAGTTGTGAGGGCATTGTGGGGTGTTCACATGCTATTAGTCCATTCAAGCAAATGAACTGGGTGCAGGAATGTGAACTTTTAAATCCAACCAAGTCTGAAAATGCCCCTAACATCCTTGAATGAATGCAATAGCCTCAACTATCGCAAAATGGCAGAAGAACGTTTTACTTGTACTTAGGCCTAGCCATCTGACGCACATACTCTGATGGTGGATAGGCTAAGGTGATGGCCTTTCCTATGCCGATCCTCTTCCTTTGCATGTAACTTTAGAATGTCCGTTGTCTACAGCTTCTGCCTTTCAGTGCCCCTGTACCATTTAAGTTTCTGTGGGGCACTCTGTACTCTTGTTTTCCAAACATGTCATTCCCAAGACACCAGATAAAGTTATTTGCTTTTATAGTTTCTGATTTTGCCTTGATTGGCATTACATGATGTCAGATGGAGTCTGAAGTGGTTCACAGCCCCCTGTCCCCCTGTGCTGCCAAGGTCATAACATGCCCCGAGGTCTTTTGTTTTGTATCAGTTCCCTGGTAACTTTATATCACATGACTCCCTTCTGTTACCAAACTTCCTATGTCTTTGGTTAAGGTTTCAAAACTTTATTTGGGTTGTTGCCTGTGGCTTAGGAAGAAAAATTTCTTGGCTAGGTACCTAGTGCAGGCACCCCTCATGTGGTGGGAATTTGGAATTTTACAAAGGAGAAATTTTTAAAAATATTTATTATATACAATGTATATGAATGCTTTTTTCTGTATGTATGTGAGTACACCATGTTTGTACAGTACTCTCGAATGCCAGAAGAGGGTCTTGGATCTCTTGGAACAGGAGTTGTGGTTGTGAGTTGCTGTGTGGGTGCTGGCAGTCGAACCTGGATCCTCTGGTGTTACAGGAGGGGACTCCTGTTCGTTCCGGCAGCCTGGCAAACTTAACCCGAAATAACCACACAGAAACTGTATTAATTAAATCACTGCTTGGCCCATTAGCTCTAGTTTCTTATTGGTTAATTCTTACATCTTAATTTAACCCATTTCTATTGATCTGTATAGTGCCATGTGGCAGTGGCTTACCAGGTAAAATTCCCAGCATCTGTCTCCAATAAATTCATAGAGTCTCTCTGACTCCACCCTTTTTCCTCCCAGCATTCAGTTCCATCCTTCCCACCTACCTAAGTTCTGCCCTATCAATAGGCCAAGGCAGTTTCTTTCTTCATTAATGCTAATCACAGCATACAGAGGGAACTCTCACATCACTCTGGAAGAGCAGCCAGTCCTCAACACCACTCAGTCATCTCTACAGTCCCAGAAAGGTAACTTTCACATTGAGTTACTGTTTGTGGTTTGAATGAGAAGTGCCCCATGTATTTGGGCACTTGGGGTGGTACTGTTTGGGGTAGATTACAAAAGCTTTAGAAGGTGCAGCCTCGCTGGAAGAAGTACACCTCTGGAGGTAGGTTTTGGGGGCTGGTAGCCTTGCCCCATTTCTTATTCTTTTTCTGCTTCTTGTGTGGTTGGTGGAGATGTGATCTCTCAGCTTCTTGTTCCTACTGCCATGCCTTCCCCACCTCCAGAACACGGAGTCCTCTGGAATGGTTTGGCCACATTATGTTATCAGAGCAGCAGCAACAAGAAGAGAAACTAATACAGAAGTTGGCACCAGGTGTGGGTTCTTGCCCCAAGAGCAGCCTTTCTATTGTTTCAGTGCTGAGCAGGAAGCCTCTCCTTAGCAGCCTTTATCTCTTTAGCAAATACAGGCCCTTCCGCACCTATCTTGGGGGAAGTATCAAGCTTCCTATTGTTCTTTCTTTCTGCACCACTTGCTTTTTTCCCACTGTAGATCTGCACAAGAATAATCAATAAGTAACAAGGCCTCAGCCGCTGTTATTTCAGAACATTTCTTTCACCAAAGAAAGTAGCCATTACTTTTTCATTTGTCCTCATGCAAAAGCCAGCTCCTTTTGGAAAACAGTGAAGTTGCTAATAAAGTCCTTGCTCCCCCACTTAAAATTTCTTGAGCCCGGCCTCCACCCTCCCTATTAGTCTCAGCACTGCTATCTTCCAGGCTCCTACTCAAAATGACCCTTCAAGCTCTGCTCACAGCATTCAGTGGCTTTTGCCAACTTCCGAACTCTTCCGGAACCTGGCACCAAAAAGTCTAGCATCATTAAAGTGAAATCTTCCAGAAAGTATTGCCTCCACATCAGCACCCAAATGTGGTCTGGGGGGGTTCAGAGTTGCATCTCAAGCTAGAAGTCTAAGTATGTTAAGAGTGGCAGGCAGTACATGGCATGATTTTGAAGGCAGAAAGGGTTATAATTTGTTTATTTGCTTGTTTGTTTAACTTTACAGGAGCCCACAGTTAAAATATGTTGGCTTTTAAAAAAACATTTTTAAAAAAAAAATTTAAAAGACTTTCTTTAAAGTGTTGACAATGTTAACTACTGTGGGACTTTTAGAGTTGTACTATATTTTTTTTTTTTTTTTTTTTTTTTTTTTTGGTTTTTCAAGACAGGGTTTCTCTGTGGTTTTGGAGCCTGTCCTGGAACTAGCTCTTGTAGACCAGGCTGGTCTCGAACTCACAGAGATCCACCTGCCTCTGCCTCCCGAGTGCTGGGATTAAAGGCGTGCGCCACCACCGCCCGGCTATATTTTTATTTTGGTATTAACATGAGGTCTTGGGTTAAATAAGAAAGGAAATGGGTATGGCTTAAAGTGTGTTTGAGCATCAATTTGACAAGGAACGGAATCTCTTAGCTTCACCTATCAGCCTGTTATCCTATCTGAGGGACTCTTAATTGTGAGGTTATCCTGATAAACAGGTCTGTGGGCATGGCTGTGAGGCATTTTCTTGAGGGCTAACTGATGTAGGAGGGCTCAGAGCACTGTGGACCATTCTGAGGCAGGGACTCTTGGGCTATATATAAGAAAGCTATGTAACATGCACCAAGGCAGCAATCCAATAAGCAACATTCCTCATGAGACTCTTTCGGTTTGTACTTGGGCTCCTGTCCTAACTCCCCTTCATGATGTGAGTGACCCGAAAGTGTAAGCCAAATAAACCTCCTCCTCGCCAAGTAGCTTTCATACAAGGTGTTTATTACAGCCACAGGAAGCAAACAGGATGGGCAACCGCTACCCTAAGAAGGCTACCGAGCAGTCACTAGTCCAGAAATACAGGTTCTCTTACAGCTAAGAGGTGGGCCCTCATCTTGAAGATTTCTGAATTGAACAGATTAAAATTCCTCTTGATGGTTTGAAACTAGAATGCATCCTTTGAAGCTCTGGCTATTCCAGAATGAGTTCTCCATGTACTCAATTAGTACAGAGTTATAAAACCAAGCAACTTAAGCAGCAAGCACACTCTCTCGAGCGCCCTCCTTCCCCACTGCTGACCCTTCTCTGAGCTTCCTTGCTAAGATATGAAATTTGATCACCGTCAAAGAGCCGACTGTAGAGGTTGAGGGATGTATCTCAGTGGCATGGTGCTTGGCTCGCATGAATGAAGCCCCAGGTTCAGCTCCCAAGACTCTCTGTCTCCCAATAAGAAACCACTCTGTCTGACTCAATAACCCTTTTAAAAACCAGGTTTAATATGATAATGTTAAAGCCTTCACATATCTGTCTCAGATAAAGGTTGAACTACATGCTGTCGCTGACGAATCCCCAGTGTTGTGACACATACAACTGGATTTGCTTGACAGTTTGAGCTTTCCATGATGACACACAGCCTTGCTTTGGGAAACTGTATCACTTACTTATTTGAAGAAGACAGGGCAAAGCAATGTATTGCATTTGGGCCTTGGGGTGACTTTAGCACGGATTTCTGAGGACTAAGTGCTAACTAAGGGCCAAACAGATGTTCAAACATAAGCCTGAAGTTTGCTCAACAAAATCCTACTCTCCTGCCCCCAAAGCTTGACTGGCACGCATCCTAAGTTACTCAGTGGCCTCACATGCCTGCTGAGGACCACAGCAGCGCTAAGTAGACAGTCTTCCAAAACTCTGGCCTTAATCTTCTAACAGACATAGTCAATAGTTGACTGAATTCTACTTTCTTAGCTCATCTGCTGAGAAAATTAAACACTTTAGTTAAACAGCACTCCCAGGCCAAGAAAAACCCTCATGAATTAAGTGCCTTAGCTGAATTACTGTCCCAAACTCTTGCTAACAATACCCAAGGAGCATGCTACTAAAGTTATGGACCGCTAAAGTTCAGGCTAATCAGCTTATAAACCTCAAGAGGAAAGCATTGTCTCCAAAATCAACCCCTTCCCTTCTTCCCCAGGGCATTTGTGATTCATAGACCATAAATCAAATTCTTCATTGTCTTAAACATATATTTGCATATGACACCATAATCACCATTAAATATGCATATCAAGAACCTAAGGATGACTTTAATCTGCCTCAGAAAGAAACCATTCTTCAGTTATGACATGGATACGTACACTTTAACTGAGTCAACCACAAGAGGTCATCACTGTTGGTGGTGTCACCCAAACCCTAGTTTTCTAAGTGACCTTAAAGGCCTCTGGTTAGCTCAGGACTTCTGCAGAAGCAATCTTCTTCTAACTTCCCCTTAAATGACTGAACCGTCTCTGAATGCAGCAGACTGTGTAGCCCTTCTCCAATATTAGCCCTACTAGCTTTCCACTCTCAAGGGGCAGGCCAGTGGATTCAGGATTCTACAATCCTGAAGCATTTACTTACTGAACGTCCCTTCTTTGGGGCTGGTATGTATAATTGCCACATGGAGGCATTGTTTAACTTCATGCAACAAACCTTAAGTGGTGGACAGTAGTAAAATGTAAATAGCTGGTAAATTCTGAAACGTCCTTAATGAGGAAAACAGACTTACAAAAACACCTGGCGCTTGGTATTCTGTTTGCTTCTCAAGGAGGCACTGCTATTAAAACAGATTGCTGTTCATATACACCTGAAAAATCATTTTTTGACCACTGTTCTTGCTAGTTTTTATGTGCGCCTGACACAGATGAATCATTGTTGAAAAGGTATCTCTACCAGATTGACTTTTAGGCAAACCTGTGTGATATTTTTCTTAATTAGTGACTTGCTGTGGGACAATGGTCATGTACCCTGTAAAGATTTGTCACTTGTATTGATTTAATAAAATGCTGATTGGTCAGTAGCCAGGCAGGAAGTATAGGCAGGGAGACCAGAATAGGAGAATTCTGGGAGGAGGAAAGGCTCAGTCTGCAGTCGTCACCTAGACACAGAGGAAGCAAGATGAAAATGTCTCACTGATAAAAGGTACCAAGCCACATGGCTAACACAGACAAGAATTTTGGGTTAAGATGTAAGAGTTAGTTAATAAGAAGCCTGAGCTAATAGGCCAACCAGTTTATAATTAATGTAGGCCTCCATGTGTTTTTTGGGGGACTGAACGGCTATAGGACCTAGAGGGACATACAGCTCTGTCAATCATGACTGATGTGAGAAAGCCCAGCCTGTTGTGGAAGGTGTGCCTCCCCATCCCCAGGTAACTGGTCCTAGATGTGTAAGAAAGCAGGTGGGGCAAACTGGAAGCAAAACTAGCAGCATTCCCCCATGGCCTCTTCTTGAGTTCCTGCCTCCAGATTGCGGTTGCGGCTTGAGTTCCTCTCACAGATTTCCTGGGATGCTGGACTGTGACTTGAGAGTTGTGAGCCTGAATAAACCCTTACTCTTGAAGTTGTTTTGGTCATGTTGTTGTTGTTGCTTGTTTGTTTTTGTGATAGGATCTCTTTCTGTAGCCCTGGAGGTCCTCGCTCTGTAGACCAGGCTGGCCTCAAACTCAGAGATCTGCTTGTTTCTGCCTCCCAAGCACTGGGATTAAAGGTGTGCACCACAGTTCCTAGCTAGTCATGGTATTTTATCACAAAAAATAGAAACCCTAATTAAGGCACCTACTTAGAAAAAGTTACCCAAAATTGATGCTTTAAGTGACCCTGAACCTAGCCCAGGAAAACTGTTAAAGGGGTGTTTGGATCTGGTTCTAACTGGCTAAAATCTAGTTCTATTGTTACTGACATTTTAAAAAGAGTTTTAATACTATATATAATTCATTGTTTAGTTACTTCTTTGCCCAGGGTAATAATCCCATGTTGATTACAATAATCTTAACTGAGAAATGGTTTCAAGTTATTACTTCTGCCCTACCCCTGACTGTAACTTTGTTACTTAGTGTGTTACTTAGTGTGGCTGTGTCATATCTTCTCTCCTTTGTGGGACATACCTTCCTGGGAATGAGGTATTCCAGCTGTAAGGGACTGAATATAAAATTGACAAATTGTGTGTGATTTAATGATGGGCATCCTAGCATTGGGGTAACTTTTCTTCATCAATTAATTATTCTTTTCTTGTAACTTTTAAAATCCCTTTTCAGCCTCCCTCTTAAACCCTACACACTATTTGGGGGACCCACTCAGACCCATCTAAACCTTGGGGAGACTTCAGAACTACAGTTTGCAATGTTACACTTCCAGTTTCAGAGTCTGAATTGATCAACACCCATGCTGTGTACCTTATCATTAAACCAGACATCTTTGGCCTAGTTTATAATACCGTCTGTATTAAGACACTAGGAAAAAGTAGCATGTCTCCATGAGTTCTACAAGCTGTCCTAGCGAATTACTAAGGCCGAGGAGGGAGGGGGCTGTTAAAGACCACTTTATAGCCAATTGGTCAGAGCACAGGTCTAACCTGAGACTATAATTGGTGACTACATGGGAACTGTCTTGTTGGACTGAGCCCTTAACCTGTGGGAAGTGGGTCTGTCGAGACAGATGTGCTAGCATGGAAACATAAGATATCCAGAGGGCATTAGTGCAAAAATCCTAGCATATATGATGACAGGAGTGTTTGTTCTGTGTGCCAGTACAGTAGGAGAAATGTTTCCTAGCCCCATCCAAAACCAGAATGGTGGGCTTCCTTACACAAAGTATCCAGAAGGTATCTGGTATGCCCCTCAACTCTGTCCTTGTCCTAAAGAATGTTACTGTTCCTTCGATATGTTATTACAGCATTGCTTTTTGCTTTTCTACATAGACTATCACCCATGCTATACATAACATGCACCATGGAATGTCTGATGTGGGATTCCCTTCTGTATGCTGTGAATATCATTGGTTAATAAAGAAACTGGCTTGGCCTGTTAGGGTAGAGTAGAGCTAGGTGGGGAAAAGTAAACTAAATGCTGGGAGAAAGGAAGCAGAGTCGGGGAGAAGTCATAGAGCGCGGAGACAGACATGCTGGAACCTTACCAGTAGGTAGGCCACGAGTCTTGTGATAAAATATAAAATAATGAAAATGGGTTAAATTAAGATATAAAGCTAGCCATTAAGAAGTTCGAGCTAATAGGCCAAGCAGTGATTTAATTAATACAGTTTCTGTGTGGTTATTTCGGGAGTCTGGGCAGCCGGGAAATGAAAAAGCAGCCTCCTACTACAAATGTCTTAATACATCACTTGAAAAATGCTTCCCTTGAGACATCTGAAAAACAGCAGGCTCTATGTGACAGGCATTCTCAGAGCCAAAAGAATTTTTGTGCTGACTGCTCTACATATGGCTATTGAGCATTTAAAATGACACTAGTGTTAATTGAAGGATGAAATTTAAAATTCTTACTTTTTAATTAATTTAAATAGCCATATGTAGTTAACTGCTACTAACCATAGCCTGTAGTGGCATTTCATTTGTGGTTTAATAAATGAAGCTTGTCTGAAGATAAGAGAGTAAAACAGCCCCACTGGTCAGCCTTACAGACCAGGCAGTAATGACACACACCTTTAATCCCAGTAGCCACATTAGTTTGCCATAGAAACCGGGTGGTGCGTGCCTTTACTCCCAGCCCTAGAGAGGATTATGAAACAGGAGACAGCTCTCAGTCTCAGTCTCATTCTGAGATTCCTGGAGGCAGGATCCCCATTTTGGACTGAGGTAGAGTTAAGAGCCAGTGGCTGGCTCTTTTGCTTTTCTGCCCTTCAGGTTGAACCCCAATATCTTTCCCTGAGTTTTTATTAATCGTGTTTCAATAGCCTTAACACTTTTATTATTTGAAATTATACTTCAACTTTTGAAGAGTGATGGAGACATTCAGTGGTTACTATCGGCTATAGAGCACTTTAAAATAAGTGTGTTGGTATATGGCTTCTTTATAGAGCTCTTACCCAGAACATACATGGTCCTGGATTTAAAATTCGGTACCAACCCCTTTAAAAAAGGTCACAATGACTCAAGCTTTGAAGACTATTTTAAATACTACAATAGCAAATAAACAAAATTGTGTTCTTCCTTCTTACCTCATTTAGGCTTATCAAATGATATCATTCACGATCAGGATTTGGAATGGCTTTGGTCTTGGTGCAGTACAAGAGATAGACTTTGAAATATATGTATACATATACATGTATAAAAATATGTACAAATTTATATATGTGCATATATGTATATGAAGTGAGAGCTATATAGGTGATAATTCAAAGCTTATAATTCCTTTTTGCCTTGAGTTTAACCCTTATAAAGTAAGGTATTCTGTTGTTTTTGTTTTTGTTTTGTTTTGTGGTACTGGGTTTCAAACTGGACCCTGCGTATGCTAGATAAACAGTCTAGCACTTAGCTACACCTTCAGCTCCAGTTTGGCCTTTTACAGTTAGGACACAGAGCATTCTTGGTATCCTATTTCCCACATTAATCATTTATATAGCTATGTTCAGTTATTGAAAACAACCTAGAGTTTGGTTTGTAATATTCAGTAGCCAATTGTAGGCACTGAAAACACTGGCAGGTAAGGGCAGGCCCGACACTTGCTGTAGCTCACAACTGTGACATGAACCGAGGTCAGCTCCGAGCCTGACCCCTTCCTCTCACACATTTTTCCCCCTTTGCTTTAGTCACTGACATCACGAGTAGAATGCATGGGAAGCCACCCTCTCGCTGAATAGCAGCGTCTGCACATAGGGTGCCCTGAGGGAATGAGCGGCGGGTTCTCTCACCAGGCCTCATGTCTGCAGCACTGGGACTCAGCACTCCCTCCTCGAAGGGGACATCCATTCCTACATCCTCCGATGGGGATCTGAAAACAAGCAAAAGAGAACATAAAAACACCACACCTGGCTTTTAAAATCAGTTAATGGAATGGAGGATTGACATTTCAGCTGGCTTGATGTAAGCCCAGTACGTGTGCTGAGCCCATTGGTAAGTGGCCCCAAGCGCAGTTTCTGTGGATGAGAACCACAAATGCCAATTTTGGTGACGCCACTAAGAGCAGTTTGACTGTGAACCCCAGTCACTTCTCCAGCTCCCACAAGAAATACAAATCCAGTAAGACTTCAGGAAGAGAAAAAATGCAAAACGCTAATTCATGGCAAGGGATATCAGACATATATTTTTTTCAACATGACAGGCAAGAGCTGTGCTCTACAGTAGACATAGCTCAGTATCTATAAATGTGTACTGAATACCTCAGCTGCACCTGCCAAGGGCAGGATACTCCACTGATCTCACTTTTTAAGCTTATAAGCTAGGGCTACGTGACCTACCTTACTCCGTGTTGAAGGACAAGCGATGATAGCAACACACCCAACTTCTGAGCAGACAGGGGCTGGCACTCTTCCCACCCACCTCTGAATATTTAAAGATTCCCTGCGGCTATGTGTTGCTGAAGATGAGTTTCCCCATTAACCATCTCTTGCCTCTGCTCAGAGCTGAGCCCAGTCCCACTCCTATCACCCTTTTCAGTAAGACAAAGGCTGAGGAGCCTGGGAAAGTAGAGAAAAACGACAAATCCGCATGCTCTTCTAGGGCGCCGATGGCTGTAGACTGAATTCCTCTAGTTTTAATTCTTTGGCCCTTGTCTGGTAAATGCTCACCTATCATGGTCTCACACATATCTTCTTGGTGGCTTCCATGAAATTTTAATCCTCTATGGTAAATCTTCAGATGTAGTCACAAATCTAAGTTTAAATAGGCTAACTTTGTACTCAAGGTCTCAATTTGTTTTCTTCCTCTATCCCTCCCTCAACAAGCCTTTTTTTTTTCTATACCAAAGATTTGGAGTTTGACCAACTTCTGTAGGGGTCAGGTTAAGTCCACTGTTATCGACAAAGCCCCGACGTGATAAGTCCTATGCCTCCGGTCATAACTATGCTGGCTTTGACTCTTCAACAGATATGTGTTGACGGTCTACTATATGCTGAGAATGTAACATCCCATCAAGGAAATGGGAGGATGGAGCTAAATCAATGCCCAGTGCTTCACACAGCTCCGTAGCCACTTCCCTGGGGAAAAAAAGGTCCCTTTGTCTGTCCCACTATCTCCAAAGACCCTTCTAAAACACAACAGCAGGAATCGTTAAACAACCCCAAAGGTCCAGATGCTAAAGGCTCTGTTCTCACCTGTGGCACTCCTGAGGTATAGAATCTTTAGGGGACAGGCCTCCTAGAAGGAAAGTATGTCACTGGGAATGTGCTCTTGAAGGGACTGTTGGGACACTGCTTCAAGTCTCTTTGCTTCCTGGCTGCCATGACTGTGCCCTGTAACTCACTGCTGCCGTGGATACTCTGCCTCATGCCAGGCTCCAAAGAAGCGTAGCCAAGCAATCATAGACTGAAACTTCTGATGCTATCAGTCAAATACAATTCCTTCCTCTTTTTAAGTTCAACTGTCTTGTCAGCAACGGGAAGCTGACTAACTAGGGAGTGTCTCTGTAGAACATCTGTGGCTTTGACCTTATGCAGTCTTGAAAATTGACCCTGCACCAGAGCTGACGGACAGCAAGCAAAGCTGGAGGTATAGTTCAGGACAGCCCCTGGCTGGCATGTGGGAAACCCCACGTTCAATCTCTTGCTACACACACATGAGCTCAGACCTTGTTCCTCTGAGACAGGATTCCTCACTGAGCCTGGAGCACATGATTTTCAGCAACTCTGGCAGCCAGAAAGCCTCACACTCTTCCTGTCTACCCCCAGATGGGTAGGAATGCTAGCCCAGTCTTTGGTCTGGGTGCTGGAATCCAAACTTCAGTCCTCCCATTTAACCACCAAGCCCTCTCTCTGGCCCTGAGGTTCTGATGTTGGAAGTCCTGGGATTCAGAGGGATAGATTCCTGATTTACCAAGATGGCATAGTTTGTCATATGTAACACACACACACACACATTGACCTTGTTGTCTCAAGTCATCTGTGGGGCTCTCCTGAACTGTTAAGTCACTACATCTGTCATGTAGGAAAATGTTGCTAAGAGCGGTTAGCCTCAACACTTAGATCAAGCTGGGTGTGGTGGCCCACAACTGTTATCTGCACTTGGGAGGTGGAGACAAGAGATCAATGTCAGCTTCAGCTACAAAAGGAGTCCGGGGCCAGGGGTGTGTCCATGAAATCCAATCTCAAGAACAGAAGAAAAAGAAAATACAAACCAAAACAAAAACAACAAAAGACTTGAAAACAAAGCCAGCTAAATTAATCACTTGCTGTGTGCTACAAAACATGTTACACCATCATTTTGCACCTATCATCACCGAAGCGATTTTCTTCTCCAGGCTAAATGCTTTCTCCATGTGAAGCTTCAAGACAACAGCAATGAAATCTACCTTATTCGCTGTTGTATCTCCAGTACCTAGGCAGGTAAATACCCAGTAAGTGTATGTTAGACAGGAGTACTTGAACACACACATAATTTCTCTAGTCTCCTGTCCGAGAGCCAATCTTAAATGTCTGAAAAAGCTTTAGATTCTGAGTGACCACCACACTGAGCTCAAGGCAGATGTCACAATACTCGCTTGACTGTGGACAGAGAAGTTCAGGCTTCAGCCTCAAAATAGGGTTAGGGGTTTTAAACGTGACAAAGAGTATCAACCTAAATTTTGTGAGTTTTATGAAGTCTGCGAGTCACCAGCAATTTGGTGAAGTAACTGCAGAAGTTCTGGCTGTGAGGTCAGGGTTCGGAGCTGTGGTTGCCTTAACCACTGATGATCTGATTGGCTGAGAAAATTGGCTGCCAGTTTTAAGGGTTTTAAATAGAGACAATAAATAGCCAACATCACAGACCATGGAGAATAAACATGCACAATACACATAAACCCTCTGTCTGAGTTTAAGACATCCTTACAGTTAAGAAATAACATCAAAAGCAGTGGTTTAACTGAAGTATGGGTTGTACATGTTTGGACAAAACATCGCTAAGATTCCTGCGAATTGTGTATGGACCCAGGTAAGAGATAATTTCACAGCTGCACAAATCTGCAGATCCTAGCCTGCCTCCCAGCTCACCGGCGTTCCAGAACAGAGTCTGAGACCTCAGCAGCTGTCCTCAGCACAGTGTGGAGACCTGTGAAGAAAGGGTCTGGGAAAGGGAAAAGCTGAAGGCCATGCTTGGGGGTGTTTGGAGTCAAGAACTACTGACAAGCCCATGGGCATTCAGAGGCTATGAGGAAAATCAGAGCTGTAAGAGCCTAGAAGCCAGTCTAGGAGAGCCCAGGCAAGGCGCTACATCTGTAGAAAAGACGTGGTCTGAAGATGACTAGGTGGCAGAAGTGTGCCCGGTGAGGTGAGCTGGCCACATGTCTCCACCTAGAGGATGCCTCATGACTGTTCTGTGGGTTCTTTAGTGGATAGAATAATGTCACCACTTGTCCCTGACTCCTGATCATGTGACCATGTGACTCGCTGTAGCTAATGAAAAGACTTAGGAACAGGAGCATGTGGTATCATCCTTCTTGTGCTGGTGGTCTTGAGGGTTCCGCCTGGCTAGATTTCCGGTGCCAATGATGCGCTAAAGACCAGTGGGTACATGAACAAGAAATGGTTTTCTGTTCTGTTTTGCTGTAAGACCGTGCCCTCACCTGCTCATTCTGATATATACCAAACTTTATTCCTTCAGAGGGAATATGTGGCTCACACTGTGGTCAAAATGTTATTTGCTCATTTGGATATCCAATTTCCACATTCCTAACACAGTCTGTGTCTACGATACACATCTTGCCTGGGACGTGAAACTGTAGGAGTACATTTTAAAAGTGAAGACATGAATTTGGGAAGGCAGAAAAGGTTTTCAAGTATACTATAAATTGAAGTATCAAAATAATATCTTTATTTTTTTGTTTTTTAAAAGGTCATCATCTATTAATTCATATTTACTCCATTCACTCAATTTACTTAATATTTTTCTTTAAATTGGTGTCAGATTCAATTAAAATTATTTTGAAATGAATGTTTATAGCAGTAATATACTTAGCTACTTAAATTGCCTAGAATAAATTAATCATGTGAATTAAGTAAAATATTGCTTTTCACGTCAATTTAGAGACCTTTTGGTTTCTCCCTCTGTGGTTTTCTGCCTTTGCTAAGTAAGAAGAGAGAGTAGAAAGTCTTAGCTATGTCTAGCAGAGTGTAATGGCCTGTATACACGCTTTCTCAATGTCCCCCCCACATAGCCACAGTTTCTGTGGCTTCTGTTACCATACACAATTCTAATTTAAAAATATTAAATGGAAAAAAGAAAAAACTCATAATTTTAAAAACTGTTACATCATTGCTATAATTCCTTTATTAGTTATTGTTTATTAGTTTTTTACCTCTTATAATACCTAACTGACAAATTAATATTATCATTGGTACAGATGGACAGAAAAAAATTGCAGTGTATTGTCCACAGAATGTCTTAAAGGTGAAGTGAGGCTACCCTATAGAAACATAAGTACTACCATATGAAATTGAATACCTAGACAATGATGAAATACATTTCCAAGCTTAAACTCTGCCAAGAGAAATTCCTAGGTATCATCATGAAGTTATTAAAAAGTCAATGAGTGGTAAGATCTCTAAGACTAGACACAGGCCAGTCTAGGCCTCCCAGTGCCGGAAGAAAGTCACAGACCTAACCTGCTACAGAAGGCCCTAAAAAAAATTAGAGAAGAACTTTTTCTAATAAAAACAGATGAGGAAGTCTGCATTCTCTGGCCCTGGAACGCAGAGTCAGACAGGTGTTTTGGGTAGAAGATGAACAGCAACCTCTAAGTACTAGCCACGCGCTAAGCATGTCCTCATTCTATGACCTAAACGACAGACGAAACCCAAACCAAGAAACAGGAACAAAGAAGCCATATGACCTGGAGTTCCAGAAGAATTAAGTGTAAAGTCACTTGGTAGCACTGACTAGGAGTCACTGTAAGTCCTCTGAGGAAAAAGACAATGGGGAGATACACACACACACACACACACACACACACAAAGAAAAACCAAAATTAACTACACTAATGGAACATTATGTATGAGTTATTGTCAAGAGACTTAATAAATGGGGAAGAAAGTAGCAATGCAAGTACTTTGAAAGAGTATGAAAGAGACTGCAATGATTCAAGAATAATTTCTGTGTTGAATCACTGAGATGGAGCTGAGCACGTAATTTCACTTACTCTGCGAGGAACCATGCTGCTTACAAAGAAGTACCTAGCTGGATGATATGGCGCACACCTTTAGTCCCAGCACTCAGGAGGCAGAGGCAGGTGGATGTCTATGAGTTAGGGGCCAGACTGGTCTACATATGGAGTTTCAGACCAGCCATGTCATAGCCAAGATCTTGTCTCAAAAATAGAATAAATAAATAAATAAGCAGAGCATCTAAGAGTCAGGTATTAATATCAGCTGAACACACTGTCACACCGTTAAGCAGAAAAGCACTGTCATGTTTAAAGGCTAATATTTAGTATTAATGGAGATAATTTTTCAGAGGATGCAATAATCTAGTGTTAATTAACACTTTAACAATAGAGTCTCATAAGATATAAAACACAAATGCAATATAAACTGAAATATATAGCAGATTTCATAGAGGAAAATCTTGAATATATATCTTGGGAATATATTAATTTAAAAAGAAATAGATACGAACACAGGAAATCTGGAGGCTATAACAATAGCTTTCTCTAAAGGGCACAGCTGCACTCAGCAAGAACATTACATGTATTCAAACTCTCAGCACATAGGCTACCAATCCAAATACACCCAAGGTCAGTATTGTATGGGCCATTCTTTAACTTCAGGCCATCGATGTAAAAATTAACTACAAAACTACGGTTTAGAGCCTGAGAAACATTTGTAAGTGGCCACACAGTAAAGCTCACTTATCACGTGTAAAAGCAGTTTCAAAGAGTTCACAAGGAAAGCGACCTTGAATTCAGCTGCTGGAAAGCAAGACAGCTGGCCGGATCAGTGAAGAGTGAAACTCCCTCAAGAAGTAGGACCCTGCTGCGGTGTGCTGCGGTGTGCTGCGGTGTGCTGCCGTGTGCTGCGGTGTGCTGCCGTGTGCTGCGGTGCTCTTGACAGGAAGTCTGTGTCCGCTCTAATGACCTGAATGTCAGCAAGAGAGGGCAGTGACATATCTGAAACTCTCTGGTTTAAGAATGGATTTTGCGTAGGTTGATAGATGAACTCCTGGGGTTTATGTTTCTAAGTAAAGAGGGGCCAATTCCAGTAGCGGGGACTCCTTGTCTCACACAGTGAAAGGCAGCATTGGGATTTCCATCATAGCTAAAGGCACCCTCTCACACTTAGCATAGGGAAAAAAAATTAAATCCTTTCTACATCTCACGGGTCCTAGCACATGGTGTGTGTGCGTGCGTGCGCATGTGTCCCATGAAAACAGCCTTGCCTGGAGCCAGGGTCTTTTTAACAAGAAATGAAGAAATGAGCGATAAACCAACGACACTTGGCACACACAGCACTCCTAGATGTAATGCTTCCTGACAGGCATGCACACCCGGCAGCAGGTGGCACCCCTTTCCCAGAATAACCACTGTTAAAAATTTGGCAACCAAAATCACAAAAACAATGGAGTAGGTCAAGCTGGGTTTCGGCATTGTTCTTTAGAAAAGCACTATTTGATTCTGCTGATATATTTTTTGGGAAAGGGTTACATAAATAAGTTTCCTGTAGTCACAGTTTCTAACATTCTTCCGGTTTCCTTCTAGTCAACAAAGATATACATGGCTGATAAAGCTGCTTTCTTCTGGAAGTGAGATAAAAGGAAAAAGGAAACAAACAAAAGGTTCCTTGGGGGTATTTACTGTTCTTTGTTGGGCACAGAAATTAGCTCAGTGGTTGGAGGATTGCCATTTCGAGATTCTTGTCTGATAAAGTGGCTGCAAGGTTTAACTATAGGTACTTGTCACCCCATGCACCCAGAGCTCCTATTAAATGCTCAGAGCAAGAAGTAGGCTGGACCTGCAGCAGGTTTCACACTCAGCTTCCCCCAAAGGAGAGCACACTGCAGGAAGTGAGGTGAAGCCCGTAAATCAGCTCTTCACAACAATTCCCTATCAGCGGCCCCTCTCCCTCTACATGCAAGCTCCGTAGCCAGGCAGGAAGTCGAGTCCTAGACTACTGTAGGCCCCAAGGAGATGAAGACAGGAGGAGAGACCGGGAAAGAAGGGGACAGCGAGCAACAGAGGACAGCAGTGAGCATTCACCCTACACCGCCTTCTCTAGGGGACTCTAGGGACAAAGGCCTCCCTACCTCCACAGTACCACACCTGTGGTTCTTACAGGTCAGGCACACAAGGCAACCCCCTCACTTGGGGTCAAACTGCAAAATCATAAAGGTGCAAAAAAGTCACTCTGTACCCCAAATGACCATCCAAACACTTATCGAAGGGCTCAGCGGTCAAGAGCGTTTGCTGCCTTTCAGGGGACTGGAGCTCAGTTCCCAGCATTCACAACAATTGGCTCAAATCACCTGTGACTTCAGCCCCAGGAAGATCTGACACCACTGGCCACCACAGATACTTACACAGACGCTCCCCTCAGATACAGAACTTAAAATAAAAACAAATAATTTTCTATTAAGAAATTCTTTCGGAACTGTTCCAGAAATATAGCGCCTAAGTAGTTTTGCGAGCAGATTCTTCCCAGTGACTCTTATATGTGCTAACATCTGAGGAGCACTGATTGAACATAGTTTGCTTCTGGATAGTCATTCAACTCTTGGTGGACAGCAAAGAAACGTGGAGAATTCTGTTTCTTGCTGCAGGCTTTCAATATTTTTCTATAACTTTAAGAGCCTCAGCACTTCGGGGATGAAACAGGAGGACCCCTAGGGCTTGCCAGTCAATCAAACTGGCCTATTTGGTCAAGGAACAAGGTGGGTGGCTCCAGAGGAGGGACACTGAGATTGTGAGGCGGGTTGAATGAGAAGGACCACCATAGACTCGTATATTGGAATGCTTGGCCCCCAGTTGGCAGAGCTTTTGGGAAAGATCAGGAGACACAGCTTTGTTGGAAGAGGTGTGTCCGTGGTGTTATAATCTGCTGGCGTGGTCTGTCACCTGGGTACCCCGTCCCCTTAAGAGACAAGTCCCACCCATTCCCACCTACCACCCTCCTTTCTCTGAGGCAAGCTGACTCCCCCCTTCTTCTGGAGAGGCAGCTTCTGCTTCTCTCCCTTCTCCCTTTCCCTCCCTTCTCCCCGTCTTCCCTTCCCTTCCCCCTCCACAACTCACTAAATAAACTCTATACCCAAACTCTGTCTCTGCATGGCCTGTCTGTCTGTCTTCCCGCCGTGGTCTCCCACCCACCAACGGGACTGCTGCACCCCGTGGGACCGGTCCCCCACCACCTGTTTATAAATGATAACACCTCGGGGTGGGTTTTGAGGTTTCAGAAGCCCATACCACTCCCAGTGAGCACTCTCCCTGGTTGTCTTATGTTTATGGATCAGATGGTGTAAGTTTTCAGCTCCTTCTCCAGCACCATGCCTGCTTGCTGCTGCCATGCTCCCAGCCGTGATAGCCAGGGACTCGCTCTCTTGAACTCTAAGTGCCAGTTCTCTTTTTTCCTAGACTCATGTTTTGAGTTCTACAAATGTGCATGAATACTTATGTGAACACACACACACACACACATTCATGCATTCACAGACACCCACATGTGCACATAAACACAGACCAAGTTTAAATCAGATGGGTATCGGGCACAATAAACATGACTGCATGCTTACCACTCAGGAGGCTGAGGCAGAGGAATCGGGAACTTGAAGCCAATCTGGCTACAAAGTTCCAGACCAGTCTCAGCTACATACTGAGTCCCTGGTGCAGTGTCCTGTCTCTCGAAAAAAAAAAAAAAGGTAAAAGAGACCACAGGCCAGAACTTTGAGCAGGGGCAGCTTTATAAAAGAATTTTACAGTTCACAAGGAAACTTACCCATGGGCATCTCAACATGTACAAAACAGAATCTGCCTTCTGTACAAACCTGACATGGCATACTTTATCTGTGGTAGGTTTTCAAAAGCCCAGAGATTCTTAGGTCTTCTGTTGAAAAGGCAGCACCTAACTCCCCTTCTCTCAATGTGCAGTGAATTTAGTGATTTGCATTCGGGATCAGAGTACAAGGAAAAGATGCCGCTGCCTATGCTCTAAGGCTGGGTAGGTTCTCAGAGGCCTGTGATTTCATTTTGCCCTCACTTGGATCACTGAGCCTGGGCTGGCGCTGGGGAGCTGGGTGCCATGCTGTAAGGATGCATAAGTAGCAGGGCATAGGGGTCTAGGTGGCAAGGAACTTGACTTCCTATAAAAACACCGGTCCTGCTCTTGCTCGATCCCATGCACCAAAACTGAATGGGTGAAAATTCAGAAAAGAGTAACTCTGTCAAAAGCCTGGGAGCAAGTCCCTCCCACCTCAGATGTTCTGGAAATTTTTTACTATAAAGCCCTGAGTCAGAGCTATTGAGCTATTGCCCTCTTGAACTCCTACCACACAAAAACATGCCTGTTGAGACAGAATTTACTGCACAGCACCAGCTGGCTGATACAGTTCCCTTCCTGTGATTGTGGCCACACATCCCTTGGGCATCCAAGTCCAGAACTGGCACTTCTTCCTTAGATCCTGTCTTCCCAATCCAGCTTGCCATAGAGTCCTACAGACTCATCTTGCTTCTCTCCATTCCTGCTGGCTAGGATGGCTCATCTTGTCAACTTGACTTGGATACAGAAGCTGCTGGGAAACAAATCTCTGAGCACGGCTGTGAGGGCATTGCCAGGGAAGTTTAGCTGACACCCCAAAGGAATCCTACCCAAAATGTGGGTTGAAGGAAAGCGAGCAAGGCGCTCACCCCCCTCTCTCTCTCTCTCTCTCTCTCTCTCTCTCTCTCTCTCTCTCTCTCTCTCTCTCTCTCTCGTCTTTATGACTACAGACACAGTATGACCATCATGTTCCTGCTGCTGTGCCTTCCCAGCCATGACAAACTTTATCCACTTAGAGCAGCCAAACTCTACCCTTCTTTCCTTATTTAAACTGACGTTTATTGAGTATTTGGTCCCAGTATTGAAAACAGTAATCGCCCTAGTTAACTTCATCTGTCAACTTGATGGAGCCTACAGTGATCCTCTCTTAGTAGGGAGTCCCAACTAAGGGGCTGCCTAGATCAGACTGGCCTGTGGTCACATCCATGAGGGATTGTTTTCACTGATGATTGATTGGGAGGAGCCAGGCCACTGTGGGAGGCACCAATCCCTAGACAAGTGAGCCTGAGTTGTATAAGAAAGCAAGCCAGTAAGCAGTGTTCCTCCATGGTTTCTGCCTCAGTTTTCTGCCCTGACTTCCCCTGATTATGGACTGTGGCTTGAAAACTGCTTTTGGTTCTGATATTTATTGCAGCAACAGAAAGCCCTTGACCAGTAACCAATACACTGAGAAGCCACAGCTCGGGTTTATTCTTGAAGAAAACTTTTGATCTTTGTCTCTGTTTCAGATTAGGCTGCTATTTCCTCAAGATTGCTATCTGAACACGCTTATTGCTCTCAACCCTGATGCTAGTTTCTGGAGTCCTTTCTCACTCCAGACGTCTCAAGAACAGAGACCTGGTTCCAGAGCAGTCTCAGGAGATCCTTGTGTCTTGGGCTCTCTCTCAGGCTCCTCTGTCCACTTAGCCTGTAAGCCCAGCTCGTCCACTACTGCTCAGTTGGCCAACTCAGACACTGGATGTGACCCTCAACTCAGAGATGGTCATGTCCCATAGAAGGCTGTGCTGACCTCATATGGAACCTTTGGCTATTCCTTTGGTTTCTGATTTGAAACTTGCCTGTCTTATGCTGTACTACGTGAAGCCAGAGATCCTGGACTCGAGTGTTGAGCATAGGGCCCATTCATGGTGGAGATGATGAGCTATGAACCAAAACCAAATATTTACAGTGGGAAGAATAAGAGGGCTAGAAACAAGACATACAGCGTAGATGAAGCCCTGAATTTAATGCCTAGAGCCAACAAAAACTTTTACTTTTCAGACAGCTGTGTAGCCTAGTTTGGCCCAGAACTCCCAATCTTCCTACTGGGACCACTAAACCCAGCTTCCTCAAATAACAATTATTTACTGTTGTTGTTATTATTATTACATGATTTTTCTTCAAAATGTGATTTGAGAATATCTGGTGACTCTTTCAGACATGTTTCCCAAAGAAGTGACTAGATAAAGCTCATTTGGGTGAGGCATTTAACAACCTTTCCCAGCAATAAAAGCTCCTCCAGGACATGGCAGCAGCTAGGAATGGGGGTCTTAGAAGGAGACAGAAAACAGATGATGCTTGTTTTCCTTCGGAACGAGAGTCATCAATACCCAAGACAACAGGTTCCGTCAGATGCTCAAGCAGATGCCGAACCTCCTAGGGCATCAATCCAGGCTCCTGTACCCTCTACACGATACTTCATCAGCATCCCATCCCTGGCATCCAAGAGCAGTTCACAGCCTCCTCCCAGCCCCACCCGCAGCCAAAGGAAACACACTCAGAGGGGGTTCTCCTTCACTCCATATCATCATGGCTTTGCTTCCTCTCCTGTAGTTCAAGGGTGTGAGAACACTGAGATGCCCGGGTTGATCTGGCACCAGAAACAACAGCAACAGTAGCCACATAAACACATTTTCACCTGCTGACCTCACACTTTGACATGCCAGCGTGAAGGGTGTGTGAGGCGAAAGAGCGAAGTCAGCCTGCTCCAGAGCAGGGTGTGGCAGAGGGCTTTTCCTGTACAGAGTCAGATTCTAAGCATGTTCAGTTTGCATGTTTAGCCCTGCCACTGAACACCAAACATCCACAGATGGCATGGAGGCAAATGGGCATGCTGTGTTCCAAGGGCCAGCATGGAGCTCAGTGGGGACCACGAGGCTCTGAGTTCAACTTCTGCCAAATCTCTCCCCTCCCACCAGGTACAGCACAGGTGGTCGGCTAAATCTCACCTGGTTGCGGCTGTTTGCCAACATCTGCCCCAGAATGAAAGACATAGAAAAAACATTTTATTTTCTTGAAGTTGGATGCATTTTTTTTCCAAAGTGTGAAGTTTTAAAACTGGTGCAAATAGCACTCCTAAATGTGTCTGTGCACTGATGAGGAGTGTAAATTGGGGTACTGTTCTGGGCTATATTTATTGAAATGTTCAGTGTGACGGCTTTTGACCTGTCACTCTGAGAATGGTCATGGATACACACACACACACACACACACACACACACACACACACATATATATGAACACATATAGAAAGATGTGTAGCATTAAAAACAAACAACAAACAAAAAACCTTTCTGTGAGCAGTGTCAAATCGACAAAGGTACAAACAGGACATGGTTAGACCTTTTCCTAAGTGTCCAGGCCAGACGAGGGCAGACTACAAACCCACTGTCTGAGCAGATAGCCAGCAGGAGATGCAGTACCAGGCAGCTGTGGAAGGAGTCCCCAGTCTTCATTCAGAGTGAACACTCCTCATCCAGCTTTGGGGGGACAGGAAGCTACACCTCATTCCTCCCAGGCAGGTAACACCCTCAGGATTCCCCTGCTCCTCCTCTCTAGTCTTCTGTACACACAGACTGGGTGATGGCTGAGTTGAGTATCCTGGGGTTACATTTTCAGAGAGACTTTCAGGGAAACATCAAGGCTGTTGAGAGCCTCTTGCCATCTCTCTCTTTGAGGTTAAAAATACTTGGCACTGTTTTGCCCTGGGCCTTGGCCACTAGCTGCTCATTCAGCTACTAAAGGAAATTGTCCACTGAAATATTTTATTTTAGGAAGTAAAAAATTATTTTGTTTTCAAAAAATGTTAAAGGCTAACCAATAAGAAAGTAATGGAATATAATATGACACTCACTGGAGTAAACATCTAAGTATATTGGTGTGTAATGGTGTCTAAGAGATGTATAATTAAAAATTCAAGTTAACAAGGTAACATGCTTTGAGTGGTACTATTTACAAAAAATTCATTACACACATTTTTAGATGTGTGTGTGTGTTTCTAGGGCAAAATATACCATCAATTGTGAACGTCTATATGGGGTAGGTATGGAGGAGGAAGGGATTTCTTCATTTTTCTTAGTCTAAGCTTTAAAACACAAGCATTTGGCAACATTAGAAAATATGAAAGAATGTGAAAATAATAAAATTCTTAAAGAATTTCTATAAATGATACATGATGGCAGATACCTATAATCCCAGTACTTAGGAAGGGGAGGTGAGAGGATCAGAATTCAAGATTATATTCAGCTGTATTGTGAGTCCAGGGTCAGCCTGGGATACATGAGACCCAGTCTCAAATCAAAGCAATGCAGGGCAGGCAAGATGACTCAGCTAGTAAAGATACTTGCTGCCAAGTCTGATGATTTGAGTTCAGTCCCCAGGATTCACATGATGAAATGAGAGAATATTCCTGCCAGCTATCCCCTGACCTCCAAAAGTGACTATCCCCCAAAAAATAAATGTAAAAGAACAAAGCAATATAAATGAACAAGAAGCTCAAGGGTTTCTAGAAACTATCACTTAGACAAAACCAAATCACAGTAGAAAATAAAAGGATGCTTAGTAAGTCACAACTTCCCTTTGTCTATCTATAGCAATATTAGCTGTTACCCAGGGCCAGATTCTCTGGGATTTTTATATTTCTATAACAAAATGTAGAAGGACAAAGCACACGGCTACTGAAATGCTAACAACATGGCGGAAAGCCTAGGCTGCCTTCAGCTAGTGCTACACAGCTGCCACTGCCCTCTGGCCATGCGTCCACCATATTGGTTCATCTTTCTGAGTATTCTCTGATGATGTGATCTCAGAAAGCTGTGGAAAATGAAAATAACTCCGACTCTGAAAGAAACACCTTCTTCTCACGGCAGCTGCTGTGCACAGCATCCCTGACCCGTCTTTTGGGCTCGGTTATCATCAGGTGACCTAATTCCATCTCATTTCGCACCCAATTTTCAGATATGTATATTATCTTTGAATAGTTTCCCACATGTAGGAGTCTATTTTTGCCATATTTGTCTCTTTTATTGCTTTTTTGTCTACTTTGTTAGAACGGCTGCCTCTGTTCTTGCTTTTGTCTTCACCTTTGTCTTTTCTTCATTAGTATTTTCCTAGTTATGCTATTCTTGTCCCTGAGGAACAGGAAAATCAAATCAAACAAACTCTTAGACTCCACCGAAAACCAACCTGACTCCAGTGTCTTTCCATTTTCCCCTCTAGTCCTAGGATTGATGGGAAGGTCTTACAAAAGCAAGCCAAGTCTATTATCATTGAGACACACTCTCAGAGCTCTTAAGTTTTGTTTCCTGTGCCTGTTTCATATGTGGAGAGGGAAGGTTCTGTCCGGACAAGCATAATGTCAGCTCCTGCAAGGCAGATGGTATGATGAGCACGGCAATAGAAAAGTCATGGACCACTGCTCTGTCTCCTTGGTGATCCATCAGCACCCATTATCATTTCCTAGGCTTCCTTACTGATGGACCAATCATTTCTTGCTTTCTTCTAGCATTAAATTATTCTATCTGTTTAGTACTACACAGTCACTGTCTGGTTGAAAAATCAAGTCATTTCTTGGACCCTTTGGAGGACTCATTGGGGAAACCTGGAGGTAGCCAGCTGTGGCAAGACTCAGGAAGATTCCAGAATCCACCTGGCTGTCAGTTAGCCAGTAGTTCAAGTTTGGAAGACAGAGAACAAATGAACAGGGAGGATTGAGACTCGAGTGTTCCCTGTGTCCCTGGGCAAATGCGACACAGAATGAGGCTGTGGTACACATTTAAACCATCATTTCCCAAAGTCTGCACCCACATCTACAGATGAAACCCAAAACGCTCTGGGCCAAATAATAGCGGGAAATGGCAGAGATGATCTAGGGGTTCTCCTCTTTAGGGCCCTTAGAAAGAATGTACATGGCCCTATTACAGATCTTGAGATGCTCTATAGAACACAAAGCTGTTGATTTTGTTTCATTCCAACAAACCAGACTTTTATCTTTTTCCTTTCATTGTTGTTTTGCTCTTGGAACTAACATGCTAGTGAAGAACAAACTTCGAGATCCCGGAGAGTTAGGCAGCACGTGCAGGCCTCTCTGGGCCTTGTAGATTGCACCCAACAAGAACGTGGTGTATGAGTTACTTCTGCATCACATTGACCACACAGCCTGATGGATACATTGAACTATGTTATTCCATGCTGGTGGGGAGGCATGGGGAGCCAGGTGGTTTATGGCAGTGGGCGTGTGTGGTGGAGGCTGTTCACATCACTGCAGAACAGAAAGCTGAGCAGGGAAGAGAAGGAAGGGACCAGGTAGCAGCTATACCCTCCCAAGGTCTGCCTCTAATGACCTACTTCCTCAGTTGGGACACACCTCCTTCAGCTTCCAGAGCTTCCCCCAAACAGCCAGCAGCTGGGGAATAAGCATTCAGACAGGAACCCGTGGGGGACACTTTAGAATCAGGCTATTAACATCATCCTCCATCTCCCAAATGACATCTCACAACATAAAACACATTCAGTTCAACATCAAGAGTCCCCTGTCTCTCCGGCTCCCCAAACTGCTCAAAAGTCAAAGTTCAAAGTCTCTCTTGAGACCCAAGACAAACTCTTAACTGTGAACCTTTATAAACTCGAGAAGGAAGTTACATTTTTCCAAGATACAGTGGTGCAGAGTAAAAATCCCCGTTCCAGAGGCCACAGAGAGGAATGGTGGGACCACAGCAAGACCAAAACCAGCAGGGCAACCATTAAGTCATATAGCATCTTGTCTGGGGCTCGAGGCAATTGGTGACATAATATGGGCTCCCCTGGGTTTGCATAGCCCCATCCACATGGCCTTGCTGTTTACAGCTAACACTCCCTCCCTCTTGGGCTATCTCCACTAAGTGCCTCTAGCTGTCCTTGGCCACAGGTCTGGTCTCTCCAACAATCCAGGTCTCCATTTCAATTTTTGCTCCCGTCTCACAGAATTACACAAAGCTTTCTTACGGCCTCCTCACAGGGAACTTGACCTTGCTGTGCATCACCTGGCCTCACAGACCTTCCTATGAGCGTAGGCTTCTACGCACTAGAACATCTGTCTTCTGCATGCCTTCAGGAGCAGCACAATGTGAATAAAAACAGGCTCTGTCACCAGTGCAGGCAGCAACCAGGCAACCTGGATCACAGCTGCAGCGGCCTCCAGTGGTTAAATGGCGGGGGAATACTCGCTGTGGAGCCTTGCATGAAAGGAGCGCCTCTTTTAAAAGGAAAATCTTCCAAATGGGTTTGCAGTTTTACACTTTGGAATCGAAAATAGGTTGGGTACAGCCAGTGTCTGAATTGCCCTCCAGGTACCTCTCCTGTTGCCCAGAGAAAACTGCAGCCTCTCATTAATGACACCAATTTCTGTGATAGTGGCGGCTTCTCTGTCACAACTTCAAATTCTTTTTCTCTACTTTTGACTCTAGATTCTCACTATAAATCTGGCTGAAAGCAGCCAGCAATTACAGCAATCTGAACACCATGCTGTCCTGACATCCCCTCTATCACATTAATGCTCATATGTTTGAGTTCAGTTCCATTCAGTTTTCGAGGACACAGGTAAACACAAGGTTTTGCCAGAATGTCACATCAGAGGTCCAATGTTTCATAAAGTCTTTGCTGTCAGCATTTCTATGAACATTCTGGTTTTCCAAGCCTGCACCAGGATGGCACAGTAAGCTATGTTTACGATTCTACGGCTACTCTAGCTTGCCTCATCCAACTCCCAAATGCCTCCCACAAACCACTCCAGTGTCCCCAGAGCTGCGTCTCTAGGTTTCATCACAGCAATGATCCTGTTTCTCTGGAACTACTTTCCTTCCTTCCTTCCTTCTTTCCTTCCTTCCTTCCTTCCTTCCTTCCTTCCTTCCTTCCTTCCTTCCTTCCTTCCTTCCTTCCTTCCTTCCTTTTTTCTTGTTTTGTTTTTGTGTTTTCGTTTTTTGAGACATGGTTTTTCTGTATAGCCCTGCTGCCCTGGAACTCACTCTGTAGACTAGGTTAGCCTTGAACTCATAGAGCTCTGCCTGCCTCTGCCTCCCAGTGCTGGGATTGAAGGAGTGCGTCACCACTGTCCTGCTAGGAACCACTTTTCTTCTTCTCACTTTTGTTCTGCTGCATCCGAAATACCTGACAGAAGCAACCAAAGGGATGAAATATCTACTTTTGGTGCATGATATCAAAGGGCTTTAGTTCATAACAACAGGAAAGACAGACAGAGCTACTCAGCAACAACAATATGAGCATGTGGTAGATGCTGTTCATACCATGGCATGTCAGGAAGCTGACAGCATGGCAGGAACCAGGGCAGGCAGAACTTCCAAAGGTGGGGCCTGTCAAATAGTCTATACCTTCTAAAGTTTCCATAAGTCCCCGAAGTAGTGCTCCAAGCTCAGAATCAAGTGTTCAAAATACAGGGTGTAGGGTACATTTCAGATTATATATAAAACTAAATTATATATTTAAAATATAAATTCTATTTTATATTTTTATTATATTTATAATTATAAACAGTACACATTCCTATTTGACCTCTACAGATGGTCACTACTAACATTTCAGAATGCAGCCTCACTATCCTTAGAAGTGTTGGCTTCGGCTCCAGACACCCCAACCCAACCTATACTGACACTACAGAGAGCTCCCAGCTTTATCTACACTGCAGTTTTTCCCTTTAGATACGTCTGATACAATTTACTTTATGAATTAGGAACAGTAAAAAATTAATAACTAGTAATAGAATAATTATACTAATATAATAAAAGTTATTTAAAGGTGAAGACAAGAGGATCATAATTTTGTATCTAGCAAATTTTAGTCCGACCCTGTCTCAAAATAAAATTTAAAGGAGCTAGAAGCATAAGGTGATTGCCTAGCATGTCCCAGGGTTCTTAAAAAGTTTTGAATTGCTCTCTGTCCCCCCCAGCAGACCTAACCCTCAGGCTGGCAGACTCAACCCCTAGTGCTGCACCATGACACCAGCTGCAGCCTCCCTTCCTTACTGTCCACTGTGTCCTGGTCCCCATCTCGGACAGACAATGCCTGCTCCACCACAGGACATGCCTACCAGAAGACCAAGTAGCCTGAGCACAGACTTTCTCTACTTCCTCTGTTCCCCAAGCAGACAGACCCAAGCCAACCCAAGCCTTCAGGATCAGCCCAGCTGCAGCCTCCCTTCCCCCACGTCTACACCTGCTGTAAATCCCACAGACCACCCCCTCCTGACCTCCCAGAAATCAGCCCCTAAACATATAATCACCCCAAATCCAGATGCCAAGACCCTGGCATGAAGATGATAGAGGCCCTTAAAGAGGAAATGAATAAATTCCTTAAAGAAAGCCAGGAAAATACAAACAGTGTGAAGAAATTAATAAATCCCTTAAGAAACCAAGAAATACACTCCTCCAAAATTCATCAAGGAAACAGAAAACAAGGAACAAAACCCAACAAAGACAAACTCAGAAATCACTACCTAGACCTATGGTCACCCCAAACCCAAATGCATGGACACCAGCCTAAGAACACAATCAACAACAGCCACGGCAATGTCACCATCAGAGCCCAGTTAACCTATTACAGCGAGCCCAACACAGCCATTCCGACACAGCTGAAGCATAAGAAAAAGACCTTCAAATACACTTTATGAAAATGATAAAGGTCTTTACGGAAAAAGTAAGTCTTAAAGAAATTGAAGAAAAAACAAATAAGCAGTTGGAGGAAATGAATAACTCCCCCAAAGAAAGCCAAGAAACAAAGCAAAACAAACAACAACAACAAAAACCAAGCAGTTGGAGGAAATGAATAGAACAGTTCCAGACTTGAATGTGGAAATAGAAGCAATACAGGAAACACAAACAGAGGGAGTACTGGAAATAAAAAATTTAGGAATCTGAACAGGAGCTATAGAGGCAAGCTTCACCAACAGAATATAACAGATGGAAGAGACAATCTCAAGGCATTGAAGATATTATAGAATAAATAGATTCATCGGTCAAAGGAAATGTTAAATCAAAAAAGTTTCTGCCACAAAACATCCCGGAAATCTGGGAAACTATGAGAAGATTGAACCTAAGAATTATAGGACTAGAGGAAGGAGAAGAATCCCAGATCAAAGGCCCAAAAAATATTTTCAACAAAATCATAGACAATTCTCCTAAGCTAAAGATGGAGATGCCTATAACAGTACAAGAAGCATACAGAACACCAAATAGATTGGAAGAGAAAAAGAAAGCTCTCTCATCACAAAACACTAAACATACAGAACAAAGAAAAAATATTAAAAGCTTCAAGGGAAAAAGATCAATTGACATATAAAGGTAGACTCATTAGAATGCACCTGACTTCTCTCTCAGTGTAGACTCTAAAAGCCAGAAGGACCTGAACAGCTGTCCTCTAGACTCTAAGAAACTACAAATGCTAGCCCAGACTACCATAACCAGCAAAACTTTCAGTCACAATAAATGGAAAAAATACAATATTCCATGATAAAGCCAAATTTAAACATCTATCTACAAATCTAGTCCTACAAAAGGTGCTAGAAGGGGAATTCCAAACCAAGGAGGTTTACTACACCCATGAAAATACAGAAAATAATATCACACAAGCAAAACCAAGAAGAGAAGTGTGCATGCATGCACACATGTGCACACACACATGAACACACACCGCCACCACTACCATCACCACACCACCAATACCAATAAAATAACAGGAACCAACAATCATTGGTCATTGATAACTCTCAGTTTCCAGGGTTTCAATTTAAAATGCACAGACTGCCAGGTGGTGGTGATGCATGCCTTTAATCTCAGCACTTGGGAGGCAGAGGGCAGAGGCAGGCCTGTGAGTTTGAGGCCAATCTGATCTACCAACCGAGTTCCAGGACAGCCAGGACTGTTACACAGAGAAAACCTGCTCAGGAAAAGAAAAGAAAAGAAACAAAAAAGCACAGAGTAGCAAAGTAGGTGAGAAAACAGGATCCATTCTTTTGCTGCTTCCAAGAAATACATCTCAATATCAAGAATTAACATTATCTCAGCGTAAAAGACTGGAAAAAGATATTCCAAACAGATGGACCTAAGAAGCAAGCTGTGTAGTCATCTAAATATCTAATAAAATAGACTTCAAACCAAAACTAATCAAGGGATAGAGAAGGACACTTCATACTCATCAAAGGAAAAAAAAAATCCAAGATGACATTTCAGTTCTTAACATGCCCAAAACACAAAGATACCCACTTTTGTAAAATAAACACTACTACACCTTAAATCTCAAATTGATACTCACACACTGATAGTGAGAGGTTTCAGTACCCCATTATCACCAATGGACAGATCATCCAGACCAAAACCAAACAGAGAAATACTGGATCTAACAGAGGTTATAAAACAAATGGACCTAACAGATATTTACAGAACACTTCACCCAAACAAAAAAGAATATATCTTCTCAGCATGTCATGTAACTTTCTCCAAAACTGACTACACACTCAGACACAAAGCAAGTTCCAATACATACAAGAAAATTGAAATAATCCCTTACATCCTATTTGGCCACCATAGATTAAGGTTGGATGTCAACAACAACAGAAAAAACACAAAGCCTACAAACTCATGGAAAGTGAACAACTCTCTTCTGAAGGAAAAATGGGTCAAGATAGAAATAAGAAAGAAATTAAAGAGTTTCTATAGTTCAATGCAAATGAATACACAGCAAACCCGAACTTATGGGACACAATGAAAGTGGTCTTAAGAGGAGCTCTCATAGCATTAAGTGCCTACATAAAGAAACTAGAGAGCTCATACTAGCAACTTAACAGCACACCTGAAAGAAGCAAGTACACCCAGGAGGAATAGATGGCGAGAAATAATCAAACTGAGGTTTGAAATCAATAAAATAGAAACAGAGAGCAATACAAAGAATCAGTGAAATGAAGAGTTGATTCTTTGAGAAAATCAACGAGATAGACAAGCCCTTACCCAAATTAAAAGGAGAGAGAATATCCAGATTAACAAAATCAGAAATGAAAAGGGGGATATAGCAACAGACAACAAGGAAATCCAAAAAAATCCTAAGGATATACTTTAAAAACCTGTACTCCACCCAACTGGAAAACCTAAACGAAATGGATAATTTTCTCAAAACGTACCACTCATCAAAGTTAAATCAAGATCAGATGATTTAAATAGACTTGTAGCCAACTCCTAGTAAAACAGAAGCAGCTGTAGTAACACTTTGTAATCGAACAAATAAAGCTTACCTGAAGATCAGAATGCAGAGCTAAACCACTACACACACACACACACACACACACACACACACACACACACACACACACAAAACCATTGGTTAGCCACACACCTAAGCTATAGAGAACAAGCAGGGGTGGCCACACTTTTAATCCCAGCACTGGAGAGACAGAGGCAGATGGATCTCTGTGAGTTCAAGGCCACCCTGGCCTACCTGAGAGCGAATCAGTCTAAAAGAGAAACAGAGTTCACACCTTTGATCCCCATACTTGGGATGACGTGTCTTAATCCAATCTCTAGAGTTTAAAAGCTCTAGAGAGAAAAATAACACAGGAGTTCAGTGCGCAGTCTGAGGTCTGGTAGAGAGCACTGCAGTCTTCAGTCATGCTGAGGACAGGATTGCCTCTTTGTCTGAGCCTCGGTAAGAGCTCTCTAGTGGCTTGGCTGCTTTGCTTTTCTGATCTTCAGCTTGAACCCCAATATCTGTCTCTGAGTTTTTATTAATTGTGCTACAAGCAGTCATTAAAAGTCTCCCAACCAAATAAAGCCTAGGGCCAGACAGTTTTAGCACAGAATTTTACTACACTTTCAAAGATAAGTCAATGCCAAGACTCCTCAAATTATTCCACAAAATAGAAATAGAAGGAGCATTGCCCAACTTATTTTATGAGGCCACAGTTACCCTGATACCCAAACCACAAAGACTCAACAAAGAAAGAGAATTACAGATCATTTTCCCTCGTGAACATAGACACAAAAATACTCAATAAAACACTTGCAAACCAAATACAAGAACACATAAAAAAGATCATACATTATAATAAAGTAGGTTTCATCCCAGAGATGCAGGGATGGTTCAATATATGAAAATCTGTCATCCATATAAATCCACCATATAAACAAACTGAAAGAAAAAAAAATACTATCATCTCATCAGATGCAAAAAAGGTTTTTGCCAAAATCCAACACCCCTTCATTATAAAAATCCTGAAGAGATTAGGAATATAAGGGATATACCTCAACATACTGAAGGCACTTTACAGTAAGCCTATAGCCAGCATCAAATTAAATGGAGAGAAATTCAAAGTGATTCCACTAAAATCAGGAACAAGACAAGTTTGTCCATGCTCTCTATATCTATTCAATACAGTACTTGAAGTCATAGCTAGAGCAGTAAGACATCTAGGGGAGATCAATGGGATACAATTTGGAAAGGAAGAAGTATTATTTGCAGATGATATGATTTGTATACATAAGTGACTCTAAAATTTCCAGCACGGAACTTTTACATCTGATAAACACTTTCAGCAAAGTTGGTGGATACAAAATTAACTGCAAAAAATAAAAATAAAAATAAATAGCCCTCCTATATACAAATGACAAACTGACTGAGAAAGAAATCAGGGAAACAACATCTTTCACGGTAATCTCAAATAATATAAATGTATTGGGGTAACTCTAACCAAGCAAGTGAAAGAATTTTATGACAAAAACTTCAACTTTTTGAAGAAAGACATTGAAGACATTATCAGACAATGGAAAGATCTCACATGCTCATGGATTTGCAGGATTAATATATATTAAAGTCCATTCTACCAAAAGCAATCTACAGATTCAATGCAATCACCACAAAAATACAACTCAACATTTTTTATAGACCTTGAAAGGATAATACTCAATTTCATATAAAAAACAAAAACAAACAAACAAAAAACCCAGGATATCTAAAACAATTCTGAACAATAAAAGAACTGCTGGAGGTCCCTGATTTCAAGTTTACTATAGAGCTACAGTAATAAAAACAACATGGTATTGGCATAAAAACAGACACAGTGATCTATAGAACTGAATTGAAGACCTAGATACAAATTCATATACCTATGGACACCTGATTTTTAATAAAGAAGCCAGAAACACATACTGGAAATAAGATAGAATCTTCAACAAATGGTGCTAGTCAAACTGGATATCTGCATGTAGAAGAATGCAAATAGATTCATACTTTTCACCCCACATAAAACTGAAGTCCAAGTGGATGAAAGACCTTGACATAAAACCAGATACATTGAACCTGATAAAATAGAAAGTAGGGAATAGCCTTGAATACATTGGCATAGGAGATAACTTTGTGAACATAACACTGATAGTGCAGGCACTCAGATCATCAATTAATAAATGGGACTTCAAGAAACTGAAAAGCTTCTGTAAGGCAGAGGACAGTGTCAGAAGGACAAAATGTCAGCCTGCAGAATGAGAAAAAACTTTCACCAGCTTCACATCTCATAGAGAACTACTATCCAAAACATAAAGAACTCAAGAAATTAGATAAGAAAAAAACAGTAACAAAAACCAAACCAAACCAAACCAAATAATACAGTTCAAAATGGGGTACAGATCTAAACAGAATTCTCAACAGAGGAACCTCAAAGGGCTGAGAAAACTCCTTGGCCATCAAGGAAATGTAGATAAAAACTATTCTGACATTTCATCTTCTACCCATCAGAATGGCTAAGATCAATAACACAAGTGACAGCTCATGCTGGGAGGATGTGGAACAAGGGGAACACTGTTTCATTGCTGGTGGGAGTGCAAACCTGCATAACCACTATGGAAATCAATATGGCGGTTTGTTAGAAAATTGGGAATCAATCTACCTCAAGATTCACTCTTTGGCATACACCCATGAGAAGGCAGCTGTATGTAAAGAGAGAGGACTTAGAGGAAACCCGGAACACCGTGACCTCAAATACTTCCTCCAGGGCCATGGGAAAATAGTTTCACTGTGTACATCACTCTATCTGCAGGACGTTGTTAAAGAAGCAACTAACGTGGGGCACAACCTTCTCCTCTGAAAAATCACCATGTCACAAGGGAGAACATTCTGGAAGGAGCACATCAGTCCTTCAGTTTATCTCCCAGATGTCCTCTGCTGCTGTCTGACAGATCTAGACACACACACACACACACTAGGTCCCTAGGATGAGGAGAAGTCTTTACTTAAAGGTGCCCTACTGTACAATCTAATCATATTCTACAAAACTAATTTATAAGCCTTAATTAATTTTCTCCTTTCTCAAGAGGGAATCCCAGCAAGCACACGATTGCCAACCTCAGAAAGAGAATGGATTCATTTAGTCATTTCATTTTCATTGGTAAGTCTTCATCATGTAAATGTAAAACTGCTTATGGAGAAACTGTGTTTTTACATGCTGTTCTTAGAGTTACAGTATAATGCGATTCCATGACTCTGTCTCATACAGCACTGTCATTCCCTGGTTACCAGGTCCCTGGTGATGGACACTAGTACTGTGGGTGGGGCTGAAGATATGGCTTAGAAGAGAACTCACTGCTCGTGCAGAGGACTCGGGTACAGTCCCAGCACCCCTTCAATGGCGAATAAAAAAAAAATAGCTAAAGATCAGTGCGTACTCACCAGGTTAACAAGAGTCAAGCTTGAGCTAAACTTCAAGTGGAAAAGGAACAAATAAAACACTAGGAAAGCCTCATCATAGGGCATCTGGTCTCTGACCGAACAGCAATCAATGAGGCCTGAAGACCTCTGAGTTAGACTAACACACACACAAAGCATCCCCAAGGCCTGGAGAGACTTGGGGCTTGGTCTGTCCATCCCCAGCCCATTCTTCTTCATTGTCATCCACTTTTTCTTTAGTTCAATAACATCAACTCTCCCTTCATCAGTCTTACCTGCCTAATCTCTCTCCTGATTCACTGCACGCTTGGGACCATAATATGATGTTTTTGCTCCTGCTTTATTTTAGAAAGAGCTAGCTGCTTCTAGAACTTCCCATTTCATCAAGCTTTCTGAGATATTTCTGGGATTGGAGGTGAGAAAATGTGATTGCTGGCTGGTGACATTTTCATTCTCTTGCTTCGTGAGTCTCTTGATCATGGGCAGTGGTAGCTCCCAAGCTGGGTTTGGATAACATGACACCTTGCTTTTCCAAGCAGTGTGGAAAGGGTGTGTTTGGTTCCTACTTTTCCAACTGGAAGCCATTCTGAGGGGGGAAATCTGTCTATAGGTGACAATATACCTGCTGCCTCTGATCGTTCTGGTAAAACTTCAACTGACAAGTTGAACGCTGGCAGCATACAGAAGTGTTAAACTAGTCTAGAAGAAGGGATTACAAAGCAAATGGACCAGAAACACATCTGCTCCCTGTGAATCTAAAATCAAGAGGACTAAAGGGAAAAGACATACAAATCCAACAAATCCACCCAAAACAGCACAGGAAAGGCTCGGGGCTGTGATAGTGACTGCGGAAGTGGAGACCCAGGAATAATGCTTCTAGAGACAGCTGGGCAGTGATGACCAAGCTGAGGTCTCCAGATAAGAGCTGGTAAGTGAGCCTGCTGGTAAACCCCAGAGGCAATAAAGAACAATAAACCAGCTCTGCTCCCTTCCTGTATTCTCCCTGGCCCCTATGACAGCCGTCAAGACTCACTCTGTTGTCACAACTCATGAGTCACTCTCTAGAGCTTGTCATAGGCAGGGGCGGTGTTTGGCCTGATCCCTGTGTCCCAGCTGGCTATTCTAGCATGACTCACACTGTCACTGCCCAGGAGGGAAGAGGAAACCAAAGGAAAAAGCTCCCCTTGCTCTTCATGCCTGCCCCCACAACCGCATCACAGTAGATACAGGGGTCTCCAGGAAGTGCAGAGAGACCAGGTGAACAGTGGGGCCACAGCAGGTTGAAGATAGACCTGTGTTTTCCTTTTCAGCAGGCACCACTGCCTGAGTTGGCTCGATCTTGCTCTGAAGAAGAGAGTTGCACTTTCTTTGCCTTGTTATATTAACTTGTATCAAGCAACTCACTGAAGCTGAAAAGTCCGCCACGATGAACGAACGGATGCCTGACCTCCAGCTTGCTAAGCCCCTGAGCCATGATCCCATGGGTCCCCAATGACTCCCATTTCCAAGTCCTACAGCTTTCTTCCTCTCTTTATCTCTGAAACGCCTCCCTCCTTCTCGTCCCAGACCCGGTCCAGTCCAGACAACACACACTCATATTTCCACTTCCCACCACGTTGACCCCCCACTGTTCCCTCATCACTGAGGCAGTCCTAACTTAAAACCAACCAAACAAACAAAAGACTATTGGCTTCCAAAGTCAACACAATACATTTAATGCAAAGGTTTTTGTTAGCGTCTCAGGACTCAACCTTTAGGGTCAATCTTCCCAAACTCCTCCACCCACCCCACTCTCCATGCACAACCAAATTCTCTTAGCCTTCCAAGACTGTTACTGAAGGCTCTCTTGATTATACTTGGCCTACCAAATTTCCCCACCAGAATCACTTCTCTCAATTTGCTAACTCTACCCTACCCCCTACTCTACCCTACCCCCAACTCCACCCCATCCCCAGCTCTACACTCTTCCCCACCTCTCCCCTACCCGTGAACCTTGTTCTTGTCCTCTGTCATGGAGGAGCTGGAGCAGCACACTCTTTTACCTTGCAGTACCCAGAGTCCCTCAGTTGTCTCTCTTACTGAATTGACTTCATTCTCTTCTTAGCAAGTCAGCTGTTTCACTTCCTCCCCCCACCCCCCACGAGGGTGAGAGGAGAGAGTGAACCCTAATTAGTTTTGGATCACATGCAGTCCTCAGGGAAAGCATTTTGTTCAGAATAAATACACAAGTTCTGAGAGTTTGCTTTCATTTCCTAAATGAAAGTGCAAAGGTTATAGACAAATTAGGAAACATCACCTTTCCCCTGAAAATAGATGTGTGGTGTTTTGTTTTACCCAGCACGGAGAAGTTGAAATATATGGGCTAAATTTTGCTAAGCCCAGAGCCACTGAATAATGAAAAACCAAATGGGACGAGACCAGAAACTCACTAGGATGCATCAAAGCAAGACCCACCTATGGAAAAGTTAACCTGATTCCTTGTTCATGGGAAGAGGGGCCTGAAGCTCAGGGCTCCAGGCTTTGTTCAGGCTCCAGAAGCTCCCTTGAATTACAAAGCTGCACCTCCGGGGGATGCTCGGATGCTGCTGGCTTCAAATAACAACAACTTCTTCTTCTTATTTGCCTTTGAGTTGCAGGGCAAGGAGGTTCAAGCCATTTAAAACATGGTGTTTACTATCTTACAAGAGTTTAATTTGCTGATAGAGATATCTCTAGATGAGCGATGGGGTTTTTTTTTGTTGTTGTTGTTTTGGCTTTTTTTTGTAGAGCGCAGATATGAAATTTCTCAACAATTAAGAGAAATTCACAGTCTATCTTTTTTACTATTTAAATTTAATTATCCTAGATATTATGTTCTGGGCATATTACCAACTATAATGCCAAGAAAATTTTCATCAAGGGAAGAGTTTGAAATGACTTAGTCAGAAGTAGCTCCTGTCCTTCCTGGGGGAGGGGGTTAAGGTGGGGGAAGAAGTCGGGTTAGGGCTGGGGCTGGTGCTACAGCTCTTGTCTGGATGGGGGCTGGGAGGTTAGGTGAGGGCTGGGTAGGTTGGGTGGGGGCTGGGAGGTTGGGTGGGGTTTGGGGTTAGGTTTTGGCGCTCTCCTGGTTGGAATTGGGTCTGGAAACTATTCACATAGTTTCCTGTGACTCATCTGCAGAGAGGTGAGCAATGATAAAAAAAAATTGATATAAAGTATACTCCTCTCCCTTAAAACACGACCAGTACTTCATTCTCAGGCCGGAATCCGCCTCACCTCACTTCCGCCAGGTGGAAAGCTCCTGCTAGTCTCTAAAGTGGCCAGGGGGGATTTTAACTTTAATTGTTCACACAATAGACTTTCTCAGTGAAACACTGACATATTTCATACAGAAAACTGTGCTTCTGTCCCTTGATTTTGAGAAGACAATGGAACAGCAGAAGCCCATTTTTGAGGGTGACCTATTTCTGTGGCTCAGAAATCAAGTAGGTTGTAAATGTTCCAACATCCGTCAGAGAAATATAGAGAAGTGGGTGTTGTGATATTAGCTTCAGTAACTTTCAGAAACACACAAAATGTGAACTAGGGCAGTCTGCCTGTCAAACATCCAAACATTATAGTATCATCCCTCAAGAGTCCCAACAGCTTCAAAATGGTCACTTCCTCTAATTTTCTATCTGCATATTCATCCTAGATATAAAGGAATAAAAATTGATTATAGCTATGCAGAGGTGGGTTAGATAATTACCTGCAGCCAGGAAAGGGGTGGGGAAGCAAAAGCCTGCATGCCCCGTGGTTCTGAGTTTTATCGGAATGAATTGCGGCTCTCGGGTGTCAGGGGCGAGGGGCCGGGCCGAATTCAGCCTCCTCTCCCCAGCCTCCTACCGGCTCCAACTTCCCAGTAGCAGCAGACAGGCTTTCAGGAAGAGTCTCCATCGAAATCCCTCCTCACCCGGCCCAGCCTTCCTAAAGTCTGACCGGGACCCACCTACCTTCTGAGGAGGACACGAGGCTTGCTAGCGGGAGGGCCGGAAGGATGCGCGGCTCTGGCTCTTCAGCATCTCCCTTCTGGAGCAGTTAGCAGCAAGTACAGATTCGCCTCCATTTTCTAGTCACGTGATCCCTGGCACATCTAAATAAGGCTGATCACCTGCCTCCTAGATCTCCTAGTGCATCAGCCTGCTGTGCCTGGGGTCAGAGCCGAAGCTAGACAGAGAAGTATTTGGGAATATAAAATACTCTCTGGGTTATGGAGTCACAAATCCCCCTTGATTTTATGTCATTTCACGAAAGCTGCTGCCACTCCTGTCCCCGAATGAGGCTGTATTTGAATTTCTTCAACACACAAGTTTGGAAGAGATTCAGTTCCCCGAAACCTTTTAAATACACACACACACAGACACACACACACACACACACACACTAGCTCTACAGTATCTATAAAAGATAGCAACTTAGTATGTAATGAATAACAATTAAAATAATAGAATGGATCATAAAAGTTTAGAAGAATAGTTATAGAAAAAAATCACAATGTTCTAGAAAAGTCAGAATGTCCAAGATTAATACAATCATTAATAAGAAGGCAAAGGTGCATGACAGATTAAACATGCTGCAAAAAGCACTTACTAGCAAGCTTGCAGGAGACCAAACGAAACAAGTTTGCATGATGCCTCAGTCGACCAACTCACAGGTAGCAATGATAATGCCACCGTACAACTATAAGATAACCTAGATTCCTGTACTCAGTACCCAACAACCTCATGAAGCAGGCACGGTGATGCATGCCTATAATCCCATCATTCAGGTGGAAGCGAGAGGACTAGAAGCTCAAGGTCACTCTGCAGCTCAGTACCAAGTTCGAAGTCAGCCAGTGAAACATGAGACCCTCTCCAAATGAATGCATGAATCAATGGGTGAGTGGAACAATCAGAAATGAATAACAAAATAAAAATGCCAGCAGAAATACTGATGTAGTCAAGGCAAGCAAAATAGTAAAAGACATTTGCCTAACAGAAAGGAGTGTAACTAGTTTTAGTCCAACTGTTTTTCTGTTCTTTTTTTTTTTTTGAAAGGGTCTCACTCTGCTGTCGAAGCCCAAGTCAAATGCACGGGGGTCCTCCTGTCTCCTGGTTCTGGGACAGCAAGTGCCCAAACTCTAAACCAACTCTTAATTACAGCACTTTTGAAACTCAAAAGTTTGGGGGCTGGAGACATGGAGCTCGATGTGCTTACTGTTCTTGCAGAGGGGCCAGGTTCGGGTCCCAGCACCCACATCACAATCATCTCTAATTTCAGCTCCATGGGATCTGACACCTTTTGTAGCCTTTTTGGGGTTCTAGCATGCAAGGGGTATGCATAAACTCATGCAGATGCAGGTACATGCGCATAAATAAAATACATATATTTTAAAACTTCAAAGCTTTTGTAAAGTGTTGGTTTTATTTTTATGATTATCAATCTATATTACCAGAGAAAATGGTTATAATTATAAAAATCAATCTGAAAAATAACTAGAACACCTATACACTATACAAACTTGTTCCTCTTTTAGAGGGATCAGGGCTTGGAGGGAAAGCTACTTGTTAGAGTAGGGTGATGGGATAGTGTAGTCATCTCTAACAGTTGCCATGCCAACAACTGAAAAACAAATCATTCAGCAGAATGTGGTGCTGACTCCAGAGGTTTGAACTCCTTCTTGAATGAAGGCATTTGGTAACTTCCCTCTGGTCCTGGGGAGGAACAGCAAGGAAAGGAAAAGGCGAACACATTTTTATATCTTTACTTAACTAAAAGCCTACGAAATTGATGAGAATCGCCAGGCATGGTGGTGTGTACCTTATACTGGATACCTGGGAGGCAGAGGCAAGCAGTTTCCTGTGTGCTGGAGGCCAACCTGGCCTGCCAAGCAAGCCCCTGGCCAGCCAGAGTCTCAATGTGAGACTCTGTCTCAAAACAAAACAAAACAAAACAAAACAAATCATTAGACTTATGAGTAGTTACGAGAAACACTTAGCAAGTGACTTATTCAGTGAAGGCCACACTGTGGTTGCAAGGTCACCTCTGGGGACAGAAATTCAGCTAATGAACAGGGGGGTGCCCCAAGTCAGGATGCGCCACGCTGTACTAATAGAGAGAAGGCTAGCAAGCCTGGGGAATGTGTCTGTTCAGGACAAGGGCTGAAAACTGTTTTCCGTAGTATGTTTTAAAACTCAGAAGTCGCAATGGAAATGAACTAAATTATCACCTCCAGGGACTCAGAGGTTAAGAACCCTTGCTACTCTTGCAGAGGAGTTTGATCTCCAGTGCCAGCGTCGGAGCCTCACAACTGCCTGTGACTCCAGCTCCAGGGGACCTGAAGCCCTCTTCTGGCTTTTGCAGAACATGCAATCACGCACACGTCTTTGCACACAAGCACACACACATGAACACAATTTAAATCTTTACACTTTTAAATTATGCCATGAGGCTAATCAGAAATACTTTAAAAATGTTCAGTAATGTTAAGCCGGGTGGCGGTAGTGCATGCCATTAATCCCAGCACTCAGGAGGCAGAGGCAGGCAGATCTTTGTGAGTTTGAGGCCAGCCTGGTCTACAAGAGCTAGTTCTAAGACAGCTAGGCTGTGACACAGAGAAATTCTGTCTCAAAAAACCAAACAATAACAACAAGAACAAAAACTGTTCAGTACTAAATGGGAATGCTAGCAACATTTCCCTCTCTCTGGCAGAATGTTCTCCCAGGCTGTAAGGTGAAGTAGTCCTGTTTCAGTGTTAGTACTTGGGTAAAGGGATTCTTTTATTTTTATATGGAAGCAGTTACTTTTTTTTTTTTTAAAGAATCACTACTTAAATGCAATAAATGATATTCTGGTTATTGTATCGGCAGAAAGGACACACTAAACTTCATATTCTCCAATAGAGTTGACATTATTTTCTCAGAGTCTGATGGCTACTTTCCAATGGTTATTTAATGAATTGAGTTTTTAAAGGTAAAATTTGAAAGATCTTTAAAGATTACATATCTTCACCTGCTGCTGGATTTGACAGTGTGCAAGATGATGAAGTAGGTCAGCTGCTCTCTTCCAACAAGGAAAGGGACACCTAGGTTGAAGAGAGTAACAGCCATGAAGCAGACAAGTGGACAACTGGTGACCAAAAATGACCAAGAAAGCCCTGACCAGTACCAGTACCTATTTTTCTCAATGATGTTCAGTGAAATGAATAATAACACTTTAAGAAAGTTAAAGGGCTCTAAAATCCCAGAGGAATTATAGTGGACAGAAGTTCAGGAACACCAGGAAGTAAGTAACCATGGTCTCCTATTACAAGAAGAAGGATTTTTTAAACTTTATGAAAGAAAGGTGCTATTTATTATTCACAAACTAAGTGTAGTGTATCCCCTCTGGAAAAGGGAATAATACGACTTGAAAATTTCACAGTCTCTTTAAAAACAAATTGTGTTAGCCATGTATGGCGGCATATACCTGTGATCCCAGCATCCAGGAGGCAGAGGCAGGAGGATCACTCAAGTTAAAGGGCAGCTTGGTCTGTATGACAAGTTATAGGCCAGTCCATGGCTGTGTAATGAGACCCTACCTCAGGAAAAGAATGAAGAGGGAGAGAGGGGAACAATAATCTTGGACAAACGGTTTTTATTTTGTTGTTTGTTTGTTTCTGTTTGTTCAATCAGGCAAATTTGCAAGGCACTTAGTATTTGGCAGGCCTTATTCTAAGCATCAGGATATTATGCTTCAGAAGACAAACCAGACTTCTGCTTTCTTGGAAGTTACAGTCTCACAGATGGGGACAGAAACAAAATCAACAAAATCAATGAATGGGAGCTTTCCTCAGATGGAAAACAAGAAGTCGGAAGCGGAAGAAAGCGAAAGCGAGGCAGCAGGATGGGACGTGCTCTCCAGTTGGCATGTGGGCCTGTGAGGGTGTGGGCTGTCACAGAACCCTTCCTCCCTACCACTGTAAGAGGGCATCGCCTACCTTGGTTGTGTCAATCAAATGTCTCTAGACACTAGCAAATAGAAGGGGCAAAATCATTGCTGATTTGGGACCCATAGATTAAATTCTCTAATCTCGGCTTTTGTTGGCCTTTGTTCCAAAAGGACTCCCACAGGTCCTGGGAAGAGACCCCCCACTGCACTACAGAGCAGTTCAGTGATCAGGTGCCTTCCTGTCTCCATGCCTCTGGGAGGCTGAGGTCACTGTCCACTTTAGTCAACGGTGCAGGACACCATCTGTTTGCCTCTTTAGCTCCTTTTCCCACCTTGCTCCCTGCAGGCTCTTGCACACTCTGACTTCCAGGTGGTTTTGACCAATGAAAGCTCTGGTGGGAGATGAGAGGAAGGAGGGAGAGGGAAAGAGGGAGGGAGATGAGAGGAAGGAGGGAGAGGGAAAGAGGGAGGGAGATGAGAGAGAGAGAGTGAAGGGAGGGAGAGGAGGACACTCACTGGGCTCCCTTCTCAGGTGAAGCAGACAAGTATTGATGCTAGCTTAGCCGGACCCTTTGGTTTTGTGCTTTCTCTCTCTTTCTGTCTCTGTCTCTCTGTCTCTGTCTCTCTGTCTCTATCTCTCTCTGTCTCTCTCTGTCTCTCTCTCTGCCTACTGCTTATGGATCAACTGAAAGCTCTCAGTTACTGCTCCAGTGCCATGCCTGACTGCCCGCTGGCTGCCATACTCTGCAACACAATGGTCATGAGCTCACTCTCTGAAATTTTAAAAAGACTCTCAAATGAATGCTTTCTTCCAGAAATTTAGTGTGATTATAGTATCTCTTCACAGCAACAGAACAGTGACTAAGACACACCCCTTGCCAAATAAGGTGAATGGCAGCCTCAGAAGCCCCTTGGCTCCTTCACTTTCTTCAGACTACATATACTACCATTTTTGAAGAACAACACAGGTTTCTCTGGCTCTAATAACAACCAAATTTAGATAGTCTCTAATGAAGTATAGTTCCAATGTATTCAGAAAACTAGGAGTGATCAATGCAGCCTGAATCGGTTTTGGATCCATATGCAGTAAGGCAAACTGAATTCTTCAAGTAAACCTTTAGGGAGAACACCCTATTTGCTATCTTACAACTATTGTACTTATGATTAAAATCAGATGCATTCTGGGAAGGGACATGCACAGTGGAAAGACTAAATATATGACCCAATCTATCAATCAGCAAGGAGAACCATCCAATAAATGCCTTCCTTTCTTTATGTCTCATAGGAGAGACGACAAGTTGTAAACCTGGGGTCCCTGGGTACCCTCATTCCTGTACCCTGCAGCCCATGTTGACAGTGCCCTGCCGTATTGTCTGTACTACCATTGTGCTCCAAATGAAGTCACCTTGTTTTTGTTTGTTTGTTCCATTTTCAAATCTGTAGACTTATTTTAATTCTTTGGAAAAGAGACTAAGAACCTGGAAATATCTGGACCAGACTCCAACCCTCAGTAATTGGTGGGTACCACTCAGACTAGCCAAACTCCTTCTGCTAGCTACCCTTCTTCTCACTGCTCTCTGGCCTAAATCCTGCTGGGTTCTGACTGCCTCTTCCTCCACCCCGTTACTGGCTATCAGCTACACTAAACTATACCCGAACCACTGCACTGTTCACTGGGGCTCCTCACGCTCTTCTGCCGCCTTTATAAATGGGACTGGATTAAATCTACCTTGAAATTTCCTAACTTGAAAATATAATACAGTATCTTTCTTGCTGTGTTCTACTCCTGCTATTACGAGATGTCCTGCTTTAGGACATCTGGCGTGATGGCTCAGTAGATAAAAGAGCTTGCAGTCAAACCCAAAAACCCGGGTTCAACCCCCCCCGGGGGGGCACATGATGGAAGGAGAGAATCAACTTCCCAAATTTGTCTTCTGATTTCCACATGTACATTGTGGCATGCATGGCGGGAAGGTAGGCAGGCAGATCAACAGACAAATGTAATTTAGAAAGAAAGTCGGGCAGTCTCATCTTCCTCGATACCATCAGTTTCCGTAGCTTTTCCTCTGAAGGCAGCTCTGCCACTTACCCAGCATTTCAATTCAGTCAGGGGCACACTTTGGACTCTCCTACAGGCTAGACGCCAGCAGCCCAGATGGGAAATTCTGGGCTCTTCCTCCTTTGGAGCAGCCATGTGGTCCCACCTCATTTTGGCACCAGAGCCACCTCTCTCGTTGTTATAAAGTACTGAGCATAAAACACCACGTCTATAAACTGAAATGAACACTGACAGGCTCTGGCTTCTTTCTGTCCTCCCGTGCCCTGAGCTGGAACCACACAACCTCAGCAGGAAACAGCCATCACGAAAGTAGCCCTCTCCGTTATGATGAGAAATCTGTGTTCAGGCACTGGAAGGAGCTGGGGGTGGGGGTGACAAGACTGAGCAGACAGGAGCAAGATCTGACTCAACCACTTTCAAAACATCTCATCAAACAATGACTCAAGCCTTTCAGTGGGCAATGGGGGACTCCAAATAAATCAACTACAGAAGTTGAAAAGAAAATGTCTTCGGGTGGTTGTGCTTTTATTGAGAAGCTCCGGGATGGGAATGAGAGATAGAAGTTGAGTATCCACTTCACCATTCCTAACTTGCTAATGGCGTAGGCAGCCTATTTGCTCACTTTACTCCATCGGGGTGGGAAATAGGACCAGCAAGGCTTGTCCCGTCTCAAACGGCAGCTGGGTAGATGAAAGAAAATGACATTCTTGTGCAATCACTTATTACTGGAAGGTCTGTTCTCATGAGACTGGCCAGGAAGACATAGTTGCCGGGGGAGGGGTGGATCCAAGATGATCCACTGGTGGGAGAGGACCAGTGAGGGAGAGGAAGGAGGGAAGAAAATTACAATTTAGAGAATGCTTAATTATTGCTACCAAATAGGTTCTTCTGTGCCCGCCCTATCCAACACCAAGAGAAAGAGTCTTATTTCTTAGACACCCACACGAGCAAAGAGAACCAACGCAATGAGTCTGTTCCACCTTGACTAAAGGTCACAGAGTTTGAACTTATTTTTGCTCTTTCAAAGTTGTTGACAACAGGTGTGGCTACAAACAAGAGATCCTAATCTAGGGTGTGGTTAATTAGTATTTTGGGTTGAGAGGAGGATCCGCTCCACCTCAACTAAAGGTCAGAGAATTCAAGTCTATTCCTTATAACACATCAATGAGGTCTGTTGCCTCCCTCTCCCCTTTTGGAGTGAAGTGTAGGTTCAGTATTCACTGAATGTTCCCTCCAGTGCTGTCCTGTGTTTCTGTCTTTTATTTCTCTCATATCTATGCTCCTTTTGCTTAATAATTCTAATCCCCACTCTCCTACCCTGGAATGTGCAAACTGAGTCTAGCCTGGACCCCAACAGATGTCACTCCAACATGTGGCAGATGGACCATGAGCTGGTGAGAAACGTGCCTGGGCTGGCAAACCAGGAATGCCACAGGGGTGGGGAGTGTGTCCTGATATGCTGGGCACCAGATGAAGCAGAATGCGTCAGAACACATCAGGTGGCAGAGGCAGGGGACACAAATCATCCCACATTAGCTCCAAACAGGGTAGTCTAAGGCTTTCCTTTATTATAAGGGAAAACTCACAGAACAGGAACGGGGGTCCAACATCCAGGTGTGCAACACAGGAAGAGAGGGGCGAGCAGACGGGACCGTGGCTTTTTGGTACCCTAAAGCCATGCCTCAACCTGGTCCAGCCTCTCAAAGGTCACTGGCTGAAGGAGGCTCCCCATCACGGGCTTGCACATAGGCCATTCTAGTGGGGGCATTTTCTCAATTCAGGTTCAGTCTTACAAAATGATTCTAGCTTGTATCCAGGAGGCATAAAACTAGACAGCACACAAACTGAAGCCATGCACAGAGTGCTGAGGAGCCAGGGGGCAGCAAATGCTCGCAGTGGCGCCTGTGCACACGCACTAACACTGGTCACTAGTATTTGTGCTCTTAAGTCTCACTCTTTAGTTAGAGTCCAGGCTTCTTCACCTCTAAGAACGTGACTTCGAACAACAGTTCTCAAGCTTAAGTCAGGATCTAAATTTAAGGAAAGAAACTCTGAAGGCAGCTGGGGATGGGGCCTCATCCCCAATACCAGACTCTCCAAAGGCTCCCGACTTAGGTTCCCATCTAGACCGTAGGCCTTTAGCCTTGTCTTGGGCTGCTTTGTGGTATTAGGGATTGAACCCAGGGTCTCAGGTGTGAGAAACAGGGCTCAGCCACCGAGCTGTTCATCCTATCCTGTCACAGACACCTATGCTTGCTCAAAAACCAGCAGGGAGTTTGTCTCTGTCTCCTTTCATCGCCTAAATGTTTTTCTTTGGGTTCACCTTCTTAATTAGCTTCTCTAGGACCACGCATAATAGGCTCAAAGTCCCCTATTCATGGCTAGAAACCAAATATGAGTGAGTACATCCCATGTTCCTCTTTTTGGGTCTGGCTCACCTCACTCAGGATAGTGTTTTCTATTTCTGTCCATTTGTCTGCAAAATTCAGGAAGTCATTGTTTTTTACTGCTGAGTAGTACTCTAATATGTATATATTCCATACTTTCTTCATCCATTCTTCCATTGAAGAGCATCTAGGTTGTTTCCAGGTTCTGGCTATTACAAACAATGCTGCTATGAACATAGTTGAGCATATACTTTTGTTGTATGATAGGGCATTTCTTGGGTATATTCCCAAGAGTGGTATTGCTGGGTCCAGGGGTAGGTGGATCCCGAAATTCCTGAGAAACTGCCACACTGTTTTCCAAAGTGGTTGCACAAGTTTGCATTCCCACCAGCAATGGATGAGTGTACCCCTTTCTCCACAACCTCTCCAGCAAAGGCAAACATTTAGGCGATGAAAGGAGACAGAGACAAAGACCCACATTGGAGCACCAGACTGAAATCTCAAGGTCCAAATCAAGAGCAGGAGACAGAGCACGAGCAAGGAACTCAGGACCGCGAGGGGTGCACCCACACACTGAGACAATGGGGATGTTCTATCAGGAACTCACCAAGGCCAGCTGGCCTGGGTCTGAAAAAGCATGGGATAAAACCGGACTTGCTGAACATAATGGACAATGAGGACTACTGAGAACTCAAGAACAATGGCAATGGGTTTTTGATCCTACTGCTCGTACTGGCTTGGTGGGAGCCTAGGCAGTTTGGATGCTCACCTTACTAGACCTGGATGGAGGTGGGTGGTCCTTGGACTTCCCACAGGGCAGGGAACGCGGATTACTCTTAGGGATGATGAGGGAGGGGGACTCGATGGGGGAGGGGGAGGGAAATGGGAGGTGGTGGCGGGGAGAAGGCAGAAATCTTTAATAAATAAATAAACAATAAAAAAAAACAGCAGGGAGGACATTTCAAATGCATTGGAATAGATCATGTAAAGGCAGCAAAGGTGGGAAGGGAAGTCTCTTCCCTATAGAAGCTGAGTGGGAAGGGTGACGCCCTGGAGGGGAAGGTGCAGAGTCCATTAGCTGCTCATCTGGGCGCTCTCTAGAAGAAAGCAGCTTGACAGGAAAAAGAAAGATTAAGTCAACTGAAATGCCTCGATTTTAAAACTCCTTGCGGTTTTCTGAAAACCTCCAACATCCTCCTCACAGTCTTTATTTCCTCTGTTACTTTGAACAAGAAATGCCATTTGTGAGCGTGGGAGCTGTTTGGACACACGCTTTGGTCCCATACAAATTAAGTTCACTGAATTTAATTCTGAAGGAGGAAGGCTTGAAATCATCCGGCCTCTCCCACTGATTTCTATAGAATCGCAACTTAACTCTTTAAATATGTAAGCGGTCAGGGTCAAGTGAGGCCGAGTTCCAAATACCTTGAGTCACAGAGCCTTTGCTATAGATTGTTCTTTATGCCCCTAAACTGAGCAGGGGGCAGGAGGTGCCGGTTACATATTAACTGCATTAACTAATTCACGCGGGGGGGGGGCACTTAAATACACGCCACAGTGCACATCACACCACACTTTAAAGCCAAAAAGCTATCGTCCCTTCTGTTTAACTTATTTCTCACTATTTTAAGGGCAAATGAAAGAAAGAAAAATCTTAAGCATTACCAGCACATCTTAAATCTTGAAAGCAGCAGTGACATTCTACTTCTTTTTTTAAACATTTATTTTTTATATTGTTTATTTATTTTTATTTTATGTGTATTACTATTTTGCCTGCATGCATGTCTGTGTGAGGCTGTCAGATCTTGGAGTTACAGACAGTTGTTAGCTGTTATGTGGGTGCTGGAAATTGAACCCAGGACCTCTGGAAGAGCAGCTGATGCTCTTAACCACTGAACCATCTCTCCAGCCGAACATTCTGTTTCTTGCTGCTTGCTCTTTGGCTTCCCATAAACAGGCCATAGGAAAAAAAAAATCTTAAAAGCCCTACACTGAGCCAGGTGGTGGTGGCACATGCTTTTAATTCCAGCACTCAGGAGGCAGAGGCAAACAGACAGATCTCTGTGAGTTTGCAGCCAGCTTGGTCTCCAAGAACTAGTTCCAGGACAGGATCGAAAGCTACAGAGAAACCCTGTCTCGAAAAACAAACAAACAAACCCTACACTGGGTGAACCAAGGCTGCCATCACTGCTTTGATTTCCATTTGACAACTCTCAGCCAATCAGAGCAGGAAGGTTGCATGCTGCTTTTGAGCCTGCTCTGGAGTCTCCTGATTGTCCCTCCTGAAAGCCAGGTGTTTATATGAAGCCACAGAATGGTTTTTCTGTACAAAAGTCAGTGTGCTAGCAAGAAACTCAGGGGCTTCGGCTTCAGGAAGCTTGGAAGCCCAGAGCATCCCCTCTGTTCATTTATGATGAATCTAGGGCAATTACAGAAATGCCCTGAGCCCCGCGTTCCTTTTCCCAAGTCATTGTTCTCTCCTCATCTCCAGCGTGTACAGGTCATTGGTCTGATGAGTGCAAGCTGCCCTGCATATAGTAGGTCCTGCAGAGATGCTGCGGACACACCAGCTGTTCCAGTGCCTCTCGCCTGTTTCAGAGTCACACAGGTGCTGACGTCAGCAGGGTGGGAACAGACTGGATGCACATCATTCTTTGGCTGATAGTTGTCTAGCAATTGCTTCTGCTGATGCTTCATCTTACAACAAATGTCAGAAAAGATATCTCACCCTGGCCTCCTCACGTCAGAACCATTCACTATTTCCCTGGCCTGGCCCCCTCACGATTCAGAACCACTCACTATTTCCCTGGCACCCTAACGTTTCAAAACCATTCACTATTTCCCTGGCCTGGTACCCTCACGATTCAGAACCACTCATGATTTCCCTGGCACCCTCACGATTCAGAACCATTCACTATTTTCCTGGCACCCTCACATTTCAAAACCACTCACTTTTTCTCTGGTTTCTAAACACAACCATTTCCATAAAAATTAAATCGACTGTTTTGCTTACCCATTTGGTCTTGGCTTTCTGAGTCTAGGCTCAAGGAACTCTGTCTCCTCCTCCATTTCCTGTGGAGGGATCCTCTTTTTCTGGGAGAGCCGTGGCGAAAGCATTTCCCATTCATTGTCCTGGGTGGCAGCCTGTGTTGGAACCGCATCTAGACCAGCTTGACTTCGTCTCTTGCTCTTCCTTGATTGGCTGCTCAAAGCAGTGACTTCCTCTAGTGCTAAAGTGTCTAGAGGCTTCCTTCCTCCCAGATCCTGGGACTGGGGGCCCTTGTCCAAGCTGAGACTCAAGAACTGCTCCGTAGTTTTACTAGGAGACCCAGACCCGGGGTCCCTTGTTTCTGGGGATAGATCAGCAACCTCACTGTGGCCCAAGACCATCCAGTTCTGCTCTTGTGCAGGGCTTTCAGGAGATGCCCTCTTATTGTGGTTGGAAGACATTCTCTCTGCAGAACCAACTTTGACTTCATTTAAAGACTCAGGCTGGCATGTGTCTGGGGCACCTGCTAACTGAGTTTCCGGTAGCTCTGTTTCTCCAGAACCTCTGGATAATTTTTCTGATTCGGGTAAGTTTTCTCTTGCTTCCCAGGCCTCTGGTTTCAATGGAGAATCTTTTCCATGGCTTACGAGTATGTAATCCACAGCTAGTGCATGGGTGTCTTCGCTTTTCTCGGCCCATTTATCTTCATTGGACTCTAGTTTTGTCTGCTTGGGCCCTTTTGTGGGAATTACGTTCTCTTCTAACTCTACTATCTCCTTGATGGCACCTAGAATAGGAAAGCAATGCGGAGAGAACAGGCTTAATTAACATAGCATGTGGTCTGTAGTCTCCACGAACGACCACTTAAGAAGAGACAAGCTGCTACATACTTTCCTTTTTGTGAACTTGTTCGGTTTTCTCAAGCACAGGGAAGTTTCGTAGCATAGTTGTTACATTTACATATACTGAAGATGGTTACTATAGCCATTACATTTACAAACGCTGAAGATGGTTAGACAATGGATTGGACATACAGTTACTTTCTCTGCTTGCATTGGTAGCAATGCTTTAATAAAGGCACTGATTTATTTAATGCTGATTCCTTGAAGATGGAGATCTGTTTGTGTATGTGTGTGAGCATAGGAGGGCGGGGAGCGAGTTTCTTACCGTTTGGTGGTCTCTCGGCGCCACCTCCTGGTAAATCTGAATAATCTGTTTCTATTTCCCAGTCAATATTTGATGGTGATGACTCTATGTTGGAATCCGGTCCTCCTACAGGTGAAGAAAGAGCCTCAGGGTCTTCATGAATATGCAACACTGTCATCTGGTGTCTAGGCTGCCTGCCATTGGTCTCAGTGTGGTTTTCCTCCCTTTGATCAGGAAGAGCAGAAAGTAACATCTCTGCTGCGTCACTCCCCAGAGATGCATCATCTGGAGACCCAGCTTCCTGGGCTGATTGAGTATCACCAGTAGGTTCTGTGAAGTAGGACAGATCAAAGGGGGGTGTGTATGGTGCCAGTGATTGCTTCAGTGTTCCGTCTTCCAATGGAAGATCACCCCCATAGCGGAAATGTTCGGGATCTTTCATCAGATCTTCATCAATATTCTGGCCCATGACATCATATTCGAAATCACCCCAGGAAGCTTCAGATGAGCAGATATCTTGCTTCCCCGCATCCCCATCAACTGGTGTTTCAGGATGGCCTTCTGATAGCGTTAACTTACTCATATCATCTATAGTGCCCGTGGAAGTGTTGAGGCCTGAGGCTTCACTGAAACTGTGCTCAAAGGCAGCTTCGCTTACATCCAGGCAGGTGTCTGAGGCTAGCAAGACGTCAGTCAGTACAGCAGGGTTCTCAGAAGCAAAAGGTTGCTCACAGTCAAGCAAGGCCCCTGTGCCTGTCTGACTGTCAGGACAAAGGTCTTCTGACACCCAAGAGCCATTGCCTTCTATGCTGACTTCCTGAAGAGTCACGGCAGTGTCAGCATCTCCATTTCCAGTGCCTGGGATGCCTCTGTCCACGGCTTCCACCTCTGGGTTGGCGTCTTCCTCTAACGCCGTTAAGTTTGTATTGTTGTCTCCATGCCTATCAGAAGGTTCTGGGGAACTTTTGAGAGAGGCAGGCTTAGATGAGCCATTCATATCCATCTGATTGTTGATTGGAGGCAGTGCCACCGTGTGTTCAGAGTGGAGTTCTGAACTGTGTGGGAGAGATGCCTTCCTGGGTCCCTGAGTAGGTTCATCATTCATCTTTGACTCAGGGAGGTAAAGTTCGCTGGGCTCCACTTCGGGTCCCAGGGAAACACCTGCACGCGTCTCCATCTCTTGCTTTCCTTCAGAATCATGGCACACATCAGGGCTGCCGGAGGCCTGAGAGTCGCTGTCATGGTCGCAGTGAGTCAGTATATCAGGATTCTCAGCATCTGCTCTGAAGGCGAAAGGCTCTTTGACGTCCACCCACAAATCAGGGGAAGCCGAGGCCAGCTGTCCACCCTCCTGGAAGTTGTCATGTAAAATATCTGGAACAAAGTTATGCTGCGGCTCGCCGGGGCTGGGGCTATCCCACTCAGAACCCGACTTCTCCATCAGCTCTGTGGGAATACTGACTGCAGGGAGATATTCTGTAACCGTGCTTGAGTGTGTCACTTGGCCGGGATAGGATTTTTCTTGTCCCCACCAGTTCTCTTGTTGGCACTCGGTGGGAGAAACGCCAGGGCTGATGCGTCCATTCTCATCTCTGTTAGTAAATGCTGGGTCTGCACGGTCCCAGACAGAGAGCACAGGTTCCTGACGCTGCTCTTGGGTGCGAGTCTCCGCAGGAAGGTGGTCAGCAGTAGAGGGCACAGCTGTTTGCTGGCCTGAACCTTCATCTTTAACTTGGTTCAGTATTACAAGCTGACTGAACTGGTCAGCATCTGAATCGAGCTGCTTTGGTTGAATGTTCCAAAGTTTCTCATGTGACTTCTCCCCATTGCTATACAGAAAGGGTGACTTCAGTTTACCACTGAAGCGATTAGTAGTGTCTGTGTCCACAGGTTCACTATCACTCTGAATGGGTACGCCCCAGGGACCCGAATTCTGGAATACTGGAGAAGTCGCCTCTAAGTTAGACTCCCCCTCTGAGTCAGACAGTGGCTCTGCAGATGTGCTGACATTTGGTCTCCCTTCCTGTAGAGGGCTGGTCCACCACTCACTGCTGTCGGCTGAGAAGCCAAGCATTTCCAGCTTAGCAGGGTCTCCATCCCGGGGCTCAGGCTTGGGAGACACCTGCCATATGCTGTCTCCCATCCTCCCCGTTTCTGCAGCTTTGACCTCCACAGATGTGTCCTGTGTGCCAGTCTGCACGAGTGGTGATAAGATCCACTGACCAGGGCTGCTTTGTTGACTGTCGCAGAATGAGTTTGGCTTGTTCTCTTTCTCTCTTGGCTCTGAACTACCCACAAAGATAGAAAATTCAGACTTGGGATCCTCTGTGGTCAAGAACTCGGGTTCATGCAGTGAATCACAAGCCCCCGAGTAGCTCTGAGAAACTTGGCATGTGGCCACATGGAGCTCCGTCTCCACCCTCTCTCTGTCACCTCCATCATCATCGTCAGAACCCGAGCTTGTGGATATGATCCTAGTGTCCTCTGGCTGTGCAATTTCCAGAAAGTCAAGTTCATTTTTCCCTTGATGGCTCATCGTTGCACTTCCTCCCTGATATGCATAAGAATATTCTGGATATTTATCCGTTCCAAGGCTGGATGAAGAGGATGAGGAGTCACCGTTGATGGACTCGCTTGGAATCTCGGGAAATTTAGGATCCTTGTGATCAGACAGCTTTCCCAACCCATCCTTTCTGTTTTCTGCAAAGTCCCTCATTTCAGTAATCACTTCTGCTTGGGATTCGGTGGCAAATCGTTCCAGTTCTCGGTGAATCGGTTCGCTCCTGTCGTCCCGATCCTCTTTCTGAAGTTCAGTACCGGGTCCATGGGTCCAGGGCAAAGCCACTGGAGACTCATTTGGATCAGGACTCGACATACTTGAGTGAGTACATTCACTGGAGAGGCTGTCTCTGTCATAATTTGCTGGGGAAAGGGCTTCTGGGAAGCCGCTCTCAGGGCCATGGCCTACAGGATTCGCAGTCGCCTCATAACTGATGTGACTGTCCCACACGTCACTATCTATAGCGCCGTCCCAATCGTCCAAGGTTTGAGGAGACTCATAAAGCAGCTTTTCATCCGCTCTTCCTGACTCCAGAGGATTACGGGCTTCAGTTTTCTCAAGTTCCATTTCAGATAAAGGCTTATTTTCTATTAGATGAATCGTACCGGAAGTTGTGCCGGTTTCACCTGAATTTCTGACATCCACGAGAGATTCCTCATGGGTCTCTTTTGTCTGCAAATCACTTGTGGGCGTCTCTGTTTGCACAGCAAAGGAGTCTAGAGTATAAGGCGCCTTCTCGACTTCTAAGGCTTCCTCTGGTCCCTCCATTTGAGGACTGGAAGTGACTGGAAGAGAGGTGATTTTGCCTGATGCACTGCAGATTTCTTGGTGTTTAAATGCAGCTGAAAAAGACACTGCCTGGTCACTGGGCTCTTTTCCCTCCACCCCAGAGCCTATGGCTGTCTCCTTGTTGAGATGCCCACTGTTAGAGGCTCCCAGGCCTTCAATCGCACTTTCACTCTGTCCGAAAGCACGGCCAGTCCATGGATCTGACTGTGTGACATGTTCTGGACTCTCCGGCCTGGTCACCAAGGATGCTGTGTCACCTTGGGACTCTGTCCACATGTTCTGGTCATCAGGTTGAGATGTGAGTGCTGCTGATTCACTGAATCCAGAGGCTTCTAACATGGGACTGTCTTTATCATTTACTGAGTGCCCGGGAATTTCAGGGGGCCAAGTGCTTTGTCCCATATCTGTAGTATTGGGTGGGCTTGGTAATCTGAATGTCGGCATATTTTTATCTCTCATGACAGAATCCCAAATACTGTTTGCAATTAACCGCCCACTCTTCTCATTCAGGATATGGTATTCATTGGGACCAGTGTCCCCAGTGGGCTCGGCAGAGGCGGAGAGGTCCCAGTCTACCTGGTTTGCTTCCTGATGCTCTGTGCCCCAGGGTTCCAGCTGCTTCACTGAGAACCGGGTTTCCGGCTCAGTGTTTGCAGCTATGTAACCTTCTGCTTGACCATCGCCGCTGATCGCCACACCCCCACTGCAGTCATCCCAGTCCAATTCGTTGTCCATGTCCGAGATGGTCGCGGTGGACTGTGTGTCCTCCAGAGCCACTCGGTTCCATGTCTCAAGGCTGTCGGGGGCTGCCTGGCGTGAGTTGGTGCTGCTGTGGAGAAGGGTGAGCTGCCGGTTTGCCTCGTTGTAGAGTTGCATCATGCTGGGGTCATCGTAACTGGATGGGCTGCTCTCCCCTCCATCGTCGTCCCTGGAAGCATGCTCGTCTTCTGCACGCTCGACCTTGAGCAAGTCTTTATCTGGAGGATGTGCGTCATTTCCTTCAGGTGTATCGTCTGCAGGAGGTGATGCCCACATGTCTAAGTGCCCGGGACCGGAACCAATTCGATTTCTCTGAGACTGCTGTGGTGACGTTGCGAGAGACTCAACACCCTCTGCAAGACAGTTAGTGTCTTTGGCCTCAAAACCATTCTCTTGAGCAAATGGCTTGTTTTCCGTTTCCTTTTCATCTCCAGCATATGTTGGCGACGTGTAAGAGTCAGAGGTGGAGTAGTTGGTGTCCAGGGGGGATGGGACTGAATCTTCCCCTAGGTTGGATGCGCTGTAATCAGAGCATTTGTATGACAAGAAGGAGTCTTCCCAAGGAGCGGATACATCTGACCCTCTTTTCTTAACACTCTCCTCAAAGAGGCTCCAGGAACCTTCCTTCCCATATGCCCTCCTTCTGGCTGTCGGATCCACCAAACCATTCTGGTCTTCCCCTGGCAGCTTAGAAGTATTCCACGTTTGACCCAGATCAGAAATGGGGCTTCCAGATGTAAGAATATTATCCTTGGGGCCGCTGCTCGTATTGCCCCAGATTTCTGGAGCTGCATCTCCATTGACCTCAACAAGGGAATTGTCCAGTAGGTCTGCAGCAGGGAAAGAAAACCCGCTTTTGGCCATGGCCCACTCATTTGGGTCCTGCACAGACGGCATCTCGTTGTTAGTGGGATGAAGATTCCAAGTGCTGTTTAGAGTCTCGGTGTTGTTTTTCTCATCAAATGCACCCCAGGCCGGGAATGGCACCGAGACTGCAGTGTCAACAGAATCTGAGGGATTTCCCCAGGGCTCGGGCATCATTGTCGGTGGGTGGCCTGAATGCCACAAAGCAGCGAAGTCTTCTATAAGGTGGTTTGTCCCTTGAGGAGAGGCATCTGTCAAATGCGGCATCTCTTTGGGTAGGTGCTGACATTGCAAGCTCTCCTCCTCCTGGTCGTGGGTATCTTTGCTGCCCAGTTCAGGCTGACCAAATTCAGATTCCCAGGGATCTGACTTTGGGAATCCAAGACTTTGCGGTTGGAAGGCAGAATCTGAGGTTCTCCTCTCAACGGGGCTGTTCTTATGCTCTTTCCAGGATTCAGGGCTCTGGAAGACAGGCTCTTGCTCACCGGGGCTCCAGGCATCCACAATATTTTTCGAGTCAATTTCTAAGCCACCCCACCAGCTGCTGCACCGTGTGCGGGTCTGAGGTGGCCCCAGGTGGGCTGCGTCTATGGCATTTTGGATCATACCTTCAGGATAGAGCGGGGCTGGCGCTTCGGTTGATGGTGAGAGTTCTGCAAAGCTATTCATAGGTGTTGGTGGGATCCTCTTCGCAATATTCTTCAGCCGTGGTGGGGAGGAAGGTCCGTCTCCCACAAAACATGCCAGGCTTAAATTACTTTCAGAGTTATCTCCTGAACTTTCTTGTCCCCGGACAAACTCTTCATCAAATTCCACCAGGCTGTCTTTCCCGGTCTCCGACAAAAGTGAGCTGGAGGAGTAATTAGACTTGCTGATCCCCATCTCACCAAGTCCTTTTGGCCCCGCAGAGAGGTTTCCTTCTGATGAATCGCTGTTGGGGAAGCCGTCTTCTGGTGAGTAGTCTGCAGAATGGGAAGATGGCTGGGATTGCTCAGAAGCCATGGGTGCTGGGTCAAAGTTGAAGAGGTCAAAGTGTTCGCTATGTTCCTCTGCAACTATCCCTTCGGGGATGGGGCTGTAAGAGTCAAATCCTGGGAGAAGGCTGTGGTGAGGCCCAGCACCCTCTCCCACAGGGCTGTCGTCACTGAGAAACACTGAGCTCTCCTTGGATGAACGACTGCTCCTGATGGTGGCCAAGCCGCTGTCTGGACTAACAAGGTCTATGTTGACATCTGCCTGAGCCTGGTTAGAATCGATGAGCTCTGGAGGGTTTTCTATGAAATTCACAGAGCTGGGCTGTGGCTCTATGTCAGAACCATACAGTTCCATAATCCCGGAGGAGCCCTGGGACAGGGGCGCGCTGCCTGCCACCGCTTCCGTGGAGGATGTCCGGCTGTTAGAGACCATCTCTGCACACCTCCTGTTGATGACGTCCTTGACAAGGAGAACCACCTGGTCACAGGTCACAGAAGGGTCCTCCTGCTGGTATACCAGGATCTCGTCACAGCCACATTCAAATGGCTCCAGTTCCAGGCAAGGGTTCTGACTTTCTTCTAATTCACAGCAAATCTACAGAGAGGCACAAGGGTGTGTGTGAGCGTGGAGATATTCCTGGCATTTTGTCTTTCTCAGCTTTTCACTAAAAATTTGTGTACTATACAAATTTTCACATATGTGTACTATAACAACGTCATTCCTCACCTTTTCCTCCCTCCAACTCCTTTCATTCCCCCATTCCTTCTCAAATCCATTGCCTTTCTTCTTTATTTTTGCCATGAACCCATGCACTATATATGAGTAAATATATAACTATAACTTGCTGAGTCTATTTAATGTTTCTCATATATGTACGTTTTTAGAGATGACCACTCAGTGATAGATAACTAATCAGGGGGCTCATTTCTGGGAAAGATTGATTGTCCTAGCCAGTTTTATATCAATTTGACACAAGCTAGAGTTACCCAAAAGGAAGGAACCTTAATTGAGAAAATGTCTCCATAAGTTCTAGCTGTAAGGCATTTTCTTAATTAGTGAGTGATGGGGAGGGCCCAGCACTGTGAGTGGTGCTACCCCTGGGGTGGTGGTCCTGGGTTCTGTAAGAAAGAAGATTAGGCAATCCATGAGAGCAAGGCAGTAAGCGGCACCCTTCCATGGTCTCTGCATCAGCTCCTGCCTCTAGGTTCCTACCCCATTTGAGTTCCTGTCCTGACTTCCTTCAGTGGTGAACAGTGATGGGGGAGTGCAAGCCAAATGAACCCTTTCCTCTCCAACTTGCTTTTTGGTCATGGTGCTTCATCGCAGAAGTAGAAACCCTATACTGATTCTCCCTCTCTCAGCAATCACAAATTGCCTCCATCTCTTCTTCTGGGGCTGGGATCTTGTGAGCTTTCCGCCATGCACGTTAGCACTTCCGCCGGCGGTGTCCTGGTTTGGGTCTTATTTAGGCAACCACATTGTTGAGGGTGCGTGGGTGGAGCTTCCTTGTCGTACACGGGAGATAAACTCAGCGCAGACATTCTGGTCCTCTGGTCCTGCAGTCTTTACACACACACATGCACGTGCGCACACACACACATGCACGTGCACACACACATGCACGTGCAAACACACACACATGCATGCGTGCACCCACCATTCCACAACATTCCTTGAGCCTTGGGTGTAGGGGTTGTTTTGTAGTGTATCAATTGTTGATGGGTACCACACAGTCAATTGGTCTATGAATTTTGACCAATTGTGCTTTCTATAAATGATCTCTGTCTATTGCAAAAAGAAGTTTTTTGGATGAAGGGTGAGAGCCACCATTAGCAGACTGCGTCTGGGCACAGGATGTGAGCACTGTCGGTAAGGCCTGGAGGGTGGATGTGGCACGGCTAGGCTGACGGCAGAAATGCTGCTCAGATTGACATGGCATATAAAACATGCAAATGGGACTTGGGGGTTGAGAATGGTGGCCTTAAAATATTTTATTTATGTGTGTGTGTGTGCATGTGTGCCTGTGTGTGTGTGCATGTGTGCATATGTGTGTGTGCATGTGTGCCTGTGTGTGTGCATGTGTGCATATGTGTGTATGTGTGCATGTGTGCCTGTGTGTGTGTGCGTGTGTGCATATGTGTGTATGTGTGCCTGTGTGTGTGTGCATGTGTGCATATGTGTGTGTGCATGTGTGCCTGTGTGTGTGCATGTGTGCATATGTGTGTATGTGTGCATGTGTGCCTGTGTGTGTGCGTGTGTGCATATGTGTGTATGTGTGCCTGTGTGTGTGTGCGTGTGTGCATATGTGTGTATGTGTGCCTGTGTGTGTGCATGTGTGCATATGTGTGCATGTGTGCCTGTGTGTGTGTGCACATGCCCATGTGTATGCTTTCTTTTGGAGGCTAGAGGACAACTCCAGAGTCATTCTCAGAAATGCCATCCACCCTTTTGAGACAGGATCTCTCACTGGCCCAGAGCCTACCAATTTGGCGAGACTGGCCAGTGGCAAGCCTCAGGGATCTTTGTCTCTGTTTCCCCAGGGCTGGGATGATAAGCTGTGCCACCACGTCCAGCTTTTTGTGAGGCAAGTACTTTCCCAGCAGAGTCAACTCCCCAGTCTCTAACAAGTGTGGGCCACTGTGCCAGGCTGCACGTGACCACACTCGGGGCTTTGTACATGCTGGTCCAGCTGTCTCCTGATGGGGCTAGATCTGCAGCCCACAAAAGTTAAATTGTCCATCTGTCTACAGAGAAGGGCGCCATCAACTGAGACCCAGGTACCACTGTACCCAGCTTAGCCTGGCACCAGCTCTTTCTCCGGCCCAATTCAACTTAACATTTAGATTAGTCAGCTTCTCCATTTCTCTGGTTTCTGGGAGTCACCGGTAACTGTCTTTAAAATCACCCAAAGCCTTTCCTAAGTGTAATATAGCACCATCTTGTCTTCTAACAGCTGTGAAATTTGAGTCTGCAGAATCCCTGGGTGCTGACCAAGCATTTGAATCGGAGAGGAAGCCAGCTCCGGCCTGGCCCTGATGGAGTGTTAAGGCAAAGGAAGAGGTGAGAGAGGGAAAGGCCGCAGGTTGAGGCTCCCCATGGCACTCAGGCCCCTTCTTTTTCTTCTTGCCCTGGGGAGCACTGACATGGAAATCTGAGTAGACAAAGGCACCTGGGAGGCAGAGGGACACTGAGCCAGACAGCCAGCTCCAGGCCAGGCCCAGGCTGCAGCACTTGGATGTTTAGGGAACACCAGGACTGTTTTACCATGCTGAGCTTTCGAAAAAGCCCTACACGGGGCTGGAGAGAGGGCTCAGTGGTTAGGAGCACTGACTGTTCTTCCAGAGGACCCAGGTTCAATTCCCAGCACCCACATAGTAGCTTATAACTGTCCGTAACTCAAGTTTCAGGGGATCTGACACCAACGCACATAAAATTAAATAAGTTATTGTTAGAAAAAAAGAAAGAAAAAGCCCTACAGGATTAACAGGGGTTAAAAATGATGGTAGAGAGAATAGCCTCAGAAGCCATGGAAATGGCCTTGATGGTAAAACAGAGGCTTTTGCCGAGGGCTTATCCATACCAGCACAGTTGTGTGTCACAGCCGTAGAATCAGTGGAAATGCCTTGATGGTAATCACAGTGAGCAGTGTTCACCACACGCTTACCCACACAGCACAGTTTTAAGTGTGTCACTCCCAAAGGTTCTTTTCTTCTCACAGTGATACAATGTGGCTGTTCGTTTTGTATCAAGCTTTGTTGACAAGGAAACAAAAACCAGGGAAGGACTGATGAATCAACAACTCTCTGCTGGTGGGAGGGGACCTGAATTTTGAACTCTGTGACTGAACCACAGAGGTGGACTCTTCACTATGTGACCACGAGATAAAGAAAGACCCCGTGGTGCAGAGCCTGTCCCCTCTGTGTTGCCGGGAATTTAGAAGAGCTGCCTTTGAAACTGAGGAGAGAAGAGGAAGTGCCGGCTCTGGGGTTTTGGCCACTTCCTTTGCTTAAAGAAGTTTACTTTCAAAATGACTTGGAAAAAGGGTCTGCTGCCAAAAGTGCTCTGAAAACTAAGATAGCAGACATGTGGACAACTTATGTCTTCTCTCTAGAAAGTTATGAGCAAAAAGGGTAAAATCTACCCTTTGTTATGGTTTGGCAGTAAAATGTTCCCCCATGGGCTCATGCACTTGAATCCCTGGTCCCCAGCTGCTGGTGTTATGGGGACGCTAGCCTGCTGGTGGACACTGGCCTGTAGGGTCAGCCTTGAGGTTGCAGGGAAGTCTGCTTCTTATCTATGCTTCCTGATCCATCACGGTGTGATAAGCCACGTCCCAAGCTTCCACTTGTCACAGATGTCAACTGCCGTACCTTCTCTGCCCGATGGACAGAATCTCTGAAATTCTCTGCCATGATGGACAGAATCTCTGAAATATGAGCCAGAGGAAATCTCTCTCCCATTCATTTGCTTCTGCCAAGGGTTCTGTCACTGCGACAAGAAAGGTAATAGCACACCCTTGGGTCCAAACGAATAGTGCCTTAGCCCTGGGAAAGCCACGGTGGCGATTTGACACACACAGGTATGCGGGCCAGTGCAGGGGACACAAAGTGCACCGTAGCAAGGGGTATTGTGTTCTTATCTGAACTCGAGAAAGCAGAGAGAGTAGATACAGTCATGTTCCCATGAAGGAGCCAAATGCAGCTTTAGAGGACAGAGGGAGATGCTGAAAAAGAAAGTGGAGACTTTGCCTCTCGCCACGTGTGGTAGCCAAGGACTCTGACTCACTAGTGAGGTTCATGTTAACCAGTCATTATATCCACATCAATCTCAATGTTAGTTATTAAGTATAATAACTAATTGGACTCATACATCCAGGACCTGTTGTGATTGACTTTCTTCTTCTCCTCCTCCTCTCCCCTCCCCCTCTCCTCTTATTCTTTTTATTTTCTAGGTTTTGTGTTAAAAGGCTCAACTCTCACCATACAAGATCCAGCTGCTTACCCGAGAACCTTCACTGTGTTTGCTAAGGCATCGGATCACTTGTTCTAAACACCGGGCACCACAAGGACATTGAGATAGTGGCTAGATTGGTTATCACCAGGGAATGGTCTCAAAAGAAAGCAGCGTAGAAAAGGCGGACTTGCCTTCATTTGGGTGAGAAAGAGCTGAGAGTTGTCTTTAGGGGTTCAGTCTAGAAGGGGAATAGTTGTGAGGTTGTGCTACGGTTTTGTGTCACCGTGCAAAGGTCTGTGCACTCAAAGCTTGGCGCCCTACATGGTGATGACAGTATTGATGGGGTGGAATCTTTAAGAAGTGGAGCTAGCAGAAGGTCGTTAGATGATAAGGAGGATTAATGAAAGCTTCAAGGGACTGTATCAATTTTCACGGGAATAGGCACGTTTGCTTCCAGGTTCTCTATGTGATGCTGTCCTCCAGAAAGCCCACACTGTATCAGGGCACAAGTCTGTGCCCTGCTCTCTAGTCTCTAGAACTGTGAGTCAATAAATGTCTCTTCTTTAAAAAGTACCTGGCCTCTGGCATTTTGTCAGCAACACGAATCAGACTATCAGCCTTTCTAAAATGAAACAATGCGTGATATGCCCCAAGTTCCCTACAAGTCTAGTCTCAGGACTCTATCTCTTGGGCCTCTGTCTTAGGAGACACCAGTCCATTATTACTTCTCACCACATGTCCTTAATTCCAGACGCTCACCAACAGTGGAACAGACCGAGGAAGGCTCACCTGGCTGCACAGTTCCAGGTTCTGGGAGTACACCGCGATTTGGTGTCTCTGCTGCTCCTCCAAGGTGTAGCTCGCGATCAGGATGAGGACATCGAAACCAAACTTGTCTGTGAAGGCTTTCAAGTCACTGGTGATGTTGCTATGAAACAGACAGTCCTGAAACGACAGACATGTGAGATCAGTGTCAAACTGCCTGCTTCTGACAGCAGCCGCACCTCAACTCAGGCCTGTGATGCAACAGGACAGATAGCTATCATCAGAGGCAAGTGAAGTAAATGCTTTGAGAAATTTTGGAAACACCCATGTTCTGGATTAAAATACACTTGACTGATTTGTTTTCCCGAACCAAGGAAGGAAGATGTCTCTGCCATTATTATCAACCCTTTAAACAAGGAGTATATTTTTATGAAATATTTATCAAGTATTTGAAAAGCACATCTCATCTTTTATGACACTCATATAAGAATTTCTGTTGGCTCTAATCTCAGCCTGTCACTAGAAGAGCAAGAAGCGTCATACACCAGGGGTCTGCGTGATTGTCCTCCCTCCTTCCCTCCCTCCGTTCCTCCCTCCCTCCCTTCCTTCCAGAAGTATAGTGAAGTCATCTTCTGTTTCCTGATCTTCATATATGATGTATTCTGACATACTCCTATCTTATAATACTGTCTATTTTTGGGGTGGGGTGGGGGGTGCCTGTAGTGGTTTGAGTGAATGATAATGCTTCCCATAGGCTCAGCTATTTGCTCAGTTTGTCCCCATTTGGTGGTGCCACTGTGGAAGTTTAGGAGGTGTCTGGAGAAAGGGGGACAGGGCTTACCCTACATTCAGTTTGCTCACCCTGCTTTGTGCTCTCTCAGCTCCCTGCTCCCTTTGCCATGCTTCCTCAGCACAGTGGACTTCAGTCCCTCTGGAACCATAGGCCAAGACACACTCCATCTTCTGGAGGTTGCTTGGTCATGGTGTATTATCACAGCAACAGAAGTAGTTAATACAGCATTGTAGGTGTGCACGAATGCATGCACGTGTGTGTGTGTGTGTGCTCTCGCGCACATGTGTACAGGTGTCGAAGCACAACTTTTGGGAGTCAGTTCTTTCCTTCCTTGCTGGGCAGGTCTCTCGTTTCTGCTGCTGCTCTGCAAACCCCAGGCTAGTTGTCCTGTGAACATTCAACCTGTTCTATCTCCACATCTCATCTCACTGAAGGAGTTCTGGGATTACAGATGTGTGCCTTCACATCTGGATCTTTTGTGTGGGTTCTGGAGATTGAACACAGGCGGTCAGGCTTGTGTTTCAAGCACTCGTTTCTGATTAACTAGCCCTACAATTTTATTTTCTACTATTACTGTTAGTTTCCATTCAAATTCCTGAAGATGAACTTGGATGATTGGCTGGGGAATTCTTTTCTGAAACAGGGTCTCCCGTATGTGGAGCTGTGGCACTGAAGCCAAGCTCTGTGTGTTACCAGAGCACTCTACAAGCTGTGCTGAAGATCCAGTCCCTGAGGGTTTTTAATGTGGGGGAGAAGTCCAGCAGAATTTTATAACAGCTGTAATGCTGGGGTTACCTTGCTATATATGGCAACTGCAGAGAAGGCAATAACGGCAGCATTCCCAGAATGTGACGTCACGTACAGAAATGTTGACTTTTCAAGTTATATCAACCACTTTGCCATAATTCTCTCACTATCATCGCACCAACATCTTCATCATTCTCATTATGTAAAATCAGTTAACTGAGAGCTTATGATTTTCTCAGTGAAAAATATCACTATGTACACCAAGGGATTTAGAGACTTCTATGCATTTTATTACAATAGTAATTGTAATTATGTTTGCTGTGGTACAATATTAAAACTCGAGTATTTACCATAGAAAATGTGATTGTCATGCCACCCCCTCCTAACCACTGTGAATAGCCGAATAGGTACATCGAGTTATTGATCGGTTACTACATTAATATTTGCACAATGTAGCTGCTTAAGACTACTTACCAGCCACCAAAATTTACCATTCGTGCAAGGCTCTGCCGTTTTGCTGAGTGGAACCATAAGGTCTATGAGACCCTCGGTGGGTGGGGCTTCCATGTACTGATGAGGCTTGGCTGTATGTTTTGGCTTGTTTGTTTGTTTGTTTGTTTTTGTTTTGGTTGTTTGAGACAGGGTCTCTCTTCATAGCTCCGACTGTCCTAGAACTCACTAGGCAGACCAGGCTGGCCTTGAACTCACAGAGATCTACCTGCCTGTGACTCCCGAGTGCTGGGACTAAAGGTGTGAGCCACAGTGCCAGCTTCTCATGGCAGCTGTTCTTGTTAGGGATTTTACTAGGTCACTTAGTAAAGAGAAGGTCACTTTCTCCTTTAGGTTAGAGAGAAGTACACAAGAGAACCACAAAGCTCTCAGGATATATTCTTGATGGATACAAAAGATCTATTGGTCTGATTTGGTAGTGAAGTTTGTGATGTTCACATACAAGAGACCCAGAAAGCACACTGCCAGCACCCCTGTTTTTAATCTGTGTCTAAAGGCCATCTCAGCAGCCATTGAGTAGGTATTAGAGGATGCGTTCGCCCGCAGGAGATCAGTGTCTGCCTTCTTTGGATCAGACTATCCCTTATGTGTAATAAGCATTCACAAGATAAAACACTGCAGAGCGTCACTGGTGATTAATCAAGAACCTGGATGTTGGGCTGTGTGCCTCTACGGATGGAAAGCTGAGCTGACACTGAAAGCAAACGGGAAAGATACTCAACTACAGCTTATCATCAATAACTGGAGACTTTCTAAGAAGCCCCACAATTTTCCTTTCCAAATGTTTTACAGGAAGAAGGCACACAGTCGGAAGACATTGTTACATGCATTGGTGACCACTTCCCTTGCGTTCCTTAAACAGGAACATGTTAATTTGATTTTACATGAGTAGATGCCGATTCAGAAGCATTATTCAAAGCTGTACTTGTGGGCATTCTGCTATTCAAGAATGCTGGCTACATCAGAAGCTGTTTTGATTCTTCTTTGCTATGCAGTTGTTTCTAGCATCTTGTCCAGTAGCACTAGCACAGTCTCCACCCACACCCCAGACTTACTGAAGCTGCATCTGTCCCTGCATCCCAACTACAAAGCTCTGCATTCGCAAGGGATTGGTCCACATATTTTCCAAAAATCAGCCCTTGGCACTCTCAGTGCTCTCCTGAGACTTAGATGGATAACACCCCTACCCTGCAGTTCCTTATACTGACGTCATCACAAAAACACCATGGGCTGTGTGTTCTAAACACTTTGCTGGGGATTGTTATTTAGCAGTTTAGAGACCAAGTCTAAGAATGTGTGTTTTCATCATGTCCCTTAAGTAATTCTTGCAGTCTAAGTCTTCTGGGTAAGACTGGCCAACCGTCCCGTGGGTGATCCCAAACCAAATTCCATTGATTTAAAAGAAGTACCGATAAAAAAAAAAAATCATGTGAGCCATTTTGTCATATTATCAAATTTGATACATCTTACAGTAACCCCAAACAAAGATCAGCTTTGATGCCTCATGCACTCTGATGAATTTGTCCAAGTCAGATCCCATCCTACTGGCCTCAAGGTAGTGTCAAGAGTTTCGTATTTAAAACAGTCAAACAAGGGAATGAGTGAGAATCTTCAGGACTCGGGGAGGCACAGTCTGTTTGTTCTGCTTTTGCGCTGGTGCTGTTTGCACAGCGTATAATTTATTCTTGTCTTCTAGCTATGCAGGGAGTCATGTGCTGCAGTGGCTCCTATGTTGCTGACGAGCAATGCCGGCCCTGAGTAAACAGCTCTTCATCATCAGCTCAGCCCTACTGTAGACACAGGTTGGCATTTTATTTCCCCCATCTGCCTCTACCTGATAAATTACTGTTTTAGTTACACGTATACAAATACGATTTGTTAACCTGCTCAGACGTCTGCGAAATGCTTCTTCCTCTTGCAGTTAAATTACACACACACATATGCGTTTCCCACTTAGTTAGAAAACAAAAGGATAATCTCTCTACAATTTACCGTGCAACCCCAGGCACAGACACCCTCTACATTTCTGAACCTCCCTGCAATTTAGGAATTTTACTTATCATTGCAACTGGGAACCGGTCAGCCAGATCAGGAAAAATGGCAATTGCTTCCCATCGGAGCCCAGGTCCCAAAGATTCAATCATCAAACATTTAGAAGGTTGTGAATCTGTTTGCCTGAATAATCCCAATCTCTGGAATTAGAAAAATCTAGAAAGGTAGGGACCAAAAAAGGGTTGTAATTTCCTAGTCAAAAGCTAATGTAGAGATCTGCAGAATCCTACAACAGCTTGATGTTAGTACAGATGGTGACAATGATGACAACCCAGTGTGGAGAAGCGGAAATGATTTGACTCCACTTGACCTAATATGAGACCTGAGATCTGGTAGATTTAATGTACTTGTTGTTGGAAATACAGTCAAATGCAGTGGGAAATTCCATTGTTCTAAACTACCATTTTACGTCTTGTTGCATCACTTCAAAAAGCCAGTATTGCGGACTGGAGACATGGCTCAGGGGTTAAGAGCACTTGTTGCTCTTGCAGAAAACCTGGGTTCAGTTCTCAGCACCCACGTGGTGGTTCACAACTGCTCATAATTTCAGAGCCAGATAGCCTGATGCCCTCTTCCGACCTTCTCGGGTATCAAGTGTGCATCTGGTGCATAGCTGTAAATGTGGCCAAAAACCACTCATACCTAAAATACAATGAATAAATCTAACATAAAAAATTTGAGTAGCAATAAAGCCAACAACTCCCGCAGAGAGGGAAAGGGAGTGGCTGGAGGTGGCACCAAACTTTTCTAAAACAAAATTCAGTGATGAAGCTAAATGCTGGCAGCGCCATGGATCACACCAAGCCAACTCAGTCTAGGTAATGTCTTAGGGAAATCTTAGTAGTTCAGAGGTGGGCCTTTCCGGGAGAGAAACAGCACTGCCCCCATACACTCCCACCCTCAAGTGTCTTCTAGGCTGCCTTGTTTGTGCTGAGACCCATCTTTCTGCTCCAACTGCTCTTCTCCAAGCTGCCAATCACTCATGTTGACCAATCAAACATGTTCCCGTTCTTACCCCCACTGGACTTTACCTGCAGCTCCAACAAAGCTGACCTCCTCTCTTCCTGAGCACGTCATTTGCCTGACATCATGCCCTCCTCGCGCTTCTCTTCTCACTCACTGGACACTCCTTGGTCATCTTTCTGATTGTACTTCCTTATTTCACTGCTAAGAGCTTGCTGTCCCAGATACCCCATGTCCCCCAACTCTACTACCTCCTTGGTACCCACTCTCCTTGGCAATTCCATTCAGAGACACGTGGCTTTAAAACTCCTACTTTCCAATGAATAAGTACACCCACCTGGACTCTGTGCATGGGAATATCTGACCGTCTCACAGATACAAGATGAGCTGAGTGAGTCCTGCCCAGTTCCTTCAGTATTATTAAAGGACCCCATCATCCACAGTTACTCAAGCCAAACAGCTAGGAGTTATCCTGCACTTTCCCCTCCCCCCTTCACGTCTCACATATTCCATCACCGAATTACCTTAAAACATATATCGGATCAAACACTTTTTTCTCCATTTCCATGACTGTCTTAGACACAGCCACCATATCGTCTTTCTGGTCTCTATTTCTTTTTTATTTTTAATTCTCTCTGTGCACGCATGCATGCATGTGTCTGTCTGTCTGTATGCATATATATATAAACATGAGTGTGGGTGCCACAGAGGCCAGAGGCGCTGGATCCCCTGAAGCTAGAGTTCCAGGTGGCTGTGAGTCAGCTGGTGTGGGTGCTGGGGTTTCGATTCCCATCCTCTGGAAGAATAGTATGTACTCTTAAGCACCAAATCATCTCTCCAGCCCCAGCTACCATCATTTCCTGCCCAAACACTGGTGACAACATTCCAACTAATATCCCAGGCTCTTTCCTCTCCCTCAGTTCACACAGCATCATCCCTGGCTTTTAAAAATGTAAATCAGACCCAAAAAGATGGAAAGATGGGTCAGTATTTAAAGGGATTTGCCAACTTGAGTTGTATGTTGGGGTAGGAAAGAAGAGACAACTTGTCCTCTACAGGGGTGCACATGCGCACACACACACACACACACACACACACACACACGCATGTACACAATACTTAAGTGAATAAATAACAATTTAAAAATGTAAATAAAATAATAGCACTTTGCTATTTCGAACCCACTTTTCCCAATACAATAATTGCTACTTGCCATCATTTTATTTTCCTTAATTGAGAGGCAAAACATTTAGTGTCCTTGAGTATAAGGGTTTAAATAAATCAATCAAACTAGATAGCCCAGTAGAAACACATTTGGAAAGCATAGAAGACAATTTACAACTGAAATACAAATAACTAATAAATATTTGAACTCATTAATCAGAGAAATTCTTTAATAATAAAATATTCACCCCATTTTCTGTCATTGGTAAATATTTCCAAATGGGTAAAAAAAGAATTGACATGCATGCAATGTTTGTGGACAAAGATATTCATGGCCTTATTACCTAAATAACTAGTACTCAGAAGGAAAATCTGTATGGCCAACAACTGAGAGATTGTCAATAAACTAGGTAACGGTCATGCAAATGAAATTATTATACTACTATTATAGTATTATAATTATTATTATACTACTATTAAAAATTAAAGAGTTGTTAAGAACACAAGAAAATGTTTAAAGCAGTTAGGTGCAATCTGATCTCTATGGTATAAAATTGAAAGATACTTTGTTCTAAAATTTGGTATTTCTTTGTCATAAAATCTCCTACGTGGGGCTGGTGAAATGTCTCAGTGGGCTAAGGCATTTCTTATGACCTGAGTTTGATCCCTGGGGCCCACATGATGGAAGGAGAGAACTGACTCATGTATGTTGTCCTTTGACCTCCATACGTATCCCGTGGCATACTTCCCTGCTCCCCACCAACAGAAGTTTAAAAAATTAATTAAAAATTCTCATTTGCAGAGATATTAAGACACTCTGATAGTAAACTGTCACTAGTAGCCAAACTGCTGATCTTTGTATTCCTCTATTTTAAAGCATGCCCGCTAAAGCTTTCTAGTTACGCCTTTGGCATCACTTAGATTATCTTGACTGTGGCACTTTCTACCCAGGTGACTATCCCTCTACCTCTGAGCCTTAATTTCCTGAACTATCGGCCCCTATCTCCAAAGAGTACTGTGAGAACCAAGATGATATACAAAGGGCTAGCATGGGCCTTAGACACAGCATCGGGCAATAGGTTCCTTTTCTTTCCTTGGTCATTAAACTGTCAAGAGGGCACTCTCCTCTTAAAGTTTTGAGACTCATCCAACCACAGGAAGCATTTTGTGAGATTGTGTACATGGAGATTCCTTGTTTGTAGAATGATTCTTTCCTTTATATCCCTTACACCACTTGCGCTTTCTAACGTTGATCACGCTAATCTCTAAGTCACCTAAATGACATACACAGAAAATCTTCTGTCAGATGATGGAGGAAATGCAAAGTCAAGTCTGAGCAAAGCATGCTTTAGAAAAACATAATATAATACATAAAACCCCTAGGTAAGGCGGTGTTTATCTCAGCGATGGACTCTGTCCTTAGCTCCTGGTAGAGCTACTGAGCCACTCTGCACAAAAAGAGACAGGAAGTAACTTTTCATTCCTTTGGTGGAGTCTCCTTCATATTTCCATCATTCCCTCCCCAGTACCTAATGGTCTTTAGTGAGCTTTACTTCTGGTGCTAATTGTTCCACGGAGGCCCAGGATTCTGGTCCACACGCCCAATCCAAGGCAGCTGCCTCCCTTACCCACTGACATGAACTGGCTCTGCTAAGGCTGGTATTCAATGGAGCGCTGTAATATCACTGACAAGGTGTTCCCAGACTTGCTACATCGGTATTATTTTCTTCTGGCAGGAAATGGAAACATCAAGTGAGTGACTGCCACGTGTAGGGAGAACACTTGTAGATAAAAGCCATTACGAAGAACTTCAAAGCGGAGTCCTCAAAGCAGAGGCTGACCGTCCTAACTCCTGCAAGCACAGTGGATGGTCCAGATTGCTGAGTTACTGAAATCTAAGAGTCTTGTTTGACATTTAGACTCTGCACGGATTTATTTCTCAACTGAAGGTCATTTTCCTGTGTATTCAAGATCTAAGAAAAATGCTGAGGTGTGGATACAAATGTTCCAAATGAAAGGTTCATGATTTATGCTACCAAATTTCTATGATGATGTTTAAAGTATTCAGCAATAATAAAGTCTGATAATCTTGACAGGAAAATGATTTATGAGAACACAAAATGCATAAATTAAATCTTTTATTTATTCTGTTTTTCATACATTTTTTAATTGGTAAACAAAATTTTTTATATACTTTGACTAGACACATTTTTTTTTTTAAAAATACACTATTGTTCTTGTTTCTTCTTTTTAAAAGGCAACCCAGGCATCTTAATGTAGTTAAAATACTTTCCTGGGCCGGGCGGTGGTGGCACACGCCTTTAATCCCAGCACTTGGGAGGCAGAGGCAGGCGGATCTCTGTGAGTTCGAGACCAGCCTGGTCTACAAGAGCTAGTTCCAGGACAGGGTCCAAAACCACAGAGAAACCCTGTCTCGAAAAACCAAAAAAACAAAAAAACAAAAAAAACAAAAAAAAAAAAATACTTTCCTGGGTCTATTAAAACTAGACTGGATATAAGATTTTGAAAATAGAGTCAGAGAGAGAGAATCTATTTTCATCCTTTATAACAAAAAAAAAAAACTTTTGGGAAAACTTTTGAGATATTTGAATATGCAGCACTACAAATTAATGTATAGCATATATACATATCAATGTGCTTTATTGGTTGGTTGATTAGCTATATAGATTTAAGTCAATACTATTTTCCCAGTACGACTTAATAGCATTGCATTAAGCACCTGGTTAGCTATGTCTCATCACCTTCTGTGAACTTCCTGGTGCCCTGCGAGGTCAGTAACATTGTTTGTTTTGTCTTTGGATCAGGAGGCTTGGGGAGAGCTCGGATGCATGACAGATGGGATTTCTTTTCTCAGACTCCACATTCAAAGGCTTTATATTAACTCCAGTTTTATCCCTAGATGAGACTCTTCCTCATGGAAGCCATTACTGAGAAATTTAGCTTTTAGTTTAATAAAAAGTAGTTTTTCTACCGGCTTTACCTCTGTGCCACTCTACATAAGTCGGCCATCTCCTTGACTTTGACAACCTTGATTATGAAGTATGGCTTATTTCACCATGCTCCATGATAAACTTCCAGTTTCTCACTCACTAAATATAAATGTGGGATTAAGTTAATTATCAACTATTAATTATATGTAAGAGCCTAACATTGGAAACCCAAAGAAACTTCTATAAAGAAGAATGTTGAGATGTTCTTGCAGCACCATGTATTTTCTCTCCCCGCCCCTCTGGTTTTATGTAGCTCAGGCTGGCCTCTAGTGGAAGATTATCATAAGCTTCAGATCCTCCTGCTTCTACTTTCGAGCCATGAAGATAGCGATGTGCCATCACACCTGGTGTCTGTGGTGCTAGTATTATGTGTATTAACTAAATATTACCAAAGGAGTGAGCTACATCTATCCACAGCCCAGCAATGCATGCTTTTGGGAGCAGGGGCTGGGGGAGCAGGGCAATGGATCTGGCATAATCACTGCTTGTCCAGAATTATCCTCATGAAGATTTTCTTCCTCCAACAGGTAGTCCCACTTCATCATTTATTGTAATATAAATGCCTCATACCTAAACATACTCCAAACGTTGCTTCTTATCTCCTCAAATGCCCATGGGAAACAAGGAACTGGGATTTGTGGAGGAGGCAGGAGACTAAACAGGACTGCCTTTTGCTTTTGTCTTTTTCCTCTTTGACTACGTGGGCATCTTAACAGGAGAGGTCTATGAGAGCAGCATCCTCTTGTTAAGGCACAACTCCCAAGACATTTACAAATGTCAGCAGATGGCCAATGCTCTGATTTAGGTCAGGCATGTGGGAAACTAAAGAGAAAGGTTACTGTTTTGCCTGCGGTAACTCTCGTAAGGCCCTCACTCGGAATAACGAGTTCAAGAACAGGGAGATTGCACATTCCCTGAAAACTGAAAACCACCTGTTTTCATGTTATCAGACATAAAAGACAAGAGCAGGTACTGGGAGGGAGGGAAGGAAAGAGAGAGGGAGAAGAGAAGGAGGAAGAAGAAGAGGAATGGGGAGCAGGGAGGGGATAGGAATTGGCTGGAAGGTAATTCACCTCAAAGCTCAGGTACGAATTCAGAGTTTTATAAACGGGATTGAACTAGATTCTGGCGGACTCCGAAGTGCATTGAGGCTCTGTTTCGTCTTCTGTCTCTAGCATACAGAGGGGCGAATGTTGCCCAGGGAGAGGCGACTTGGAAGCAGGGGCTTGAACAAAGTACATGGAAAGCGGTTCCTCTGCTGACCCAGACAAGGGGCCAGGAGGAGACTGAGGACTTAGAGAAGGGAACGTCACAGTCTGTTGAAGACAGCACAGTCAAGCTAGTCATTAACCAGATAATTTGCATCCTCTCTCCTCCCTCCTCCTTCCTTCCTGCCTTCCTGCCTTCCTTTATCATTCCCTTGCTTTCCTTTCTCTCTTCTCTTCTCTTCTCTTCTCTTCTCTTCTCTTCTCTTCTCTTCTCTTCTCTTCTCTTCTCTTCTCTTCTCCTCTCCTCTCCTCTCCTCTCCTCTCCTCTCCTCTCCTCTCCTCTCCTCTCCTCTCTCTCTCTCTTTCTCTCTCTCTCTCTCTAGCTCCATCAGGCTAGCAAGTCTTTGCACACATAAAAAGCACCTCTTTCATCTTAGTCTTGAGTGTGAAAATCCTGGTGAATGACTTTATTCCATTTTGGATTAGATACCTTATCCATGGGGCCAAAAAACTGTGATCTGGAAAGACGACCGCCCACAGAAAAGCCATCTGTTCCTTTGTTACTAAAACAAGGTCTCACAGAGCCTAGTCTGTCCTCACAGTCTCTCCAGTTGATGATGGACAGTAAACACTGGATCACCTTGTCTTTCTCTCCCCAAATCCTAGGAATACAGGCATACACCACCACTAATTTACAGTTTCTTTAAGGATTCTATCAATGATCACCCAAACCTTCTGCATACCATTTAAAGACACCAAAGAAGGACTATGTAGCTTTTCTTCAGGACCCTTTCTTGTCCATGCATGCTTATGAAGGAATAGATCATTCAAGAAACATATGTAATTTACCACTGGGAGTGCTAAAGAATGCCTTTAATTCCAACACCTGGGAGGCAGAGGCAGGAGGATCTCTGAATTGAGGCCAGCCTGGTTAACAGATCAAATTCTAGGTCAGCCAGGGCTACACAGAGAAACCCTATCTCAACAAAGAAAACAAACAAACCAAAAACAACAAAACTACTCACTAGGCACGCTTCGCTTTTTGAAATGATAGAACCACGGCAATAGTTGAACTCCTAAATAATATTAATAATAATATATTATTTCCATAGCTATGTTATAGATGTGACAACATTCCCTGTTGGTTGCTTCTGAGTCATAAACCCTAAATTTACTGCCTTTTTTTCACTTTGTAAAAACAATGAATGACTTGGAAGATCATTTCAGTAAACAGACCATTCTTCTTGTAGGTTCCTTGTTCTGCCTTCCTGAAGTCACCACATGATCTCCAGAAAGCTTCCGTACATGTGCCGTGCACACACACTCCCGATGCATCTGAGCTGTGTCAATATTAACCTGACCAAATGAAGATCAAACTGTCTCCTTTGTTCCTCTTGCTCCTCACATGGGGAGCACAATATGGCTCTTGTCAGAGGTGCTTCATCATCTGGGCTCAAGGAAACTGTTAGTACAGTTTGGGATTCGTTCTTCATGGGCAGAAATCCTGATGGGTCTAATGAAGCCTTTCTGCTGACAACTCATTTGCTAAAAATATCCAAGCATCACCAAGTGTAAGGGGGGGGGGGATATGCTATGTCCCCTTTGCTCACAACCCAGTGAAAGTAATTAATTATTTTTGAAGTCTAAAAAATCTACCCATCAAGACACACACCTCTTACCACACTTCGATATGCTTTTGCTGGATTCCATTTGCTCCCTGATAAACTTGGTGCCATCTCTAAATTGGAAAATAATAGGGTAAACACCAATCTTGGAGCACACACGCAGAGGCAACAGTCTGTGTGTGCCATTTGTTGCAATCTAAGCTAATTACCAGCAACCCCCTCCAGAAAACAGGCCCACTCTGGGCTTTGTGGTTTTACTTTCCCTTGGAGATGTGTGTGTGGAGGTGGGGCCGGGTGGGGCACGGCCTGAAGAGATCTTCTTTAGGAGTTCACTCCCAGTCTTGTGACTCTCTTGGCCTCAAGTCACAAGACCATAAGTATGATTGGCTTAAGTAAAGGGATAAAGGGTTTGAGGAGCATTCGAAATGGAGTCCAGAAACCATTGATGGCACGAAAGGAGAGGATGCCCAGGAGCGTGGGAGCCGCTCTGCATCTCCAGGGCCAACGGGCATCCTTCCTGCGGTGGAAAACTGCAGCTCCGGCAGGCTAGTGCCGTTCTCGCACCTTAGACTGTTCCCTCTTGGTCCATTTTGGATTGGATATCCCATCCGTGGGGCCAAACAACTGTGAAATGGAAAGAGGACCATCTGTCCTCCCGGGTATTTCCCTTAAAGGTTTCTGATTGAGACTCAGTTTCCGCAGGCAATGCCCTCCCCAAACTTCGCATTTCCTTTAACCTCCAGCCAAGGGGCGGGGCCACAGGGCGAGGACGATGATGTTCAGGAATGGAAGTTAGGTGAGGTGACTTAGTCGCTTTGCTGTCATGGGCTATCACACTCCATCAAAATGGAAATTATAAAGGGGGCGACAAAGCAAACTTTTAAGAATATTAAGAAAATGAAAATCTACTTAATTAAAAAGATGCAATATGATCCAGCTTGGCGGTGGGGGTGCACATCTTTAAACCCAGCGCTCAAAAGGCAGAGACAGGAGAATCTCTGTGAGTTCAAGACCAGCCTGGTCTATGGAGTGAGTTCCAGGATAGGCCCTGGAGCTACAAAGAAACCCTGTCTCGCCGGGCGGTGGTGGCGCACGCCTTTAATCCCAGCACTTGGGAGGCAGAGGCAGGCGGATCTCTGTGAGTTCGAGACCAGCCTGGTCTACAGAGCTAGTTCCAGGACAGGCACCAAAGCCACAGAGAAACCCTGTCTCGAAAAACCAAAAAAAAAAAAAAAAAAAAAAAAAAAAAGAAACCCTGTCTCAAAAACCAGGAAGGGGCAGGGATTTCTTCCTGGCGTCTTTTCTTTTCAGCCAATGTAAGTGAGTCTCTGCAGCTGCTGAAATCCTTAGGAGCTTGAATCTCCACCATTGCTGTCAAACTTCCAGTTATTCGTGATGGCAGACGCTAAGCAGGAAGACAGAGAATGAGAGCGCCTTCTGCAGTCACCAACTCCCAGGCATCATTTGAAATATTTAAATATTAGTATGCCGGCTTCCTCTAACACAAACAGCATGACTGGTGGTGAGAGAAAAACCCAGGAGGAAAGGGAATGCATTTTCTAAGGAGTCAGATTTCCAACATCAGGAAGGCAAACGGCCGAGCTCACAACTCATTGTCAAGGGCTGGTCTTTCATCGCTAGATTAGAACTAAACCATCGCCGACTTTCAGAGAGTGACAGGAGCCTATGGGCTGCTTGTAATTAATTGTGAGTTGAAAGATGAGCCCTCACTGAGCCTTGAACTGGTCCCAAGTTAACACAGCAAGAATGGGAGCTTGGGGCAGTAAACACAGTTACTCATGATCGTGTTCTGTCTTCAACACACACTGAGCCCTATCCACTCCCCTCCACACAGAACAATGCTGTTTTTAATGGATAGACCAAGTCACGGAAAGGTTAAATATTTCCCTCTTGGTTGGTGCAGAAGGGTGCAATGCTGTTTTCACGCCCAAGGTCCATACCATCCCTAGAGGGAGGCAATTTTGCCACCCTTCAGGAAAAACCAAGGAAACAACCCTGGGTAAAGGTTTGCTCATTTGTTTGTTTATTTTCTTTTCTGGTGTTCAGACCTCACCTGCTTCTAGCCCCTCCCACAAACTCCTCCCATCCCCCCTCTAAAGTATATGCACAAATATAAAATACAACCTTGCTCAGTCCCTTTTTGCCGTTTATGTGTATATGGTTCCATTCTGTATTGGACAACCAATAAGGGGTTCGTGCTCCCAGAGAGAGGCTAGTTTCCCAGCCATCGCGAGTTGCCTCCAATTCTTCATCTAAGGGTGGGATCCCTCGAAACTGCCTCCTCTACATTAACATGCCCGTTGATCTTTACACTGGTCCATTCTCGTTCATGCAGCCATCCCTAAGGAAGACTGCTTCATAGCAGACTTCCTGGTGTTATGGTTTTTATAATCTTTCTGCTCTCTCTTTTGTCATGTTTCCTGATCTACAGATGCAGGAGCTGTGCCGCCGAATGTCGATGTATCTGTTGGGGCAGGTTTCTCTGCATTGGGTCCAGCTGTGGTTTTCTGCGGTGATCTCCATTTGCTGTGAGGGATCCTTCTTCGGTGATGGGTGGAAACTATACCTATCTGGGAAAGCTGGCTTGCACATGAAAGTAATTTGACCAAAAGTAGAATTGAGGTTTGAAGATGGTCGCTGGTTGGGGGAAAGCCTAAAGGTTTATCTTTGTATGTCTTTGTGTGTGCTCATGGAGTCTGTAAGAAATGGATACCCTAGGACCAGAGCTACAAGCTGCCATAAGCTGCCCAAAATGGGTGCTATGAACCCAACTCAGATCCCTGGGATGAGCAGAAAGGGCTCAGTTCAGTTCTGGGGACTGAATCCAGGTCCTGTGCTGACAGACCAAACCATTTCCCAAGTTCAAGTGGATATTTTAAAAACTGAACTTTGTAATTTAAGATTTTCTCAAACCTACAAGCCTATCTTTGACCCCAATTACTCTGAGATGTGGGGATGGCGGGAACCAGTGTGTCACCCAGCATGCCTTGCAAGTACTCAGTGGGCAGCTGGCATCCTTGACTGGTGCCTGAGGTTACATAGAAAATGAGTTCTCAAAACTCAATTGGGACCTGTATGTCCGTGTCACTGGTTCTCAACCCTGGCTGTGTCTCAGAATAATCCCAGAAGCTGTAAAACCAAACCAAACCACACCCACAGAAAGCAAAAGAAACAAAGAACCCATCCCACAAAATTTAAATTAAAAGCAGGAGTCTATTTTAGAGTTTCTCCTCTGTCACTCTCACAGGTAGGGTAAAGAACAGTAAACTATATGATCCAAAGATGCACTTTCAATTTGCAATGTCTAGACATAGTTTCTACACTGGCTGTTCTTGCTTCTACACAAGCATGAACATCACACAACGTGCATATATATGCAAAAAATAGGGTTGGGAATTGACAGTTCAGCATCCAAATCCTGGCTCCATATGCTATCTGCCTATCTTTGGGTATGTTACTTGATGGTGTTAATCTGCAGCACCTTCACTGGGAAAATGAAGTAATGACCTACTTATAAAATAAGATGAAATGATGTGTAAACGGTTATACACATGCTCACTCACACAGTACTCCAGAGCACTGGATGACTTTTATCTTATATGTGCCAGAATGAATCTTTCATAATGTGATATTCTTTGTTTTGTAGGTCCTCTTTTTTGGGGGTTTTGTTTGGGTTTTTTTTTTTTTGGTTTTTCGAGACAGGGTTTCTTTGTGGTTTTGGAGCCTGTCCTGGAACTAGCTCTGTAGACCAGGCTGGTCTCGAACTCACAGAGATCCGCCTGCCTCTGCCTCCCAAGTGCTGGGATTAAAGGCGTGCGCCACCACCGCCCGGCCCTTTGTAGCCTTTCTTTAACTTATGTAAGCTATAGAGTTTCTGAATAAAAAGAACTCTCAGGAAGAGAGGAAGAGTCCTGACAAACGAATTGGCTGAAGAACTGGGTTCTTCTCCAGGCACTGCCCTTCCTGTTCCCTGCTAATGACTGAGCTGCATGAGAACCACAGGAAGGTTCCTGGAAACACAGACTTCTGGCCCCCATCTGCAGAGAGCCTGAGTTAGTAGTCCCGGTGCTGGCTATCTCTCTAGCCTCTGAGGTGCTGATGACGGGTCTGAAGAGGACACTTTGGATGGTTTGATGACCTAAAGGTCCTAATGTGCTAAAGAAAGAGCCCATGGGGCAATAATGGCTGCAGTTTTATTTTCCTTAATTCTTCAACCACTAGATCTTTATAGTGGAAGGTTTCTATTGACTGCTTGTTCTGGTTGATATTAGGATAAGTAATTGCTTAATATAAGAATTGCTTTTTAGGGATTGGAGAGATGGCTCAGTAGTTAAGAAGGCTGACTGCTCTTCCAGAGTAGCTGGGATTGACTTCCAGCACCCACATGGAGGTCACAATCACCTGTAACTCCATTTCGTGGGGATCGGACAGCTTCTTTTGGCCTCAACAGGCAGACATGTATGCAGGCAAAACAATCACACACACAAAGTTAATTATCGATTAATTAAAAATTTGGTTGGAGAGGAAAATGATTTTAAAAGAAATGTTCCAAAGGAAACTACAACAGTAATTTCATTGCAACTCAAAAGTAAAATTATGGGGGCTGGAGAGATGGCTCAGTGGTTAAGAGCATTGCCTGCTCTTCCAAAGGTCCTGAGTTCAATTCCCAGCATCCACATGGTGGCTCACAACCATCTGTAATGATGTATGGTGCCCTCTTCTGGCCTGTAGGCATACATGCAGAAAGAATATTGTATACATAATAAATAAATAAATAAAGTAAAATTATGTATCCATTTATATTTCCATTTCTAAGCAAAACCTTTATATTTATGAGTATATAAGAGCTTCTCAGACTTTCGTTGTAGAAATCACACACGGAAGACGAAGCTCTCGTTTCTAGTTGCATTTTATTAATACAGGATAGAAACAGACACGAGACAAAATCGGAATGCAGGTTCCTTCTACATGTTATGAGCCCCACCCCATTTCTGTAGCGACATTGTCACCATCCCAGGACACATTTTCAGTGCAAACAGGTATCACCTCATTACACTGAGTCTCTCCAAAGCGGCAATCGATTCCACCCATTCGCTCGTGATCATGGAATTATATTAACTACTCTGAATAGATTGGGGAGCAAACACAGCTGATCCTTGGTAAACATTGACTTTAGTCACAGGGTGTTCGCACACCTGTGCTTTCTCAGCCTGTTTCCAGTGAGCTGGGAGCGTTCTGCTGAGGTTATCAGTTAGCGTGCACCACAGAACAGAAGGGAGCACACACAGCTCCTCCGTCAGTTAAGAGATCACTGGAGCTCCACTATCAGAGGTCAAATCACCCAAGTCGGGGTGGGGGGTGTTGGAACACAAGATAAATCAGCTCAAGCTTCTCTAACTTTTCTAGGGAACACTAGAAGATGCCCTGTTAAATGAGGATTCTGATTAGATCAGTGTCGGCTGTCTGCAGCTCTTGGGTGATGGCTGTGTGCCAGTCTGACTACGTATTGAGCAACAATATATTAGCCCACACTATAGATGCCACACACAGACAAACACACACGAAACCAACAAAACAAAAATAAAAACAAAAAAAGACCCAAGAGGGTCCAAGTAATTAAGAAGAGATAATATACTAGCAGAGAATATTCTTAAACACATTCCCTTTGCAAAATGAGAAATCCAGAGAGACTGAGACATATCTGAATCCGGTATAGGATCCTCATTTCAAATGGAGAATCAATAGCGGTGCTGGAGCCTGGCTGTATTTTGCAGTCATGCTTATTTTTCTGGGCTAGTCAATCTTTTCTCACAAATACAATCTTATCACTAGCACATGTCCAGTCTTCTCGGGGTCCCATGACATGACTTATGACATAGAAAGCTGCACTTAACAGATACCTCCCAGGGAAAAAGAAGCATCTCTCTCCAGCATGGGCTCTGCTACACCCCCACACATCTGGATCCTTTTTGATGTGAGTTTTTGAATAATCCTATTTAGTTACTTTTGGTTGGTTGTTTTTGTTTGTATTTTATTAATTTTCTCCCCATACAATGTATTTTGGTCATGTTTTCTCCACCCTCAATTCCTCCTAGATCCCCCCCATCTGCCTACCCATGCAACGTCATGTTCTCTCTCTCCCCCCCTCCCTTTTTGAAAAGAAAACAAAAACCAATGGTTTTAATTGCTTTTTGTTTACTCCAAGAATCAAGCACCTGCCACTGCTTTTGAATTTCTTACATGGTCCCCAAAACAAGTAACCCAGCTTGCCATCTTCTCTGAGAGGTAGGCCCAATTAACTTCAGAATGTGCGGGACCCAAGTTGTGTAATTTGTCTGTGTCTGGTTGGTCCTGGGATTGAAACATAAGTATAAGACTCAGCGAGCATCCATCCTTCCCGGCTCGGCTCCAGCAGGTGACTTGTAGCAGCTCCTTCTGAGATGGACTGAGGGAGGAATCCCCAGGACCCTTGGACCCTGGCCACAGCTCATCATTTAGAGAATTCCTGTGTGCAACTGTGCCTGCACTCATGTCTCTCTGATTTTCCTCCATTACTTTTAACTCTTTCCTCACCTTCATCCTGATCGGTCACCAGCAGTGCCAAAATGCCAACTACACGGAGAAGTTTAAATAAGAAGCATTTTTTTCCTATTTAAGGAGCCCACTGATATCTAACTCCAGGAATTTATTTGGTTAACAGAAATGTCTGGTGGAAATGGCTCACATGTGGTTGCACAATGAGATGGTCAACAAGGGAACCACGTTCTCAATTCAGAGTTGTACTCTGTCCACTAGAGATGGGATAGGCTGAGGCCATTCTCGTGGAACAGTGACCTTTCTACTTGTTCCTACGTCCTGTCCATATCTCTCTGTTTTTATCTTTTATATAGAGTATGTGGCTTGAATGAGAAATGTCCCCTATAGTTTTGGGCATTTGACCACTTGGTCCCCAGTTGGTAGCATTTTGGGGGCGGGGGAGGTTTAGGGTGGTGGAGACTTGCAAGAGGAAGCACGGTACTGTGGACAGGTTTTGAGACTCAAAGCCTCTAGTTACTTCTAGTTAGCTCTTTCTGTCTCCCTTTTGTGGTTCAAGACGTGCACTCTCAGCATCCCGTTCCTGTCGCTGTGCCTGCTGCTTGCTGCCGTGACTCTGTCCTGGACTCTCATCCCTCTAGAAATGGCAGCCCAATGAAATTCTCTTTTCCCTAACTTGTCTTTGGTCATGGTGTTTTCTCATAGCAACAGAAAAATAACTAAAGCATGGAGTTACATTTAAGAAATGTTTTGAGCATTGTGTGTGTGTGTGTGTGTCTGGCTTGCTCACTGGCTCTCTGTCTGTCTGTGTCTGAGTGTGTACAGTGCATGTGCCATGTGTGCATTTGTGGAGGGGTGAAGCTGACACCAGTGTCTTCCTCCACCTGAACCTGGAGCTCACTGATTAGCTAGACTGCCTGGTCAGAGTGCGCCTTCCCTTCCCCTGGGATCCTCCTGTCTGTGTCTCCTAGCACTGGACTTACACGCATGTGCTGCCATACCCTGATTTTTACTTGGATGCTGGGGTTCAAAACTCAACTCCCTCGTGATTCTCCCCATAGAGATGGCTTCTGCAGCTGTGTTCAGAGCCTGGGACACCTGAAAACAAGTCATGGCGAGAGAAGGGCTTTCCTCTCTCCTCCTGCACATGGTATGATCTGAATGCTCATGTTGCCTCTGTTCTCTCGTAGAAATAATGAGAGTCTCCCTCTGGGCTCTGCTCCATCTGCTCAGCTACAGTGAAAGTAACGGGCTACAAAAGAAATTCACATGCATTCTATGAAGCTCTCGTGCCCCGTGGTGTAGAGATCTAAGGACTGAACACTCTTGGAGCTGCCTTGGCAGGTTAGACGGCCTCTTTGGGAATGTAGGCAGCACCAAGAAACGGGTGTAAGGTGGAGAAAACCATAAGACCCGACCACTAGTTTGAGCCCAAGACTCCCACACACTTGATATACTTTGATTTGCTGTTCCCTCGAAGCAGTCAGAGTTGGGTTTCTGTGCCTTACAGCACAGGACAGGAGGGGTAATTATTTCCTTCACCATGACTAGATTCCTGAACACAAAAGCAGAGGCAACCACAGTGATAGCTGTTACCCACTTCTCCAATAGAGAACCCCTAGTCTGCATACCTTCCACACCATCCTAGGGAAGGTCCCTCACCAGGTAGGACATCACGCCGTACAGGGGAGATGTTATATAATAAGTAAAGGAGCTAAGATTTCTGCTCTCACCCAGTGCAACCATCATTAACAACAGCCAGGGTCTTTTCATATGTGGCTGTGGAAGTGTAGTCAATCACAGGCTTCTTATGAGTTGGAAAGGACAGGGGCTACCTTGTGCCTTCTCATCTTTATTTAAAGGTAAGAGTCTATCAGTAATCTACCAGGGACTCTAGGAAAATTTGGGACTTGGTTGCCTCCAGCTTTTTCCTTGCAGAGAGATGAGGACCCTAACCCATCTCAGAATTGAAGCCCTGGCAGCATTTGACAGTTGTACTAACATCAGTGAGAAGAGGCATTCACATACACTGCTCCAGGGCAACGCCTAACAGTGTGGCATGCACAACCACATAAAAATATTATAGGTCCCAAACTCAGAAATAGCTGTTTTAGCGACATAGCTTCAGGTGCAAATTTACATGCAATAACTCATATTCTACCAAATAAATCCCAGGCAAACAGTAATGCAAAAACATATTTCCTGCTGTCAAGAAAATTTCTGGCAAAATTAATCAACCATTCATCCATTCAGGCTCTTTGCATACCCTTTTGTCAAGGAGGAAATACTAAGAGATTTCTTTTTTCTTCCACACACTCATTTCAGTGAATTGAAGAATCCATCAAGCTTGAGTTGATTTATTGAACTGTCTCTTCGCCCAGCAGTATAACTACAGCAAATGAACTGATAACTTCTTTTAAAATCAGCAGTGACTTGATTCAACAATATCTGATTTATTTAACTCTTTGTAATTCCAAATTTAACGTGTTCTAGAATTTTGAAAGCAGCAGATTTTTGACTAAAAGCTTGCATCACCGCACCATGACCTGGTGCTCTGAGAGCATTTGAAAGCATATGGATTTGAGGACTTCCTCCCCAAGCCAGTGGTTCCCAACCTTCCTAATGCTGTGACCCTTTAATATAGTTCCTCATGGCGTGCTGACTCCACAACCATGAATTATTTTCATTGCTACTTCACAACGGTAATTTTGCTACTGTTATGAATTGTAACATAACATTTGTAGATAGAGGTTTGCCAAAGGGGTCACAACCAACAGATCAAATGCTGCTGCTTTAAGAGATGTTAAAAGCATATTTTAATTAGATAGATAGATTTTTAAGAGATCTCTCTAAACACCTAAAGTCTTTTTTCTATAAACGTTGTGGTGGATAAAGTGTCTATTAATAATGACTATGTAGTCACTGTAGCTGAAAGAACTGAAGATGGACAGACTGCTTACTTTTGTATCCATTGTGCCCATTACATCAGGTAAAGCGATCACTGACAGGAGGGAGACTTAGTGCACGAACATTAGAGAGAAGCCAGGCAGACTGTTTACACGCCCTCTGTAGCACAGAGCTGGTCCACTGAGCCCCTCGAGCCCATTCATCACACACCAGCTTTGCATTTTTCTTTGTAAAGATGTACGACCTTTGCCTATTAGATTTCATTAACGGGGCACCATACAAGGCTCCTTTGTACACGGCAGGCTAGAGAGCGCAACATCCTCGCCTGAAGGATTTGCGGGAAGAGCTCATCTTCAATCTCTGTCCCTGGGAGGCACTTTTAACACCTGCCAACCACAGCACTATCATCAGAAAAACATTTAGAGATTTATCTTCGGGCTGGTAATTATAAGAGATAATTTGTTTGGAGTATGGATCAAGTTGGTCTAGCATAAACAAACTAGAGGCTCAAATTACATGACGAATATCATTAACTATTGATTTAACCACTGCAGGTCTGCAAGCTCCCGGACATTCTGAAGATGGTGGGTTCCTGAAACCGCACCTTCAGTTCAAACTTTCCAAGGGGTCATGGGATGATTTCAGGGTGTGCTCAGACCCATCTTAGTTGACACTCTTTTCCTTCTTTGAAAGAAGTCTCTAGAGACCTGAATTTTTAGAATAGTAGGAAATTGAAATGAAAGAGTCAGACACAGAAATGATATAGAAAGAAGGGTCTCTTCCTGAACCTAGAGCAGAGGAGGGAAGGGTAGCAACTCTTAGTGAGTTCTTGGGGTGCTTTTCAGGGCTGATGAAATATGTACTACAAGAGTGGCTGTGTCTGCATCGCTGTAACTTTATTAAAACTATTATTGAATTGTATGGGTCCAAGGAAGGCATTGTATGGCATGTGATTGTGTTTTAGTAAAGTTGTATTTAAAACACAAAAAACACTGTTGACTATCAGAAGCTTTTGTAAGTGAAGGTGCTCCGGGAAGATTTTGAGAAGTGTAGAGTTAACAGTGTCAAACGCCATGCACCGTTCTACCTTTCTTTCCCTTTGGAAGTCTATGAAAGATGCTGATCTCACTGGAGCCATTCTGGGCAGTGGGCGACCTCTGCTTGAACCACTGTCCTTATTCCTGATGCTGGGAGCAGATCCTGAGGTCTTTCTTTTGTGTGCTCCAGCTTTTTACCACTGAGCTGCCCACCCAGACTTGGAGTCTCATTTTAAAAGTAAGGAAACAGGCACAGAGAAGAGCCAAGTGGCATCATGGGTTCTTTTGTATGTGCTACTGTTCTCATCCTGTTTGCACATGGAACACCATGCTGAGAAAATAAAACAGTATGAAGGAGGGAAAGAGTGCTCGTGGGCAAACATAGCGGATATGCAAGCAAAGGTAGAAGACAGAGCGAACTGGCTTGGATCCCAGCTGCATGCAGCACAGCTCTGTCTCTAAGTAGTTATGTGGCTCACTGTGAAGAATTACAGCCTCCAGCTCTCACTGCAAAGTATCGCCTATACACACAGTAAGCATTCAATAAATGACACCATTAATGGCCTTTAATGCCATCATTAATACTGGTTGTAAAAGAATGGGGGTAGCAAGCTCCGTTGATCCTTCCCAAATATAGGTCTGTAATTTCTTATTAGAAATCTCTGGGACCAGTGATATAGTTTGACATTTAGAATGTTTTTATTTGGGAAAGGCAAAATGATGATTAGAATGTAATCCATGTGTCAATCACAGTGGAGCTGAGGATAGCTTCCCTAAACCCCACGGCACAGATACAACAAAAAGTCTCAAGAGAATAAAGACATTTAGTCAGAATTTGATGTCAAAACTTCCCCAAATTTTGTGAGTTTTAAAGCCTTTTATATTTCTGAAATGTGTGTAAGGAATTGTGAGCTTGAGCTGCACCTCAATAAATGTTAAATACTAAACGTTCACTGCTTAGCAAGAAGAGCAGGGCTGTTTCTGGGTATGTGTTTAGGTAAGTTCAGAACTGGCCATTGAAGGAGAGCCTAGATGAACCTTTAATGGGTAGGTTCAAAAGAGACAGTTAAAGGGCAGTATCAGTCAGTCTCGTGAACGTGACTTCTGCTAACTAATTCAAACAGTAGTGTCTCCCAAAATGACATTTGTTCTGTCAGTGGAAACAAGCAGCGGTACTCAAACACTGTGAGGGGAATATTTTACTTCAGTATTTTCGGGGTAGCGAGAGAGCTCAGTTGAGAGCGCTTGCTGTACAATCACGAGGACTTGAGTTTGGAGTCTAGCTGGGTATCCCGCAAACACCCGTAACTCCAGTTCCGAGGGATGAGATGCTGTCTTCTGTTAGTGCAGTTATGTGCTCCCACCCACCCATCGACACATTCACTCACAGAGACACGGACATACACACATACACGCATGCATGTATGTAAATATATAAATCTTTAAAACATTAAAATCAATTTGAAACTACTTTATATTTAATTAAACACTAAAACAATTAAAAGAGAAATGCATATTACATTGGCAGTCTCTCTTAGCAAATGATAAGGCTTAAAGGTATTTTGTTATTGTTTAATTTACCTTTTTTGCAAGTACTTGACTTAATCACTGAGCTACATCCCCAGGTTAGCCTAAGCTATTTATTTATTTGCATATCTATGTGTGTCTGTGTGTACATATGTGCAGAAGCCAGAAGAGGCCATAACTCTCCACCTATTCCTTTAGAGCAGAATGTCTCTCTGAGCTTGGAACTTGCATCCTGAGTAGCCTAGAAGTCAGTAGCCCTAATGATTCTCCTGTCTCTTTAAGAGATTCTAGTTACGCATGGGGTGCCCAGCCTCCAATGTGTGCTAAGATCTGAATCCTGGTTCCGGTCACTGCCCAGCAAACACTCTTAACCACTGAGTCATCTCTCCAGCTCTCAATTTAAGCTTTATGTTTGGAAAGTTAAAACTCGCTCATTATGTCACTTTAAGTGGCATTAATTTAAACTCATGACTTTGGAACTCTGACAAACAAATCATCTGCTAGAGCTACAGACACTTCAGATTTCATAGCCTGAGCTAAGAGACAGAGCTTTTCTCTGGTGTATGCAAAGCCTAGGGTTCAGTCTCCACAGAAAGAGAAAACAACATTCAAAGCTGGTTTCTAAGTCAAAGTAATGGCTAAGTTACATTCACAGGAGCTTAAAAAGTCATCTTTTAATGTAAATGAACTGGAAGTACCATGAATTATAGTATACATGCCAATCATACACGGGGCTGGCTAGACTCCAGAGGTTTGTGATTGCCATTAGATCAGATATACTCACAGAGAGCTAAGGTAGTCTTCTTTTCTAACTAATACTGAGATCTCATTTGAAGTTAGCAAGATGTATTTAGCATAGCTCCAAATGTCACCAAATAGAGCCAGCAAACAGCATCCACTGATTTCTTCAGAACCCAGAACAGTCCAGAGAGTATGAAGAGATGACAGCACGCTGATGCAAACTCAGTGAGAAACAGTTCTTTGACCAATAAATGGGGCACATGTTCATGTACTGCTATACATGCAAAGACAGAAGAATTTAATATCTAAATGCAAAAGTCCTAACTAACAAATTATTTGAAGAAAATCCAAGAGATCCTATAATCCTGCCCTCTAAAACACCTTCCCAAATCATCTTATTTTACTTTACTTTTATGTTTTTAGAATCTATGTGTGTGAACTTATGTGTGTGTGGTATATGTGCACCTATGAAGGATGAAGGTCAGAGTGGGGCCTCAAGAGTCCTGCTTGATCACTTTCCACCTTATTCCTTGAGATAGGGTCTCTTACTAAACCTGGAGCTAGGGGAGTGGCAGGCAAGTCATGATCCTACTGTCTACACACACACACACACACACTAGGGTTATAGATATATGTGCAGCTATGCCCAACTTTTTACATGGGTGATGTGGATCTGAACTTAGATTCTCATCCTTGGGCAGTGAGTCTCTTACACACTGAATCATCTCGTGACCCCCAACAGAGTTTTTCATAGTCCCAGAGACTATGAAGGAAAAGAGACATATTTAATTCCGGAAAATGTAAAAACTGTGCTTAAAATACTATAAATAAAGTGAAGGTTTAAATGGACTGAAAAAAATCATTTACAATACTTACGATAAAAAAACAACCCCTAACATATATAACCTTAAAAATCAGCAAAGAGAAGCTGGAGAGGGGACGCAATGGTCAGAAGCACTTGTTGCTCCTCCGAAAGTTGGCGCCTCAATTTCCAGCACCCACCCAGTGGCCAGCAACCATCTGGAACTCCTGCCCAGATATAATGCCCTCTTCTGGCCTCTGTAGGCACCAGATATGTGCATATACATGCAGGCAAAAATCCATACACATAAAATAATTATTTTTAAGTCAGTAAAGGAAAAGGTTTCAAAAAAAAAAAGCCAAAGGTGAACATGGAGAGAAGAAAAAACAAAACAAAACAAAAAACAGTCTATGAACATGTAAAGAAAGGTTTAGTCTCATACATGATCAAGAAAAGACAAATAAGACACCAATGAGACAGAAATTTCACTCCTGGGTGTGAAATTATAAGAAAAATATGTCTAAAGCTGCTTAGGACTAGGGAAAATGGTGCTTTCAGATAAAGCTGGTAAGAACAGGTGTTAGAACAGACTTTTTTAAAATAATCATATACGATTAATTTTAAAATTAAATAACACATGATTCAACCATTCCATAGTTTGGGGGCAACTATTTTATAGCATGAGAGACATGCCATGTAAAGATCATTCCTTCTAGAACAGAGGGTGATCACAGAAGTTCTCCATCCTGGGGAGATGGAAAGAGATGTTGGCATGAAGAGAGGCTTGGAGGATCTACAGAAGTGGTTTGACTGCCCTGGATGGGAAAGTCTGCTTCTGCCTTGTCCCCGTGTAAGAGGATAGCAAATCAGTATTGTTAATAGTGGCAAGAAATTTAAAACCACCATTGTCCTGTTGTGCTTCCCCAGAGTAACAATCAAATCCACACAATTACTGCAAGAAACATCCTGGTGATCCTAAAAGAGTAAGCTATTTATAGAACTTATCTTGAGGAGGAAAGAAAATCAAGAAAAGAAAGAAGATTCCAGAATAATGTATGTTATGTATTATGATCATATTGTTAACTCCCGTATAATTCCATGCTCTGTAATTCTACAGATATGAGTCTCTGTGTGTGTCTGTGTTTATATGATTTTGTACACAGTTAACAACTTTAGTTTTCCTGAGTGAAGATACATAAGTGTAGGAACAACATAATAAATATTATATATCTTTTATCATTTTCTTCTTAAAGCGTGTATGATTTTATGATTTTAAATATAAGGTAAAGGGGGTATGGGGGACTAAGGAAATGAACGCAGAGTGTGTCTTTGTTTTGCACTGTAAAGACTGCATAATATACTCAAGTTTGTCTAAGTACACAAATAAGCACAAGCAGTTATGAGAGTAACGGAGGCGCCTTCAGCAACTCATTTGTTAAACAGTCAGTTCCTTCGGAACAAAATGCAAGCCATTATCTACCCAAACAAGAAAACAGTCTGCAGATGCATCTCCGACGCCAAGGGTAGAGGCTGTGTTATAATAGTCTATTCAGTTGGTGAATACCCTTGTACCATCCAAACACTCCAAGGTCAGAACAATACCGGGAATTAAAGCATGAGTCCTGCTGCCAGGGGTCATTCCTTCTAGAACAGGGGATGACAAGTGAAGATCCCCATCCTGGGGAGATGCCTCCGTGATGCTGGCATGAAGAGGGGCTTGGAGCATTTACAGAAGAGGTTTGGCTGCCCTAGCTGGGGATGTCTGCTTCCGCCTTATTCCCATGCTTCTCTAAGCCTCCACCCATCAGCCTTGATGCACCTGCCCTAGCTAGGTTTCACTATGGCTGTGATACAACACTGACCAGAACAAATCTGGCTCACAGGTTACAATCTATCATGGAGGAAAGACAAGAAAGGAACCTGGAAGCAAATTCTAGAACTGAAGTGTTCCATAAAGGAACACTTTTGCTCAGCCTGCTTATACAACTCAGGGTCACCTCCCCAGGGGTGGCATTGCCCACAGTGTGCTGGACATTCCCACATCCATCATTAATCAAGAAGATGCTGCCACAGACCAATATGATGAAGACATTTTCGCAACTGAGCTTTCCTCATTCCAGATGATTTTAGTCTGTGTTGAGGTGACAGAAAAACTAGCTAGCACAAACTCAGTCTTAAATGAAAGGAGCCCCTGTGCTATCCCAATCCAAGCCTGGAATGTGCGGAAGAAGGGCAACTTGTTGAGACTGTTACTCTGAGCCTATGTTCTACTACATGTGATTCCTTACTGTGGCCCTTGAGTTCCACAATGCTCCCTGGAACATGAATGCAATTTCTCTTCCTTTCCCTGTTCATTCTTACCCCTGTTCTGAACCCTATGAGAAAAGTCTTAGCCCTGAACCTCGGCCCAGAGTAGTGACTGGGTCCCTCTTGCCACACAGTCACACAGCTGAGCCCTTCCCAGCTGTCAGAGAGACACCAATCTACTTTGGACTTGTTTATAGAGATCAGATCAAGGGATACTATCATCTACTTACAGATGTATCTTTTTTTTTTATGAACATCTTTCTTTTTCTTTTTTTTTATTAATTAATTTATTTAATTATTAAAGATTTCTGCCTCTTCCCCGCCACCACCTCCCATTCCCTCCCGCTCCCCCAATCAAGTCTTCCTTCCTCCTCAGCCCAAAGAGCAAGCAGGTTTCTCTGCCCTGTGGGAGGTCCAAGGACCACCCACCTCCATCCAGGTCTATTAAGGTGAGCATCCAAACTACCTGGGCTCCCACAAAGCCATTATGTGCAATAGGATCAAGAACCCATTGCCATTGTTCTTCAGTTCTCAGTAGTCCTCATTGTCCATTATGTTCAGCGAGACCGGTTTTGTCCCATGCTTTTTCAGACCCCGGCCAGCTGGCCTTGGTGAGTTCCCGATAGAACATCCCCATTGCCTCAGTGTGTGGGTGCACCCCTCGCAGTCCTGAGTTCCTTGCTCGTGCTCACTCTCCTTCTGCTCCTACTTTGGATCGTGAGACTTCAGTCCAGTGCTCCAATGTTGGTCTCTGTCTCTGTCTTCTTTCATCGCCTGATGAAGGTTAATATTCAGGGGGATGCTTATATGTTTTTCTTTGGGTTCACCTTCTTATTTAGCTTCTCTAGAATCACGAATTATAGTCTCAATGTCCTTTATTTATGGCTAGAAACCAAATATGAGTGAGTACATCCCACGTTCCTCTTTTTGGGTCTGGCTTACCTCACTCAGGATAGTGTTTTCTATTTCCGTCCGTTTGTATGCAAAATTCAAGAAGTCATTGTTTTTTACTGCTGAGTAGTACTCTAATATGTATATATTCCATACTTTCTTCATCCATTCTTCCATTGAAGGACATCTAGGTTGTTTCCAGGTTCTGGCTATTACAAACAATGCTGCTATGAACATAGTTGAGCATATACTTTTGTTGTATGTTTGGGCATCTCTTGGGTATATTCCCAATAGTGGTATTGCTGGGTCGAGAGGTAGGTTGAACCCGACTTTCCTGAGAAACCGCCACACTGCTTTCCAAAGTGGTTGCACAAGTTTGCATTCCCACCAGCAATGGATGAGAGTGCCCCTTTCTCCACAACCTCTCCAGCAGAGGCTATCATTGGTGTTTTTGATTTTAGCCATTCTGACCGGTGTAAGATGGTATCTTAATGTTGTCTTGATTTGCATTTCCCTGATTGCTAAGGAAGTTGAGCACGATCTTAAGTGTCTTTTGGCCATTTGAACTTCTTCTGTTGAAAAGTCTCTGTTCAGCTCAGTGCCCCATTTTATAATTGGATTGATTAACCTTTTACGGTCTAATTTCTTGAATTCTTTGTATATTTTGGATATCAGACCTTTGTCAGTTGCGGGGTTGGTGAAGATTTTCTCCCAGTCAGTGGGTTGCCTTTCTGTCTTAGTGACAGTGTCCTTTGCTTTACAGAAGCTTCTCAGTCTCAGGAGGTCCCATTTATTCAATGATGTCCTTAGTGTTTGTGCTGCTGGGGTTATACGTAGGAAGTGTTCTCCTGTGCCCATGTGTTGTAGAGTACTTCCCACTTTCTCTTCTATCAGGTTCAGTGTGTTTGGACTGATAATGAGGTCTTTAATCCATTTGGACTTGAGTTTTGTGCATGGTGATAGATATGGATCTATTTTCATTCTTCTACAGATTGACTTCCAGTTTTGCCAGCACAATTTGTCGAAGATGCTCTCTTTTTTCCATTGTATACTTTTAGCTCCTTTATCGAAAATCAGGTGTTCATAGGTTTGTGGGCTAAAGTCAGGGTCTTCTATTCTATTCCATTGGTCGACTTCTCTGTTTTTATGCCAGTACCAAGCCGTTTTCAGTACTGTAGCTCTGTAATAGAGTTTGAAGTCAGGGATGGTAATGCCTCCAGATGATCCTTTATTGTATAAGATTGTTTTGGCTATCCTGGGTTTTTTGTTTTTCCATATAAAGTTGATTATTGTCTTCTCCAGATCTGTGAAGAATTTTGATGGGATTTTGATGGGGATTGCGTTGAATCTATAGATTGCTTTTGGTAGAATTGCCATTTTTACTATGTTGATCCTCCCAATCCAAGAGCAAGGGAGGTCCTTCCATTTTCTGGTGTCCTCTTCAATTTCTTTCTTCAAAGACTTAAAGTTCTTGCCAAATAGATCTTTCACTTCCTTGGTCAGAGTTACCCCAAGGTATTTTATGCTATTTGTGGCTATCGTGAAAGGTGATGCTTCTCTGATTTCCCTCTCTGCTTCCTTATCCTTAGTGTATAGGAAGGCAACTGATTTTTTGGAGTTGATTTTGTAACCTGCCACATTCCCAAAGGTGTTTATCAGCTGTAGAAGTTCTTTGGTAGAGTTTTTGGGGTCGCTTATGTATACTATCATATCATCTGCAAATAATGAAAGCTTAACTTCTTCCTTTCCAATATGGATCCCCTTGATCCCTTTATGTTGTCTTATTGCTATTGCTAGAACTTCAAGCACTATATTGAAGAGGTATGGAGAGAGTGGACATCCTTGTCGTGTTCCTGATTTTAGTGGGATGGCTTTGAGTTTTTCTCCATTTAATTTAATGTTAGCTGTTGGCTTGCTGTAAATAGCTTTTATTATATTTAGGTATGACCCTTGTATCCCTAATCTCTCCAAGACCTTTATCATAAAGGAGTGTTGAATTTTGTCGAATGCTTTTTCAGCATCTAATGAAATGATCATATGGTTTTTTCTTTCAGTTTATTTATATGGTTGATTACATTGATAGATTTGCGTATGTTGAACCAGCCCTGCATCTCTGGAATGAAGCCTACTTGATCATAATGGATAACTTTTCTAATGTGTTCTTGGATTCAGTATTTTATTTTATTTTATTTTATTGAGAATTTTTGCGTCGATGTTCATGAGTGAGATAGTGTAATTCTCTTTCTTGGTTGGGTCTTTGTGTGGTTTTGGTATCAGGGTAACTGTAGCTTCATAAAAGGAATTTGGCAATGACTCTTCTGTTTCTATATTGTGAAATACATTAAGAAGTATAGGTATTAGCTCTTCTTGGAAGTTCTGGTAGAATTCTGCATTGAAACCATCTGGTCCTGGGCTTTTTTTGGAAGGGAGATTTTTGATAACTGTTTCTAATTCTTCGCGACTAACAGGTCTATTTAGATCATTCACCTGGTCTTGGTTTAGGTTTGGTATATGGTACTTATCTAAAAAAGTGTCCATTTCTTTTACATTTTCCAGTTTTGTGGCATACAGGCTTTTGTAGTAAGATCTAATGATTCTCTGAATTTCCTCTGTGTCTGTGGTTATGTCCCCCTTTTCATTTCTGATCTTATTTATTTGCGTGTTCTCTCTCTGTCGTTTAATTAGTTTGGATAGGGGTTTGTCAATCTTGTTGATTTTCTCCAAGAACCAACTTTTTGTTTCATTGATTCTTTGGACTGTTTTCTGTGTTTCTATTTTGTTGATTTCTGCCCTCAGTTTGATTATTTCCAGTCTTCTACTCCTCCTGGGCGCATCTGCTTTTTTTTCTAGAGCTTTCAGGTGTGCTGTTAAGTCCCCAATGTATGCTTTCTCCGTTTTCTTTAAGTGGGCACTTAGTGCTATGAACTTTCCTCTTAGCACTGCTTTCATCGTGTCCCATAGGTTTGAGTATGTTGTCTCTTTGTTTTCATTAAATTCAAGGAAGACTTTAATTTCTTTCTTAATTTCTTCCTTGACCCAGGTGTGGTTCAGTAGTTGACTGTTCAGTTTCCATGAGTTTGTCAGCTTTCTGGGGGTAGCATTGTTGGTGGCTTCTAACTATAATCCGTGGTGATCTGATAAGACACAGGTGGACACTGATATTTTTTTGTATCTGTGGAGGTTTCCTTTGTTTCCAAGTATGTGGTCAATTTTCGAGAAGGTTCCATGAGCTGCAGAGAAGAAGGTGTATTCTTTCCTATTTGGGTGGAGTGTTCTATAGATGTCTGTTAAGTCCATTTGATTCATTACCTCCAACAATTCTCTTAATTCTCTATTAGTTTTCTGTCTGATTGACCTGTCCATTGGTGAGAGAGGTGTGTTGAAGTCTCCTACTACTAGTGTGTGTGATTTGATGTCTGCCTTGAGTTTTAGCAATATTTCTTTTACATAAGTGGGTGCTTTTATATTAGGGGCATAGATATTCAGGATTGAGACTTCATCCTGCTGAATCGTTCCTGTTATGAGTATAAAGTGTCCCTCTCGATCTCTTCTGATTTTAGTTTGAAGTCAGTTTTGTTAGAAATTAGTATGGCCACACCTGCTTTTTTCTTAGGACCATTTGCTTGAAAAACCTTTTCCCAACCCTTTACTCTAAGTAGATGCCTGTCTTTGTGGTTGAGATGAGTTTCTTGCAAACAGCAGACTGTTGGATCCTGTTTTCGTATCCAGTCTCTTAGCCTGTGCCTTTTTATTGGTGAATTGAGACCATTAATATTAAGTGATATTAATGACCAGTGGTTGTTAACTCCGGTTATTCTTACTGCTTTTGGTAGAAGAGTTTGTGTGTCTCCCTTCTTTGAGTTGTGCTGTTGAAGGGTTGCTAGATGCCTGGGTTATTGTAGGCAGTGTTGGCAATGTTGGATTCCTTGGGTTGTGATTTTCCTTCTATTACTTTCTGTAGGGCTGGATTTGTGGCAACGTATTGTTTAAATTTGTTCTTATCCTGGAATGTCTTGTTTTCTCCATTGATAGTGAACGATAGCTTGGCTGGGTATAGTAGTTTGGGTTTGCATCCATGGTCTCTTAGTTACTGTAGTACCTCTATCCAGGACCTTCTGGCTTTCATGGTTTCCATAGAAAAGTCAGGTGTAAGTCTGATCGGTTTACTTTTATAAGTTACTTGGCCTTTTTCCTTTGCAGTTCTTAATATTTTTTCTTTAATCTGTATATTTTGTGTTTTGATTATTATATGGCGAGGGGACGTTTTTTTTTTTTATCCAGTCTGTTTGGTGTTCTGTATGCTTCTTGAATATTCAAAGGAATATCTTTCTTTATGTTGGGGAAGTTTTCTTCCATAATTTTGTTAAAAATGTTTTCTGGACCTTTGAGCTGTGCCTCTTCTCCTTCTTCTATCCCTATTATTCTTAGGTTTGGTCTTTTTATTGTGTCCCATATTTCCTGAATGTTTTGTGATGAGAACTTGTTGGTTTTGGTGTTTTCTTTGATCAGTCCGTTTATTTTCTCTATGTTGTCTTCAGAATCTGAGATTCTTTCTTCTATCTCTTGTATTCTATTGATTATGCTTGATTCTGTAGTCTCTGCTCGTTGACCTATATTTGCCATATCCAGCTGGTCCTCAGTTTGTGTTTTCTTCCTTGCTTCCATTTCAGTTTTCAATTCTTGGACTGTTTCCATTACCTGTTTGATCGTTTTTTCTTGGCTTCCCAGGGTATCATTTACGTATTTACTCATTTCTTCAAACTTTTTGTTATACTTCTCATCCATTTCTATGAGGGCGTTTTTTACATGTTGTTTAAGGGACTCTATTGCTTTCAAAAAGTCAGTTTTTTCCTCTTCTCCTGTGTTAGGGTGTTCAAGTCCTTGTGTTGTAAGATCATTGGGTTCTGGTGTTTTCATGTTGTTTTTCAGATTGTTGGGTGAATTCTTGCCTTGGCGTCTGCCCATCTCCTCTTACCGATGCTATCTATTGGGTTTGATTTAATTGTAGCGGGGCAATCTGCTCTCAGTGCGGGCTTTACTGTTTCTTGCCCGCACTATCCTGCATCCAGTGCCTCCGCCGCCCGGGCCTGCCTGCCGGTGCCTCCGCCGCCCGGAACTGTCTGTGCGCCGGTGCCTCCGCCGCCTAGGCCTGCCTGCCTGTGCCTCCGCCACCTGGGCCTGCCTGCCGGTGCCTCCACCACCCGGGCCTGCCTGCGCGCCGGTGCCTCTGCCGCCCGGACTTGCCTGCGCGCCGGTGCCTCTGCCGCTCGGACTTGCCTGCGTGCCGGTGCCTCTGCTGCCCGGACTTGCCTGCGTGCCGGTGCTTCCGCCGTCTAGGCCTGCCTGCCGGTGCCTCCGCCACCCGGGCCTGCCTGCGCGCTGGTGCCTCTGCCGCCTGGACTTGCCTGCCTGCCGGTGCCTCTGCCTCCCGGGCCTGCCTGCGCGCCGGTGCTTCCGCCGTCTAGGCCTGCCTGCCGATGCCTCTGCCGCCCGGGCCTGCCTGCGCGCCGGTGCTTCCACCGCCTAGGCGTGCCTGCTGGTGCCTCCGCCACCAGGGCCTGCCTGCCGGTGCCTCCGCCGCCCGGAACTGTCTGTCTACAGATGTATCTTTATATTTCTAAAAGTGGTGGTTCTCTAAGTCAAAGGTCAGGACCTTAATTTTTTTTTCCCTACCACGTTGCCTTTCCATAAAAATTCATTTACGGCTTTTTTTTTTTTTTCGCAACAGAACCTTCCAGTAAAGAGGGCAGGAAACAGTAATAGGTTCCTAATGCTTTTTTGTCTGCCCAGTGCCCTCTCTCCTGATGTTAGCAGGACGCTTTCCTAAAACCCCAAGGATTGACAGTGACCCACATCACACCTCACTCTTGCCACCTTTGGTGACAGCTAAAGAAGATGTGAGGACTCACATCCTCAGTTTCCCAGGAGCTTGGAGAAGTGCCTTTCTCCACCAGTGAGGCTTTCTTGCTAGATGTGGGGCTGGTGACAGTCCATGTGCCCAGAAGTGGGAAGAGAAACCAAGCTGGGGGAAGTAGGTGCCATGACGCTGTGATGGGCATTAGCTCTTTGTCTCCATTTTCTGGCAGCAGCTTAATAAAACTCTGGACCCCTGGAGTCACGAAAGCAGGTTTCCTAGCTGAGATGACTTAGGGACAGAGGCCCCTAGATGGTCTCAGGACAAGGGCAGGTCACCAGAAAGACAACAACATCATTATAGGTTGGGACATCCCCCAACATCAAGGGAGGAGAGAAGGAGGAGGGCCTGGAGATTGAATCCGTTGTCAGTGGCCAATGATGAATCAGACAAGCCTCTGTGATTAAGCCTCCATGAAACCTGGGTCTGGGAGCCGCTGGATAAATGAACACCTATGGGTCCTGGGCTGTGCTCCTAAAGAGCATGGTGGTTCTGTATTCTTTACCCCATGCTGTGTCCCATGCCTCTCTTTTCCAGACCAGTCATTAATCTAGATCCTTCCCGATACCCTTTATAAAAACATGTGACTGTTATTATCTCCATGATGACCAAAAGTTTCTGCAGCAAAATAACTGACCTTGGGAAAGAGTTGTGGGAACTCCAGCTTACGGGTAAGAAGTCCCAGAAGCTGAGAGTTGTGATTGACATTTGAAGCAAGGGTTAGTTTTGTACAACTGAGCTCATAGTCTATACCATTTGACACTAACTCTGGGTAGATGTCATTGAATCGGGCAAGCACAGGCAAACAAAATCCCGCCATGGAGAGTGGACGGAGGCATGAGGGTCCACCCCTAGCTGAGGAACTATTGGTAACTGATAGCTGCTGGGAGGAGAGTCAGTTTTTCAAGGGTGTGGCTCCTGGTAGGGTAACCATACTCCAGCAGAAGGCCACACAGGTAAGAGTATTGGCAGTGTGACTTGAACTTGATGGGTTTGGGAGAAAACAAAGAAAGCAGAGAACACAGAGTTGGGTGGTGTGTGTGTGTGTGTGTGTGTGTGTGTGTGTGTGTCCTACCATACCGCCACAAGTCAGGTTCTGGGGACGTAAAGATGAAGTTCCTGGTCACTAAGGCATTTAGGACAATAGGAGAAGACGGAGTAGAAAGGCCAGGCAAGCTAAGGGCATGCAATCATACCCGAGGAAAGGCAAGAGTTCAGACGGGAGCTCCTTTGAGACAGAAGACAGATTTGTGGCTGCAGCAGCAGGGTGTGGAGAAGTGAAGTAGGCTACCAATGATGCAAGGACTCTTTGAGGATAAAGAAAACATCTGATATTAGACCATGGAGACAGCGGCACAAATGTGGAAATACACCAAAACCACGGGACTGTATAGTCTTAAATGGTGAACTTCACACTATCTCCCCGGAACCACCATTACTTACTGGAAGGTTCTGTTGCAAAGAACCTGACCTGGAGACTCAGTGTGGGCTTCTTGGTGGTGGGATGACTGAACAACCTCAGAGAAGAATATTCTAGCTGGGGGAAGAGGTGGGGGATGGGCATTCTAAGGTGCCGGAACGATGGGCCACACAGCATAGGAGCAGAGAAGATGGAGGAATAAAACAGGCCTTGTAGGATGCCTACAGGGTTGCAGCACAGCGGGTGAAAACAGTGAGAGCTGAGCTAAGGAAGGTTTGGCTACAGCTGGTTTAGGGAGTGGATGTCGGGGGTGCTCGTCGGCTCCACGGAAAATGCTGCTGTAACTGACCATAAAGGTCCTGCCAGCCTTCAGAGGGTGTGGAGATGGCAAGGGGGCACAGCTAGATCTGAATGTTGGTGCAAAAGGGAACACCAGCTCTAGGTGTGATGGTGTGTATATCCCAGCCCTGGGAAGGCAGGGAGATACTGAGCTCTGAGTCAGCCTGAGCTGTGGCAGGGGGATACCGAGTGGTCAGCCTTAGCTAATAAGTGAGACCCTGCCCTCAGAAACGCAAGCGCCTGGAGATGCAGCACAATGCTGAGGCATTTGCCTAGCAAAGCCGGGTTCAATGTGGAGCATAGGGAAAAAAGACAGAAAAACCGCTTGTGAAATAAGACTTTAGTTTCTGTCTTGGGTCTTCTACATAGAACTCTAAAATGGCTAAATTTCCTAAGAGATAGAAATGGTTCCTTATAATTTCTTGGTGCTAGGGGCATGCTTTATTCTGCTGAACTGACTCTTGGTGACCTGGTTGGAGAGCTGGCGGGTTAGGTACACACTGCCACGTGTCCATGTGTCTAGCTCTACTGAGTCAGAAGCGTCTGTGCTCAGGGTCCTTCTCAACTCTGCCCTCTGACCTTGGCTTGACTGTTCTTTATCATAGCTTATTATCAAAGCACTTCCCTGAGCTCTGGAACCACTCTGGAAAATTACGATCATCAGTGGCCACCTGGGAACCACCGGTTTATTGTTGGTTTAACAAATTCACAGTTGGTAATCTGGACTCCAAGGGATCATCTGAGGTTGGGGACAAACAATCTCATAGGATGGAGCCTGTGGAGTCTGCATTGGTTCCGGTAAGATAGCGTCAGCACTAAACCATAGGCCAGAGAAGTGATTATTACTGAGAATTAGAAAATTATTTGTTGTGTGGAAAGACTACACCATATTTGATGGCCAGGACTACAGAATTAAAAGCGTTTGACCCTACATGGTCACATACAAATACCCCATGAGTCTCCATATCAGAGACATGGCTTGCAAGGACGGTTTCTCAGAGGGTCTGGGCTTGAGTCCACAGCAAAAGGCGTGGACGTTCACTGTTCACTACTGAACTGAACTCAGAGACAACATGAAGTTAGGAGGAGAAATGATTAATGTTCAACAGAAGGTCCCTGCTGCATCAGTTTGCAAAGCTTTCTGGCTGCACACATTTGCCCACCTAAATCTACACCCAGAACACACACATGATGAGAAATAAGTTGACTTTTTCTCTGCCCCACAATAGCCTTGGCCCATGCACTCTGCTAACCGGCCTGAATGGATATAACAGCTGTTCATTGCAAGAACGCTGGATGTTCTTCACCGCCAGATGGTAAGCAGCTCCCCAGGGCAGGAAGGCAGGCATACGCATGTGCACACACACACACACACACACACACACACACACACACACACACACACACACCACACCGAGAGAAAGAGAGAGACAGAGACAGAGATAGGGGCAGGAGCGCTTAGTAGGATCAATAACACTGATATCCCTTGATGAAGTTACTGAAACCTAGGCTTGAGAGAAAGGCCAGGAATTAAAAACATGCCTCATCTGCCATTAATAATTTGAATACTTGCTAGGACTAAAAATCTTTTATTTCATATTTCAAATTTAGAGACTTAGGCAGTTCATAATAACTGCATCATTTTAAAAAAATGATTATTCCATGTACCTCAGATCCCCCCACACTCTTTTCATGGGAGAAAGAAAAGCTTTCCACGAGTGTCTCGCTGGGAGACAATAAGATGAATCCACAGCCCAGTGTGGCAGGGTGCTCCTGCTTGGTTTGTCTGAATCACCACATCTGGGGAAAGCACTCATATAAAATATTCCTAGAAATTCTTACTGACCCCTCCAGCCTGCAGAAGAAATGAGTAGTTAGATTTAGTTAGATGGCTACCCTGGCAGAAAGAAGCCAGAGTTCTCCAGGTCATTTTCCACCTTGCCCTCCCTGTCTTACGCATGCATGCACTCGCACACACCCACACCCACACACTTTCGTCACAAAGTCTATGAACCAGAAAGCAGTTGACTGCTGGGGGGTACAGCGTGTAGTGGTGCACTTGCTCTGTGGGCACGAAGCACTGGGGTCCCCATCCCAATGCTGCATACGATCCTATATAAGAAAGAAACAGGTGGCTCCTCATGAAATCATATACCTTCAAAATTAAAACAAAACATGATTTGAATGTCAGGTTTGAAGTAGACCCAAGTCATTTAGTTCCACCATTTACCTAATCCCTTTGCTTAACATGTTTAACACACTTATGTGATGGGGTATGGGGACGCACCAAAGCATGTATGTACTGCAGCCCAAGTGTGGATGTCAGAGGATAGCTTTTGGAAGTTGGTTCTGTCCTTCCATCCTGTGAGTCCTGGGAATAGAACTAAGGTCATCAGGCTTGGCAGCAAGCACCTTTACCTGCTAAACCATTTTGCTGGCTCTACCCTGTGAACTCCTAGGTCAGCTCCTCTCAGCCTCTTATGTTCAGCCTATCTCTTCCTGGGAACCTTTGGCTGAGCTGCTTTGGGTGGTACTGGGCATTAAGCCCAGGGCCTCATGCATGGTAGGCAAATTTCCTGTATCCGTCAACACCCCAGTCAGTTTTTAAATGCCTTCACTCTCACTCTGACCATTAGTCTGCTTTAGACAGGACACTTCTGTACATGGGGAAGTCAGTCCCACCTGAGATGGCTCATTCCATCTTTTGCTAGAATATTAGTTTTCACCATAAATGGGAGTGAAATTATGTTCTTAAACTTTTCCCTATTGGCTTTAAGTTTCCTGAATAAAAGATTGATAACAACAGTGAATATTTAGGTACTTAAAGGTTGAGAAATCTTATTTTTTTTCTTTTTCTTTTTCTTTTTTTCAAGACAAGGTTTCTCTGTAGCTTTGGTGCCTGTCCTGGAACTAGCTCTTGTAGACCAGGCTGGCCTCGAACTCACAGAGATCCACCTGCCTCTGCCTCCCGAGTGCTGGGATTAAAGGCATGTGCTACCACTGTCCAGCTATAGGCAACTCTTTAAAATTTATTTTATGTGTATTAATATGTATGTTTCTCTGTGTGTGCATACACATGAGTGTAGCTGCTCATGTGGCAGAAGAGGGTGTCAGATATCCTAGAGCGCAGTTACAAGTGGTTGTGAGCCTCCCAGTGTGGGTGCTGGGAACTGAACTCTGGTCCTCTGAAAAAGAGACAATTGTTCCTAGCCTCTGAGTCATTCCTGCAACCCCCATTTAGGCAACTTTCAAGTTTTCTAATGTTTGATCCTGGTCATTTGAACCGTCAGCCAAGAAGTATATCCCACACAAGCATTCTACCATGCATTCATTCATTCAGTGAGTCATCAACTAGTGAACTTCTCTCTCACTTTAATATAAAGATTATTTATTTTTTTATTTGTTTGCTTGCTTATTATTACGTGTGGTATGTATCCATGTATGCTGACCCCTGAGTGCAAATGTAGAGGCCAGAGGTCAATATCAGGTGTGTTTTTTCTCTTGCTCTTCACTTTATGCATTTTAGACAGGTTCTGGAGTTCTGCCAAGGAGCCCATGAGAAAGAACCTCCTGTCTCTTCTCCACCCCACTCCTCAGCACTGGGGTTACAGGTGACTGACCCCTGCCAGGTTCTAGGAATCCAAACTACTGTCCCTGTGCCTGCATACCAAATACTCCACGATGTAGCACGATTAATAAAACCCAGAGACAGAAATTGGGGTTCAACTTGAAGGTCAGAAAAGCAAAAACAGCCAGCCATTGGCTCTTACCTCTAACTCAGTTCGAAATGGCAGTTCTGCCTCCAGTAATCTCAGAATGAGACTGAGTGACAGCTGTCTCCTCCCGTTTTATATTCCTCTCTAGTGCTGGGACCTCCAGGTTTCTATGGCAAACTAGTGAGACTGCGAGGATTAAAGGCGTGTGTCCCCACTGATAAGTCTGTAAGGCTGAGCAGTGTAGCTGTTTTACTCTCTGAAATTCAGGAAAATTTTATTTATTAAAATACAAATGAAATATCACTACACAGTGAGCCTTCTCACCAGTCCTGACGAGAAGTCTTTTAATTTATTTAATTTTATTCTTTTAAGACTCTTGGGGGTTTCAGACACTAATTCAGCTTCTTGGTGGACTTTACAGGCCCCTACCTTCCTGTCTTCTGCTCTTTGGTGCAAGGCTATCTTGGCGGTTTATGTACCTGATTTTCATCTGGCCAATTATAGGGAACTTTCACGAATCTATCACCTCTCTTTTGAAATCTTTTAAAGCTTCCTATCCTGCCTCTCTTTTTCACTTCACTGCTTATTGATCTCTTTAAGATGCCCCACTATGTATTAGACAGTTCTCATAGTCCCTGTGTACTCTCTGGCCCCAATTTCCTTCTCTTCAAGCATTTTCAAATCGTAAAATCATAGTGCACATCTGTTATTATTTTATTATCCATCTACGCTATACTCCACAGAATGTCAGGTCTGTGATGATGGCCTTTGTCATATCCTTACTGTACCCTTGCTATCAAAGCCCTGGCTGCCCCATGGCAGATGCTAATAGAGACTTACTGAAAGGATAACTAAGGGGGGAGTTTATGCAGAGATTGATGGCAGATCAGAGATTGGAGTGGATAGCATGCACTGGACTCTGGGATACAAGCACCATAGGCTGCCTTCCCACCCCCACCCCCCCCAAAGATTTGTAGTCCTAATTCATTTAGCACACAAGACGTCCAGCTGTCCAAGGATGTGCAGGCAAAGAGGACTATAGCAGAAGACGGACAGGAGGAACTAGCCTGCCTATCTAGCTGCAAAGCAGGGCGCACTGTGTCCTAACGTGCCTTCCAATCTTTGTAAAAAAAAAAAAAAAGATCCTTGGATCCGGTGAGCCTGCAGAACTGGCCCTGACTGCTGTCGTCTTGGATTAACAACCTTAGCATCCCTCTGGTGCTCACTGGCCAGATGGTGCTGGCTCCTGGGGTCTCCTCCGCCCTGGGGTGCGGCCGGAGCACCTAGGAGCATGCGTGGGGCTGGGTGGCCGAGCTTCCCCCACCTTCCCAACAGCTGTACTCTCTTTGCCAACTCAAGCATTTTACAAAAATCTCATTAGGCATTGAGTGTTTTCTGCCAAGCTGTGTCCAGAGGGCACTGTGGCTTCCCTAGAGGGCTCTCTGGCCTCTCCAAAAGGTAATAGGATGAGGGAAAACCAGGATATTAAGAAGTGGAAAACGAAGGACCCATTTAAAGTTTGTGATCGTTTGTCATGGAAACCTAAAGGCTATTTCACAGTAAGAGACTGTGGGGTGGGGATTCTGGGCTGGATATATTCTCCTGTCATATTTAAATGCTATATTTGCAGCCGTTCTCCAGGCTGGATTAGTAGCAAAGTGTCTAATCCGTATTAATCTCCCACAATGTCACCAAGACCTCCTATCAATCTGCATAAATTCTATGGCAAAACTTTAGGAAGAAATGCTATTCAGAGCAAATGATGCATCAAATTCAAACAGGCCATCAAGATTGCTAATGGATTTTAATAGCAGCTATTACTGCATAATAGTATTTTCCCAACAGCCGTTTGTTGATACAGTTCTTCGTTTACAAGACCTTTATGTCCAAGCCCAGGAGACAGCCACCACTCATTTATAATCATTTGGTTCACCTACAAACAAATGCTGCTTATTTGCATTTGGATGATTCGCAGATCTGACCCACTCCCACCTCATTCGACGAGACCAACTGCGAATATTACAAGCTAGATTAATTAGTTAATATTTAGACGCGCTTATGCCAGAATAAGAAAGACCGCAAACAGGCAAACTCGAAGAGAAGACTTATGGATTGATTACTTGGCTGCATTCTGAGCTGCGACGGTTGTTGCAAACTGCTTTGTATTCCTTTGTAAATTAGTAATGGGCCCAAATTAAGATTCATCTAGAAGTTTCTGAAACCTAAGACCCTGTAAGCGCTCCTGTTTTTCTGCTTTAGATGCTGAGAGAGTGGCAGTAACCCAGCCAGAGTGAAGGGTGGGATGCTGTTCCTGGTACAGTCATTAGGGAGACTACCAGGGCAATGCAAGCTTTACTTCCTATAGCATAGGCAAGGTCACCGCTTTGAGAATAAATACCACAGCGTGAGCTCACAAAATCTCACCTAAAGAACACACTAAAAATGCAGCCGCCGGGCCCCTTGGCCAGAGACAGGGGGAGCAGTCCAGGAATTCATATTTTAACTATTGCTCCAGAGAATCCAGTGCTAGCCTGCTGAGGACCACATATTGAGAAAATTCAAGGAAAATGGCTTTAGTTCATAGACTGCACCAAAAATCTTAGCGCAATATTAAACTTTAATGACTCTAAAAGTATGCATTGAAAGCCCACCTAGCATATCATTTGAACATTTATTTTTATGTCTTTTTATATTTATTGAGTTTTGTGAATTTCGAAAAAATATATATTAATATTTTTTATTTTATCTTTTAAGTAAGTTGATATTAATAAGAAATATTTTTCATCAAAACTTACTTAAAAAGTAAAATAAGAGCAAAAGAAGTAAATAAATTTAGTTTTTAAAGAATCTAAATAAGTGTAAAGGAAGTACAAACAATATTTTTAGATGCAGGCTTTTGAAAATTTGTGGTATTTATACTTCTGCAACCATTATCCTATAAAACCTCAGTGAACTTTTGAGACCAAGTGTGTAGAACTTAAATAAATTCTGCCTGGGTGAAATGAAGAAGCAGGGTTAGGATCTCCCACCCATCTGGCCAAGGCTGGTTTGCTTCTAGTGGTCTCTGTATGGACTCTTTGTGTCTGCCTCCTGGAAGCTCCTGGGGACCTTGGCTAGCGGTTGCAGAGTCAGTAGAGTGGGAACAAGGGGACGGGACAGCTTGGCTGCATCCAGCTTACAAAGGATGAAGGCTTTTTATACCCAATAGCTCAGTGGGCCATGTAACGTGGACGTCAAATTTCATCACCTCACTTAAACCTCTCCACAACTTGGATAGTGGGTAGCACTTCTTGAACTTTATAGATGAGAAGGTCATCACTCCGGGGCATTCTTCTACCTGGTACATCAGAAAACAACACGTTTAGATAGCAACTGCTGCAGACTCAAAGGCAAAGGTGGTCCTATATTTCCATGTAAAATATTGGCCAGACAGAAGACAGGGCAATGCAGCCTTGGAGAGGCAGTCGGGGTCAGATAGGCTAAGAACAGGGAGGCAGTCATGTTCTGGTGGAGCAGGTGTTTGCTGAAGAAACAGACTGGCTGTAGAAAGCATACTGTTTTAGCTGGAGGCTCTCCCAGCCCTGCGGTGGTGTTCTAGCTCAGGGTCTGTCTGCTGCTTCCCTCCGTATGTTGGCCTCCCACCCTGGAGACAACCGGGGATGTGTAATGGAGATGCTCACCACCAGCCTGCCTACCTGCACTCTTGTGTGACTGGAAAATGCATCATAGCATCTCTTGGGCTTACAGTTGCTTCCTTTAGAAATAACAATAGTACAGAAAAAAATCAACTCCAGTTCACTTTTCTTAACCACCTGAAAACCTTAAATGAAAAAATTCAGAAGCAAACAGTTGCACACCAGTCTGCCCCTCATCGCTCACTCTGTGCCTCATCCCTCTCCTCCCATGATTCACCCTGGCTGCAGCCACCCAGCATCTACCTAAGTTATTACGTCATTGCAGTTCTGGTGTTCAAGTGACCCTTATTTTACTTAATGGTGATGGTAGCAAGTTGTATCCATCGAGGAAGTTGCAAAGGGATTCCTTTAAGTGAAAAGGTGAAAGTTTTTAATTTGGTAGGGAAAGGAAACAGTCTCAGGTTACTAGGATTTACTCTAAGTCATTACAATTAATTTTATATTGTGCCTAGTTTGTAAGCTACACTTTGCCATGGTTACATGTTCGCTGTTTTTATCTGAAGTACCTCAGAGGCTCATGTGTTAAAGGCTCCATCATCACCCTGTGGGATTACTAGGAGGTGATGGAGCCTTCAGGAGGTAGGACCTAGAGGAAGAGTAGGCCATTAGGATCATGCCTTTGAAGGGAACATTAGAATCCCAGTGTCCTCTCTCACTCTGTCTGTATGCTGTGGCTGGCCGGCTGCAGTCTATAGATGTTGCTGCAGCCTCAGCATCTGTCACCTTGCAGGTGCACTTTACCTGCTCGAATGAATGTGTGTGTGTGTGTGTGTGTGTGTGTGTGTGTGTGAGCATCAATTTCAAACTAGCCATCTATTACTAATATCATATCAATCATAACATCACAGGACAGGCACTTGGACTCACTGTTCTCATACTGGGGCAATACATTATTATAGAAATATGTCTGAAATTCTAAGAGACTGGAACATTTGCTGGATCTCAAAGCCAATTAAGGGCTGGAGAGATGGCTCAGAGGTTAAGAGCACTGACTGCTCTTCCAGAGGTCCTGAGTTCAATTCCCAGCAACCACATGGTGGCTCACAGCCATCTATAATGAGATCTGGTGCCCTCTCGCCGGGTGGTGGTGGCGCACGCCTTTAATCCCAGCACTCGGGAGGCAGAGGCAGGTGGATCTCTGTGAGTTCGAGGCCAGCCTGGTCTACAAGAGCTAGTTCCAGGACAGGCTCCAAAACCACAGAGAAACCCTGTCTCAAAAAAAAAAAAAAAATCAAAGCCAATTAATAATCTACCTGGAGGTCACTTAAGACTTTAGAGGGCTCTCCATCTGTGGACTCAGTCAGTTTGTGTACTCTGCTTTTAAGAGAACAATGCAACAATCAAGCTTACTTGCCTTGGATTTCCCAAGTAATCAGTCTTTACAGTCTAGTATAATGCATAGCTTTAATATTCAATTATGTAATCTTCCATGACCTGGACCCAGAGAGCACTGCATGTGTGTATGTATGTGTTAGTCATTTACTAAAAACAGCAGAGAAGGTGAAAAACAACTTTATACATCAAATACCCACCATAGAGTTGAAAGCAACATACGGAGGTCACTTGATAAGGATATGCCTACAGGGGTCAGTAGGGATCAGCAGGAGCACACAGTTTAATCCCTTCTAAAACTCTGTTAAAGATGTCTGTAACGTGTCCCCACTCCTCCCCCACGTCATGCACTCTCTGCTGTTCAAAGAAGACAGGGCAAACCCTTTTGTTAGACACACTCCAACTCACAGTTAGACGTCAGGCTGTCCCAGGCATAAGATGCAGACGCAGGCAGTAGAGACAGATCAAAGACACACTGACTACAGACAAGCCCCCAAACACAAGTTACAGGTAGAAGATATGGGGAGAGAAGTGGGAAATTCATCTTGGGCTTGCTTTTGGTCAAAGTAATCCAGGAAATACTGAACTTTCTTTCCTCAATGAAGCGCCAACACATTTGGGCACCTCTGAGGCTGTCTGTAATGCATTTTATGGACCATTTTGGTGCCTCATATGAGGACTCTTTAGTGTGTTTAATGTACAGATCACATTCCCTCCATCACCCTCCATACCATTCACAACCATTATTGTCTGACCCATCATTCCCCTTCTTTCTTTAGTAATCCACACCACCACGTGATAATAATTTCTATCCAAACCCATCAGAGCCGCCTTTCCGCAATCTGCTTACCATGTTACTACCCCTGCCCCCCAAGAGCTGTACCTGGATTTATCTTCTGAACTCATCACAATTTGGTAAAAAGTACCCCCCCAAAGTACTATGCAAGCATTACAATATTCTACATCACGGCCACATCTTATCTGTCCCCCTTCATCTCCTAGTGTGTCCTTCTAGCCGAGGGACTTTGCTGTGACCAAGGTAAAAGCCCTGGCTCTATCAGTACACTTGAAACTCAAGATTCAGCAGAGTTTTGCACGAAGTAGATAAACCAAACTGAGTGTAAATGTTTAAGTCTTCCTGCTCAAAAACGGAAACCAGGAGCCTCGTCTGGGAAGCCTAGGACTCCCTCGTCCCTTTCTTTCTGTCACCTGAGACGTACCTCCAGTACCGCTTCCACCTCACTGCCCCTATTCTCAGGAAACAAAGCATAGAGGCCTCTTCGTGGTAGCAGACTCCAAGGAAAGGGGCACACTTGTGAGTAAAGGTTGCTTATAGCTGTGTTGGGCACACACGTGCCATCTGGTAAATGTCATGTATTAGACCACTGTAAAGCTTAACTATACACACTATCTCAAATCTATGTTAGGGGTCTCTAGCCCTCAAAGGAGTAAGGGGCATATTCCCCTTACCGTGCAGTAGGTCTCACCTTGTACAGTTTATCTCTGGGCATCAACATCTAGGGATAAGGATTGCTTTTTCTTACTTTTTCTTATCCTGTTTTGTATTTGAAATACTTTTCAGTCACTAGGTGGCTCTGAATTTCCATTGAAAAATAAAACCTTAAGAAATATCGTCAGGGCTGAAGAGATCGCTCACCAGCTAAGAACACTGACTTTTCTTTCAGGGGACCCAAGTTCAAGTTCCAGTACCCACATGGCAGCTCCATGAACTTATATTAACAGGCTTTGCTCCTCTAACATCTGGGATACATTTTAATACTTTTATGTTCAATGATGACTATTGCCACGTCCTGACACACAACCATGTTCTTTCTTCCTGAGATGTAATTTTCCCCTCTATCTCCATCTGATAAGCTTCCACCTGATGTTAAGCCATTTGATACCTGGAGTCTTCATCCACTTATGACAAGGAGCGAGGACTCAGGCTACCTCCGTTTGAAACTCAATCATGGTCACGAGAGCCTAAGCAGGTTAAGTAGTTTCTATTTCTTCTCACATGACTACTAGTGCCAGAGTCCAGTGAAGTTTATCAAAGGGACCTGAAGAGGACTGGGAAGGTCAGTTTTTTGTCAACTTGACACAAGTTAGGGAGAAATGCCTCTATCAGATTGATCTTCAGGAAAGCCTGCAGGGCATTTTCTTGATTAATAATTGAGACAGAAGGGCCCAGGACACTGTGGGTGGTGCCACCCCAGGGAGGCAGGTCTACATTGTATAGGAATACAGGCAGAGCAAGCTATGAGGAGCAAGCCAGTAAGCAGATCTATTGCAGTGGTTCTCAACCTGTGGGTTGCAATCCCTTTAGAGGGTTGAACAACTGTTTCATGTGGGTCATCTAAGACCATCAGAAAACACAGATATTTACATTACGAATCATAACAATAACAGAATTACAGTTATAAAGTAGCACCGAAAATAATATTATAGTTGGGGTTACCAAAACATGAAGACCATATTAAAGGGTCACAGTGTTAGGAAGGTTGAAAACAATTGCTTTACAGCCTTGCTTCAGTTCCTGCCTCTAGGTTCCTGTCTTGAGTTCCTGCCCTGACTTCCCTTCATGATGGATGAACTTGTGAGCTGAAATAAACCCTCCTGACTCTGAGTTGCTTTCAGTCATGGTGTTTATCATGGTATAAAAAGCAAACTAGAGCAAGGACCTTGAACTACCTGGATCCCACACGCTCTTTAAGAGTGGAGAAGGTACGCAATGAGTATGAGCTCCAAGTCAAGCTTAGATGCTCCTTTGTAAGCATTTCCCACTGTGTTTGAATGGCATGCCTCTTCTCTAGTCTCTCCTGGTCTACACCTGTATCATGAAGTGTAGGCTGGCTTTCTACATGTCCAGTTCTTCCACTGGACCATGCAGCTGGTGTTTCATGCCTAGCTGGCCCCAACAAGGCACTTGGATGTCGTCTACCTAGTGTTCTTGTTTCTGCCACATTCTGAATGAGAGGATGGATCAGGAAGGTTTCTCTGGGTAAAAGGGATCCAAGACTTAAGCAACAGGAGAAGAAAGGAAATTGGAAAGGATGACATGGGCTATGCATTGACCACGTCACACCGTTGGAGAGCTGTGGGCCAAGGTTTGAATCCAGTATGGACTGGGTTACTAGACTTTTAGAAATGGCATGCTAATCTCAAGATTTTATGTTGTTAGGTTCAGAAAATTATTTGGTAGCAAGGGAGGGACAATTCATCATTCATTAATCATTGCACAGAACACATCTTATGATTAACTCCTGTATGTTGGACATTGTTTTCAGCACTGGTGATCAAGCTTTCCCCAAGACAGACCCAGTCTCTGGAGTTGCAGGTTACTGAACAGAGATAATAAGTCAATAAATCTATTTAAAGAGGATTTCAAAGACTGACAAATGCCACCCAGAATAAACACTGTGATGGAAAGGAACATAAAGTGGAAGGGAAGTTAGTGTGGGAAGCCTGGACAGTAATAACATTAGATTTCAGTTTACATTCCTGCACAATGAGAGATAATGAGCTTTGACATCTTCCGAACTCAAAGTAATCCAGAGAGAAGAATAATCTTGTGCAAAGAGCCCAGGATGCTGAAACATGGGGAAGGTTGGTATGGCAACAGAGGAGCAAGATGAGATCGTGCGGCAGGTAGGACCACATGACACAAAGCTTTGGGTTATGGGAAAGAATCTGGATTTTCCTCAAAGGCAATGAGACATGAATGCAGGACTGTAAGTAAGGACAGGGATGCACAATTTACATTTGGTGTTTTATGCAGATGATGCAGTAGAGACTGGACTGCAAGAAGGAAAAGCAAAGAAGCCATCTAGGCTGGTAGAGTACTCAGGATGAGAAGGCCTGCTTAAGGCTGTAGCTTTTGGAATTGAACAATGCTTTGGATTCTCAGGAAATCTGTCTGTTATACTCATGAGTATCATATCCTGAGTATCTAGAGTAAAACCTGGTAGCAAAGGACATGTTAAATGTCACTGAAGTGCTACCAACCAAGAAAGGTACTCTGTTTAGAGCTTGACTGGCCATTAGACATTTGTGGTGGTTTCAATAAGAATGGTTCCTACAGGCTCATATATTTTGAATACTTGGTCTTCATGAAGTGGCAGTATTTGAGAAAGATTAGGAGGTGTGGCCTTGTTGGAGGAAGTGTATCATAGGGAGTGGGCTTTGAGGTTTTAAAAGCCCAAGCCAGGCCCAGTGTCACTCTCCTTTAGTTGCCTGTACATTTGGATGTAGAAATCTCTGCTTTTTCTATGGCATCATGTCTGCCTGCATGCTACTATCATTCCTGCTGTAAAGATAATGGACTAAACTTCTGAAAGTGTAAGAAAGCCCCAGTTAAACGCTTTCTTTTCTCTGAGCTGGTGTGCTTGTGCACAGCAACAGAATAATAACTAGAATCACATTTTTTGTTTGTTTGTTTGTTTGTTTTTCGAGACAGGGTTTCTCTGTGGTTTTGGAGCCTGTCCTGGAACTAGCTCTTGTAGACCAGGCTGGTCTCGAACTCACAGAGATCCACCTGCCTCTGCCTCCCAAGTGCTGGGATTAAAGGCGTGCACCACCACCGCCAGCTAGGATCACATTTAAAGCCGCTAGTAGGCAAGTTCAGAGTGCAAGCTTTGGCTCAATAGCAATCAGCCACACACTGAGGGAGGGACTGGTGAGTCGCTGAGTAAGTGTGGCATTAGAGAAAAATCAGTGTGTGGGAACTCCAATATTGAAATATGAAACTTAAGAGAGAGACAGAAGTTTCTAGAATCCAGAAAAATAATGACATAAAAGCCAAGATGAAATAGGTATGGAAAAAATCTGGATATGGGAGAATATGCCTGAAATCCTGGCATTCAGTAGGTCGATGTGGGAGAATTATTAATTCAAGGCTAAAGTGGGTCACATAGCAAGATTGTGTCTGGAAAAAATAACTCACCATAAAACAGAAGGAAATAGTCAATTGTTTTGAGTATTGCTAAGAAAGATGAGACCAGACAAATAGCCCACACATTTGATGATAGAATTCACAAGTGGCTTTGATAAGAGAAGTTGCAATACAGTTGTGGGGTTCTATGTGTACCAGGGCAGGCTAAGGAGAGGAGAGGCACAGGAAACAGAAACAGCACTGTACAGGGCTCTGATGGTTCCATCTCTACCTAAGCAGGCCTACTGTCCAATGAATGATTGTTCAATACTTGATGTTTCTTGCACAAATAGGTGAATAAACAATCCATCCATCTATCCATCCATTGGTTGAGTCTGTTTTATCTTTTTTTTTTTCTGTTGGTTTTTTGAGATAGGCTTTCTCTGTATAGCTGTGGCTGTCCTGTAGACCAGGCTGGCCTTGAACTCACAGAGATCCACTTGCTTCTGACTCCCTTAATGCTAGGATTAAAGGTGTGTATCACTGCCCAACAGGTCTGTGTTTTCAAGTGTAGGAGGCACAGCCTTCTCTAGGATCAAGAGTTAGAAAGCAGAATCATGTCTCGATACCACTGTTCAGCTTGATGAACTTAGCCAACTCATTATTCTTCTGAGTTTTAACTTTCTTGCCTATGAAACATATAAAACAAATTAATCAGTCTAGATGGCCTTTAAAAATCCATCTTTATAATTCCATACTGAAGACTTTTCCTTTAGAAAATCCAAAGTCCAGCATAAGCACAGAATCTATGCAGTGTGATTCTTGGCTTTTACAAATTACCTTCAAGCAGAGGAGCTGAAACTTTCAGGGGACTTTATATGTTCCCTCCACAGGCAAAGCCCTTTTGTGTGAGATTAATGCCAGCACTGAGTAGTTGGCTTTGTGCTTTGTGGCAAGAATATATTACTAATGGTCACTGGACAAGGTGTCAATTTTCTTTCCTTGTCAGCACTTTTCTTTCTAACTTAAAGAATGCTTAGTTCTCTTTTATTTAAAACAAGTGGTATAGTGTTAGAGTCTACATTAAACCAATTAGCATTCCATTTTTTTGTCAAATTAAGCTTCATGAACAATTCACTAAGACTCATAAACAATGACTCTGCTCAACTAGTTCTTTGGACCAGTGCTTTTGGTCATCTGGTCTGCATGAATCCCCTTCCTTTCATCATATACCAATCCTTCCTTGACCGGATGAAACCTTTTGTTTCTTGCTTTTTCTTTGCGCGCGGGGGGGGGGGGGGTAGAGGGGAGGCATGTCTTATGTGGTTCAAGGTGGTCATACCCAAGGATGACCTTGGACTCTTGAACCTCTCTCCAATCTCAAGTGCTAGAAATACAAGTGTGTGTCTTGACTGTGTCAACCTTGCTCTTGTCATAAGGCCTTGAGATTGGCCATTCTGCAATATCCTACCACCAGATTTTCTCACCGCTGGCTTCTTCTTGTCATATTCTATTTCTTCTGCAAGACCAGAAGTCTTGTCTTCTTCAACATACCACCTGTTCCAACTGAAGGGGCTGTCTTCCAGTCCTACTCTGACACGCACATGACATCACTACCCAAAAATGATTTTGTTTTCATTCTGGATCCTTTCTTGTCTACCTCCACCCCCCACTACTGCCACACCTGCCCCAAGGAGGAAACAGGAGGATGACCTTCACCATTATTCAGTCTGCATCCCCAGGATCTCAAACATACTGAGTTGATGGGGAAAACTCAACTGAGTGAGTTCATCAAGTCTCACCTGTATTGAACTCACTGCGTGAAGTCAGCAGCCACCTACTGTCTTGGTTGGGGTTTCTATTGCTGTGAAGAGACACCATGATCATGGCAACACTTAAAAAGGAAAACATTTAATTGGCGCTGGCTTACAGTTTCAGAAGTTTAGTTTATTATCATCATGGTGGAAAGCAAGGCAGCATGCAGGCAGACATGGTGTAGGACTTTCAGTTACTACCTGAGCACCACGTCTTCCTGCATGTCACCGTGCTCCCCACCATGATGATAATGGACTGAGCCCCTGAAACTGTAAGTAAGCCCCTCAATTAAATGTTTTCCTTATAATATTTGCTGTAGCCATGTGTCTCTTCACAGCAATAGGAACCCGAAGTCAGTGATTAATAAACCGACGTTCGACAACTGAGAGTTCTACAACTCAGTCTGCAGGCAACAGGATGTGAACTGGGCCCCACACTGGTCATAGCTTGAGCATATGAGACCTCAAGCCCGCCCCCACAGTGACATCCTTCCTCCAACAAGGTCACACCTCCTAACAATGCCATCCCCTATAGACCAATCAGTCAAACACATGAGTCTACGGGGGCCATACCGTACTCAAACAAAACTGTTTTCCTCACTTGTCTTTGGTTCCACTGACCACTCCTCTTTGAAAAAAAAAAAGCAATGGCAACAGAAACAATATATAGATAATAATATAGATTCTAGAGCTTTAGCCTCACAGACCACCCTTTTTCTGCTGTTTCCCAGCTTCTTCTGTTTACATCTTTCCCTCTCTCGATATGAGGAACTTTAACCCTTTCAACCTTATTCTCTGTGAGCTGCCTACTCCTTCGTGGGCAGCCTGCCCAGCACATCTATCTACCTTTGTACCATCTCAGCTAATGGCAGCTCACGCTGACTCCTACTTTCATTCAGAACACTGTGAGAACGTAAATTCCCAAGCTGTCCTTTAACCCACAAGTCCGTCATCACTCTGCCATGGCACATGGCTGCTGGTTGAGTGACCGTCAGCCCCTCTAGACAGAAGAGGATGGCCATGGTTTCTCAGCTGTGCTATGGAGAGGTTCCTGCCCGGGTGAACTTCAGTTTATTTAATCACTGTCTTAGGGTTCCTGTTACTGTGAAGAGACACCATGACTACAGCAAATCTTATAAGGAAAACATTTACTTGAGGGTCTTACTTGTAGTTTCAGGGGTTCAGTCCATTGCCATCATGGTGGGGAGCACGGTGACATGCAGGCAACGTGGTGCTCAGGTGGTAACTGAAAGTACTACATCTTGTAGGCAACAAGAAATGGACTGATACACTGGGTGGTATCCTGAGCATGGGAAATCTCAAAGCCCTCTCCCCTGGTGACTCACTTCCTACAACGAGGCCACATCCATTCCAACAAAGCTACACCTACTAACAGTACCACTCCCTTTGAGATTACAGGGACCAATTACATTGGAACTACCACAATCACAATATTTTTGACAAAAGATTGTTATTTTAATTTTTTTAGAGGTGACAGCCAATTTAGGGTCTGTAAACACAGCAAGTCTCAGATGAACAAACAGTCACTTGTTCTAGGCCTTATGGCATCTCTGACTTTGAGAACTGCTTGCATCCACGGACTTGTCAACGTTTAAAGGAGCAGCACAGACAAACTTTTATAGCTTTGCAAAAGATTACACCCCTAGGGAAGGCTAAGTGCAGATTTCAATTATGCAAATTATTGGTAGGCAGTCAGTCCCACAGGATCTAAAAAACCCACGGCTTCAGAGAAAGAAGAGAAGCCCAAACAGCTCACTTGAAGTTCTCTGCTGACGGGAAGTGGCCTAATAGCTCAAACCTTTCCACTGGGTAAAGGAACAATTTATGTTAAAAAAACAAAATTGAATCATATAAACAACAGAATTTCCTTAATTGGAATTTATTACCCCAATCCCACCATCCCTCCCTGCTCTCTGTTACTCAAAGTCTGTGCACATTTGCCAAGCTAATTTTAATTTCCCAAAGTGATCTTCTGCTGTTGCTGTTGGAATGCATCCAGTTTAAGAAGAAGCCCTTAGAATTACTGTGTGTCAATTAAGAAGAAATGAAATAAGCAACTCGTATTACCCTCAGATCTTTTCCATTGAGGAAAAATGACTTTTTAATTAAATTAATTTTTTTGAGAATATCATACCTGAGTACTGTATTTACATCATTTATACTGCTCCCCTTCCCCCGTGCCCTTCCCTATTCACTTTAAATTCATAAAATTAATGACCTTTACTTCTTTCATTATTATATATGTACATACACATACACTTGTATACTACAATTATAAGTGTATATTTACATACACATACATACACAATTTGTGTGTGTTGTGTGCGTGCACACACATACATGAGTTTATATAAATACAACTTGCTGGATTTATTTAGTGTTGCTCTTGTGTATTTGTTTAAGGCTGACTGCTTAGAGCTGGATAACCTATTGGGGCTTCTCCCTGGAGAGGAGATTCTCCTGCCCTTCTTTATTAATCGCCTGTAGCTCTTCATTTAGGGCAGCAGTTCTCAATGTGTGGGTTGCAACCCCTTTGGGAGTCACATCTCAGATATCCTGCATATTAAAATTTACATTACAATCCATAAGGTAGAAAATTACAGTTATGAAGTAGCAACAAAATAATTTGTGGTTGGGGGTCACCACAACATTAGGAAGTATATTAAGGGTCACAGCAGTAGGAAGGCTGAGAACCACTGCTGTAGGTAGAGCTTTGTTGGAGTCCCCATCCATGTTAGCAATATCATAGAATGGACATCTTTTATAAACCTACATGAATACAAGGCTGGGTAAAAAGATGACTGATTCCTACAATATCTGAGTTCTTTATGCATGCTATCTGCCTTCCTAATTATAATATATTTAGTCTGCAGTCACATGATGAACAAATTAATTCATCTTAAACAAATATGTGCAGTCACAATGTCAGAATCGTTTCTTTCCTATGTCTATGTAACAACTGGTAAAAAGAATTTAACAAGAAAATACACTTAGGAGACCCTGTGTGTTAATTAATTTTGGTAAAAATAACCCCACAGGGTGGGGGAGGGGAAAGTGATGGAATAACAAATACAGAGCAGGACTCACAACAGGAAGAGGGGCAGAGACTCAAACACATGAGTTGTAGGAGAAACCAGATCTATTTTAAGGCTATGGGGCTAGGAAGGGACAGGTATTTTTAAATTTAATTGGAGCATTTCAAATAATGAGATTAACTGCTTGAAAACTTGGGGGAACAACAGGAAAAATATTTAAACTCTAGGCCATAATGAAATTGAGCTAAAGATACAGAAAGAGGCTAGAACCAGCCCCTCTGTGAAGAGGTTGCATTTTTAGGGGTTTCTGATTTGCTGCCAGTGATGAAATGATACTGCCTAGTGCCTTCGTTTCCTTATCTGTGAAATAAGGCTTACTAATGCCTGTGCCACAGAAAGGGTTGTAAGAGACTGACAATTTACAGCAAGTCCTTGACACACTGTGACCATTTGGTGAACTATGGAAACAGTAGCCCAAGTTCTAAAAGAAAGAGAAAACCCTATCACTAAGACAAGCTGGGCAAGATAAGATAGAAGAAAGCCAGTTTGTTTGGTGTGTGTGTGTGTATGTGTGTGTGTTGGACACAGGATTTCACTATGTAGCTCACAATCCTCCTGCCTTAGTCTCCAAAGTGCTGGGGTTGCAGCTGTGTGCTACCACATCCTGCTCTGGGCCCTTTTGCGTTTTAATAGATTAGAATGTAGCTACCACATTTCTCGTTTTCCCTTCCTCCCTCCAAACCCACCTGCATATCCTTCCTGCTCCTTTTCAAACCCATGGCTTCTTATTTCCAATTGTTATTACATGCATATATGTATATACATTTATATTCCTAGATATGACCTGTTGTGAAGTTCATATAATGTTGTTTGTAGGTATGCTCTCAGGGCCGATCATTTGGCACTGAACAACCAATTGGTATGCTCTTCCCTGGGAAGAATACTTCTCCCATTCCCAGATTATGTCAGTTACCAATAGATTTTTTTGTGTAGATTTGAGGCCTTGCAGGCTCTTTTCTATCCAATTTGGCATGTATATTGGTGTCATCCTTGTAAGAGATCTGTCTCATAGTTTGTGTGTTTAAGGACATTTTCTTACTTTTCCCTTTCTTTTCAGGTACACAAGACTCATTCTTTACATTTGGCCTAAAACAACTGAAAATTGCTCCATTATAAATGGTTTTATATTATTCCATTAAAGACAGATTCTCTTACATTTTACCACTTCAAGAAAATGAATGAGGATGCCTGATCTTCATGCTGGTGTAAATATGTTCCCAGTGCATCCAACACGTCCAATACCCAGTACACTTGGCCTCTCTAGAGTCAACTCCTTGTGAAACAAAACGTTAAAGCATAAAGGAGAAGCAGATGTGGTGGTGCACACCTGTAATTCCATCACTGTGTTAGTTCAAGGCCAGCCAAGGCTACACAGTGAGGATCTGCCTCAAGAACAAAAACGTTCCCCCCAAAAAAGGAAGAAAAAGAAATGGGGGTGTTCTTACAATTAGCCCAAGAAAACTGTTTAAAAGTGTCACTGCTAAGTAATACAGCAAAACAACTATTTATGTAGCATCCAAACTGTATCAGTAATCATAGCTAATATACAAATGATATAAAGTGTTGGAAAGGTAGGCACAGACTACATGAAAATACTTTGCACTTTATAAAAAGGGCTTGAGCGTCCTTGTGCTTAGTGTCTTAGTTACCTATTTATTGCTATGGAAAGGAAACACCACAAAGGAACTTTTAAAATAAATTGTTAAATTTGGTTTTAAAGTTTCAGAAGATTAGAAGCCAAGATAGCAGAGCAGAGGCATGGTGGCAGGAACAGATAAGAGTTTATGTCTTGATCCACAAGAAACTGAGAAACACATACTCACACATTGGGGATGATACTGGAAATGGTGTGAGTCTTTTGAAACCTGCAATCTCATGTCCATGACACACTTCCTCTAACAAGGCCATACTTTCTAATCCTTCCCAAATAGTTCCGTCAACTGGGGGGGCAAGGATTCAGATATATGAGCCTACCACTTTCATCTCTAGTGAAACCCAACAAACTTGAGTTAAAGTACACAATTAAGCAAATGGACTAACAGGTGTATACAGAATATGCCATGCAACAGATACAGAGGACACATCCTTCTCAGTAGCCTGGAATCTCACATAAAATATGTCACATTCTAGGCCACAAATCTTGTCAAGTACAAAAGAATCAAAATAAATTATCTTACCATACAATAGTAAAATAAACTAGAAATCAATAGCAAGAAAATAAACTTTACAAATAAATGGAAATCATATAATACACTCTTGACTAACAAGTGGCCAATCAAAAAAATCATGGAGGAAAATTTAAATTCCTAAAGTGAAATGAAAATGAAGACTCAACACACCAGAAAATCTGGGGTATAGCTAAGGCAACTCTAAAAGCAAAGTTTCTAGCGGAGAGTGCTTACATTGAAAAATCATAAATATTGCAAATATATAACCTAATGATAAACCACACAGCCACAAAAATGAGAATAATAAAAGCCCCAAAGCACAGGGGGAAAGAAAAACTAAAGATCAGAACAAAAAACAACAAAAGGATAAATCACACAAGGACTTGATTATTTGGTAAAATAAGATTGACGAACTCCTAGCCAAACTAACCAAAAGAAGCAGAAAGACTACCTAAAAATATAATCATTAGGGAGTACTTTAAATTTTATATTCCCCCAAACTTGAAAATTAAGAAAATAAATTTCTAGCTACATTAAACCGATATGATATAAACAATTAAAACATATACAAAACAATCAATGAGACTGATACAGTAATAAAAAGTCTTCTAATCTAGGCCAGGACCAGATGGATTTGCTGTCAAACTTTACCAAACCTTAAAAAAAAATCCAGCACCATCACTACCACTGCCACCACCACCACCACCACTAACAAAACAGACAAGGAGATCAATGGGTTAGAATTAAGGACTCAGCAATAGATTCAAAGGTTACAGCTGCCTCCTTATGTGTTTGTGTTCATGCACACCTGCATGTGTACATGTTTATGTGCTGGTGCACCTGTGTGTGTGTGTGTGGATGAGCATGTAAGAATTGACAGATGGGTTACATGAAATCAGAAAGTTCAGTGTAGTAAAGCCAACAAGCAGTGACCAGAGAAGAGACAGCCTGTGGAATGTGGGAAGAAGATTTGCCAACTACACATCAGACATAAATGAACTCCTTGGATATATAAGAACTGCAGAAACTAAATGTTAAAACAAAGCCAATGTCATCTAGTCAATAGATGGGCTCGTGGCCAAAGAGACAGTTTTCAAAGGGAAATAAAGAAATTTCCAGTAAACATTTAAAGAAGTGCTTAACATCCTTAGTCATAAGTAATGCTAATTAAATCACCTCAGCCAGCATAGCTATAACCCAGAAAACAAATGACAACAATTGCTGGAGAAAATGTGGGGAAAGAAAGTCCTTCTCCACTACTGATGGTAATGTAGACTTAGACAGCCAGTGCAGAAATCAGCATGACGATTCATCAAGAAATTGCAAAGAGAGCCACCATATGACCTAGCTACACCACTCTTGGGTATACACCTAAAGGACTCTTGGTCAACATATCACAGAGATATTGGCACATCCATTTCCATTGCTGTACTATTCACAATAGCTAAGAACTGGAACCAACATAGATGTCCACCAATACTTCAATGGATACAGAAAATGTGACAGATATAAACAGTGGAATTGCATGTAGCCATGAAGAAAGATGATGCCATGACGTTTACAAGAAGAGGGCTGAGTGAAATAAGATGGACTCAAAAAGATAAATGCGGTGCGTTTTCTCTCATATGGAGACCCTAGATTTAAGTATGTGTGTGTTTATGTGTGTGTGTGTGTTGTCCAAGAAACTAGAAAAGGGGATCATGATATGAGAGAGAGATTTTAAGGTGGGGGTAGTAAAGAAATACATATGGTAAGAAAGCAGGAAAGAAGAAATCCAGACAAATGGGGAAGGGGGCAGGAGGAGCCATGTGGGAGGAGGGAATTTGGCTAAATTAAATGGGTCAAAATCCCAAACCAAAAATGAATCTAGAAAAGGCTGCTCGCCAGGAGCCTGGATTTTCAGAATAATGAAATATGTGATTTACCTTATGGGGGTTCAGGACCTGGCTTACCTAATATTTGTTGGAGAACTTAGGAGAGGAAAGGCATCTTTCAAACATCTTAGCTGTTAATATTGCTCTTCAACAGTGCTGGGACGGAGTGATTTATCCTCTCTGAAGCCTCAGAAAAAAATCTAGCTATTAACGAAGGAATTTCTGGCCCTGAATAATGATGGCTGAGCATCACAACTGATTGTTTTCCTCCAACAGGGCTCCTCGAATCTGTCGGCCATGCTACCAGGTTCACATAAATGCATGATTTCTTTTATCATTTCTCCAATGACTTTTAGTCCACTCTTGAAGGAATCATTGTGTGTGATTAAAATAAAGAACTTAGAACGAGTTTTGATAAAATATAAAATCAGTGCAAATTCTGATCTTCTGGATTGGTGATACTTATACTCACGGGAAATAGTTTAACATAACACAAAAACATCAGACAGGGGAGAAAGTGAAGAGCTGGGGTGTTATTTTGAAGCACTGTCTCAATGTTTTTTTAGTCATTTGGGGAGGATTTGAAAATGCCAGTACTTTTACAGTTCACCCTGAAGAGTTAGGGGTCTTTAGAGAATGACTGAAATATCCACATTTAAAGCTTCCTTCCAACCAAGGTTACATTTTGAAATTCACCAAACAAGACAAATCATCAAGTAGAATGCTTGTTTCATGAACAGCAGACTTTTATAGATGGTACCAGTTATCAACATCAGGCTCCTTCGACTCTCAAAGGTCTCATTTGAAGAGAAAGTTTAAAAACCTCATGTTTATTTCCATGGAAGGAAAACTGTGTGGGTTGGACTTCTGAATGTCTTTATCTAACACAAACTAATAGGTAGAGAGATTTCCCTGACAGGGATCGGAAGCATTGTCCCTGGTGCTCATAAAAACCCCACTGTATTGTCTGAAATGGCTTATGTCAGTCCTGACTGTGGGCTCAGATTTACTGTACAGTTCATCAACTTCTCAGCATGATGGATAATGAATGTTTCATTTACATCGCTAATTGCCAAGCCATGGTTCCTACAACCTTTAACCCGTATGTTTTATCCCATTATCACCATATGTCAATATAATTGCATTTAACATTCTGAGTGATAAACTTTCTTCCGCACAGAGAAATATTTTTCACAAAGAAATCATGCAAAGGCTGTTGATGAAACACAAGTCTTTTACAGGAAATGGCAGAGATGTAACCAGGATAATAGGTAGATGTTCCAACTAAGGAAAACTATCTTTGGACAGGGACTGATCTCATGGGCAGAAAAATAATGGCATATTATTTTCTTTTTTTTTTTTTTTTTTTTTTTTTTTTTTGGTTTTTCGAGACAGGGTTTCTCTGTGGTTTTGGAGCCTGTCCTGGAACTAGCTCTTGTAGACCAGGCTGGTCTCGAACTCACAGAGATCCACCTGCCTCTGCCTCCCGAGTGCTGGGATTAAAGGCGTGCGCCACCACCGCCCGGCTGGCATATTATTAAAAATCCATTTTTAAGCTTTTTTAACTTAAGAAATGAATAAAGTTCCTCAAGGCAATATAAGCCAACATTTGGACCTGTTTAATACACACAAAATATATAAAATCAATTACTCATAGCTATGTGATCCAATTACATTTGCTATGCTTACTTGACATTCTGCAAATAAACATAGAATGAGACAGCCTCTTTCATCTCCTCCAGTATGAAACTGAACACATTTACCGAGGCTGGAAAGCATCACGAATCAAAATTGCTAAGGTTGGAGAAAAAATTGGCAAACCATTTTCTTGTAGTGCCAGCAATCATGTGAGAATTTGCCCAAAACTGCCAGCCAACACAACCTGGAGAGCTTCCACCTGGACTGCAGCTGTTTATCCCAGTGATTCAGGGCACCCAGGAATTGCTTGAGACTTCATACCGAGGAGTTCTCAGTGAAATAATTTTTCTGCCATCCCCAGCTACCAACAAATCCTATTTGTTATAGCTCAAAAGTATATCTTGGTTTTGTCTATGGTATCCACCATGGTCTCATCGTACTCTGAGCTTTTGCCCTCTCTGTGGTATGTGGGGACAGTTTCTAATCTGTCTCTGCTTTTGTCCTTATGTTTTCTCCGTGGCTTGCTTGTCGCATTTTCCTTCCTTACAATTGTCCATTATGAAATCTAAAGTGCATCTGGCCAGTGAGGCTTTGCACAGTCCAACGACTCCCTGCTCGCGACACCCAGGACCTAACAGAGCTTCCATCCATCTCCCTAGGGAGCCTATTTCCTAACCTGGAGCCTTTGCATGGCTAGTCCCTTACTCCTGATTTTCTTCTAGCTTATTGTTGTGTACCCCAGACTTGCAAGTTTAAATGCACCTTGTCAAGGAGGCTTTATACAACCTCTGCATGCAGTACCAAGTAGGTCATAGCAATACCTGCTGCTTTCTTAATGACGTTTCTATTTGCTTGAAATATGTATTTGCTTGATGTCTAGTTTTCCCACTAAGCTGAGAACTCTAAGAAGATAAAAGCTGCTAGTATCTGACTTCCCTCTATCCTTAGCAGACACGCATAGTGTGCAGCATTGGAGAATTCGTTCATAGTTAACGTCTTGGCATTTTTCACTGAACTTTTACTTTACCAGAGTCCAATTTTCTCTGACAACTCAAGAGCAAAGGGGATGGAGATTGGGGAAAGGACATAGGTAGACAAGATCATCAGTGGGACAGAAAGTGTTGGGAAACCTCAGGACCCTTGGAAGAGAGCATGAATGAGCTTTGATTCCTTCCTTCCTACCTTCCTTCCTTCCTTCCTTCCTTCCTTCCTTCCTTCCTTCTTTCTCTTTCTTCCTTCTCTTTCTTTCTTTCTTTCTTTCTTTCTTTCTTTCTTTCTTTCTTTCTTTCTTTCTTATTGTTTTTATTGAGCTAAACATTTTTTTCCCACTCAGCCTTTTTTTTTTTTATTTAAATGACCCTGGACAAGTTCTTACCCTTTGTGTCTCAGTTTCTCTATATGGAAACCAGAGGTGGCAATAATATCTCTTTCACAGAGTTCTCATAAGGACTAAATAAATTAAGTTTCCAAAAAACGCTTCAAAGAGCATTTGTCCTGTGTTCTACAGGAGTATCCTTGCTAAATAGAAATAAAAATGTGCAATTGCAGGCAGTGAGGCTTGCTTTAGGGATATTTCCTTGGCCACTACTGCCTCTTTCTATCCTCAGGACTAGCTCCAACATTCCCCTGCCAAATAGTCTATGTGGCCACTTTCACTCGCCATGGTTAGAGCCATGTATATGCTGTGACCTTTCTATATTAGTACTTTAACATTTTCTGTTAAATGTTCTTTGTATTGAAATTCAATATTTTCTTGGTTTTCTTAAAGTACTATAGTTCCTGTCTCAGGGCATGGATGAACTTCAAGTCCTCTCTCCCTTTGACCCATTATTGCAGACTTTAAAAACAAGCATGTTTTCAAATGGTACTGTGAGCTGTCAATGATGTATCACCCCACATCTCATTATTCTCCCCTAAATGCGATAATAATGTGATCTGTTAACATAAAAAGTTTGGCTCCGCAGAAGCAGCTGGAAATGGACAACTACAATATGCATAAGCCCGGCGCTTACCATCGGCTGCACACTGCTCGACACATATTGTTAGAAGCACCTCGCATTGGTGGGCTCTCGTAAGCAAAATACTTGCATTAGGTCTCAGCTGGCGCTGGGCATCAGGCAGTTTGGGAAATGTGCAATTCTCAGCAGAAGCCGGCACACGTGTCCACACATCTTTTAGGAATTGATTATGAGGTCTGTGAGAACGGAGGCAGCTCAGGTGCATCCACCGATAGCTGTGGATGCTCCAATAATCAAGGCTAGCTTTGTTCTGATGTTCACAGGGGAGAAAAACAAATCTGAGTACTGGGATTTGAGACTCAGGGATATATGGGGTAGATACTCACACAAATGTAAAGAGATCAAGTCCAACGAGGCAGAGGGATCATCACCCCAGTTTGTATCAGACTAACTAACAGTGAGCCCCACCAAAAGGTGCCCATCCCAGGTTTTTAAATGAAAGAGGCCAGGGGTGTAAGTTTAACTCTGCCAAAGGTGCGAGACTCTGGTCGTCTCTACTCCCTTAACTGACATGTATTAATTAGTGTCTAGCCTTTGCTTCTGTGTAGGTCTTTGTCCTTTCTCCCAAAAATCTCATCAATAGTCCTCTCTCCAGCCTGTTGTTTTGTCCACTATCACCCCAAAATACCAAGGGCTTTCAAGTCTTCTCTGCATCCCTACCACTTACCTGAAAGCCTACCCACCACTTCCTGTCTCCACAGACAATGCCAATTGATTATGTGGCCTTAGGTTAATTTTATACATTTAAAACTCTAAATATTGAGATTCAAACTCATTATTTTCTATTTTTTCACCTCCTGGACTGGCTTCTTCCCCTTATTACACGGAAAACAGCACGATCCTCAGTGCAATAATGCAAATCTGAACCCAGTGATCCCATGTGGAGCCCACACAGGCTGCTGAGGTTGGATGACTGATGGTTCTGTGTGGGTGGGGCTTCTTTCCTGGGCCTTCGGGTTCTTGGGGGTAAGACCCCAGCTGCTTCATTGTTCCCAGCGTCCTCTGTGACTGCCTCACTACCAAGAAATCACAGAATTTATAATAGAGAATTCTTTCTTAAAAGGCACACTTTTAATCTGACCTATCAAGTTTACCTTCTGAAAATCTATTTTTTCTCAGTCCTAATTCCATTTTTTTTAACCCAGTGTTTTGGTATTCTACATCAAATTTGATTCATTATTGCTGTTTTTATTATTTTATCATCTAAGGTTCTTCCATTCTCTTTATTATTTTTATTTTATGCTTACATTGTTATAATACTGCTTTATAATTTTATTCTCATCAGGATCAGCTTACTCCACTGAATATCAATGTATCCTTATGGACGACTTTACAGCTTTTATTCATTTGCCACGTCTGTTTATTTGTTGTGATGTTTCCTTCTTCAAATAGAGTTAAATATGAAACTCTGATCTAGATGTTCAGCTGCTCCAGCCTGGCTAGTCACCATGGCAGCCTCCGTGGTGTTCTCACCAGACCAGCTTCTCTCTGGCAGTCAGAAAGCCATGTCTGGTAACATGTTTCCCAAAGTCCTTCATTGCCAAACTTCTCCGTAGATAAGCTTCTCCATAGCCAAACTTCTCCATAGCCAAGCTTCTCCACAGACAGGCTTCTCTACAGCCATGCTTTTCCACAGGCAAGCTTCTCTAAAGCCAAACCTTTTTATAGCCATGCTTCTCCATAGCTAAGCTTCTCCACAGTCAAGCTTCTTCACAGACAAGCTTCTCTACAGCCATGCTTCTCCACAGCTAAACTTCTCCACAGCCAAGGTTTGCTTTCCCTGTTTACTCCCTACAGCAACCTCTCTACCTTTTCTATGCCACAGAAGCAGCCACCTCAACATCTCCAACATTTCTTTTCATTCATGCCTCTGTGGTCATTCTGGAACATTCTCTGTTTAAGTTGTCCTTTTGCCTGGATCCTCTTCATCCTTTAAAGCTCTAAGCAAGAGTCACTGACTTCAGATGACATCATCAGTGACTAATGTTATTTTTGCCCTCATTCGATTTCATAATTTGGTATAATAGGCTATGAGCACCCAAAGAAATGAAATTCCCTACTTAATCATTTGCCAGACTTGACTGAACATGAGAGTCAAAATAGTATTGAATAAGCATCAATGTTTGTTCAACAAACAATATAGTGTAGCCCAAAGAAACACATCTTTTATGATGGATAGAGCTAGTACAAGGAATTGCTTTATTTAAAAATAATAAAAACAGTTCAAAAATTTAGTTGATAATTATTGCAGTTAATAGGCCTTAACCCACAAACCACCCACTTCCTCTATAAAATTTCAGGAAGTACAATGGAGCCCAGCGGTCCCATGAACTTCCCGGGTGGAAAGCCTCCTCCACTTGCTAGCCATGTGCCAGTGGGGAAAAACCCAAGCATTCTCATCTGTAAAATAAGGATGCTGACGACAATGGCAGCAATAGGCTGTAATCCATAGAGCATTTGGGATAGTGCTGGACACAATGCAAGCACTTGCAACTGGTAAGGTGTTATTTCTATTCCAATCTGACCACAGTGACAACCCAAGTGGGGTCCCACTTAGTGCTGGAGATTGCAGGGACAACAACTTTCAGACTAAGAAAAGGGAAAACTTTTCAGATTTGCAAACACAGAAGAACTAACATGTACTTGGTACACAGCTCACAGACAGGTCTGGATTTGGTTAAATGCTTTGGGTCCCAGTGTGAGCCTCTGTTTAACTATTTCCACTCTTGGGGAATAATATGCCTGTAAGCTACAGTTTGGAGTCAAGACAGCTATCTTGCTGTGCCTTGCTAGGAAGAGCAAGAACAAACTCCTGAACGCCAGTGTTTCCCAGAGGAAGACTCAAAAGAGGGGGCTTGTGGGAGCTTGATTTCCATCTAATGCCCGTCAGCCTTCATGCTTCTATTTTCAGATGGGTAACGGGCATGTCTATATTTCTGTAGGAAATATTTTTCAACAAACTTCAACATAATGTTTGCCAAAGGTACTGTCAGCTTGGGCCCAAAGGGAAATCAGGAAACTGATTTTTAAAAAGCCTACACGCTTTGGCAAAGGTCTTTACATCATCGTCTCAACAAGTCTCACAACTTTTGGATGCGGTCACAAGTGATTGCTAATCTTCCCATTTTATAGGAGAAATGATGGCTGGTGTTCACAGTGCTGATATGAGGCAAGGCCAGAACTCAACACCCAAACTTCTTACCCAGTGGCCATCCCACTGTATCAGAACGATATTCTCCTTTCAAAATAGGTCGTTCCTCTGGAGGGCTCTAGTATGCAAGTAGGACTCAACACACCAGAGAAACATTCAAACCAGAAAAGACTACTGCGGTACACAACTTCCCTTGATGCCTTCTACCTGGGCTCTACAAGGCCTGCAGTTCCTGAACTGGATACTGCCAAGCTTCTCCACAAGGTTTCCCCACGTGCACATGTAGAAGGAGCGGCGGGGCTGCATCCCACCGCTCAGCTCCGGGCCACCGGCTAGCTTTACCCAAAATAATTACACGGAAACTGTATTCATTTAAACACTGCTTGGCTCGTTATCTGTAGCCTCTTATTGGCTAACTCTCACATCTTGATTAACCCATTTCTAATAATCTATGTACCACCACGAGGTGGTAGTTTACCAGGAAGGATCCTAACCTGCTTCCATCTCAGAGAGGAGAGGCATGGTGTCTGCTTTCACTGCCTTCTTCTTCCCAGCATTCTGTTCTGTTTACTCCGCCTACCTAATTTTCTGCCCTATCAGGGCCAAGGTAGTTTCTTTATTTAACCAATGAAATCAACACAAAACAGAAGACTCTCCCATATCATGCACATGCCTGAGAAACTCCAGTCCCAGTCACATAAGAGACCACTGAGTAAGGTCTGCTGCCTAGATCTTTTTTTGGTCTTTCTTCCTTCTCTTCTCAAATGCTGGAAGTCCTAGATGATTGACAGTTAAGGACGGTTATCACAAATCTTCCATAATCTTCTCTCTGCTACCTGAAGTGGCTTAAGACCCTGGCTCTCAGCGTGAGGAAGCCAGGCTCTCAGATAAATGGGCAACCCCTTCTTTATCGTGATCAACAGGAATGAGGCACTTCTCCGTGAGTTAAACCTTGAGAAGTTGCAGCATAGATTTGCAGGCGGGGTTTGAGGTAAGGGATAAGAAGTTCTTCCAACAACTTGAGCCTGCTTGTCTTTCTCCTGAAGCACCCACCAGGACTCTCCAAGCAGACTCTTCACATGGGGCAAGTGGCTGTGCAGCTTCACTGTAAAGGGACTTCCTAAATGCATGGCCATCCCAGAGCAGTATGAAGAAAGAAGCGACTTTGCATTTCAGCTATTGCTATGCCAAGCCCAGATCTTGTCTACTGAGATAATAAATTAATAATAGATTGACCTGTAATAAGTCTACCATAAGGCAACACAGAGTTCCTAACTATGTGCGTCCCACTGACAGCAGGGAATCTTCAACCATGTGCCAAATCAGAAAATTTCCTCAGTGAAATTTACGTTCTCTGAGCTAAGAGCGAGACAGGTCATACTCTCTGGTTCTGTCTTCCTGGGCACAGGCTTTGTTTCTGAGACCCTAAACTCTGCACGGGCATGTCTTAGACTTGTGACTCCCTGTTTCTCCCTTTCATGTGCTGGGATTATCGGTGCACCTCACCATGCCTGGCTTCCAGGCACAATTTGATACTGTTGGTATTTATTATTGTTGTTGTACTAACCACTGGCAAGCTACTTCCCTCTGGGATACCAGGAGAGCTCTACTTAATTAAGTTAGATTCAGTATAAGAGAGCAAGGAAAAAGTTTGCAGCAGATCTTACATAATTAAAGTGGAGAAAGGCTGTCTCCCTGTATTCGTTCGGTGCGGATGTGTGTTTGCCATAATTAAGCCTGCTGGGAAAGTGATGCTGAGCCTCCCAGATGGTGAGGATCAGACTGAGACAAGAAGAAATGATTTTTATTTCTGAATTAATTCTGTTCAGATGATTTGGAGCATCATAACACTCAATAAGCATTCAAGAGACCACTTGGTAAAAGGAAATTGGGCTTCCCATACAGCGGGAGATACCCAAAGACCAAACTTCTCAAAGTCAAGAAGAGCACATTCTGTTACCATTTGTAGTTCAAGTTTAAAAAGTGTCCTTTTAGGGAACACCGCTTCGTCACACAAAATATAAAATCTAAAACAATCAAACCTATAAAATTAGAAAGTAGAATCCTGACTGCCAGAGCCAGGAGGTGGAGGAAATGGGAAGGTATTAATCAAGGGCTCAAACTTTCAATTGCAAACAGAAAAAATGCCATCCTTTGGCTACTAGGACACCGCTACTTGACACCACCCGGAGGCTAAGCTTTAAGTCAGACTCAGGATCACATGGCATGGATTGTTTTATTTCACTGTTAGTTTTCTTCCATCTACGAGACTCACTGGGATCCCAGTCCAGATGCTTACTGCCAAATGAAGAAATTACTCAACCCGGACAAGCAGCCATTTCTTTCTCTGTAAAATGGGTAGGAAGAAATATAGACCCATCCTTGAAGACTGGACAGGACTGCATGTGAAAGCCACTGTGACTGCACTGACTAGAAGTGGCCAGCCCCTCAAGTGCTTGTGCCTCCACTCCTATCCCTTTCCTCACCCCGTCCTTCACCTGATATGAGATTCTAATGGCTATTTGGAGAAAAGCGGTCATTGGGCAGTCACTGTTTCTTCCCAGGGTGGGCTGAAATTGTTACTCAAGGTTGACCTATGCCCAGCACAACTGAGAAATATCTGTTGTCCCTGGTGGCTTTGGTGGCCATTGCAGATAAGTAAGTCCATTGTATTTTGGCTAGGGCCAAATGACAACAAGTCATTCTCCATACGATCCTCATCATATGTGTATGTATGTATGTATATTATATTAATATGTTCAATATACAATGATACCTTAATACAATAAACAATATGCTTATAATGTCAAATATGTCATTTCAACTTTTGGTTTTAGTCTCACTGAAATCACATAGCTGAACACAGAAAGTACAGGATAGATCTGGAAGATTAGACCAACAGCTAGGTTGCTTCACCTACAATGTGGGCTACAGTGTGGGCTACAGGAATGAATCAGAAAGGGAAGGAAGGAAGTTGAGATGCTGGTAAGACTTGGAAAAAGATGCTGACAGGACCTGAGAAATGATAATGGTGAGGGAGGGGCTAAAAGGAAGGGAACATGAGAAGACACTAAGCTGGGGTTGGACATGCGGAAGCAGTGACCTATGCCCCTTTTCTAAAGATGGCTGAAGAGGAGCTGACACCAGCGATCCCCATGATCTCCATGGGGGAGGGCAAACAGCTTCCTTGTGGGGTGCTGAGGCAGGCCAGCACTGAAGTGTCACAGTGAGCAGGGTGACAGGACTGAGAGGGCTGCAGAATGCTTCTCCACATGCCCAAAGAGAAGGGTGTCGGGGAGAAGGAGGCTTGGCAGGACAACACTCTTATTATTTAGAATATGGGTGACCCTCTCAGTAAACTCGTGAACAAACATATATTTGTAATCCATTACTTGGGAAGCTAGAACATCTAATAAATAATCAGCTATTTGTTTACAGCTTTTATTCTTTTTTTTTAAGTGAGTAACTAGGTCACTTTATTATAAACCTGTAAAGATTCTTTCTATGCTAAAGGTAGTACAAATAAGCAGCAAATATTTTCACAACCATGTTTTCATTTTGGTCTGTAATGCAAATGTTTCTTTTCCCCCTTCTGGTGAGTGTTAGCAGCTACGTACTAGCTTGGGGCTTCGTCATAGTACATTTTCTCTAGCCTCCCTGAAAGGTTACTGGTTCATCTTAGAGAAAGCAAAACTGATGCTTAGGGTTACAATTTGTCCAAAGTCCAAGTGACAGGACAAGAAGTTGCTTAAATCCCCAGCTCATCTACTATGTGATGTGGATAGGGTGCATCTTCCACATCTCCCATGGGCACTCATGGCAGAGTGGAGCAGGAGCTCTCTGACCACTGCTTTCTAGACTGGAAGGGATTCCAAATTCACAAAATAAACAAACAAACAAACTTTGAAATATCAAAAGAGCATATATAGAGAACAAAAAATGCAAACAATATTGACTACAGTAAGTAATAAGCATGGCGGCCATTCACCCGAGGGTCACTATCTAACAAAATTTTAATGTGCCCCAAAGGGAAGATATGAGATGACAAATATGATCCCAACAGGAGGATATTGTGCTTTTATTCTATGCTTATCTGTTGAGGACTCAGACAGCCATAGATAACCTTACATGGCCTGACGTGTACTTGTTGGCACACCTGTGTGCTGATCCTTTGTAAACACAGGAGCATGGAGGCCAAAGGTCAACTTTGGCATAGTTTTCCATCACTCTCCAACTTGCATTTTGGACTTGGAGTTCAGTGATTCATCTAGGCTGGCTGGCCATTGAACTCCAGGGATCCACCTGTTTCCTTCTCCCAGGCAGGACGGGAGCTACAGATGTGTATACAGAAATCATATCCAGCTGTTTATGAAAATTTCTTTCTTATAGGTGCAAGGTTGTAGTTCAGGGAACATAAATAAATATGTATGCTCATACAGCAAGTGGTGGAAGCAGGAGCTGGATGGCAGCTGTTAGATCTCCTCACTCAGGAATCACGGAGGGAAGCATAGTACAGAGCTCTGAACTGCAGCAAGGAAGTTTATTTTTCTACCACTGTGTCCTGTGGGACCTCGCGCAAGGCTACAGACCCTTTCTAAGCCGGGACACTTGCTCTGTAAAATGCAGACACAAAAGCTAACTAGTGACCGGGAACACAGCATCTCTCTAGCATGTATGAGGCCCTTGGATTGATTCCCTGTACCTCAGAGCAGCAACTCCACAGAGGAACCACGAGAACCAAGTAGGACAATTCACACTATGCTTGGAGCTTTGGAAACAATGTTTTACTACATTACCATGGCCACCTGGAACTCATTACAGAACTCAGGTTGTCCTTGAACTTGTGATCAAAATCAACCTCTTCAGTAATAAAATTATGGCTGTGAATCACCACAGCTAGCTAAAAACCAGATTTTGTTTGTTCTTTATCTCTTAGTGTGTATGGGTGTTTTGCATGTGTATGCCTGTGTGCCATGTATGCATAGTGCCTGTGGAGGCCAGAGGGGGTGCACTGGAGTCACAGTTGTGAGCTTCCATGTAGGTGCTGGAAATCAAACCCAACTCTTCTGGAAGAGCAACCAGGGCTCTTAAAGACCTAAAGAGCCATTGCTCTAGTTCCCCTTCTGTTTAGTAAGTACTGGGAATTGAACCCACAGCTACGAATATGCTGCCAAACCCTTTATCACTGAGCTAGAGCCTTAACTTGATGTAAAGTTTGAAGCAATGTGTTCAGAACACACTCACTCAGCATTTCCTGTGTTAACAACTATCATTATAACTCCTCAAATAATCAGACTGTGATCTAGAGCTACTAGAACAGCGGTTCTCAACCTCTTTCTAATGCCACAACCCTTTAATCCAGTTCCTCATATTGAGGTGACCCACAACCACAAAATTATTTCATTGCTATGTCATAACTGGAATTTTGCTACTGTATGATTGGTAATACCTGACATGCAGGGTATCTGATATGCGACCCTGTCAAAGAGTCATTCGACCCCAAAAGGGTCACGATCCACAGGCTGAGAACCACTGTACTAGATGATAACACTCTGATGCTCTCAGCCTGCCCTGGAGATGGGCAGGAGAAGGTTCTGGTGTCTTGCTGCTCCGATATATGTTCAGTGCGAAAAGGACATACTCTGAGTAGGAGTGGGGTGTAGAGTCCGGGTCTGCCCTTGTTCCTGGGGTGCATCTTGAGGACAGTTTCTGGTCAGCAAACTAAGCATTCTGTTTGTTCCTGTGCTCTCCCTGCCCCTCCTGGTGATTAGCTGTAGGGCATTGACTACATTGTTGGTATGGTAATTTCCCACCTGCCTGGGCGGAGGTCCTTGTGCAGCAGTTAGGTACTTAAGGACTTCCTCAAGTCTGAATAAACGGCATTTTGCTGATCTCCTTTCGAATGACCCAGGTCTCTTTGTGTGTTCTTTCAATCTCCAGGCCCTTGCCTGACTTGCATATGGTACGGTGGCGCGCGAACTGTACCGAGGGTGTAACACAGAATCGGGTGTTACAGTGGGGGCTTACCAGAACGGCATGAGCCCAGGTGGCTGGGCTCCAGCTGCCACACACTCAGAGGAGCCCTGGCCAACCTCCAGCCCGAATCCACATAAACTGCTATTCTGCCTAAAGTCGCTTATGGACGCAGGAGTGTCTGAAGGGTGTGCCTGCTATTTCTGGCAAACACCACCACCAATGACAGTGTCCTTCGAAAACATTCCGGAGCCTGTAAAACCCAGGAAAACATGAAGGGATCAAGCAGGAGATGTGTCCCTGTTTTACTTCTGCTCCCTCCAGTGTCATTCTGTGGATGGCTTCTCCTCAGACACCCTGGCTCTGAAGACAGCCAAGAAGAAAAGCCTCAGCCGACAGCAAGATCAGACCCAGCATGCCTTGATTTGTGCTTCGATCTAATTTCCAACTGCCCATAACCCTCATGAGAGAATCAAAAGTTTTGGAAGTCATGGGATTCTGTTTTCTTTGCTCCCAGTTTCCTATAAAAAGTCTGAGGGATGAGAAAGGAAAAGAGAAGCAGAAAAGACAAATGAAGGGCAGACACATTTACATAGAAATTATATATGTATGTATGCGTGCATATGTATGTATGTATGTATTCACTGTAAAATACAGGTTTTATTAAAAGACTGCAAATATGCTACTTCTAATGAATCATGTATATCATTTTCTGCTATTAAGTAGTAATTAGTATATGCCTTCAGTTTAAGGCCTCAAGTAGCCATAAAGTCACATAAAACTTTTAATGAGAAGGCCGAAAATCATTTCATTGACTTTCCACATTTCAGAACATTATAGTGATAAAACTAAAACAGATATTGGAACTCTGAGGATACAATGAGCAATTGTAAAACCTTACAAATTAAAGGGAACTTGGTGATGGTTTCAGTAACTCAACTCACATATGCCTCTTTGGTGTTTAACTCAGACTCTAAATTGTGTATCACACAAAAGATATGCAGCCATTAACAAGATTCTCCTAAACAAAATGATTAAGAAAGCATACTAGTTTTCCACCAGCAATCTATGCTAAAAATCCCAACAACTCCACAGGAAAATCCAAAGAACAAGAACAGAGGCTATGGCCCAAAATAAGAAGTGTGACTGACTGGCAAAGCTATAAAACAAAATCTCTCCTGACAAAGCTATAAAACAAAATCTCTCCATGACAATGGCCATGTCTATCCTCACAACAGAAGAAGAAAGAAACCATGAGTATAACTGATAAGAGGGAAGAAGAAGCCTAGAAGGGAGAAATTTGAGAAGAGCTGAAAGACACGCAGTATCTAATCCTGCTCTTGGAAGGGGCGCCAAGAGGATCAGCCTCAGATACTCAGTGAATGTGAGACGAACAGTTTTCTGAGACCCTGTCTTAAACACAAACAAACAAACAAACAAACAAGGGGAAGAAATCAGACATATCCAGTGGAAATGGCAGCCAGCGCAGACTGAGAGATGCATGTCCAGCCAGTCCTTCACTCAGCCTCCATTTACAGGGAGCCTACTTTGTCCCACGCAGTATTCCAAGAACTGGGAGATCAGTTAGAAAGGCCAAACAGATGGTGTTCCCGCACTCAAAGCAGGTCACACTGTCAGGGAAGAATGCAATAAAGCAAAGCAGGTGTTGTGGGGAAAGCCCATAAGGGCCCTTGCAGCCACAGAAAACCTGATGAATGTTATTGTGAAAATTTATCCTCAAAGTTTGGAAAATTGTGCGTAATATTTACTGAACTGCTGTCTTATCTGCTTTCCCAATGCTGCTATAAAAGACCAAGGCACCCTATGAAAGGAAAGTGTTCAATTTGGGGTTATGGTCTCAGGAGTAGAGTCCATGGTGGAGTGGTATAGGCATGTGACAGGAACAGCTGAGAGGGTCCATCTTGATCAGCAAGTAGGTGGCAGGGTGTTGGGAGCACAAAGATCCTTGAGTTCACAGATAGCACTAAGGAAGTCGGGACTGTTGAATGAGTAAAGTTGTCTTTTTGAAGGAAAAGATATATAACCTGTCTTCTGCCTGGAAAGCTGGCAATGGAGTGGCTAGTAGCCTAGACGATCCTTGTGCTGTCTGTAGGGCCAGGCCATACCAAGGTCCGACAACAGAGCCAGAGGTGGCTGATAATCTAGGTAGCCTTTGTGTTATCTGTACAGCCAGGGACTCCCCCACGCTCCCAAAACCAGGATCAGAGATGCTTAATAGTCTAGGTGACCTTTGTGCTATCTGTATGATCAGGGACTCCCCAAGCAATAGTGATCCACACTATGTATATGACTAAGACCACACCAGACTTTCCCTCGGCCCTTAAAATAATACATGTAGCCTTTCTCTAGAATCTATCTTCATGGAAGAAGTGACATGTACCTTAGAAAGAATTCTGATGTAATTATGCCTCTCTGTACACTGGGGCTTGTATGACAACACGGAACTTTCCCCCAAACTGTACTGTACTAAATACACCCACAATAAACTTCCCAGTGTCAGACTCTAGAAGTCTTGAACCAACAGCTGATATTGAATCGCAGTGAACATGAGTTCCTTCTGATCTCACATGGATGGTCACTCTGCTGACCCTGATAGTCACAGAGTCCCCTACAGCAGGGAGTGGGGCAGGTTGAGGATGGCACTAGTGTTTTGAAACCTCAAAGTCCACTGCCAGTGACACACCTCCTCCAACAAGGGCACACTTAATCTTTCCCAACTGGGGACCGATTAGCCAAAGATATGAGCCTTATGGGGCCGTTCTCACCAAGCCACTGCATTCCACTCCCCGGTCCTCAGAGACTTGTGGCAATATCATAATACAAAAGGCATAGTCCAACTTCCAAAGTCCCCATAGTCTTTCGGTCTCAATACAGTTTAAAAGTCCAAAATCTCTTCTGAGAATTAAAGCAATTACCTAATTGTAACCCACTGTAAAGTCAAAAGGAAAACTACATGCTTCCAACATACAGTGGCACAGAATACACATCATTATTCCAAAGGGGACAATGAGGGTATAGTGAAGAAATACTGGACCAAACAAAAACCAAACCCCAGCAGGGCAAACTCACAATTCTGTAGCCTTACATCTGATGTCAGAACTCAGGTAACTCCATTCCTCCAGGTTTGCTGCCTACAACAATACCCCCTCCCCTCGATGGCTCCATTCCTTGTATACAGCTTTCCTTAGAAGATACCCCATGTCTCTGACCATCTCCAACATGCCGGTGTGTCCCACACAATTCGGGCTTTATTTTTACAGCTTCATGCAGTGACTTCTCGGGTCCTCCATGCAGGGACTCCCCTGTCAAAAATCTAGCCTAGGTGGTTCTCCTAACCCAGGAAGGAAGATACCATAATCCCAATAAGTTCTGTTGTCCACTGGGATGAGCCTGGCCCCCTACATGTGCAGCAGCTGTCTAGCCCAATTGCTAATATTGTACTCACCTGAATCCTCTTGAGCTGGGCCTCCAGAGTCTGCTTAGCACTATTTCCCAAGCTCCTGCTAGGATGACCCATTAAGTCGAAATTACACCATTCAATTACTTTCCTATCTCAAACTCCCAAAGTCTCTCACATTTCTTAAAAAAAAAAAATTAAACAAACAAACAAAACAAAACAAAACAAATTAAAACAAAACCCCAGCTCACTTAGGTCTGTCATAGCAATAGCTCACTCTTAGACAACTTCTGTCTTCGTTCCTTTTCTATCGCTGTGATAACATGCCACTATCAAGACAACTTAAAAAAATATTTAATTTGGGCTAACAGTTTCTGAGGATTAGTCTGTGGTGGTAGAAACAGCCAAGAGTTCACATCTTGATCACAAATAGGAGGCAGAGAAAAACTGGAAATGATCTTTTGAACCTCAAAGCCTGCCCCTAGTGACAAAAATCCTCCAACAAGGCCATGCCTCCTAATCCTTCCCTAACAGTTCCACTATTTGGGGGCTAAGTAGTCAAACATAATAAACCTATGGGGGGCAATCTCATTCAAACTGCCCCAACTGCTCTCTTCCTTTATTTGATAAATCTATTCAATCATTTATATAGCTCAGTTCCATTAAATCTACTCATTGATGTGTAATTAATGTCTAGAGAATGAAACTCAATACCCATTAGACAACAATCTCCCATTTTATCTTCTCTTAACCCAAAACCATTCATTTCTAACTCCAAGAATTCAACTATCATAGATACCACATGTAAGTGGAATCATAGAGTATCCATTATCTCTGTGATTGGCTTGTTTTACCTAGCACAAGGTTCATCCACCTTGTAGCATATGGCAGAGCTTTCTTTATAAGGCTGACACCACTCCATTGTATACATATACCACATCATGTTTATTCTTTCATCTCTTCATGACTCCCTAGGTTGTTTCTAATTTAAATAGTGCTATTATAAACATGGTAAACAATTATGAAATTTACAGAGACAGTTTGAAGAACTTAGCATAAAGAAAAAAAAGCTAAAATATTCTGCATCCAAATATCCTTGGAAACCTGCTCCAGGGTAATTCCATCAGCCACAACTGCTTAGCCTTCCACATTCTCTCTATTGCTATGAGGGTACCTTTAAGCATACAGTCTGGCCACAGATATGAGAGTTAAGACTCTTAAAATAAATGGTATGGGTAGTTATACAACCTTTCTCTCATTGAATTTGACTTTCTCTGACTCTTCTGCATCCAGGAACTGGTGAGACCTCCAAAGACTAAGACCCAGAGAAAAACTACCCAAGATGCCACCTTGCCTGAGCCTAGTTTTGTAGTTTTGCTCACACAGGTCATCACAAAAAGGAGACTTCATTTATAGACTAATGAGAACAAAATGCAAGGTTGGTGATTTTTCAATGCTAGTCATGAGCAATCAAAGATGTGATACAAAATTGGATTGATGTGCAGAATTCATGTTTGTCATGACTGAGTATACAGAGGAGAACTATAGATCCAAAAAAGAGCATGGCCAGGGAAGAATAAGATACAGAACATGTTTGGGAAGGGGGTAGAGGATCATTTGTTCCAAGACAAACATAAGAGGTGGCACATTATATCCTAGAACAGGAGCATGTGTTTGCCAGAATCCTGAAGCACTCTGACTTCCTGAGCATCTTAAACCAGCGTGGCCAGGCAGGAAAAGTTTTAATCCAGCTAGAGGACAAACAAAAGAATTGTTGATCTCTCCGAATGCTTTTATACATACCACAAAATTTAGTTGCAATTACTTTAAAATTGACACTACCTTGTTTACCACAGTTTATAATTTATTAAGACTGAAACATGGCTGACAAAATATCTTAGAGAGCTGAATGGCCACAAAGGAGTCAGTGAAACCGTCTCCGGGGCCTGTGTTCTCTGGGAGGCCCTTACATGACTACAGTCCCCTGGGATGTGAGCTGTGGCAGCTGAGAAAGCATGGCATTGTGGAACTTTTGAACCCCAGCCTGGCCCGCTTTCTCTCTAGCAAAGACGTGATTGATATGATTGATAATTTATTTGGAAACAGAAAAACAAAACGCAAATGAGGTGATTTTTAATTGTCATTTATAGATGGTGAGTGATAATTTTCACATTACTTTATGTCATTTATGAAATTTGGAAAACTTAAACAACCAAATTTATTTTTTCCCTCTCTTTGTTTTTGCCTTTAACCGTCACGCCAGCGCTACTGTGTGCTTTGAGCACTGGACTTCTCGTGTCTGTGAGGCTAGTTAGTGCTTCAGAAAAGGGAGATTCTGCAGCATAGTCCTGGGCAAGGTTCGCCTCTGTGGCAAGCCTGGCCCTCTGTTTCCTGGACTGACAGAAGCACACGGGCTTCTTCTATTTAAGGGTCTTTGTACGTGGTTGTGTGCATACACTGTCAAGCAGTGGAAGCAAACACTGAATAACATATGAATAAATTACAAGATCTCTTTTACACTTAACATTTTTCAAAACACACCTCCTGCTGCTAAAGCCCATGCCCCATAAACATCTCCAGGAAAGCCGAGATAGAAGCAAGAACAACAACAGCAGAATGACAAATTGGCCAGCGCGAGCGAAGGCGAGTGATAAGTACTTTCACACCAGTCACACGGGGAGGTTACACACACATGCCCGCTAACTCACCTGCTTATCAAACACGGTCTTCATTTGTGCTCAGAAACAAATATGATTGAGATCTTTGAGCCAAGGTCCACACCTAATATATATGTTAATTGAATGATAATTCTATACCAAAGACAATGTGTAATGTTTGTTACACATAATTTTAAGGCAACTCGAAAAAGAAGATGGACCACATTCAATTTTCAAAAGTTTTTGCCCTTTGAAATTAATAGTTTCATAAAGAGTTGATTAGAAGAGAATATTGGAAGAATATATTTACCCCCATAGACAATACTTGGAATAGAAATAGATCTAGAAAACTTAACATGGATACAACAATTCAATATCCCTTAGCAAATTATTAATAAAAATAGTAAAAAAGCTAATTAGCATCTTTAGTGTCTTAAATTGATGGTTTCTTTAATAAGGGCATCTTTAGTAGACAAATATCAATGCATTTTTAAGATGAATGACTTCAGTTTGAAATACGCTGTCAAAATCATTTTTAGATTAATTCTAGACTTGAATGCAAAGAACATATCCATCTTTTCAGTTTTATCAGATTAGAATTTATTAATTTCCATCTATTAATATAAAGCACATCTATAGTAAAAAAAACTCTTAGGAAACTACCCCGTGGATGCAGTATCGTCAAACAGTTTGCTATGATTCAGAAGTTCCCCACACCTGCCTTCTGTAGCTATGGTTGTGGTAAAAGGAACTAGAGAAAAAAGCAAATCAGCAAGCTCCTTGGCTTCTGGAAGCCACCCGTGCTGTGTGGAAGCAGAGCTCAGCATCTGACCTAGGGCATCAATAGAACAAGGAAGACAGGACTCTTTCAGAGGCGCATAAGTGTCATGTCATTAATCGAACTTGGATCGTAGCCTCCTATTCTTATAAGATGACAAATTAACCATATGGCTACCTCATAGACGACAAAACTAAAATACATTAAACTCTGTGGGGTAAATACACCCACGGGCAAATCTAATATACTGACATTTTAAATACTAATTGAAGCTGATTGATTTACGTATTCTACGTTCTCAACTCTCCAAAATGATGTATTTAATGTTTTATTTTTAAACACAATTAAAAAATAATATATAAATATATACATACTGCAAATGCAATACAGATAACAAATTCATTTAAGCCCATTTATGCACATTAGTAACACACCATGTAGCAGGAAGACTAGGACTACAAGAAGACCCCTTGGCGGTTTATTTTATATTAAGTCCCTAATGGCCTCTTCTTATCTTTGCAAAAATATGCACGAAAGTCCAGACTATGCAGCCATCAAAATGAATGGTTATTTATTTGCTAAACGAGAGCCCTATGTTTAATGTTCCTTACACATAAGGTATCTGGAGAAGTCGCGTTCCTGCAGCTCCATACATCATTTATTTTACATACCCTAACTTCTCACAACAGGCAGCGAAGACATCTCCGAACAGCATTCTAAGTTGCTACGATTTTTGTTTCCAATTCCATTACTGGCAGATTATATGTTAAAATGTTTACTTGCTTCTTTAACAACAAAAACAAATTTATAGGCTATCTTTGTGCCTGACACAGACATGAATACAAAAATGGGAGAAAGTTTGCAAGTTTCGAAAACAGAAAAAAAAAATCAAACAATGGATAGATAGCAAAAGTTGGCAAATAAATCTATTAAACGCAGAGACAAAGCTTCGCATACAGTAAAATTGTCAGAAGAAGAAATTATGAGTAACTGGCAAGTTCTACCAGAACGTTCTTTGGCTTTCAAGGAACAAAAATCCTTTTTCTTGAACCTCAAAACTTTGCATCGTGGGAGTTTGAAGTATTCAAGTTGACAGGGACAAACTTTCCTGTCAAATCACCTCATTGCAGGTTCAAGCAACCAAAACGTGTCTGTCTGGGGAGCCACGGGAGGTAGGAAGTAAACAAACCAGTGTTGCTTCTTTTCTCCCTGCACCGTCTCCACCTAAATTCAGAGTAAGGAGAAACCATGCACACAGTAGCCGACACTTGAAAGGGAGGTGTCTTAGAGAAAGAGAAAGAAGGAGCCCCCTTTGTCTACAGGGTACCCGGAAGTCTTCGTGAGCCCCCTCTGTCTACAGGGCACATGGCAGTCTTCCTAAGCCCCATTTTGCCTATAAGGACACAACAGTTTGTCTTCCAGCATCTGATTTTACTTCTCCAGTTTCACTAACCTGTACTCAACCATGGTCTGAAAAGCATATTTTGAGAGAAAATGCTACATTTGAGCAACCTTTATTATAGTACACCGCTGTGATTGGTTCAATTTGGCTATTAATCCTTTTCTAGAACTCATTTATAAATCAAGCTATCGTGAGCATGCATGCATAGGAAACACAGTATATATGTGCACTGGGAATCCAGCTTCTTGAAAAGCAACATCTTCAGGTAGGAGACACTACTTAAGAAAACCAAGCAGGGTTTGGAGGTGTGGATGTACGGTCATGCTGTAGAGCAAATTCTTGCCATGATCCCACATAACAGCATCTAGTAAACCCTGTGATGTCTCTGGATACTCATAGTTAACATAGCTCTCATGATTATTTTACAGTAAGAAGTTTAGAGGTCAAAATACCCAACCCCATGTCACTGGCACAGGTGCAGTCTTGTGTATGTAGCGTTATGCTCCAACCCTTTGCAGCTAGCCTCACTGCTAATGGAGGGGAATATGCCCTTTTTTTTGGTATCTTCTTTCCTGGCCTTTTCTGCTCCTCATCAACAAACTGTAGTCTAGGACACTATTGCTATGAAGTAGAAGAATGGAATTTGAACAAAGAGAGGCAGTGGAGCTCTTTTTTTATGGAGGGGACAAATGCTAGTTTCCTGCTCTTCATTGGTGCTGTGTCTTACATGACGGTCTGTGGCCCTAGACACTGGCAATAAATGACCACCCACTTCCCTGTTACAAACACCTTCCATCTCTTCATACCCAGGCAGCTGCGATGAAATTTCCTCCCTTGTTTCCACAGTAACAGAGATGTTGCCTCCTCTCCTCTCTCAGTAGACATCTGCTCAGTCTCCACTTTAAAGTCAGCCTAAGGAAGATGCATGTTGGCTGTCCCTCACACATGGCCTGAGTCTGGCCAGTCATAGATTCCTATATCTATTCCAACTATTTTCTTAGTCTAAAGGCTTACTGCAGAAGGGAAATCTGGAACTCACTGCAACCCAAACAGTCAGGGTATTCTTTTTAGATTGACATTCCTTCCTTTACTTGTATGGTGTTGTGGGATAATCTTTTTGTACACTGTGAAGATGTGTCTCTGCTTAAGGTACCTGATTGGTTCAGTAAAGTGCTGAATGTTCAATAGCTAGGCAGGAGAGGATAGGCAGGATTTCTGGGTAGATTTCATTGTCAAAACCTCTTGAGACCACTCTCTTTTCAACAGTACTCTCCAAGGTTCTGGGCACTTCTCTTTTCCTGTTAGCCTTACAGTGGTAACCTCTGGAGTATATCTGTCTGTCTGTCAGTTTCTTCACCATGCCTTCACCTCGCCTTCACCTCAAAACTGACTCACCTCCTTGGCTTTCCTGAAATAATTCTATCCTGAAATCATCACCTATTTTGAGTAGGACCAAGAATGTCAACCTTACAGTTTTCAAGCTCAAATTCTATCACAGCAAATATGAACAAATATGAACCCCTCCAATTTCCTATTGTTCCTCAGCCTGGCATGGATACATGTCATCTGACCTCTCAAATATCTTCTCTGCCATTTCCTGTCATTATGAACTTCATAAAACAAAGGAAAGCTTTATGGGTATTTTCAAAGTAGGTCATTAAAATCCTCTGTGCTAATGGAGATTTGAGAGCCTGCAAAGAGAACTGGAGTCTCAGCCCCAGCTACATCTCCAAGGCAAAGACTTACAAAGTGGATTGGTCAAAAAGCAAGAAGAGCTTGGCTTCATCACTGTTCTCTTCCAGTGTGTCGGGCAATAGGACTCTCCCAAGTAGCTCAAGACCTTTTAATAGGACAGCATTTGTCTGGACAAAACCCTAACGCATTTAAAAGGTACGGATACTACCAGCTTTCTGAATCTGTGGGTTCCAGATCCATAGATTAAATATCCTGGGTTTAAAATGTCTGAGAAAAATAACTGAACATGATTAGACACTTTGCCCATAATTCCCTAAACAATGGAGTATAGTAATTATTGATATGATTTTTATTTGGTATTATAGGTTATCAGTAATCTAGAGATTTGATGTATGTGGAAAAATAGGTAGGATTCTATGCAAATTATACCCCACTGTGAGTTGACTTGAGTGTCTGAAGCTTTGGATATCCTCAGAGGATCCTGGAATCATTTCTTCTGACAAGGACAATGCAAATGAAAAACTAGTTAAGAAAGAGTCAAGCCTGTTGGGAGATGCTGATGGATATTTCCCAGCTTCTCTCATTCCAAGGTGGACTATCTTTCCTCATTTTGTCTAAAGTGGCACCAATGACATGTTTTGGTAAGTAGAACATGGCATAATCATGAGGAACTTGTGACCCCTGACCTCAAACATTCTTGCTTCTAGTACCTGAGATCAGTTCTGCTCTCATATGAAGACGCTTGAATGGAAGACCACATGGAGAAAAGGACCGTTACCCAGTTACACCATAGTCTTCCGGATGAAGCCACAGCCTCGTGAGTGAGGACAGCTGGTCCCAGCCACACCTTGTACTCTGATGGCAATTGTGACTGAATTCAACAGGACCCAGAGAATCCTGAGAAAAGCTAAACTGTTAGCCATGAGGACTAGGAAACAAAGAAGAGCGCTCTTCATTGCTGTTGTCTCATAGACCAGAACTATTGTGTTGTCTCCACAGTCAGCTCATTCACCTAGACAGTTGACAAAAAACTAGCTTAGACAATTGTCACAGAACAGTTGGTTTTTCCTTTGTGACCCAGCACAGAACAAGGAGGAAAAGATGGGCCTTCAGAGTCAAGGTCTCTGGTGGATTCACCCTGGGACTTGAGGTCAATCACCTCTTTTCACACCTCAGCCACGCGCTCAGCAAAACAACTCTAATGGCCAGCACCGTAACAAGCTGTCAGAACCTGCAAGCCTCTCCCTGAAGAGCAGCTTTTGTAGTGACAGAAAATGCTCTTCAAACTGACAACTGGGCAAGTAAACAACAGTCCTACCCAGAGGAAGATGCCAATAACCACAATGACATGACCGCCAGCACAGCAAGAGATCCCTAAAGGTACAATAGTTGTGCTCATATCTTAGCAGTAACCAACAGCTGTCTAATAGGACTTAAGGCCACTGGAAAGGAGGGGAAAATGCCTGCTACTAGAAATAGGGCCAACTACCCAGGGCTAGTGAGGTCACACTCTTGGAGGACAACCTTCTACCGCCCCTTTACTGCACCAGCACAATCCCTAATTGCAGTCAAAATTCTCATACCTACACCCACAGGTAACTGTGACTCTCATTCGGCCTCGAAGAAGCTTTGCTTCTCTTTACAGCAGACAGAGACCCTCACGGGAGAACCACAACTGGTCAAAATGCAGAGAACAAGGGATCGTGGAGTGGCCAGCTCCAACAGTTACATCTGCAGCAGAACACCTGTAATTAGTTCTGCGGAGGCAGAGGCAGGTGGATTCCTGAAGTTTACTGTACATACAGCTTGGCAGCATCCGTGACATCCCGGTTCAGTGAGAGAGCCAGTGTCAAAAATATAAGTAAGTGAAATAAGGCGGAGGCTGGCCGAGGAAGCCACCAACATCAACTCCTGGGTTATATACACATATGAATAACTTAGCGTTTTTGGTCAAAATAAGCAACAGTTCTGATACTTCTTTAGTTTTCATTTGAAAAATGTTTTCAGATTCACTGCTACTTTGTTAGTGATGGAATCATCTTCTGTTTGGAAATGTTTTCAGCATAGATGGATCCACATGATTGCTTTACATAATTTATTACCATGTTTAGGAAGGGCTTAGCATATGCCAGGACCGTTCTAAAATATTTGCTGCTGTTAACCTAGTCCTCAGCAACCCTCTGAAGAAAGCAGCAATAAGTTCCCATCTTAAGCACAGAACACCACCTGCTGATGTCTGCTGCCTTCCCCGTCCCACCATTTCTACTCGGAGGAAGCGGCACTTGTATTTCCTCTGTGACCAAGAGGAGATGTCATTTGGTTCCAGGATTTGAAAGCCCTGGCTTCTCCAGTGTGATTTCATGTCTGCATGAAGAGTCTTCCTAACCCTTTCTGGTGCCGTGAATTCGCCTCTGGGTGGCAGCTAAGGATGTGGACCCTAAGGCAGGATCCCGGCTCTCTAGTTTCTGCCCCTCCCAGCTCTCTGCATTTGAGTCGTGTCCTCCTGGCCTGGTTTTGGTCAGCCTTTGCCCCTCGGCCACCTTCCCAGCTCCTCCATCATCAACTGTTAACTTGTGCTTCCTTCCCCTCCCCCAGCCTTCTCTACCCTGGGAAGTCTGAAATAATGTCTGCTTTCTGGGTTCCATCATATAGTGTGGGGACACTCTGGATCTCCAGGAACATGTCAGCCTTTGCTCTGTTGGAGAAGGGGAAGAACTGGTCCTGTGTCTTGCTAGACAGCCCGTAGTGTGCGCTCGTTTCTCTAGCTGCCTTCTGATTTCCTAATCGCAGGCCTGCCGCACTTCCTCCTGTCTGTCATCCTCCTGTTTTCTTTCTTCTTGGGGGTGCTACTGCAAGAATCAACCCAGCAGCCTGTCCAGAGCTAAATACAAAGTAGATCCAAGCCTGAGGATGAGGCCATTTCCCCAGACTTCTAACTCAGCATTGCACACTGCGCTCTCTCATCCAGCTGTAACAGTGTGTTTTCCTTCACCTGGATCAGTGGTTCTCAACTTCTGGGTGGAATGACCCTTTCACAGGGTAGCCTATGATCATCGGAAACATCAGCTATCTACGTTATGATTCCTAACAGTAGCAAATCACACTAAGGAAGTAGCAATGGAAGTAATTTTACAGCTGGGGTCACCAAGGCATGAGGAGCTGTGCTCAAGGGTCACAATGTCAGGAAGGCGGAGAGCCACTGCTCTAGCTGGAACACTAGAGGACCTCCATTTCCACTCCCAACTTCCAGTCTTAGTCACACACCAACTTCTACGCTCCTTTCAGAGTTTGCTTTCAAATTTACCGGGCACATTTTCCACCATGTGTTCCTCTCCCAAATCTCAAATTTAGTTATTTGCACCACTGAGATCGACCAATCATTTATAAACACAAGAGATCAGAGAGCAGTGTATAACAGGATCAAACCTGTACTTCAGGCAAACAGAAGCTGGATAACTGATAAATAAATAAATAAATAAATAAATAAATAAATAAACAAATAAATAAATAAATATCTACGTTAACGGGTGGGCAATGAATGAATGAAGTATGCTGTATGTTCCAGCCCAATGACGCACCAGCCAGTTGCTGCGCTGTAGAGTGAGAAGGACCACGAGTGGAGACGATGTGGGCCGAGAGCCTCTCTGAGCTCCGTGGACAGGGAGGCACAAAATGACTGTTTCACTTCAGGTTTGGCACAAAAAGAAAGCGGAAGAGAGATGAGAATGAGAATCTGCGAGGAAACCTAAACTAGATTTCACGACAGGATCATAAAAAGAACATTAGACTAAAATGTTGCATGGCAAAAGATAGCTAACCATGGTGCTTAACACTGGAAATCACTTTTAGGAGAGTCTTTCATAGTCCCCCAAACAAACAAAGAAACAAAGAAACAAAAACTGTCATCGTGGACTTATTTATTTAAAAGCTTGGTTTTGGCTCTTACTGTAAGCGGCCAGAGGTGACCTGTGAAGATGGTTCGCTATTCTCTTGACCCAGAAAACCCTACAAAATCATGCAAATCGAGAGGATCAAACCTTCAGGTTCACTTTAAGAACACCCTTGAAACGGCCCAGGCCATCAAGGGTATGCATATCCGAAAAGCCACCAAGTATCTGAAAGATGTCACTTTGAAGAAGCAGTGTGTGCCATTCCGACGGTACAATGGTGGAGTCGGTAGGTGCGCCCAGGCCAAACAGTGGGGCTGGACACAGGGTCGGTGACCAAAAAAGAGTGCAGATTTTTTGCTGCACATGCTGAAAAATGCAGAGAGCAATGCTGAACTGAAGGGTTTAGATGTGGACTCTCTGGTCATTGAGCACATCCAGGTAAACAAAGCACCTAAGATGCGCCGACGAACTTACAGAGCTCATGGCCGGATTAACCCATACATGAGCTCCCCCTCCCACATGTAGATGATCCTCACTGAAAAGGAACAGATTGTTCCAAAGCCAGAAGAGGAGGTTGCACAGAAGAAAAAGATATCCCAGAAGAAACTGAAGAAACAAAAACTTATGGCACGGGAATAAATTCAACATGAAATAAATGCAGATAAAAGTAAAAAAAAAAAAAGCTTGGTTTTGGGGAGTACAATGAGAAAACAAAATGAAAGGCACACACCCCAGTAAATGTCTGGTAACACTCAAGGCATGTTGGGTCTATTTTTTATATTTGTTTTCTAGGTGTGGGATGCATGGTATAAATACAAGTATTCTTTTTCCAATATGTAGAAAAGTTGGGTTTTATTAATAAAAAGCTTTATTAATAAAAAGTTTTAAGACAAAGAGGGAGGCACCCGCGCATGGGTGTTGGCATTTCAAGAGAGTCCTTAGAATGAAGGGATGGATACTCAGAGCTACTTCCAGCGGCACAGCCTGTTTTCCCTTCTGTACCACTAGGCGGCACCACTGGCCCGCGGTATCCTCTTAATGCGGCCAAAGCAATACCCTTGGCAATGGCTGGATTAAGAGCCACACAAGGTCTGCACGACAAAAGTAGATTCCTTTGTTTGACCCTCCTTGTTTCTCTGAATCACCACTCAAAACAGATTTCTTTTTAGCGTGTACCAAAATACAGCAGACTCACTTAGGGAACCAGCTCTATATTTGCATAGAGGGCGGAAGGACCTCTACAGCTCAAAGGCATTCCCCTGCTGTGTTGTTGGAGTTTTTGATTTGGCTTTGGTTTTTCGAGACAGGATTTCTCTGTATAGTCTTGGTTGTCCTGAACTCACTCTGTAGACCAGGCTGGCCTCGAACCCAGAGATCCACCTGTCTCTGCCTCCCATGTGCTGGGATTAAAGGTGTGCGCCACCACCACCCTGCTGTCTTTTGAAGAGATTTCAGATTTCTCTGAAATTTCCTTCAGCTTGGCAACCTGCTTTTTCCATGACGAGTTGATACAATGTAGTAATTAACCATTAAAACATTGCCCATGCTTCACTGGAATGCTACAGTCAAACTAATTTAAACCAAGGTCGGGTCTCCAAGTCAGCAAGAGAATTCTGAAGGCAGGTGACAGGGGAGATAAGCTACAAGCAAGGTAAGCAACAGCTGCTATTAAAAGTAACTCGGGGCAGCTCAAACTGGTCTGAGTACATTCCTAAAAAGGCAATTAGCCAGATCCTTTCAGAAATTAAGCCATCAAAATGACATTACACTACACTTTAAAATGTATTTACAGTGCAAAAAAGCAGCCATCCCAGCATAGTGCCATGGCCTGAGGGGTTCCCTTCTCCGAGGAAATGGGTAGAAGAGAATTAGATCCTTAGCTAAGAAGACACTTCAAATTGTCACCAAAGATTTGGGGTGGTGCTATTTCTTAGTCCCCTCAGTGCTAAAGTAGAGAATGAATTAACTCACTTGTTTCTGGTTTCTTCGTCATCTTATGGGATGATTCGGATGACAAAAGTCTCCTATGGCAATGTCTCAGAGAAAGAGCCTGTGGAGGCACAGTAGGTACTAACCGTACTCTGGGGAGGAAAGACCTGAGCAGTCGAGGTGACACAGAAAACAGTGTACAGATCACAGGGGTCATGAGCCCTCGCTGCCAAAGGCCATCTTTGTGAAAATTTACAGGAAAAGCTCACAATCCCAGAGGTATTGCACCCACAAGGGAGATTCTACGTCTGCACCTACAGAGAGGAGAGCAAAATGCGGAGACAGCAGGGCTTCTTCAGCCCGAGTTCCCAGTAACCCAAGAGGCATCCACAGCTGTGGTGCTTGGCTTCAATAAGGAAAGGTTACAGGGCAATTATTAATGCTACTGGGTACCTTAAACATGACCAGACTCTTAATTCAAACTAAACCCATTCATCGCCAACAAGAAAATGCCTTTGGCCAAAGTGAGCGGAGCTAGCTAAGTAAACCATGGTTGTAAATTAAGTTTGTATCTTTTCTTTGATTATTTTAAAAATTCTATTTATTGGTTTACTTCAAAAGAAAGGAAGAGAGGGAGGGAGGAAGGAAGGGAGGGACGAAAGAAGGAAGGAAGGAAGGAAGGAAGGAAGGAAGGAAGGAAGGAAGGAAGGAAGGAAGGAATCAGTCCCCCAGTTCCAGTATCTTATGAAGGGATGTATTTTTCTACATGTATGACAAGTACCCCCTTAAAGGTCTGGTGGCCTTATTCTTGCACCCACCAACACATAGGTTATATGTTGGCATTCTCTTTGGGCACAGGGTAGATGAAGAAACAGAACATTTATAGAAAGTTTGGACTTAATGGCACAGCACTGGGTACCAGAAGCAAGTCTGCAGGCTTGGGTAGATTGCATCCCAAGCTGGTCACCTCCATTTCCTGCCCACTGTGTCACATGTCCCCAACCCCACACATCAGGGACCAGAGCCCCAAGAGTGTGCTGGTACCACGTTGCAAGGGTGGCAAGGGATGTCTGTCAAATTTCAGAAAATATGCAAACCCATTATTTGCAAATTAGAAACAGCCATTATGAAAATTATCTAATTTAACCTAATCATCTCCTAAAGCTTTCACTTCTGAAACTACTGTGTTAAGAATTAAGTTTCAGTATCAATCTTGGAGAGATGCAAATATTAAGACCATAGCAAGCCAAAATGATAGCTAGAAAATGTAAAAAGGGATTTGGTGCCATTTAGGGAAATCCATCTACAGAAGAGAGCTGGATCAATGTGTTTTATGAATCATGAAGGTCCATTTGAAATTGACTAATAAGTAAAATAAAGAGAAGTCATCAGTGGTGATTCATTACCCTCAAGTTGAGTGTAGTTGGAGAAACAAGATAAAAGTCCCATCCCAGGGCATGTTTGAGTAAGCACATTCTTGCAGACTTTTAGCTACACTGCAGTTTGAATCAAGGTCCGTGTGCCGAAGGCTTGGTTTCCAACCTGAGACACTGTTGGGAGATGATGGACGCTGGCCACATGAAAGAAATTTAGGCATCGAAGGACGAGACCTCAAAGCTGATATCGAACCTCCAGCTCCCTCCTGCTTTTCTCTTTGCTTCTTGGCCTCCCTGAGGTGAGCAGCTTCCTTTGCCACATGCCCTGCCATGACGTGCTGTATCACCACAAATGCAAAGCCACCACGCACTGAAACCCTGGGTACCAGGAGCCAAAACAAACCTTTCTTCCCTGTCAGTTGATTCATCTAAGGTACTTCACTACAGTGACAGAAAGGGGACCAATACGCTGTTGATGACGCATTTTTCGCCATTATCAGAAGGTCCCTACATACAGTTTGCAAAGATCTTAAAACGTCACCATTTTCAGCTGCCTAAGAATTCTTTAACTAGAGCACGCTGATCCTTCTCCAGTGACTTCCCACCATCCGGAACGGCTTGTTCCACAGTGGGAATGAAAGCCCGCATTTCCAGGTCCAGTTTCCATCTCTTCATTCTGCCACGGTGCTCAAGAAGCTATGAATTATTAGCTTGAAATTGATTTTAACTTGCAGTCTCCACTCCGTGTGCCTCATAAAGACTGATTCTTGAATCCCTCTGTGACAGTATCCAGCCATTTTGTCATTTGCTTCAAACCTCTTGGAATTCTTCAGCTTGAGAGGCTGTGACGTTCAAACGCCTCAGCCACGTGGTATTTTATTGTTTAGAGTTGTTGTTTAGAGTTACTACCAATGTTCAAGAGTCGTTCTGTGTTGTTTTTATAAAAAAGAAAATCCCCACCGTTTAGTATGTTGGCTGCACAGGCTGTTCTTCACTTTACACCCTGATTTGGAAGCCCAGCATGGCAGCAAAAGCGTGGGATCAGGCGTGAGTTTGAGTTCCGGACTTGGGCTCAGAATCACAAGGCTCTAGCAACTGCTCTGCCCAGGAAGGGAGCTCTCCAAGCTGCTGTGCTGCCTGCAGGCTACGCTCTGTGCTCCACCCTCCCAGCTTTCAGGAGCTGTCACCTAAACTAGGGTGGACTTTTCCTGATGCAGCGTCTTTCTGCTCCGACAGGATTCCTAACACCTTCCTCCCTTGGGCCTTGAGATTCCTTCCTCTTTGTGGAACAGGGTGAGAAAGGTCCTCCAGGCAAAGCTGGGAGCTGGATGTTGAAAATAGTTTCTGAATCCCCCTCCAGTCACCCAACCGGAGCACCAAATGGAATTGCTGCGTCGGGCTTGATGCTGGAGCCACTTCCATCAGAGTAGGGACCTACCACAGCACCCTTACCTCTTGGGGTTCCAGGAGGGTGAAATTAACATGTGGGTGCCCTCACCGCAGTGTCTGATGGACACTGATCATGCATCACCACATGCCATCTTTCACAGTAGACGGGAAGGAAACAGAAACCCTCATCATTTAGAACCCAGAAGTGATGGGGACATGGCTTAGCAGGAGGGCATATGCCTGACATATGTGAGGTCCTGGGTTTGATCCCGAGGAACAGACCATTCAAAATAATAACTCCTACAAATGACATGATAAGTGCCAAGTTTCAAACCTGGGACAAACAGTTGAGATACCTGATTTAATATATCAAAGCAGACCTGGCATCTAGGTTCTCTCAGCATCCCTCAGTCCCTACCTGTTAGAGGGTATGACTGCCGTACTCTGCCTTCCACCCTGAACCCTCCAGCCCAGGGGCTGAACTGGCCTCCCAGAGGTTCTTTCTTCTCTATGTAATCCAGACATTTGGTTACCTGTCCCTTCGGCCTCCTGGTGGCTGCACCTGGTTCCCCTCTCTCCTCCCTCCATTTCCCTTCCCCTCTCCCCACATGGCCCAGCTCAGCCTGGTCATGTCCACTCTCAACTCCCTCTCCCACATACCTTCCATAAACTTTCTCCTCCACCATACCTAGGAGAAGTTCTGTTCTTCTCTTTTATTTCTTTTTCTTATTCAATAGAGCCATATTTCCATTGGTTGGGTAAAAAGGCCTTGAAAAGCCATTTATTTTAAAAATAATTCAGTATTTATTAACATTTTGAAAAACATGCTAGTCAAAAATATTTCCCTACAAGAAACTATGCATTTTATGACACAATAAAGCAGCTCTTCCATCTTGACTTAAAAAATATCTGTATCTGTGCTCAAACAAGGAAAAGTCGTCATTGGTGCCTCAAGAGGTGTGGAGTACAGACTGGCTCGCTTGGGCTTAAATCACTGGCTATAATGGCATTACATTCACGAGCCTGGGTGAATGTAATACTCGCTTCTGTAGGCAGGAGTGGAACAGCACTCATGGCGGCGTGGAATTCCCTCTGCTCTGTGCACTCACTCAGTGCTAATGGAAAGTGCTGGTGCTTTTCCCCTCTGCTGTGTCCCAAGGCACCTGTGGACAGTGATCTCTGGACGGGACAGGATGAGTCAGTGCACTGAGCCACCCCACCAGATTGCAGCCCTGGAGCTCTCTCCTTTGGGTTTCAAACAGCAGAGCCCCAGCCAGGAAGACTCCCCTAGCTCTGCAGAAGAATGACCCAGAACAACCCAGAACCCTAGCTCTAAATGTGGATTAACTTTTAAGAGCTGTGATCGCAGGTGCTTGAGTAAACTGACCTGCATGCGGCAGCAACAGGTCCCTGTTCACACAGACAAACCCATCGCCAGTTTTCTTATCTTGCGCTTGCTCGGAGATCTCATCACCGCGTATGTCCCCCTGAAAGCTTTCTGTCAAATCCTAGCTGGAGACACTTAGAATGTGGCTGTCTTGGGAAGCAGGACTGTGATAGAAGTTAAATGAGGTCATCAGGTAGGCGTTGATCCACTGTCACTTGTCTTTAAAGCTGAGGCAGGGAGAGTCAGGCCACAGAGCCACACACCAGGATGACATGAAGATAAAGTCAGGATCTAGATGATGCTTCTACAAACCAAGGAATGTCGTTCATTCTCATGGCCTTCAGCAGGCACTCAGCCCACAAGCATCTCGATCTGAGGCCTGGAGTTTCCAGAACCATAAGATAATCAATTTTCTTTGAACCCTGCAGTCTGCAGACCTTACAGCACCCTCACTCAGCCCTGAAAACTGGTTACAGCTCGTGTCTATCTGTGTGTGTGAATAAATCCTGCCGCTACTGATAAAAAGCAACCGCCAGTGCCTGACTTTTGTCCTCATAAAGTAAAGACGCCAATGTGCTGTAATCTCCAGGGAGATGCTTAAGGAAGTGTTGACCAAGGAACCATTGCTGTAGTTCTACCATGTCACCTCAGCAGCTTCTCATCAGGATGGGAAGATACAGACACCTTAACGTACTGCTTTGCCAGGGTGTAAATAAAGCCCAACAATCAGAATCATTAATGCTTCTGCTAGCAAATGAATTAAGGTCATTTTGGTTCCAGTTCACCACAAGCTTGAAGGTTCATACGTTTTCTTCTGATGGACAAGTCAGTAACCAATGAAAAGGCCCAAAGGATGAGTTCAACAATCATCAGTCAATGGACTGGATGCCACCGCTTGAGGCACCTTCCTTGCAAGGTGCATGCAGCAATGAGACTCAAATGCCTGGAGGAAATGGGGAAAGGGACTGACGGCCTTGGCTTCCAGCAGCCCCGTCTGTGAAGAAGGCCCTGTTGTTGCTGCTGCCACCGCCCAACTTGAGGTAGGATTTCACTTGTCACACCTTACAACCGCCTTCAGTTATAACGGGTATGTTGGGCAAAGCTCTAAAACTGTGCTACTATAATAATTTGATTTTTCTGGCAGCTCTTCCCACAACTAATTTTAGCATATTTTAGGTTACAGTTATCACTTGTGAGAAATCTACATCAAAAATGACAAAGGGGATCTGTAAGCTTTTTTCTTATCATGTAGAACACCCGAATCCCTCTGCCAACATCAGTATGTTCTACCTCCCATGCCCGTGGTCATGTAGAACACCCGAAGCCCTCTGATAACACCAGTGCTTTCTGCCTCCCATGCCTGTGGCTCCCTCTGTGCTTCACAAGGAAAAAAGCTTCTTGGATTTCTGAATATTTACACCCAAGAAAATTAATTGGTCCACTGGGCAAGCCAAGACCATGTCAAATACAGTAATGGAATTATAGCAACGCAAGGGCCATCAGACATGTGGAGTGTTTTTCCCTTTTCCGTGACCTGTTTCAGAGCCTCCCATTGCCCTCTTCTGATTTAACAGCTGGCTAGTAGCTACAAAACTACTAACTCAATATTTAGGATGCTGGATATGTGGTGATGGCCACGAATATGAATATGCGGGCAATTTAAAAAATCCATCTGATGTTAGTTTTCAGTCATAATTGAAAGAAACTGGCTCAAAAAGGGCAAAAATGTGAATTCAAGGTCACCCTGAACCTATATATGTGTATATATACACATATATAAATAAAAAGATGGGAGAAAGGAGGGAGGGCTGAAGAGAAGGAAGGATGGAGGGAGGGAGGGAAAGAAAAGAAGGAAGGGAAGAAGGGAGGGAATAAGAAAAAAAAGGAAGGAAGGAAGGAAGGAAGGAAGGAAGGAAAAAGAAAAACTTGAAAAAACCAAGAACTAGGCGGTGGCAGAGAATTTAACTAGGAAACCTAAAACCCTGGGTTCAATTCTCAACAGTGTAAAAGTACATAAACTCAGAAACAAGTAACAATCAGATATCAAACAAATTGCAAATAAATATTTGTATTTACTAAGCACCTATCCCACAACTTTGCCCAAAAGTTGAAGACATGTCAAAATAACACCCCCAACTAGCTAAAAAATACCATCTAATTATAAGTAAATATACTAAACCAGTTCACCCTTAATGGAATTCATAGTACACATTTAAGTCCTCAGTACAATGACCACAGTGATTATACAGACTGCATTGCATAGGAGCTCAGAGGCGGCCGTAAAGAGTAGAGAGTTTCTGGGGGCCAAGAAGAAGTATCAACCCAGTGTGACCATGCTTGGAAGAACAAACCTGATCTAGAAAGCCATGGGGACAGTGAGGAGCCTTCTTGAGGACACACCGAGACAGAGAGGGGCACTGAGCAACTCCGCTAAAACTGTAATGTTTGGTCATTTCTGGCCTCTGTTTATAAAGTGAGGGGGGTGAGAATCAGAAAGAAATACTGAACCCCAATTACCTCCACCTCCAAAACAGGGCTAGGAAAACAGCATTGTATTACAGGATGCCTTAGCAGAGGGTTGGGGGGGGGGATGAATTCCACCTTTAACCCTGTGTGGTGTTTAAACTGACATACTGGATTAGTAGGCATCTTCTCTTCCAGGGAAGCTATGGCATATTAGGAAGGAGTCCTTGCTCTGTTTCTCAGCTCTCTTTAATGCCATCACTCTGATGTAAATACAGACACGGCGTTAATAACATTCCAGCTCACTTCCAGCTTGTGAGTTTCATATGTACCTGTTGATATACACAAATACCCTGTCCCCTCCCAGACAACCACACAGGAATTCCGGAATTATACTTAACTGCCTAATTAATTACTGGACCAGCATGGAAATTACTGTCATGATTATACAATCATTCCATCTCTGAGTCTGCTTGATAAACATTTATAGTTTAATGTTTTTGACAAAGCCATTTATATACTGCTATAAAAACAAATGAAGGTACATCGAAGCTACAGTAAGTCTATGATATTCACAGCCTCAAATAACTCACTAACTACAGAGAGTTCCCTGAGCAATTACAAGACGTTCTATGTTAATTTAGAAAGGAATTCCAAACAAGCCATTTAAAACCTAATAAGATGCCATTAAATGAAGGGGGACAGGGGAGGGGGAAGCTAAAGAAAACCCTAAGGCTTGAACCAGTAGAAATGATTCTCAGAGCTACTGACCCTTGCAAGATCCATGTTTCACTTGGGTTTCTAGATGCGAGGCAGATTTCTAATTGAAGGTGATTATCTAGTTACTACGTCCCAAATTGCACACATCTCTTGTATTGGTTCACACCCACAACTAATTAGATGGAGCAGTTATCAACCTGAAGGTCCATGGAAACTGTTGCATTGATCTGCCAGCCACACACTGAAAAGGACTGCTGTCAGCTCGAAGGTGCTCCGTGCTGGTCCTGAGGACAGCCAGCCCTCGTGGCTCATGTACATCTAGAGGCTGAACCGTGGGGCTGATCCACTGGGGGTGGATTTACAGGAATGTCACAGAACAAAGGTCCAGGTTTGTTCTTGGGTTTTCTGAAGTGTGTACCCCAATATGTATGCTAGCCAGTCCCCAGAAATAGACACACTGAGACAGGCACCATCATCACAAGGAAGACACAAATAGCAACGTACCATTCCAAAGATACATTCCTATCTAGCAAATTTTATCTCCACACACTTCTGAACTCCACGCTTCCAATCAAAGATGGGTGGATAGGCTGACTGAGGAAATGCAACAGCAAAAATAAATAAATAAATAAATAAATAAATGAATGAATGAATGAATGAATGAATAAATAAATAAAATACAGACTTCCACAAAGGCAAAGACGCACCTTGATAAAATATAGCTCCCATTAGTTGGGTTAATTAAGATTAACACCCAAGTCGTTGGGAACCCCCAAAGTAGACGAGAGGTAATTTACCAAGGAAAGACAAAGACAAGGGTGACATTCATTCAAAGTCATCCATTAACCGCACGGGAGGGCTGAGGCCCCTTATTAATACTGCAGTTGTCACAGCCGATTATCAAAATGGCACGTGACCAAACAGCTCACAAAAGGGCACACCACAACTTGTTTGCACAAAAAAAATACGCAAGTGCAGCTCGTCACGTCTGTTACCATCACTACTAAACACCGACACAGGTGAAGGGTTTTTACTGGTGTACATAGGGCTTCTACAGGAACGATAACCTCCCAGCCAGTCAGACCCTCAGAGTAAACCCTACCCTGACTCACAGGGGAGAAAAGACTCACACGGCACGAGGCTGTACTCCGGGTGTTCAGACAGCAATTGTGCAAAATCTCTTTTGACTGGAAAAGCCCCCTGTCCTTACCTCCAGGGTCATGGTCACAGTGCTGACAGCCACTTTTATTTCACCATCTGACAACTCCTTTAGATCTTTCAGAATTGTTTGTTCAAGACTTAAACCTGTGGACAGCAAGAGATTAAAAGAAAAAAAACAATTTATACTTGGGATCTGTTAAAAAAAAATACATGTTGGGGGTAATTTAAAGAGTTTATTCTACTAAGCTCAATGCTTTATAGTATTACTTTTATCTGTAATAAACACACTCTAAGTCAGAGATAACGTCTGTGGCAGCATCCACATCGAGTAAGATGCAGGCAGGAAATAGAATTTACCCCTCACGATGCCAAAGTCGGTTCTTAATAGCAGGACACTTACAGAGGGGTGCAGGATAAAGGAAAAAATGGAAGACAAAATAGCCAGGGACTAGCAAGGAACAAAGGCAAGGGAGCTAGGACTAGAGAGAAGAATCTGTCAGGGTCTGATGTCACAGTAAGAGTGCAGGAGGAAAGGCGTGCACAGCCTTAGTTTCCTTCCTTCTGCTCCCACCATTCTTCCCATTGGCCAAATAGAAGTCAGAGATGAGAGAGCCTGCAACAGGACACACTGGGGTGCCAGCCTCCAGAGGCCCAGACCAGGTTGGCTGGGGAAGGAATGGGCAGTCTTACCATATAAAATAGCCAAGTAATAGCCCCAACGGTTCCAATTTAGGTGGCCTTCTATAATTTTATAATTGCCAGTATAATTTTATGTAACTTTATATATGTAGCTCATAAAGCTATCATAATTGAGCAAGGCGTAGTGTTGAACATCTCAAATTCCAGCACTTGGGAAGCACAGGCAGGCCGATCTCTAGGGGTTTGAGGCCAGTCTGGAGAGTGTTCCAGGCAAGCAAGTCAGGTTGCATAGGGCCAACCTGTCTTACACAAATAAAAGCTACCTTAATTGACCTGGCCACCCCTGTAGTAATCTCTGGCAGTAAGTGTTACTCAAGCCCTTCCTTGATGGCGGGAACAATCTGAACCGGCAAAGCTGTTGAGAACTATAGTCAGCTGACTGGAGGATTTCTGCGAAATCTATCACAGGCAAACAAGAATGGGTATGTCTTAATGTTTAACTGGCCTTCTCTACGGAAAGATTCACTACAGAGCATTCTTTCTGGATGCTTAGGAAGACAGTCCAATGCCCACCCTGCCAGTATAAAGCACGCTGTCCATCACAGCAGCATGGGGAAACATTCTCATTTGACTCAGAGTGAACTGTAACTCGTTTTGATTTCTAGCACATCATCACAAGAGCAGTTTGGGTGGCTCAGGGAATGAGTGAAGCCATGCACCACTGTGCAGCTGCGCATAGACATGTGAAGACACTCATGCATAGGAACTCGTCGATGTGGCAGGTGCTGGCAAGGCCCCGCCAACTTCCCTAACCTCTTTTTTTTTTTTTTTTTAAATGCAACATACAAACTTTATTTAACAAAGTAACAGATAAAGTAAAACAGGTGCTACTTATATTAAGAAAAAAAACTACAAGAAAATTTATCTTTAACAACTTAAAATAACCTACTTGCAGTTGCATTTAACTGAGCTCTGTTGCTGTGAAGAATACAGCTCATGCGCAGGTATGGATGAGAGATTTGTACATTTTCAAGTATTCACTGAATACTACCCTTATATACACATATACATTTAATTTCAAAAAGATTAGGTGATCCCAGCTGTACTTCATTTTTGTTGTTCTTTTGGAAGAGGTCGTCTAAAGAGAAGAATATGCGGTTCTGGCTCATGGATCATGTAATGCACCCAACCAAGACTCTGTTGGACACCAAGTCTCCTCCACTCCTCTTCAGACATCAGGTGAGTTTTCGGTACTTGTTTGGAGAGTTCTCTAGGTAACATGACATGCCGGTACTCGTAGTGCTCGTCGAAGTACTTGTCCGAATAGTAGATCTGCTTGTGGGCCATCCTGTCGGCGCGCGGAGAGGAGAAAGGGAGCAGGAAACGGGGCGCAAGGAGCTCCACGTCCGCCTACGGCCGGCGCAACGACTCGAATCACCTCTTTTTAATCTTATTTTGGCCGGCATCATACTCGACTGGCCAGCTGAGGTCTTTGCTGACCACTAGAGCCAACTTTGGAGGACTCGCTCTCCACTGGGCTAGGGAACCCTTACTATTTCAGTGGTCTGCCGATTTAACAACTGAACCTACTTAACAGCGCTTTGTCTGTTTCTGTGGTATTGAAGCATCGACCATGACTAATTCCACATCGTTAACCCAATATTAGCCAACTCACAAGATTCCAAAAAGTTAACCACCAGGCCTTAGGTTCAAGATGGCCTGTGCCCATCCACCTCTGCACTCTACAGGAGACCACCCTAAGGTTCGGATTTAACTTTTTTCCAGAGTCCCCTTGTGAGCTCTCATCTCCTACAGGGCTTCCTTGCTCGCTAAAGCACTTGACAGACGCTTCAAACAAACTGCTTTGCCCCAAGGGAACTCCAAAGTAGGGGAGAAAACTTGGTAATTTAGTATTTTCTCCTTAAAGGTGGGCCTTCTGGTTTTAGTTAGCTTCTGCCCAGCTCACTTGCTGCAGCTATGTGCCCTTGATGATGGGAGAGCAAAGAAGCCTGTCTGGGGTTTGGTGTTCTCATATGGAAAGTGGGGTGTCATGAGGCTTCAGGAAGATCATCCTTGCAAAGTTAGACTATCAGAACCTTGTGAAGATTCAGTGCTCACTGAAACATAGCTGTTTATTATTAACAACATTTGATCCGGATAATCTGATAATCCACTGTCCCACGAAAGCCGAGATTTAGAGCATTATTTCATTGGCTTAACCGTCTTCTCTCCATTTCTTCTAAATGAAATTAGAATTATGAAAGCCAACTGTGTTTGGTATTGCTCCAGCGATGTTCTCAAAACAATTTATTCAACAGGTACAGACACTATATGCATTAGCCCTTGGGTTAGCTAAACACCCGGGCAGAAACCTGGGCAAGGGGTTCCAACATAAGATGCCCACTCCCAGACCAACATCACAAATCCACCAGACCCTCCACAGGCACAGAGAAAGAGGGAGGGAAGTGCAAGCATGCTCAGATTGACCTCCTGGTAATACTCCTGGGGCGAGCCACCCCTCCTGGAAGCCATGGGAGCTAGGACAACCACTCACCCTGAGCACTGAGCTGGGTCTCCTGCAGCACGCTGATAATGTCATCTCTGGGAGGCAGGTTGGGAAACTGTTCTTCCAGGATGGAGAGAATGTCCTCCTGCTTCTCCGGGAGCTCAGGGTCCATGCTCATCCACTTGAACAAGATGCTGCCTGGAAAGGATGGGTACAAATGCTCTTTGTAGGGGGAGCCCAGCCAATCACCTTGCTTGTGGGGCGGGGTCCCCTGAGGATATTATTTACTTATAAATACTGTGGGTGTGCTCCCTGCCTTCCCTTCTTCTGTTTTCCTGTTCTCCGCAGGAACCTCGGTCTTGTAAGTCCTTCCTTTATTAAAGCTGAATATTTTATTATAATTTGTCTGCCGTTCATTTACGCCGTAACAGCTCTTGAGTTCTCCCTCCATCAGCCAAGACAGGAGCAGTGAAATTCAAGTCCTCATGCTGCGGGTACTGACCTCAATGGCCAGAATGCTCCCTACTCCCCAGGGCACAGAGTTTGGGAAGAAAGAGTAATACACCGCCACACAAGCACAGAAAAGGAGACAGCCTTGGTTTTAAATGATTTCAAAACAGAAATTAAAGACAAACTATTCAAAAATTTCATCAGTTCTATCCCCTTTAAGGGGACAGAGAATATTATTCCAACTTTCCATGCTACTGATTTTACATATTAATTTACTTTTTTTCATAACCGAATGATTGTATAATTCCACAATGCACAGCTACACAGTCTGACGGCCTGGCTACCCTGAAGGCTGTTTCTAGCCTTTCAGGTACCATACATGGCTCTGAAGTAATTTACAGTTATCGAAGGATACAGTCTCACAGGCTGGCTCTAAACTTCAGGCTGAGGTTGCTAATTTGTCACTCTGGTTTTAGTGGGAAATGTTAAAAATTTAGGCAAAAGAGCTAGAGGCAGGTAATAAAAAAAACTATCTTCCTGTCTGTATTCATGTGCTAAGAACAATGGGGGGTCTTCACAGAGGTTTAAATAGGAGAAGCATCGTTCTTATTTACATTGCATATTTTTATAAGCCAGAATTTGTACTCTGCCTACCACGTGGAGAACAAAATAGGAAAGGAAAGCCAGGGAGCATGGCTGGTTTTATTTTCTTTTGTGTGTTTGCAACATCTTACCATGAAGAAAATGGGACAGATTTAGTAGAAACAACCAAGTAAAAGTAGAGGGTGAGCAAAGAGATTCTGAATGATTGCATAACCCCACAATGCACAGCTACACAATTTAGCCCAAATTTTGGACCTAAAATCTAAAGTACAAAAATGATTTCCTGTTTGTTTTTAAGGCAAACACAAATCCAAATTTTACAAAAAATGTTCACCAGCTCCTGGATCTGGTAGACCAGTTGAACAAGAACCAAGTTCTGTGCACAGAAACAACCCTGTATGTTTGCATGTGACTGTATCAGGGAGCCCCTGGCAGCATCTTAGGAACAAGGATGGTGTAGGCGCAGAGCGGAGACCCAGCGCTCCAGCTGCTTCCCCGTCCAAGCAATTGCTAATTCAGAAGTTGCAGCTACTGGAAAGAGAAGCCTGTGAACCCCAAAGTTTCATAAGGCCTTGCAGAAAGCCTCAGGGAGAAGGAGTTTTAGTCATCTGGGTTTTGACATGGGAGGCCTGAGGAGTTACCAATCTAACTAGCCGCTCGATGTTGAAAACAGAGTTTGTGGGAACATGGCCACCCCTGCTAATTTACGTACTGTTTATAGAGCATATATATGAGGGCAGACTTAAGTGTTTCAACAGAGCCTGAAATATCTGCTTGCTGGCCCTCTTTGGGAAAGATTTGCCATCTGCTGCCAAGGAGAAAAATAAAACAAAAACAGAACATGTTCCGTATGCTGCAAGCCCTGCTTAGAGTCAGCTTAAACAGACCGATCTGGTCTCTGCCACTCTTCCAGCTCCTCTGAGGCTGAAAGTTAAGTCCACCCCAGAGAAAAAGAACTCACCATTCCCTCACCGACTTGATGCTGTCTATAACTAAAGTTCAGCCATCACTCAAATGCTACTAGATATAAGGGACCTAAAAACACGTGAGTGGAAACAGGGTGGGGTGAACTCCTGAGGAGACAAATGGAACAGAGTCAGAGGGGCTGAGGGGAAAGCAGCTGGAGGATTAGAATCTACCACCAATACAGGGGAGATTTTACAGCCCTGGTTTTAATGACTGAGTTTAGTAACCCCAAAAGGTTTTCCACAGTGGATCAGATGTGACGAGGAACTGAAAACCACGTCAGAAAATATCTGTTCTAAAGCATGAGGGGGAAAAAAAAGGCAGCCAAAACTACAGAGAAAAGTTTAAGGACCTAAGAACACGGGGCTGGTTTCAATGTGTGTGCGACAGCTCCTGCTAGGAACGGGAGAGAGAAGAGTAACATTTAAGAAAAACTACAAACCAAAACCATGAGTAACATAAGGTAAAACATCTGTAGGCAGTAAAACTGTAACAATTACATGGATGAAGATTAAATCAGTGAGAGAGAAAACACACTCTAAAAAAAAAAAAAACATGCAGCGAAACAGAACTGGGTTTCTCAGTTAAAAGAGTGGAAATAGGAAGAGGGTGAAACCGTGTCTTCAAAATGCAGACATGTCGTTCCCATCCTAGAGCCGTATAGTCGATGGAAACATAGCTGAATCAAGACCGTTCTAGGGAAAAGGTAGAAGTATGTCACAAGAGATCCTACTCTAAAATAAACAAGAAGGCAAAAGACCATGATTTCAGACAGAAGCAAAACCCAATGCCAGTAAGAACCTTCTGATGTCTAAGTCTGTGGTCAGTGTGAGTCAGCACTCCCTGGGGGACCGGCATCTCAGTCACTTTAAAGTATATGTTATTAAGCACACCGCAATAGCGATAAGTTGCAGGAGGGGTTAGGGAGAGAGGAGAGAGGAATGGGGAGGAGGGAAAAGGGGGAAGGAAAGAAGAGAATAGGAAGGGGAGAGGAAGGGGAAGAAGAGGGATGGGGAGAGGATGGTGAAGAGGGAGATGGAAGGGGGAGGATAAAAACCGCCTTTCTTCTTATAAGGTGTCTGCAAAAGCCTTAAAGACCCTACTAGTGATATGTCAATGGTAAGTAAATTTAGGAATTTCATGCATCTAAGGCCAATAACACAAAACTGTATCTATATAAACAATCGCAAAAATTAAAAGTCAAGTTTTAAAAATGTAATGGCATCCAAACATGAAATACTTAAAAATATCTTTCATAAATATGTGATTGGCATGGTCAGATTAAGAATCCACTTTGTTTTGATTTGAAGATTTCTTTATTTATGTTTAATTTTGGTAAGATGCATAAGGTTGTAGTACAATAGTAAAACTTATTACCATGGCAGAATCTAAGCATATACTTCCACATTGTTAAGTATCCTGCATGCTTTGTAAGTGTCGTTCATTTTTTTTATATTTTATTTATTTATTATGTATACAATATTCTGTCTGTATGACTGAAGGCCAGAAGAGGGCGCCAGACCTCTTTACAGATGGTTGTGAGCCACCATGTGGTTGCTGGGCATTGAACTCAGGACCTTTGGAAGAGCAGGCAATGCTCTTAACCACTGAGCCATCTCTCCAGCCCCCCCATGTGTCGTTCATTTTTAAATGACTAAGAACAAGCACCATAAAGTGGTGAATAAGTCCCATAAGAAACAGTGAGAATAATTGTGTAATGGTATGTTTTTATGGAAGCATTTTAAGAGTTAAAGTATTTTTTTCAAATTCTACAAAAGTAAGGTAGCATTTTTTTTTACATGTTTGCGTAACTACCCCCCCCCCCCCGTATTGGGCTTAACAGAAGTCAGCTGGATTTTCAGCTCTGTTTTCATGCTCTTCATGGTGCAGAGTTACCTCGATGGAAGAATATAAGGGAAGTCTCCACACAGATGGGCAAATAGGAAGAAACAAAGGGCACTTTAATATTTGCTATAGACAACTGTGGATCCGTCATGTGGCTGAGAGTCTTGATTATAAAACACACAGAAGAGAAAGGCGATATTTAAAATTAGTCTCAAAGATACTGCATTAAACAAAACCCCACAGCATGGCTCACTGAAAAAGCCTCCTGTTCCTGGCTGAGTCAGTCTGACTCCTGTCCCTGGCTGAGTCTGTCTGACTTGACAGAAACAAGGACATGACTGCCTAACAAGGACAGGAAATCCTGTTCAGGCAGATGTACCCCCACAGACTGAGTTATTGGTACTGGACAACAAGGGCTATAGACCGGCTTAATCCCAGGACTCTTTTGGAGACTTTCCACTTCACAACAGAATCATATTTATTTATGTTATGTTTTAAAACTTTATTACTTAAAGACTTGCAAATAAATAAAAACATCAAACACCCAAATTAACCAGACCCAGAGTCTGTACAACTCCACAAATTTCTATGCAGTTAGAATAGGTATTACGGAGGTGATCTGAGGCCAATTTTTATTCCAGTTCAAATTTTGTCTTGGAATTTGTTTTGTTTTGGTGGGTAAGTACATAAAATATATCTAATACTGAAAGGATAAAATTTAATGTGAAGCTCCTCTACCTCTGTTCTGAATGCCCAGAAACACATTTAGTAATTGTATAATTTTGCTAAGCATCGGTATCACAATACATAGTAACCAAAGACACCTGTCAGCACATTAGAACCTGTTCCTAATGAGTATTCACTTAACTTCTAGCAAATTCTGAGGACAGAAACAATCCATAAACCTGTACCCAAAAGTATCCCAAAAGTTATTCACAGGCTGATAAGGGGGATAGGATTAACAGTAGGCAACAAAGAAAGCAATTGTAATAAAATATAACAAATGTTTTATTTCTGTAGAAAAAAAAAATCAACCATAATATGCCTTGCTCAAAAGAATGGGGATGTAAAAGCCCTCTTCCTGATAGCAATTGCAGCATGCTAATATTGCACATTCCCTAAGCAACTGCAGCATGTTAACACTGCATACTATCTAAGCAACTGCAGCATGCTAACACCACTACTATCTAAGCAACTGCAGCATGCTAACCCTACAGCACCAGAAATTGGGAAACAGTCAGCATTGGAGACTGGAGTTGTCTACATGACGAATTCCTAACAGAAAAGAAAAGGAAAGAGGAGCTTAAATCTCTCTTCTGTTTACCTGGGATTGATTTTTTTTTATATACTGAAAGAAAAATATTTAAGAATCAATAGCAAAGGTGGGCAGAGAAGGAGAAGAGAAAGGAGAGGAAAAGACATACACTGTAATACCCATTTTTGTCTAAAAAGGCACAAAAGTAAGCATATTACTTGTTTACTATCCTTGCAAATTTAGAACATCTAAATGTAAGAGAAAGGCCACTTTTGTGTGGCTGAAAAAGTAACATCAGGATTGAACAGTTACTTCGATTTTCTAGGAAAAAAGTAGAATTGCTATTTCCTACCCCAAGCCTCTTCTGGAGCACTGCAGGCAACAGAATGCCCTTGGCTGTCCTAACCATTTGTAAGTGGGATGATTCACCCTTCGGGCAAGAGAGGAAGAAAAAACCCACCTTGGCTCTGTTTCATTTCCCGTTTGACCTCCTTAAAAGGACCATTTTGAAGCTGTTAATCCAGTCTACCAAAATAGCAAGCAACCAGTCTTTGTTAAAGGTCAGCTGGGGTTGCCGGTAGAATAGAGCCGACTTCTGAGGACCTGGGCATGGCTCTCCACTTTGTCCTAGGCTAAAGGCGAGAGCTGCTGATTGCTTGAGTCTTCAACTTAAGGTTTCTGTCAAAGCCTTATACCAACAAACATGAAGGACTGTTTGGGCAAAGAGTGGACCTGATGGAAGCATGCTGGGAAATCACTGGCTGCTGAAGCCTCACTGCCAGATGGTTCCTGGAAACACACACACACACACACACACACACTCAATATGATGATTCAGCAATTTAATGGATCTTAAAGTTGGCAGCCATCCTCTAGAGTCCATCTCTGAGGAAATAAAACAGCACAGGTTGAGCAGTCTGGTGGGTTTGTAACTGGGTTTGGCACAAACCCAGAACATGACCATAAAATGTGACATAGGCCATGTTTGAAAATAATAATAATAAAAGACTCTTCCAGAGAGGAAGGGAGAGAGAAGTAAGAAAAGGAGATAAAGGGAAAAGAAAGAAAAAAAAGAACCACACAATAAAAACAAAGACAAAGGAAGAAACCAAAAGATGGAAGCATTTCCAAGAACCAAGGTCCGTGATTTTACCATCATGACGGCTGTGTCTTTCTCTACATGTAATTTCTTACCCAAATAATTCAAAATTAATACATAATGGATGCCTTTCTGGGTGAACTAGATGTTAACAATTTGTGTCCTGAAATTACTGTTTCAAATTAAGAGGCAGTAGCCGAGAAGCTCCCGCTTAAGGCCCTACATTCTCCTCTCTGCCTGCAGATACTGGGGTGCAGACAGGAAGGATAGCTCTTCCTACTGCAGCACAACTCAGGAGAATGAAAAATTTCTCCCAGCTGAAGCTTATGCAAAAGGCCCTGTGATGGACAGGGCAGAAGCTTGTGGACAAAGAAACTGAGCTCTAGCACGGGGAGAACAGGGGGCGCTAGCACGGGGACGACAGGGAGCGCTAGTATGGAGACGACAGGGGGCGCTAGCATGGAGACGACAGGGGGATATACAGAGCTGAGATTTGCAAGACTGGAGGCAAGAAAAGTCAGCAAGGAACCTCCATATCTACTCAGGTGATGCTTCAAAGGGAGGGTGGTGTTCCTGCCCCTCCTCTGGCTCTTCAGTGGTACCTTACTTGAATTAAACACTGCATGGGGGCAGCAAACATGAGGAAGGACCAAACCACTTGGCAGCCTCCTCTTTGAGTGCAGGCACTCTGGGAAATACAGCTTCATCTGGGTGAAGAACCTGACTCAGGAGATATGTGTTGTTCTAAACCACTGAGAAGAAGCAAATGGATGCTGGCACCGGGGAAGAGCAGACGGACAGGCTCATTAGAAGAAGGAACTAAAGTGTCTACTGCGGTGTTGTAATTTAAAAAAAAAAAAAAAGAAAGAAATTTAACTGAAATTATCTCAAGATGGCTAAATACTCTACCAACCTTGAAACACTGTCGGTTGCACTGACTTACTTGTTAGCACATATCCCTAATTGTCCTTGGGGCCAAAAGGCTACCGTGGCAAGGGAAACCAAGAAACATAAGAAGCTCTGGTCTACGATGGCAGCATGACAGGTATGCGAACGACCACTGAACAACACCCATAGCAATCAGGTAGTATAGTATATTGCAAGCAGTTTGATAACCCATTGCAGTAGTATGTTTTTGGACTGAGACTATCACTTATGATTAAATCTGAATATGGATTTCTGTGTTGAGAGAGGCACCAGCAGATATAGAGGAGTGGACACAGTGAGAGCAGTCAAGTACCTTTCTGAGAGGACTGACGGGAAAGAAAAGACAACTTTTAAAATTAGTTTGTTCCTTTTGAAGAACAAAGGAACTAAGAGAGACAGGTAGGTACTCTCAAGAACAGAGATCGATAACTATACGTCGTACCCGACTCTATAACAATGTGAATTTCTCCAGAAAGTCATACTTCTGTCTCATTTGCTTTAAAAAGCTCATATCTAAGGCCGGGCGTTGGTGGCGCACGCCTTTAATCCCAGCACTCGGGAGGCAGAGGCAGGTGGATCTCTGTGAGTTCGAGGCCAGCCTGGTCTACAAAGGGAGTTCCAGGACAGGTTCCAAAGCTACAGAGAAACCCTGTCTCGAAAAAACCAAAAAAAAAAAAAAAAAAAAAAAAAAAAAAGCTCATATCTAAAGTTTGGAAGAGAACACTGTTGCCACAGCCCCAAGTGTTGTATGATATCTTGATCTGATTCTCTCCTCCACTGCTCTTTCTCTTCATCCTGACTCTGTTATTGTTTTATTATATTGCATGCTTTTTGGTAAGCTACTTCAAATATTCTGTTCAAGAAGGATTTGAATGACAAAATCAATAATTCATAGATAACTGGCCTAGAAAAGCACACACCGTGTTTAGAGTATGTGCTGTATAGAGTCCATTGATGTAAAGCACGCAATCACACAAAACCCATGTGGAGCAATCTGGGGTACATACACAGGGCTGGCTAAAATATAAAGAAAAGCTAAGACGTAAATGTCATGAAATGAGAATGCTGGCTGTCTCCAGATAGGAGTGAGCTGTAGGCATGTGAAGGAGGCAACGTCTTCATGTTCCGCCTCTTTAGCTGGGTAATTATCAAAGGGCATTTCCTTCCTGATAATTTACTAAGCTGCATATTTACATTTTTATAGACATGTTTTGTATTCTTTTCTTTGGATGCACTATGCTTCAAAAGGATTAAAATTTTATATATATACAATCTTAAAAGTTATGCATATAATGACAATTGATGAAAACAAAAGCTAGTCAGTCATTGCCAAATAATAAAATAAATCCCCCTACAATTTCTACAAGCTAAAAAAAGATAATAGAGGGGTATTAGTGGAAGAAACACGTTCCATATTCTAGGCAGTAAGGATACTATAGGGATGGCCATAACAGCAGGCCATTTTAGGATCAGACACTACCATAACCATGATGTCATGAAAAGAGAGAGTGTATAAACACTATTTTAAACATTTTGTCAAAAGATTTCCTGGGAGCATGGGGACCATGGGAGAGGATTGAAGGGGAGGGGAGAGACAGGGAGGGGAGCAGAGAAAAATGTAGAGTTCAATAAAATCAATTTTAAAAAGTTGAAATCTTTATTGAAAATAGATTTTTTTCATTCAAAATATGATGATTATGGTTTACACTCCCCTAACTCCTTCTAGGTCCTTCTTACTTCCCAACCCACCCAAATCCATTTTTGAAAAGCTCATCCCACAAAGTTTTACTATGTGCCAGAAGTATAGGCACCAGAGCAGCAGGCAGAGTAGTAGACACAGAGTACAAGGTCCTTTTTTCCCCCCATGAAGTAGACATTCTGCAGGGACAGGTAGAAGAGTACTAGACAGATAGGAACAAGCACTGTACAGGGGCATCTGAGTGTTGAGTTCTCCAGAAAGAGAAAAGTTGGGAATATCTAAACAACCCAACAAACCAACCACCAACAACAAAAAACTTCAGGGGTCAGGGGCACAACTCATGAGAAGATGGATGCTTGAAGGGACGGAGGAAAGCTATGCCATTCACAAGCTCTGAGGGCTTGAATTCTGAATATGATGACTTGTAGTGGGGAACTTGTCCCCATCTTTTACATATGAACATATGGACTGAAATTTGTTTACCCTCCCCTGAGTAGGCTGAGAAGCACATAGTCTTCTCAGAGAGTGGAAGAACATTTTCTTAGCCCACCTGAAATCCACCTGTCACTACACAGATACAACTCGGTGTGACAGGATCTGGGTGTAATCACGAGTGTGAGAAGCAAAAGACAAATTCATATAGTACTAATGTCACTATAAATTTATAATTTATAATCTACTAAGTCTCAGGCATAAGTATATAGTCTTGTGACATCTAAGAGAGCTATATCTATAACTTCTCATGGCCAAACATGGCATAAAAATTTTGTATTTATTTTCTTTTGTATTTTTAAGATGTAGAAGAGCACGTAGAAAACATGTCTAAAAATGTGTCATGCTGTAGAAAATGCTCTTGTACATTGTAAATATTGTTACACATATTGGTTTAATAAAGCACTGTTGGCCAGCAGCCAGTTAAGAAGTATAGGTGGGGCAAACAGACAAGGAGAATTCTGGGAAGAGGAAAGGCAGAGATGCAGTTGCCAACCAAAAGCAGAGGAAGCAAGGTGTGTGTACACCTTACTGAGAAAAGGTACCAAGTCGTGTGACTAAACATAGATACAAATTATGGGTTAATTTCAGTTGTAAGAGCTAGTTAATAATAAGCCTGAGCTAAGAAACCAAACAGTTTATAATTAATAAAAGCCTCTGTGTTTTTCTTTAGGACTGAATGGCTGTGGGACTGGGTGAGACAGAAATTTCCATCTACAGTGTCAAGTTCACATGAAAGTAACATCACAGTTGCTAATGAAGACTGTTTTGAGAGACTGAAGTTTCTATTGCAAATTAAAGGATGCTAACACTGCTTAGAGAAAGACAGAAAACAAGTTCCTTATACTTGATGTTACATGTAATTGGAGAATTATGAAATCTAAGTTTGACTTCAGGGAACAGAACAAACTTTAACTCAAATTCTTTCTCATATAACTAAAGATCAGAGAGCTTTACAAAATTCATCTCTTTCTCCCAAATATGAGAAAGTCGTGTGACTCTGAATATAGAACCTGAACCTCTGAGGCATCTCTTAAGGACAGGTTAACTGGTTCATCATTCTTTAGCTCCCTCTGTATGAAGATGTTCCACCTCATCCCCATATACACGCACACAGGCAGCACACACATGCACCATGGCCACCAAGTTCTACTAAACATTCTGAAGGGACAACCAGAAGAGACAAATAGTCCCTTCTAGTTCTCCAAATCTGAGCATCATCGTCGTCATCATTAGCAGTCGCAGCAGCATAAACAAGCCACATCACTGTGTATTACAGTTCCGTGTTATTTTGCTGCTTGTAAAACCTCGTGAAGATGAGTTGTGCTATGTCTTCCCACTAAATAATGTGTGTACTGGACTTTTAAAACAACTGCTCAGTCTCTAAGATACGCAAACAACATGCTCTCTAGTGCTTGTCTGAACACATTAGAATTGTCACACAGCTTTCCATGAGCTGAGAGTCTTGATTGTTTTTATTTTGTCTGCCTTACCACAAAGAAAAAACCCACTTTCTTGGGTTAGCTGAAGGTACCATTTCAAGGACAGCATTGGTACAGACATCCATTGTCACCACAATATTTATGACCAGTTTCCAGGAGCCATTAGTTCTAGAACTTTTAGAGGAATGGGTGTAACTCCTGGACTTTCCCCCTCTAAATTACAGTATAAAGTGAGGCAGAAAAAGAAAGTCCTTGAAAGCGTTGAGCCAGCTTCTCCTCATCTGTCCTGTTTTCTGTTCCGTCAGACTGTCTCCTGACTGACTGCTATAGAAAACATTTTGAGGATAATTTGTGCCTAATAGGTCTAAAGTGAATTGCAGAAAGAAAAGAAAGCTTTATACAAAAATAAAAATATTTTTGCAAGTCCCATATGCAAAAGTCACTGAGTGGCCTATGCTCATTTTGAAGAACCAAGGTTGATGGACACGTTCTAATGTGAGGAGCAGTACTGGAAGCAGTGGGCTCCAGCAATGAAGAAGAGTAGCATATGGCGATTCCCCAGTGTCTGTAGGAGGCTGAGTTCAGGATTCACATGGACACAAAGTCTGTGGGTCCCTCTAGACTCGTGTGGACGATGTAGTGTTTGTCTGCATCATGTCAAATCCTCAGATATATTTCATACACCATACTATATAATACTTAATACCACAATACTTAGTAATCCCTTGCACTACTTAGGAACACAAAGGGGAAATGTCAATTGCTATGGTAATTTTTTTGTTGAATAACAATGAGAGGTGCTTTTACTATGGTTGATACAAACAGTTTAAAGTGATTTGTTTTTCAGGTTGATTGAGTTCATGAGATGGAGACCATAGATACAGAGGGTTCACTGGGACAGTACCACGCAGTAGTGTCCCATGTTAAAAACAGATGGAACACAGCCTGTGAAAGATGACCTGGACATGTATCATGTCATCGAAACAAAAGTTGGATGTTTTGCCTTGCAGGCAGGATTCTGTGTGGCAAGCATGCATAAGTATTGGGGATACTCCAAGGCCACAGGAACAGGAAATTCTGATCCAAATGCACACTGTCCTAGGCAAGAAGCTCCTTTGGAAGCTATTAACAGCCAGAGGAGGGGCTCTCTCTCCAACCAGGATGCAGCAGCCCCATTTAACATTCTCGTCTAGTGAAACAGCACAGACCCTTGTGCGTGTTTCTAACTGCACATTTTTAATATTCAATATAATGCTACTCTTTAACAAACTCTTTACTCCCTGCCTCTCTGATGGAGCTTCCCGGGGTCTTTAAAGGGATTGTTAACCCAAGAATGGATCGCACTATTTCTGCATGAACAGGCCCAGAACCAGCCCATTAAGCCTCCCGTCTTGACTCTGGCAGCGCCAGCCTCACCTCTGAGGAGATGCGCCAGCTGCTGGGTGATGAGCTCGGGGGCCTCGTGCAGGAGCTCCTTCAGCACCAGCGAGGAGGAAGACTCCGGGAACCCCAGCTCGCCATCGCTCGGCTCACCGGGGTTAATGACTCTGACGACTGCGGCCTCCAAACTTCTGTCCTCGCTGTAAATTAAACCGAGAGGAAGGGAAAGAGATAAGGCATGTTTTCTCACATGGGGGATAATTCAGTCTCTACTTCTACATGAATAATAATTTCCCCTAAATGGCCCAAAACATAAATTCTCATGACTGTGAAGAATAGGACCTGGAGAGTTGGCTAAGACACCTGCAGAGCAAGCGTAAGGATCTGACTTCAGAGCTCCAGAACCCATGTAAATGCCTGACCATAACTCCTTGCTGTGGTCACACCAGCACCACAAGTGGGTGGGTGAACAGGGAGCAGCTGAGACTTGCTGGTCAGGTGGTCTAGCCAACCAGAGAGCACCCGTTTCAGTGACTGGCCTTCCCTCAGAAGATGAGGTAGGGAGGAAGACTTCTGACATGGATCTCTGGCCTGTAAGGATTTGTGGTCCTTTGCATGGGTGCTGGTACACACACAGTCATACTCACTCATACACATACATATCCATACATGTACATACACTCATGCATATATACACACACACTATCATACACACATTCACACACACAAACCTACAACACACTCATGTACACACACAATCACTGACACACACTCAGACACATTCATACATACACACACAATCACTCACACACAGAGATACACGCAGATTCACAATCACACACACTCTCATACAAACTCTCTCTCTCTCTCTCACACACACACACACACACACGTGCGCGTGAGTGCGTGTGTGGCAGAGGGGTAAACAGGACCTTATTCTGTGTCTCCTCCTGTGCCCTTCATCCCTGCCCCCAGGATTCCTAGAGTATTTCATATGTTCACAGAAGCTATGATTCAGAAACGCTGTGGCTGTGTTCAGACCCTATGAGATGGGCTCTAGTAATAGCTTTCTTTCATAAATGGGGAAACCGAGGCACAGTGGGGCTAAGGAAAGTGTTCATGGTCAGGTGACCAGAGTGTGGAGTAGGCATCTTTTAAGTAACCAGTACCTGCTCAGAACAGTCACTGAAGCTCAGAAGAAAAAAAAAAAAAACACCACTATGCCTGTAATGGCTTCACCATGACTTTTTAAATTAGCTAATTAATTAAAATTTGTACTTTTTAATTTTTGGAGTGCTGAAGATCAACCTCAGGGTTTTTGCATGCTAGGTAAGTGTTCTGTCACTGGCCCATCCCCCACCCCTCACCTACTTCATACATGTGATAGAGGTGGGTTTTCTCAAAGCAGGCAGATAACAGATAAAACTACAGGTTTTTTGTTGTTGTTGCTGCTGTTGTTTTTGTTTTTTTGACTCTTCAAAGACAAACGAGCAACAGTGGAGAAAGTTAGCTTTTTACTTTTGTGGAATATTCCATTTCATAAACAACCGCAAGCCCAGAGCTTATAACCTCAGTCGAAGGCAAGCCTAACGTTTTTCATTTTAAGGGGTGACAAAACTCTCCCCCAATCTGTGTTGTTGTGCTCTCTTTGCTCGTGCCTGGTGCATGTGTTGCCTTGAAAAAGTTGGCCATGACTTTAGCCCAGTGAGCACCCAGGCTGTCTGTGGTTTGGGGACTGAGTTTCCTGCAAGGTTCACATGTGCAGGAAGGATGGCGTCCCTGGTGGAAACACTGGATGATGCTGAGAGCTTTCAGAGGCAAGGCCAGGCTCAATCCTTAGATCACTGGGGACAAGCCCTCGCAGGGTGTTGGGTGATTCTGGTTTTTAGTTTCTGCCCTGATTCAAGGTGTGGCTGTTTCGTTCTTCTTGCTGTTGATGTACCGTCCTCACCACAGCCCCCTCTGGTGACCTGAGCTGAGAGTTGACTCTCCAGGGCCATGAGAAAGATAAACCTCTTCTGACTGTCTAGGTGGCTGTGTCAGGTGCATCATTATCGTGATGGGAAGCTGGAAAATACAACTGAAAGCTGAAGGCAGTCCAAACGCTCACCCAAAACTTCCAGTCTCTTCTCAACAGATGCTTGACGAATATTATTCAGAAGAATTTCATTTGCCTCAAACAGCATAGGGATGAAAGTAGACCATAGACTGTTTTCTAAACACTTTATAACCATTTGTATAACTGATGCTGCCTCGGTATACTTTAATTCATATGCAAGTATGTGTCCTAAAAACTGGTTACATTTAAAAATTATTAAATATGAATGTCTTATTTCAAGTATTCTAAGGTCAAGGTTGGTTAGTAATGGTCATGAAAAATAGGCAAATGGTCAAAGTGTAAAGAATGAGCACCTCAAACTCTAGGGTTAGCTGATGTCCTTCATTCAATAGAGTGACTCACAGAGGCACCTCTGCAGCCACCTGTAGGGAGGGACTCTGTCTTATTCCTCTCCCTTTATCTCAGATCCTTGCCCCAGCTAGCAGTTCTTCCATGCTGAAAGCAGACGGAGAAACCAGGTTCTCATCTGAGCTCCCCACTGAGTGTACATGGTGCCTCGGGCAAAGCCATCAATGATACCGGGCTCCGCACTTCCCGTCTGTGGCATGAGGTGACTGAACCACATGAGTTGTCAACAGCCTGTCCTTCTTTTACCATAAAAATGGAAAACCAGCAACCACGTGGTCCATTTCCCAGCTTCTCCCCTTTCTCTATGAGATTTCTGTAGAACCTTTCTGCTTTATCTGGTTTCAGTTTTTGTTACTTATTTTCAACATCAATACATGGGATTATTGGGACACTGTAAGGAAATATTATTTTTGGTAAATTTTACAAGAGCATTCTACTTAAACATGTTTGCAATCTCAAAGTAAAAATGAAGAACTGACATAAACCAAATTTTGTTATTAAAGAAAAAAATCACTCTTTTTCCTATAAAGTCTCTCTCTCTCTCTCTCTCTCTCTCTCTCTCTCTCTCTCTCTCTCTCTCTCTCTCTCTGTCTCTCTCTCTAACAATAATAAGGAGACAATAATAATGGTGACAGCTGAGCAGGAAACCTGCACTCGGGACAAATGTGCAGAGCTTCCCAGTGAGTCTTACCTCCCCAGGGCGTTGGTGCCCACGAGCGTTATTGACAACTTTCCTTCATCGTTCAGTTGATGCAGGTTAATTTCATCTCGGAATATGTGGAATGATTCAGAGATGTTCAGCTCTTCTAAAATGAACCTCGTCTCTGTGAAGTAGCTGAATTCGGTCCTTGGGATGTTCAGCACTGGCAAGCAGAGGACCCCAGGTGGACTGACCTACCGAAGGAGAAGCTAATTCAACCACCGGAAACAGCCATTTCTCCTCCAGCGCGAAGCAAACAGCGAAAGAGAGCCTAAATCTTTGGGCCATAACTAAGCCATGTGACATTCAAAACGAATCTCCCCGAGCCCAATCACAGAGCACTTTCCACTAGTAAGTAGGCCCTGGTGTTATATTTCTAAATTAACATTACGCTATTTACTTCTCTGTGTGTGCGCGCACGTGCGCGCGCACGCCACAGCACGCATGTAGAGGCGGTTCTCCCCTCCCACCATGTAGGTCCTGGGAAAGCAGACAGGTGATCAGGTCTGGCACAAAGGATGTTTATCTGTTGAACCATTTCACCAGCACATCCAGGATGAATTGACAAAATAAATAGATAGATAAACAAACAAACAAACAAACAAATAAATAAATAAATAAATAATTGGGGGCAGACTCAGGTGACACAAGAAGGTAGATCTGTCCCTATCGAAATAGGATACTTGCAACTGGGTTTAATCAACTGTTCAAGTCTGCTATAGTTAAATCTTCTGCTTCCTCAGGGTCATCAGGAAAACTCTGCTGAAGTATGGTTTGTGACATCCAATTGTGACATTTTAAAAATTGTTTATTTTTATTTTACATACATTAGTGTTTTGCCTGCGTGTATGTCTATGTGAGGACGCTGGATTCCCTGGAACTGGAGTTAAATAGTTGTGAGCCGCCAGGTGGGTGCTGGAAATTGAATCCGGGTCTTCTGGATGAGCAGCCAGTGCTCTTAACTGCTGAGTCCCCTCTCCAGTCCTGACTGTGACAGTTTTAAAATGCAAAATACCATGTAGGTCACCAGTTATTCACTTGGGAGTCAGGTTTAGCACACATACTAATAGGTTATAATCTCTACTGAACTCATACATTGTATTATTTTATATATTATATATTGTTATATACAAAGACTTATGTTCATAAAACTCTTACATAAAATATTTGTGGTGACCAAATGGGGAGGAGAAGAAAGAGAATTTCAGATTCACAATAAATTTATTCATCTATATGAATTTTAAAGTAAAGTATTTTTAAAAAATTACTTTAAGGGTTGATGATGCTTCATTTCTGGATAATTAATAGCCTTTATTCTTGAGTCCCCATGGCTCCATCACAAGCATGTGCTTATTACACAGCTTAACACCCCAGTGTCTGTCTCCCCTTTCTAACATTAAAAAGGCACAGGGTTGTTTTGTTCTGCTGTGTATTCCAAAACATAAAACCATCAGGAAGCAGTAGACATTTAACAAATATTTCCTGAATTAAATAAGTGAACCAGACACTGCTGTTGTACACAAAACACAAAATCTTCTCCACTGAATGGATTTTTTTTTTGCTCTGTAATGTTGATACTGAATGCCGCTTGCATAACCATCACTAGTGACTTGTGTAGATCACGTTACTCTTCCTAACTGACGGTTGTATCTAACTCCTGCCAACGCAGTCGAGGAGAATACACGAGTCAGAGTGTGTGTCCCAAGCTGTCCACGCAGGACTTATTCTGGAGGTGGGACCAGCAACTAGATGCCAGCCCCAGCCCCTACTTGATGAATTGGAGAAAGCCACTCTTCTTTCTGAGCCTTCACTTTCTGTTTCTGTCGCATGGTATTGGCCTATGTTCTGCTCACCAGAGCATGCAAAGCCACAGAGCCCCGAGAGACTGAGTATGGTTCTCAGGAAAACTCCATAGAGGCACAGCCTACAGACAATAGGCAAGACCTACCACGCTAAGACAACAGCACAGTATCTTAGTTGGGTTTTCTATTGTGATAAAAACAGAACAACAGAAAGCAACTTGGGGAGGAAAGGGTTTATTTTATCTTACAGATTGTAGTTCATTATCCAGGATTCGGGGCAGGAGCTGATGCAGAAGCCGTGGAGGAGTGCTCCTACTGGCTTTCTCAACCTGCTTTCTTATACAACACAAGACAACCTGCCTAGAGGCCGCACTGCTCTGCCCTGTGGGCTGGGATTTCCCACATCTATCATTAAATAAGAAAATCTTCTATAGACTTGCTGACAGGCAATCTGAAGAGAGGCATTTTCTCAGTGGATGCTCCTCTTCCCAGATAGTGTAGCTTGTATCAAGTTGACAAAAACCAACCAAACAACAACAAACAAACAAAAATCCAGCCAAGACACATGAAAACAACAAGGTCCCCAGTATGTGACTTTAGTAAAGCCACATTTGTTTCTAGGCTTAGTTAAAAGTCTCCAAAGGAAGGGAGAAGCTATCAGTATATTTTTCTTTATCTATCTACCGATTGATCATCTATCTTTTATCACTCACAATTTCCCTACTTACTTTTTGCGTGATGCATCCTCATTCACGACACTACAACTGTAGTTGGTGATGTTATTATTATTATACACTCTCTTTAAACTGCACATCGCTGGTGGTCTTAGAGTCAATCCAGCTCAGTCAACTGGATGAGCAGTGGAGAGCAAGGGTTGTTTAATACACACATCTCCACTCAGACACATCCATCTTCTCAGGCCAATTGCTCTTTCTTGCAAACTTCAACAACTTGTAAGACACATTTGATGTAGAGCCCACATGTAGAGATGAGACTACGTTACCCATCATTTTCCTCAGCTGCCCTAAAGCACTGCTGGCCACCCACAGCTCATTCTGGAAGACTAGGTTTTATGTGAATTTAAATCGCTCCAGATCAGCTATGCATAGTGTCAGGGGATCCAGATCCAAGCAAAATTGAAATAAAATAAACCAGACTCTGGAAAATTAAAAATTCTGTGAACCTTCTGGAAATAGTACCCAAACATTCGGAACATATATCTGAGGGTTTTCAGGCAATAAATCCCATTATGATGGGCTGACGGAGTTTAGAGATGGGAAGTCTGAACACGATTTGTTAAAAAGAGCCTTTCCAGTTGTGTGGCTGTGTCTGTTTCACAGAGCCAAGAGATTCTCCCTCAAGGGACATCTTCATCAGCGCTAAACGGCAACAACTAAGACTTCCAGAACCTAGACTGAACATGTCATACCCTGTTTCTGGTCTCTGGCTTCATATACTGCTCATAATAGTTATTCTGCATGTTTTTTATTCCCAAAGGCACAGTTACATAGTGCATGATAAAGGAAAGAAAGAGGCCCCGCATCCTGCTTTTTATTATTTCTCTAAATTCTCATAAAAGCAACCAGCTACTATGTTGTTTGAAATGCTTTTGAGAAGAAACCAGTAAGACACAAACAATATAATGTTTAACATACAGGATATGCTCAATAAATGCCTGTTGCTTGCTGGATTTTTAATATTTAGTATCTATAATATACCTGAACATGAAAAACTAAGTTAGTGACTCCTTTTCCCGTATTTATTCTCAAAAGACACATAATTCAAGTACAAAGGATATAATAATCCCTTTCTCCTCACCTTGTCCAGAAAGTATGCATATGTGAAGGCAGAAATGAGAGAATCCAAGTCACATGACTTAGGTCCAATAACGGCATGGACTTTCTCCAATTGTTTACTTCGATCCTGCAACCAATAAAAAGAAAAATCACAATTTTACTTGCTTCCAACCAATATAAAGTGGAAAATCATCAGTGTTTTTTTTTGAAAAAGTATGGCTGCCTATACTCATAAACAATGGCAGAAAATAATAAATCTATCACAAAATTATATAAAAACTATGTATTATGTTAACATGTTCAAGAAAAAATAATTTACCTTTATTAAGGCTACCTATGGGGTCTCCAACCATTCTGGGAGACGCATCTGCACATATAGGTTCATACACACATATATGCAATACACACATACACCAAAACATGACCGTCTACAGATTAACTTCCTTTGAACTCTCTCAGCACTACTTTCTCAGTAAGAGGCCATGTTGCTGTGAAGGCTGGTGACCCCGAGTACTATGATTGTCTCCCGATATAAGACATGCTTCTTAGTTTAAGAAAAACAAATGTAACTTTTTCTCATATCTCTCCCAGGCCAAGTAGTCAAACAGATATTTGGAAAGGCTTAATTCTTTTTTTGTGTGTTCTGTCTTGGATGCCAAAGCTATTCTATCTATATTGTCCTAGCTTTTGGTAAATGAAGGCCTTTTCTCATTCAGAAAGAGGGATGTGATTTCCATCATTGGTCTAAAACTCCAAATTCCATTGCTTCTTTCAAAGTGTATATATTCACCTCTCTAGAAAAGAACACATACTTTTCTGTCATTTGTTTGTTTGTTTGTTTTTGGAGTTTAATCAATAGCTATTTAAACTCTCGTATAGAAAGCTGACATTCCTTTGAAATATCAAGACACTCAGTGCTTCTAGAAAACACCGTAACAAATTGCCTGGCACACAAAATATAAAATAAATTTATATCTTTTCTTTTCTTTCTTTTGCCCAGGCTGGCCTCAGCCTCACTCTGTTGCTGATGGAGGAGAACCTCTGATCTTCCTGCATCCCCTCTCCAGGTGCTGGATTACACAATGCTGGCTAGCAATCAGTATCTTCACAGAGTGGGAGCAACGGCACCTGAGTTTACATCAATCGCTTTTCATCACGAATTTCCATCTCCCTGTTTAAGACCCACTAGGCAGCCACAGATTGTGGATTTGCCCCAAACAGCAGGAATGCTCAGGACTGCTCAACAGCAAACACTTAGGATTCCTTCATGTGCAGACAAAAACAAAATATCAAAGCACACCTAATAACCTAGCAGGTATCTTGCAAATGAACTGGACAGTTTTCTTATTATTTGTGTAGAACTGGTGGTATCAGAGTCAGAAACAAATTATTAAAAAAATTACTAAACAATGAAGATTTGGCCCAAGCACCAAGATGAAGTAAATGTTTTTGTATTATTTTACTATTTTACATGAGACAATGTCCAGGGAAGTGTGAATACATTCTGAGTATATTTATCCCTTTCCACTCTCCTCCCCTTTCATGTCCTTCCCCTTCCCACTAGTCCCCTTTGTCTCCCCAGAGAGTTTCTACCTCCATCCTATCTGTACACAGACAATTTTATGAATCAATAAAAAATGAAGAAAATCTTGAAGGAGGTTGGGTAGAGTCCATCGCAGAGAAAAGTGGCAGAGAGATTTTCCATAAATCATGTCCATGTCAGTGATACTGCTAAATTAAAAGACTCACAGTTTCAATTTCTTTGATATTTATTTTTTAAGCAAACAACATATTTAGGGTGTCAAACAAACTCTAAAGATGATTTCAAGCTCCCTCTCCCATTACTACCTAATCTAGCTCTCATGCCCCACCCCCCTTTTCCAGCTTCTAACCTTGTAAATGCACAGCTGACTCTCAGAACTGAACATCTTCTGAGGGGTTTAGTACAGGTTTAGATCTCAAGGTCAAGACAACAAATATTCTAGAAGCACCTAAATAAATTTAGGGAAATAGAATTCCAGCCCATTACAACATGAGCAAATGTATTAAGATATCACATTCCTGTAAATGCTGCTCTTCCGAGAAGCTCAAAGGTCTGAGGAGACATTACCTCACTTCTCCCATATCTTTGAGACAGGCAATAGGAAGATCAACAATGCTTTTTGCAGGCCAGAGGAGCCTGCGATGGGGCCAAGCTCGTTTCTAGACTCTACAGCCTGACACCATGAGAGCTGACCCCTGCCCCATCTAACCACTTCATAATGCCTTAATGACTCTGAGCCCACTTGAGTGGACATGGCACCACAGGAAAAGAGAAAGAGCTAAATACGCATACTAAGTACAGATACGCTGCAGACACTGGGGACATTGACACAACTGGCTTACCTATCTCTTATCTAGGCTTCATCACTACCAACATAGCTTTGTGTCCAACCCTCAACTTACACAAAAGAAAGTGTGCAGGGCATAGCAATAGCTCTCTGTTGATGCATTTCCAGAGACAACCGCAATTATTACTTTAGAAAAGAAAGGAGCTATATAAATGAGGCTGGGGACTCCAAAGGATACTACCCCAGTTCTCACAATACAGGACCCTTCTACAATAATAGAATGGTCTATTTCTTGTTTATTGAAAGAGACAAATGACACATTCTCTTGGAGGTCAGGGCCATGGCAGACTCTGGTGAAAACCCCTGAGGACTCCTGTGGTGTTGCATGCCTCTTTCTGCATACTCTCTCACTTCTCCCCTGGCTACTCCTCTCCCCTGGCTACTCCTCTCCCCTGGCTACTCCTCTCCCCTGGCTACTCCTCTCCCCTGGCACCTCTTCTCCCCTGGCTACTCCTCTCCCCTGGCTACTCCTCTCCCCTGGCTACTCTTCTCTCCTGGCTACTCCTCTCCCCTGGCTACTCCTCTCCCCTGGCTACTCTTCTCCCCTGACTACTCTTCTCCCCTGGCTACTCTTCTTCCCTGGCTACTCCTCTCCCCTGGCTACTCTTCTTCCCTGGCTACTCCTCTCCCCTGGCTACTCTTTTCCCCTGGCTACTCCTCTCCCCTGGCTACTCTTTTCCCCTGGCTACTCCTCTCCCCTGGCTACTCTTCTCCCCGCGTATCACATTATTTCACTGTCATGGTCTCTTCTGATGCCATTCATCCATACAAAGGCTATCTCGGTGGTCAGCTTGACAGGATCCAAATTCAGGTAGGAGTCAAGCCTCTGGGCATGTCCGATTGGGGGCTTCTATTATTAATAGATTGGTTTGATTGAGGCCTGCACCGTTGCATGGCCTGGAGGTCCAGGACTGAACAAGGACTGAGTGAGCTGAGCTCCAACCCTCCTCCTCTCTGTGCTTTCCGACTTGGGATGACCAGTCCAGCCTTCTGTCGCCGCGGTTTCTCCACTGTGAAGGACTTAATCTGGCACTGCGAATAAAACACATCCTTCCTTGGCTTGCTTTTGGCAGGTATGCTGTCATGGCAACCAGGGTAACTAACACATCACTCATCTGCCAACCCAGCTAGTACCACAGGGCCTAAGCTCCAGCACTTTCTTCCCCTACCATGCTTCAGTGAAATGGAGAAGAGCTGCAGAAACGATGGTTCCTTGAGCTGAGTGCATTGGAGCTGATGAACCAAATAATGAGATAATGGGAAGTGTAAGCATTGCTGGAAGATTAAAGCGTGCTTAGGTGAGGTTCTTGAAAACTCTGATGTTTGAGGAAAGACGTGAACCCAGGGAGCGGAGCCTAAAGATACCACAGGCCATGGGAAGAATATGTGCAAAGGTCCTGAGGTTAGAAAGGGTCCAACATACTCAGCAACTGACAAATACATGAATTGCCTAAACATGATTTTATTAAGTCAGCAATGAACTGCTCTGGCAAATAAATGCCCCCGTCCCCATGGCACACAAGTACAGCAAGCGTTAAGAAATTTCGGAGACAAAGACTTACTGTTAATACCCAAGCCTCATACAGACAGAACAGTGATAATTAGATGAATTGGATACTGCCAGCTCTACCATCGAAATGTACTTCCGAGTGCACTGATTTCCCATAACTAATGCAGAAAAACACTGAACTCACCAGTATTTCAGACCACTGTTTGAATATGCTTTCAATTTCAAAATACAAATTATATATATATATATATCGATAAAGTGAGACTTTTTATCGAAGTTAACTTCCTAGCTCTTCTTAAAAGCCAACAAAATACTCGCACATTCAGACAAAGCACTCATACACACAATATATAAAATACTATATGCTAAATAGTATTCTGGCTCACTAGCTGCCTGCTCTGGGTTCAAATGATAGAAAATACTAAAGCTTGGCATAGTGGCACACATGTGTAATGCTAGAAACTTGGGAGGCTGAGACAGGAGAATCACAACTTTGAAGCTATGCTAAATCTCACTGTGAGATTCTATGATGGTTAATCATTGTCAACTGGACTAGATTTAGAATTGCCATGGAAACACTTCTGGGTGTGTCTATTGGGGTAGTCTGAGAAAAGTGTGACTCACTGTGAATGTAGCCAATACCAATCCCTGGATTAGGGTCCTGGGCTGAACGAAAAGAGGAGATCTGAGCATGCATGTGATCAGCTGCTGCAGGCTGCTGCTGCCACACCCTCTCTGCCATGCTGGGCGGGACCCTCGAGCTGTCAGTCAGAAAGCTTCCTCTATATTTGCTCTTGTCACAGCAGTGAAAAAAGGAACTGATTGGTTATCTCAAAAAAATTATTTAAGAATAAATTTCCAAAAACGAAATTAAAAAGTAATAAGAGACTAAGAGATTATAATTAGTTTCTTAAAGTGCACGTCAGGTTGTGGGACAAAGCAAAAGCATTCGACAGAACAAACAAGCACAGGTCACAAGCATATGACATTCAGTGTTCCCATAAATGTCATAATTTAATTGGTGACCTAATTAGGAAAGGACCAAGGGCTTTCAGTGGTTAGGACTGAAAGGATCATGAGGTAATATAAGCCCGATAGGACCAAAATAGCCAATTCAGATAAATTTATGTTACCGGTAGCCTCTGCCCTCAACACTACTAATTCCAAACTCTCGAGGCTAAGGAAACTGGGCTAAAATGATGTTCTGAATCCTTACAGGAGCTAACGAGGGAAGGACCAGGCTGGGAACACATTTTCACAAATTCAGCAGCAGAGCTAGTAACAGCTGGATGCGCCCAGTGGACTACAGAGTGGGAGGTGTTTTTTTTACAATGAACAGTGGAAGGAAGATCTGAGTCGCTGACATTGGCTACACATAAGAGGGGCGGGACGATGTGAAGGACAAAGCATTTAGGAACAGACATGATTGGCTACAGATAAGAGGGGCCTGTGATGTAAAGCACAAAGCATTTACGAACAGAATAGTTTATAAGAAAAGTTGTGGCCTTGGTGAGTTCCCGATAGAACATCCCCATTGTCTCAGTGTGTGGGAACACCCCTCGGGGTCCTGAGTTCCTTGCTCCTGCTCTCTCTCCTTCTGCTCCTCATATGGGCCTTGGGATTTCAGTCTGGTGCTCCAATGTGGGTCTCTGTCTCTGTCTCCTTTCATCGCCTGATGAAGGTTAATATCCAGGAGGATAACTATATGTTTTTCTTTGGGTTCACCTTCTTATTTAGCTTTTCTAGAATCATGAATTATAGGCTCAATGTCCTTTATTTATGGCTAGAAACCCATTATGAGTAAGTACATCCCACGTTCCTCTTTTTGGGTCTGGCTTACCTCACTCAGGATAGTGTTTTCTATTTCCGTCCATTTGCATGCAAAATTCAAGAAGTCATTGTTGGACTGGGTCTTAAAAAAAAGCATGGGATAAAACCGGACTGGCTGAACATAGCAGACAATGAGGACTGCTGAGAAGTCAAGAACAGTGGCACTGGGTTTTGATCCTACTGCACGTACTGGCTTTGTGGGAGCCTAGGCTGTTTGGATGCTCACCTTACTAGACCTGGAAGGAGGTGGGAGATCCTTGGACTTCCCACAAGGCAGGGAACCCTGACTGCTCTTCGGGCTGCTGAGGGAGGGGGAGTTGATTGGGGGAGGGGGAGAAATGGGAGGCAGTGGCGGGGAGGAGGCAGAAATCTTTAATAAATAATTAATTAATTAATTAATTAAAAACAGTGTTAAAAAAAATTAGTGGTTGTGGATTTGCCTCCAATTAAAAAAAGAAAAGAAAAGTTGTGGCTATAGTCCAAATACTTAAGGCTAAACTGAAGGTATAGCCTTGCTGGTCAGCCATGCAGGGATTTAAGTCAGGGCCTGAATAAAAACATTCAGGAGTGTGAAACTGTGTTTTTGTTGATTTGGTCTGAAGCTCTTTATTTATTAACTTTCTTCATCTGTCCCTCTCCTGCTTGCCCAACGCCCCCAAGTCCTTCAGCAGCGGAAGTGACTTTGGGACGCGTGAGAGTCTTCCTTTTGTTATCACCGCTCTGCTCCCAATCAAGCTCAGGGTTTTCTCTCTGGCTTCTGCTTGCCACACTGAAGGATGCCTTCTTTCCGCATCTCCGATTTGAGAAAACTGGGGAATGGGGACCAGTTTAAATACACTCAGCTATGAACAGCTGCAGTCAGGGAGACTTGAGCCGCCGTTGTGAGTAGGTGGTGGGGATCCAATTCCAAACACTGCCTGAAGACCTTAGATGAACTGTAGGTTACCGTTCACTTGAGGGAGCCTCTAGTCTAAGAGTTGGATATGTGCACTCAACCTCTCCTCCCTTCTCTGGTGAACCTACCCCTTTTCAACTGATTTACCTGCCAATCTTGAAAACAGAATATTCTCATATGGACTGACCTCAAATATCATTATGTACACTTATCTGCATAGTTCATTTTACTGATGGTGTGGTATCTGTGTGTGTGTGTGTGTGTGTGTGTGTACGCATGTGTGTGCATGTGTGTGCATGCATCGATTGTTCAGGGCTGTTTTGAAAGCAGTACCATTATATTTCCTTCTATAACTTCAACTTTGAAACATTAGGACTGCACCCCCAAATCCTTACCTTCACCAAAGAGTCCACAAGGGATCATCCGACAAGGCTTTCTGAGGGGTCTTAATTTTTCTAGTTATCTGCCTCTATCTATAACCAACTGGTCCCTTCTCGTGTAATAGATAGTGCATCCTGGAGTTTGTCTTCTGTGATTTACAAGTCTCAAAAATCCCTTCAACTTATCCTTTCAGGACTCAGGGGCTGTCATCTTTTTCATGGTGATAGCCGCGAACCTGGGTCTTTAGTCTTTCTCCTCAGTTCTGACCTATCTCGTGTCTCCTTTCTGCACTTAGTCCTCCACAGGAAAAGCATTCACACTCTCTGGGAGACAGCGTTTGGTCAAGGTTCTATCCCTAACCCATCCACATCAAAGGTAATATGGGGGTTGCAAAGATGGAGCACAAAGGATGCCCCAATATCTGGCATGCACCCATGCCTCCTGAGGTTCACTAGCAATTTCTTATTTTAAAATTTGCAAACTAGAACGCCACAAAGGGGAAAGACACTCAGTTCCCAAATGGAATCCATTGCTTTGAACACTGAGTGTACTCCTTGCGATATTCTCTCCCCGCACTTCTGTGAGTGCTCGTTCCTGCTCTGTATGCTTGCGTTCTCTCTTGAAATTTAACAAGGCTCTGTTCTCTTAAAATTCTAGGATATAGATGTTGCAGTGGCCAGAAATGATTTGTATTTGTTTTAACTGCTACTTGGTACATACACCTAATGACTTTCTTTAATATGGCCCTTATAATTAATTTATCTACTCGATCTTCCACTGCTAGAGACTTTAATTTTCTTTAATTTTTTGGAAGCAGTTAAACCTTCTGCTGTGGATATTTGGGAGAGAATGGTTTTGTGTCACTTCCTAATTATTTCTTTCATAAATTCCCGGGCTTTAAATTTCCAAGTCAAAGAATGCAGCATCTTAGCACTTGCCAGAAAGGGTGCACAGATGTTCATTTCCACGCACAGAAATACTAAATTGTTAAATCTTCAGATGCATGCTCAAGCGATTGTATCAGCAGGTAAAATAACACCACGATGTTGTTTGATTGCTAGTTTATGACTCTAAGGCAAGTGTTTGAGCCTTTTCTTTTCATGGGCCCTCCAAACACTGCCTGCACACTTTGATGCTATTTGTCCCACTTCCATTGATGAGTAAGGTACTAAAGCACTAACATACTGCACTTTGGTAATGTCTGTAAGACTCTCCTTTGTTCTCAGGCCTTGGGCATCCATGAAGGAACCTGTTTAGAAGATGCATTGGGTATGCAGTACATCTGCATTATTTAATAGAGCATTATCGGTTTTAGCTCTAACAAGCAGTCATGCTCTGTGCAGTCTTTTCCCTAGTCCACCCACTCTGCTCCTGGTCGCAACAACATGCTCCAGGCTTGACTGGAAAACGGCAGAGGTCTGCAAGAGCTTGAATGGGATGCATTGACTCTTCTGATTTGTTTGAGATCACAACATTAGAACAACTTCCCAGTCAATCTAAGATTGTGAATATATCATTAGTAAATGTTTTTAGACAGATACATTTTGATAGAAAACAGTACCAAAAGAGGAATGATGAACAGTAAATAGTAGAAGAGACTGCACAAAGTCCTCACGGTCTTCCCATTGGTGGTGCCATATCTGACGCATCCAAAGACCTTGCCAAGCAATGCAAAAGAATACTAGCTAACAGAGGGTCCTCGGCAGCTGACAGGAAAGGAATGCACACCTGAGCCAGTAGTCAACCTCGGCAGTACTCATGGAGGTCAAATAAGACCCAGACGAGTGGCAAAATGGCTCCTCTGCCCCGACATGCATGAAATCAAAACTGCTTCTCTGGGAGCCACCGCCTCAGAAAGAGGCTGTAATAAGCTCCTTAAGACTACGTGACCCCTGGCAGTTGCAGAATGTATCTGATGTCAGTTTAGAAAAGGAACTGCTGAATTGTTTCAAACGAAGTAGAACTTCAGAAAGAATTGTTAATCATAACACTGCGATCTGTTAAAGTTTGAGTTAGAAGAGGTTTAGGATTCACCGAGCTGGAATCCTTCAATGCTTTCCCACGTAAAGTCGTCGGTGTAACCACAGTATAATGGAAGAAATGACATAAACCTAGGGTGATCACAGCCTGCTAATTATTCTGACTTTAGAAGTGTTTTAAATGTGCCTTATAATGTTATTTAGTACTACTTGAGTAAAACTGAAATACCACGCATTGAAAGAATGACTAACCGATGTCCGGTTGCTTCTGTTTGCTCAGCTATGGACTTGTTATGTCTGAGGCAATGAGGGAAGGAAGAAAGAACAGACCGGCAGACGCACATACAGAAAAGCAGGGATGGGGTGGGCCGTTTGCTCTAATGGGGAGGCGCCGATGGCCTGGAAACTCAGAGCATTCATTGCCCTGACTGAGGAAGGAGGCGGGTTTACCATACATAGCTGAACAAGGAGTAGTTAACTACTCTGTGAGAGGCCTCTGTAGGAGGGCAGTTGCAGGTTGTAGTCATCCAGGAGGAGGAACTGTGGTTGTAGTTTTAGCTACTTAGACTGAGATTTGCCATTCTCATGGGTCTGAGACATTGGGATCCTTGACACGATTATGCTCATGTCAACAAGACACAGTCACTTAGGACTTCCTCTGTCCCCCACGCCCAGTATCAGTTACTTCTACAGTTCTAGTTAAGTGATTCAAGACCCAAAGAGTCTCTATTGCCATCACCACAAGCGACCCTGGGATGTATACCCCCAGACCAGGAGTCTGCACATGTGGTACGGACTTCTTAGGAATTATCCACCTTCATAGGGTGCTTTTGATGAGATAGTACAGTTAGTTAAACAGTGACTCCTTTAGTTAGCGAATGCAGAAAATGTGTTGTAAAACTCAAATAACTTCTTCTGGGGAATAAGAATACATACAAATGCTTTTTTAAAAGTGAATTCTTCAAATTGAGACATTTCCACAAGAATATTGGCAATTTTTGAAGTTAGAAGATGGACAAACAGGATTCTCCTACTCCTCTCTGCTAGTATATGTCTAAGAACTTAAGAAAAAAATTCTATGACATTGTGACTAGAAAGTAAAGAGGATGAAAAGCAATGAAATTCTGGCTTTCGCTGGTACCAGACCCCCTCTGGAGTGTTCAAGGCTCTGGATTCCAGGCCCAGAAATGCCAAAGGAAAAGAAGGGAGAACACGTGATTCACAAAGATTTTCATTTTTCTTTAATGAATTCTCTTGCAAAAGTGTGTTTTGCCATTTCTCATCATGTTTCCAGAAGGATCTTCCATGAGCTGGGGTCCAGATCAGGATCTGCAGACATGTCATTCCTCCTGTGACCTGCACTACACGGCACAGGTTGCTGCGGTTCCTTTAATTATTAATGTTCTTTGGCTTGGAAGGGCTGGAGCTAATTAGTCAGGTCTTGTCCCCCCATGAACGAGTGGAGACACGCTCCAAAGGCTTCTCCCAGAAGCTTTGCTATCTGCGCTCAGCCTTCACTGTCATAGGAAGATCTATTGCTTTAATACTCGAGAGTGTTTGTCTGTATTTGGAACAGACATCAGGCCGGTGACACCACACACCTGGTGCATCAGAAATCCACTCAGACATGACAGTAATGAACAGACAAGGGGCTGGCAGCAGGTGGGAGGAAGAGAACTTCTGAGCGCGGCGCACTCCAGCAGGTTCACAGGGACATGTGCAAGGGGTACACAGAGCGATTACTGTACTTTGCAAAAATGACAGATTCTAATGATGCCATTATTTATTACACTGTGTGTTTTTCAATGACAGAAGGACTCTCACCTTCCAGGTGACCTCGGAGTTCAGTCTCTCTCTTCTTTCTAAATATATATACACATACACACAAAAACACATACAATATCAAGTATATGATTTTTGCAAGCCCCCCAAAATTAAAACTAAACAGTACCTAAAACAATAGGTAGATTTGTTTATTGCAATTCATGTTTTAGAACATTAAGTGTATGAAAATTCTGTGTCACCCCACTGATAACTTATTTATTCATTTGTTTTGGTGATGGGGGGGTTAGTTAGTGGTTTTTGAGGTAGGATCTTATGTATTCCAGTCAGGCATGAACTCATTTTGTACCTGAGAATGATCTTGAACTTTTCAACATCCTGCTTCCACCTCCTCTGTCCTGGGGTTACAGGCATGCACCGCCACACCCAGTTTTTACAACGCTGGCTATCAAACATCGGGATTCGCTCACGCTAGGCAAGCACTCTACATTTGAGTTTCATTCCCAGGGTCCCCACTGATATTTGAAAAACATAAGTATGGGTCCACGTTCTAGTCGGGCTAACTGTTAACCACAGAGTGGCAAGTTTTCTAGGAATCATAGCCTTTCCACCATGAGATAATAGGACTTTATGGTTTCAAGAAGCAAATAGCTACTTGATAATCATCCAAATATTTTCCCTTTGTCCACTGAGAGAACCATCTGGCGTCTGCAAACAGAGCTCCACATTTGGCATGGATTTTGTTGTTATTGTTGCTGCTGTTTTCTTTTGTTTTTAAGATTCAGTTTTATGTCAGGGGAGGGGGCACACATGTGAGTGCTGGCATCCTTAGAGCCAGAGGTGACTCCCTGGTGCTGGAGTTACAAGTGGTTGTAAGCTGCCTAGAGTGGGCACAGGCTCGGAACTCACTCATCTCTAAGAGCAGTGCACGCTCTAACTGCTAAGCCAACTCTGCAGCCCCCACAGCTGGAATCTAATACTAACCATTCGCATTCCTTAACTAAACAGATATAGAGAACTATTCTAACACATTTTTTCAATCTTGATATTAAAAACCAATCACCTAAAAGAAAAGAGAAAAGGGGGAAAAACGTATAACAGAAATTTTTATTTTACGCTTTATTGGACTTTCAATAAGAAGACAAATTTAAAACTGAGAAAGATTTTAAAATGTCATAGAAACATCAACACATCATAAAATTTTTCTTCATGGTAAGCCTTGTAAAATATATAATAATCAGTTTTTAAGATATCTTACTCATCTTGTACGATAAATCTTTATCCATTTGGTCTAGGAGCACTGCTCAATAATAAAAAATATAAAACTTTGAATTAAAGACTCAACCATTTTGCTTAGTTTCTTGATACTGCGGTATCTTCTCTGAAGATGCCTACAGGTCAATCAGGCAGAAACCTAATAGAGAATTAAGAGAATTGTTGGAGGTAATGAAGCAAATGGACTTAACAGACATCTATAGAACACTCCACCCAAATAGGAAAGAATACACCTTCTTCTCTGCAGCTCATGGAACCTTCTCGAAAACTGACCACATACTCGGAAACAAAGGAAACCTCTACAGATACAAAAAAATTCAGTGTCCACCTGTGTCTTATCAGATCACCACGGATTAAAGTTAGAAGGCAACAACAATGCTACCCCCAGAAAGCCGACAAACTCTGAAGATGCCAACATGGGGAACCATCAAGAGACACTTTCCTTTGCAGCTAGTGCAGAGGCCAAATCTTTCTGCAGGGGGAAGGGAACAGCAACACAGGAAGCTTGTGACTACCCTCTGAGGAGGAGTGGAAGAGCTCAGCCTGAGGACCCAGAGAAGTGATGACATCAGCAGTCCCTGTTTGTCCTGTGGAACAGGCCAAACCCTGAGATCCCCTCCCAAGCTGCTTCTCTTGCTTGTTGTGTGTGTTTTAGAAGCCAGTGACAACTAAGATACTGTAGGTTACACCAAGTAAAAGTTTCCATCAAAAGAAAGCAGGGCTGGGCTTACATATCCGTAGTACGGTATCTGGTAATCACATGGCCCAAAACCAAAACCCAAAACCAACCGCCAGTCATCCAAAGAAGCCAACAAAAACTAAAGAGTCAGACTCTTAAATATGTGTATATAATGATGGCCTTTATAAATCTGACTTTTTAATTTATTAATAATTTAATTCACCCCGGAGAGCAGGAAGGAGGGAAACAGATCTCTTAAGCAAACAGAAGAGAATAGCAACCCTTTGTGGGTGGTTTATAGATGTAGTGGTTGGGAGCACAGCTCAGGACCTCGGCATGGCTGACAAACTCCAGCCAACGCTAACTGAAGAGAGAAAGACGAGGTACAAGAGTTTGTAGCCCCAGTAAGAGCAGAGAGTACCCACTCTTCACACCACAGGGGCACTATTCCCACGGAGCGATGCTATCACTTGACAGAGCCTAGTCCAATATGGCATGTGCTGATGCAAGGGAAATTTGAACACAGACACTAACAGAAGGAAGACACAGGAAGAAGCCATCTCCAGTCAGGGGATGCTGAGCCCACCATCTGTTAGGTGAGGGGCCTGGAGTCTTTCTTTCTTGGCACCTCCAGAGGAAGTATGGCCCAGCACTTGCATCTTCAGCGTCTACCCAACACATTTCTGTTGTTGAACCACCCAGGTTCTGGCAGTTTGTTACAGCAGCCCTGAAATTTAGAATCATAAAGCAGAGGTCCACCACGGACTCAGGATGCAATTCTTTTCATTTTTGTATATGTTTTAAATTTCCAAAATAAGAGTTTTTAAAAGAAGCTTTGCACAAAATCTGAGAGACGTGAATAATTCAGCTGTATTCTGCCATAGTCCTCCTGAGGAAAACACCCACTGACAAAAGCATCTCTAATATCCAAAATACAGCTGGCCCTGTCTCCAGCTTGAGTCTAATTTCACATCTGTAATTCCTTTTCGAGGAATCGCTGGTAAATCTCCCAAACAAGGTGCCAGAAAGTTCCACTGTGCCTCCCGGCTCTTTCAGGTTCCCAGCGATGAACTCGCCTCTCTCAGGCATAATTGAACGCAGGCTCATGGTGCCTGGGAAATTCACACAGGAGACAAGACAGAGAGAGGGGATCTCTCTGCACAGCTCCATAACAAAGTCCTTCGAATCTGTTTTCTGCCAAGAGTGAATGGCCTCCTGGACAGGCCATATAGGTGGCATTTAGCACTCAGTAAGCATGTTAAGAAGAAATACATCATGAAATGCATTAAACAACCCCATAATCACATCTAAAGGCCAGGTAAACCAGGCTACCACAAATACTAAAATGGATGATAACAAAAGCAGTCAGCATTTTCCAAACCATATGCTTGTAAATGTTATTCTGCAGGGAACCAATTAAAACTATGGGATACTTAGAACACAGACATATGGAACAAAACAGGGCAACTTATCTTGTCACTTCAGTGCTTGCTCCGTACATCTATTAGGGAGATATAATACCGAATTATTAGTACAAATAAATGCTATCTTAATTATCAACACCGAAAGGCAATGGCAGTGCTTAAAGCTCTCTGCCTGGGTGGTAGTGCTACTAAGTGGGAGTGGTCTATTTCATCAGGCTAGGTCTCTGTTGTCTCCTTCAGCACAGCAGAAAAATAAGAAGAGCAATACTGAGTGGAATTCACATGGTTCCCAGTGAAATCACATAAAAAGCACAAGGATAAAACGTACAGAGATGTTTGATGCCTGGGTGGGCCATCAGTGATGCTCATCACTATTGGACAGGAAATGCGCAGGCCATCCAAAAGAAGCCATCTGAAGACTGGTATCGGCAGCCATTGAGTTACAAATATAGACAGGGCATCACCAAGTTTCCCTGACATTCAAAAAGAAGTAAACAAGAATCTGTGATCCATTCGTAGATCATCCTAATAGGTAAAGGGCAGTCAATATTTTTCATCCGATTACTGAAGCTTCATTTGCCATTATCAGTCCATTTAGAATTAACATTTAAGGGACCCAGCCATATAAATTTTAATAAGATGGCCCAAACATAATTAAAACAATGCTAGGAATGGTAGCCTTGGGCAATGCCCTAGAGAATATATGAGATACTAAAAGAGATGGGCATTTTTTACATATCTGTAAAGAAAAACACTTGGGTAATAAATGTTATGTGAAAAACGGTCAATATGTTTAGCCATCAGTCAAATGCAAATCAAAACAATGAGATTCCATTTCACCGTGGTCCTAACAGCTGTGAGGACATCGACAAACGCAGAAGAGGGAGGACGAGCAAACTTACATCACTGATGACAGGAATGTAAATTAGCACAGATACCGTGATGTCAATACAAAGGCTCATCCAAAAAGAATAACTAGAACTGTGTTATGGTCCAGCCACACCATTCCTGGGTATCTGTGAAAAGGAATTTAAGTCAGATCTAAGTCAGCCAAGCACAGAGATAGTCTGGGCACAATAGCCAAGTTATAGAACCAAACTCACTGCCAAGCAACAGATGAATGAATAAAAAATGTGATTATATATACAAATATATGAGTGTATTTGACCATTAATAAGAACAAAATGACTATGTTATTTGCAGACAATGGGTGGCACTATCATCTTAAGGAATAAAGCAAGGCCTAGGGGTGGTGACTCACCCCTTTAATCCCAGAACTCAGGAGGCAGAGGTAGAGGCAGGATAATTGCCGTGAGTTTGAGGCCAGCCTGGTCTACAAAGTGAGTTCCAGAACAGCCAGGCAGGGCTATACAGAGTAAGAAACAAACAAACAAAAAGAAATAAACAAGGCTCAGAAATGCAAATGTTTTCTCTAGACTTAAAACTATGGATGGAGAAAGGGCAGTCTATTTGGAATGAGCAGGGTACCAGGGGGCAGAAGTGAGGGATAGACCAGGTCATGGGAAGGTGAACAAGATCCAAAATTTGTGACACACACACATGAGAATGCCATCAGGAAACCTAGTACTTTGCACTAAGAATATATGCTAATAATAAAGAAGAGATTAGAGAGGAGAAGAAAAAAGGTCTCACAGTGAAGGATTCTACTCCCTGTCGAGATCAGAAAGAGGGTCAGTATAGTAGTGCAACTGTGGGGAGCTACATTAATAGTAACGGGCACCACGCATCAGTAAGAAACTATAATGCAGCATTTTTGCACGTGTACAACCTACCATCTTGCAATGACCCCTCCACAATGGTCTGTTTATAGTCTGTGTTCTTAGTTCTCCCCAAACACCAGTGTGTCTCAGGCATAGGAGACAGCACCTGGTGTGTCTACGCGGGCCCACTGTTTAGTCTTCAAGACGACTTTCTACTCTGAATTCCTCTGCTTGCCTGACCTATGAACCATGACTTTTCTGGGGCACTCAGACTCAGACCCAGAGCCTTCTGCCTTCGACCAGGGAGGTGCGCCCCAGACGGTGTCTCCTCATCCAAATGTCACTGTTCCTCAGTGTTCTCCAGTTCCTGAGATTTCTGAACTGTAAAGGACGTCATCACACCTATTAGGCAGGGTTTGCCTCTTACTCTTCTCTGTGAGTCCAAGCTTTGGGGTTCTGTGCACAGAGTAGATGTGAATAAATGGAGACCATGGTGTACGGGCTCTCGCATTCAAGAACTGCCATCCCTAACCTTCTCCCTTTCCTATTGGTGCCCCTAACAAACACGAGATGATATCAGCATCCTGGGGTGCACAAGAGGCACAAAAATACTCATTAGCAACCCTGTCCCCCTTTCTGCTACATCTAATATGAAGACCCAGGATCAGGTCTGGGTGCCTCTGTGTTGAACATCTTCCTCCACAGGTAAATAAATGATACACAGCAAAATTTAAGACTCATCCACCAGCTTACTGAAGGTAGAACATCCCATTTGCCATGAGCAGAAGAAAACGGATCAGCTTGCTTGCAAAGCCTGTTTCCAGAAAACAGATGCAATCTAACACAGAGGGACGGTCCTGGGTTTTAGAAGCAAGCAAACTGAATGGAAAACAATGGAAATCAAAATATATAGTGAATACTTATAACTCAGAGCCTCTGTGGGTTTGACTGAGGAGAATTAGAGAGAGCTGTGAAAGACACTTGTTACAGTGCAAGGAGCACTGTGCTACACCAGGGGATGGAAAGGCACCTCGTGTCGTGACCCATGCTGTGTGAGGGAGGAACTGGGAATGGGTCCCCCTGACCAGAACTCCACTGCCCCGTGGGGCCCTTTCCCATGACTCCTCCATAGCAAGTCACAGACGGCACTGACTCTGTTTAAATCAGGCAGTTATACAAATCTTTCCTTCCTGTGGCTCATTCTTCTAGATGAGTGACAAAGACACCGTGATCACATGGCTGTGGGGGTATTGGGAGCACAGCGCAACACCTCCCCTTCTCCCCACTACTTTTCGTGGCTTTGACAGAGGCAATCAGCCTGTGGCAATCATCCTAACTCTTTGTTCCAACACTGTCCCCACCCCAGCATGCCTCTCTATTCACCGGTTTTAAAATAACCACGGGCTCTTGCAAGTGGCATAAACCCATGAGGAAATTTTATATATAATTACCCCAGCGCCTGCCATTCTCCAGAATCACAGTAACTCTAGAGAAACACTAATCAAACGGTGGTACATGGAAGACTTTTAGGCGAGGAATTTAATACAGGTTGACATGTTTGAAAGAAAGTTGTCTCCTCAGGATGCCACCAGACAGAAAGCTTGCCGGTAAGGAGGCTGGAGACACAGGGTACTGAGCCCAACTCATGACTAACTAGCTAGGAGACGCTGATGTAGACATTCCCGTATCCTCAGCCTCAGCATCTCTGAAATAACAGGCCAGACCCAAGGCTCACTCGGGTCATGTTTATTTTAATGTTCTAGAAATTGGCAAAGAAATTGGGTGTAGACGACGGATACCAGGAGGAACCACATTCTAAAGGTAGACCTAGCCATTGACTTACTTCCTTAGCTAGTTATCAAGGGGATGGGTTTTTGAGGGGTGGGCCCCAGGCATTGATTGCTACACTCACAACTCTGATGTGACCTCTCAGGAATCTCTGCCGTCATACCACAGCACTCCCCCATGGCTGCTGGATCCATCCTAAGGGTTTTCTGCTCCGTGTTTAGGAGGCAGGAAGACATTAGAATGCCAAAGCAGAGAATGGGGGGGGGGTAAATAATCTGCCATTTGAAGAAAGAGCATTGCCTTGGGGTGATAAATAATGCACAGTTCAAGATTTTTTGCAGGAACAAGCAATGATTACCTTTTACAAAATCACTTCCAGCCGCTGGGGTTTGGAGAGAAAACCTCTCTCCTGGATACACTTGCCCAGAATGGACTATAAAATCTGCTTAGGTGCAGTGTCAGATACACTGTGACCCTCAGGGAAGACATAAAATGTGGACTCACAGACCGGTGGTGTTATTGACAGATTCTGGGGCTCACCAAGCTGTTCAGCAAGGAGAGCTGGGGATCAATAACCGCATCAACAAAATGTTCCAGGTCCTGCTGATTGCTCAGAATATGGGTGCTGCAAAAAAGAGATCTGTACTGTGCTTGACCTGATGGTCCTTGAGGCCACTAGAGAATCAAGATATTGATGACTCTGAGTGGAAAAAAAGATACATACTGGCTTCAAGGACATGGTGGCCAGTTAGAGGACCAGGGCAAGTGAAGAGTGTACTCATAAGGTACACGGGTGTGTCACACACTCCTAGGAAAAGGAGAGTGTCATAAGTTAGCAAGTTTTTCTTTAAAGGAATGGAGGTTCTCTTGACCTTCATTTTTCTCCTCCTAGTCAATTTCTAGCTATATGAGGAAGTTATTTATAAAGGACTACAGCCACCCTATAGCCACAGAGTTTTTAAATACCTAAAATCAGTAACTGTCTTCTAAGAGACGCGGGGAACAACACCCACTTTGAACAATCACTGGAAATGCGATGAGGGTTTCTGATGAAGGGTGAGGTTGGGAGTGATCTCAGCCTCTTCTCTGTCTCATAACAGAAAATTTGAGAGTGGATCATTCATAAACAAGGAGAGTTATTCAGACTCATAATTTTAGGGGTTGGGAAACCCAGTACTGGGTAGCCATATAGCTGAGGGCCCTGTGCTTCCTAATGGGAAAGGACTCAGAATGGCAAATGGGCAGGTAAGGAAAAGAGAAACATGAGGGGCAAATCCATTTTATAACATTTATCCTCACAATACTTAACCCAGCGAGGGCAGGAGCTCAGCCACTGTCACAGAAACCAATCCAGCCCAAAGAGAAAGGTCTCACTCCCTCTTCCCAACTTTATTATCTCTCATAGCCCACTTCCTACCATAGCTGCCGCAGGCATCCTCTACCCACCTTCCGTCACAGCCCCTCCTCCCACCCCCACCCCACCACAGGCATGGAGTTCATGGCTAAAGGCTTCGATTTTAATTCATCTTCAGAGTACACCTCTCTCCCCTGGGTATAGATTTTATACTAGTCCATTTACAGATAAGGAAAACAAGAGCTAAAGAGGAGAATAACAATCTGACTTAGTGGTTAAGAACTGGTTCTTGTTCCCCAGACTTCAACCACCAAAGATATCTTTGTTTCTCTCTTTCTTCTATAGACTCTATGTCTTCAAAGGTCTTATTTACCATTTAATAACATTACTAATTTTGGAATATTGAAACAGCTTCTTGCCTCAGTGCGAGCCCCCACTATGGAAAGGTTAGGCCAAGTCTAGCTACTGGCTTTGCAGTTGAAGAAAGAAAATTCCAGACAGGGTCAGTGATTTGCTAAGTCTCGCTGTGCCTCCAGAAGGGAAGGCACTAAAATGCATTGCTTTCTCCTCTACAACACGGCACTCACCACAGGTCCGATTTGAAATTAAATCTCTACTAGGAGAATACAGAGTTAAGGAGGCAGAATCACCCAGAAGGCTTGCCTTGTCTTCATGGCAGCTGTTCTACAGGCACCACACTTGGATTTAATAATTATTTCCCAATGGGGGAGAATAAAAAGGCTCTATTCTGACACCGTGCAGCATAAACAGGAAAAAAAATAAATGAATTTTAAAGAGAGTTGACATCCCAAGCACACTAAAAATACACGTAAAGTCATTCTCACCTCGCTGGAGTGGGTTTCATACAGGGTTTAATTTTGCTAGAAGGAACACTAAGCTATGGCAGGATTCTTTTTTAACTTCTGACTTGCTTCACAGGATGAGATAAACCTTCCAGGTGGGTGCCACCTAAGCTGGGAAGGTGAGAAAACTTCCCACAGTAGAGGACTTTAGGTAAGCTTGTGAGTCAGGGAAGACCTTCCTAGGTACAAATAAGACGGACGACCTCTCCTTCCTGCCCTAGACACGCCACTGTCCTGCCTGGGATAGCAGAAAGGGATTAGAAGAAGGGAAAGGAAGTATCATTAACGTTTTTGTAAGCTTCTACTTACTACATCGGAAATGGACCGGAGGTCTGAGAGATGGATCGGAAGGCAAAAGCATTTGCCATGTAAGCCTTGTGTTCAAGTTCAATCACAGGAACTCTTGTGGAAAAAAGCCAGAGGCAGCAGTGTGCTTCTGTAATCCCAGGAGGCAGAAACAGGAGATCCAACCGGAAGTTCCCTGGGCAACCAGGCTAGGGCACCCAGCAGAGAAAGAGAGACCTTGCCTCTATGAGGAGGACGAAAGAACTGACTTGGGAAAGTTGCCCTCTGACCTCCACACAACACTGTGGCACATGCATGCTTCACACACACACACATCATAAAGCGCATGCTCATGCACACACAGCAATAAATAAATGACATTCCAACCTGGGTCCTAGGGGTTGGCTGAGGTCAACATCTGCTAAAGAACTGACAACAACGAGCCAGCAAAGCATAATGGGTATGAATACGGACTGGAGCACTAAACTACCTGAGTTTAAAACAACTGTACTTTCCTGCTGCTCATGAGAGTAAAAACCATCTTCCTCCCTCAGTTTCCCCATTACTATAAAATGGGATAACTAAGGAGAGTTCCTGTGAAAATAAAATTTTAGTAACTATGAAAATAATTTATAGGATGCTCCTCCATATGTCCGGAAGGATAAGTATCGGACAGCATTACATTTTACAAGTCGACCTTGGCCCAAAGAGGCTCCGGAATGTATCCAAGTTCCCACACCAAGTGGTTAAACTTGATCATTTTATTCCTCCACCCTGGCTTTGTTTCTTTCCCCTTCAGGCTTGCAAGTTGAGGCTACGGATATGAGATAGAACAGCCCTGCAGGCCAGGAGCATAAACCAGAGGATTGTATGCAGCAACGTGTAAAGGACTTTCCACACGGTGGCTGGAAGGGGGCAAACACAGTCTGGAGAGCTCCATGTCTGAGAGAATCATGACTGATTTTTGTCAAGAAGCCAAGAATGTACATCTCTCTGCTCAGTGTCAGTTTTTTTTTTTTAATTTGTTTTTATAAAGACAGACAAGATTTCTCTGTCTTCCCAAGGTCCCCATGCTCCCAATTTGCTCAGGAGATCTTGTCTTTTTCTACGGACAGATTTAAGCACAGGTATTAGAGAGAGCGACACTTGAGTAAAGGACAGTGTGCAGGCAGGTGCCACTGTGAATTTCCCAACGGAACTGTGCTGAAGGGTTTTACGATCTCTGTACGCACGGTTTGGGTGGCTGAAGTTACATCTCAAAGCATTTCTGAAAAGATTTATTTCTCCCTCTTTCCAGCAAATGAGGTCAAAGAATGGTTCTTGGGGTGCACTCTATATTGATTTTAGCTGGGCAGGTAACTGCAGGGGTCCCGAGGATTGCACAAAGCATTAAGACACATTTGTAGTGTAAATGAAGTTAAGGTTTTGTTTGTGAAACCATCCAAAAAATTTTTGCAGGTTTACATGTGGAAATGGAAGAAAGCCATACTCAGAGTCAATCACTTGGGCCTTAAGTATAGTTCACTGCTATTTGAACATTTTTACTTGAAATATTCCAAAGAAATATCATCAGAGTGAGGTAGTCACGAAATTATGTTAGTATTCTGAAATTATTGACTCTCAGCTGGCAAGAGACTTGAACAGACTCCAGGATAGCAAATTCCATTCCCTTTCCAGGTCCTCTAACTTTTCCCCGTCTTTCTAACCCCTTCAGAAACGACTTGTTCCGATTCTGAGCAGAATGATTCACAGTGCTGGGGGTGTACCCCAGTGCTCCGATGCTTCTGGTATCTAGCATGTGCAAGGCCCTGGGTTTGGTCGTAGGTGGCTGCTGTTGCTCCTTTAGCCTGCACCCAGGTCACGGAAGGTACTTGGTACCTGAGAGGACCTTGAGCAAAGAATGCCCAGAACAGAGAACGCATCTTTGTGTTGAAAACCACTTAGACACACCTCAACACAATCCAATACAACCTACATGGAAAAGTACTTAAATGATTCAGGAAAAGTCCAAAATATCTGCTAATCATGTTCAAACTAAAGGAGACACAAACCACTCTGGGGCCTCCCTGCTTAGAGAAACAGAATCCTGTGTTAAGGGAAAAGGGACAGAAAGGCTCAAAGGACCTGCAGGAAGCGAAGTCTGAACAAGGAACCAACACACCCAAGGATCAGAGGAACTAAGTAAGAGCCTTCGATAAAGAAGGAAGGGCATGAATTATAAAGGAACCCCTTAAGTAACAGCAGGACCTGAGGGAACATGCATCCCCAACAGAAGGAGGATGAGACAAGGAAACAGAACAAAGAACCATGCAGAGGAGCACAGAGAAGCAGAAGCGTAGTTAGAGTAACCAGATAGAGTCTGAAAAGTAAGGGGTGAGCCAGTGAACTGTTTTAAGACACAGCACAGTTTCACTCAGACACTACCAAGATGAAGACCTCAAGAGCGGCCTAAGGTACTCCGTGCTCCTGAAATAGCTATGAAGCCAGCTGAGAAGGGCCTTGCCTTTCTAAGGAGGCTGCCATTCCTTTCAATCCTCATTTCCACTCTCTCCAAAAAGCCCACTGGTATATTTATGGTCCTCCCCTGCCGCCACGCCCTGTGCAATCTCAAATTCTTGCATTTTGTATAAGCAAAAATAAGGGACATGAACTAATTTTAACTCACATGAGGGTGCAAATTAGTTCAGGGCTTGCCTTGTTGGTAAGCAGAATCAGGGTTGACTGTGTGGCAGGATGGCTGAGTCTTTATCCTCACTCCCTAGTTATGTTCTTACCCGAAATGGGGTAGCTGCAGATTATCCCTTGGCCTCCATTTCACATTCTAGCAGATCCATAGAGCCTTGGGCTTCCCAGAGGCAGCAGGACTGCAGCAAGCCACACAGCAAGGCCACACCTTCCCGCCGCTGCTCCGTTTCCTCTGTGCTACCATCTCCTAGCGCTACGGACTTCCAGCTCTAATTATCCTTTAAAGGGGATGTGCGTGGTGGCTCCTGCTTCCTGGCCAATCAATGATCAAGAACCCCACTACTCACATCAGGACCTGGGACTGAACAGCACCAGTGTCTCCAGAGGGCACGTTAGGAACACAGGCACCCAGGCCCACAATCTGTATTCACTTGGTCTGTGTCATCCAAGATCCCAGAGGCTCCTACACTTATGGGCATTTCAGTGGTGCTGCCAGCACGCCACTCTTCCCAGAAGAAGAGCATCCTGTCCCTGTGTTGTGTCCAACAGAAGTATAAGCTAAAAGTCTCGGCATAGTGTTCTAGGAAGTTAACATTTACTAGTCTTGTGTAGAGAGTATGTTACATTAACATCTCCCAGCCTCAGTTTCCCCCTCTATAGAGTGGGACTAATAATGCCTGTCTCAGAATTGTGCTCACAATCAAGTGCTCCCCAGAGCAGGGTGAATGAAGGGCCTTGGAGAGGCCATTTTAGAGACACTCTGGGCAAAAGCAGACATTTAACAAAAGATTCAGGGCACGCAAGACAGATTTAATTTGATTGATCCTGTCTGGCCTTCAATGCTTTATGCTTTGTGTTTTAAAAAAGCCAAAATAGATTAAGAAAAGAGTTGGACAGCTAGGAGTTTTGACATACAGCACACACTAATTTACTTCCATAACCGTCTGCCCCACTGCATGCCAATATTTATGTGTGTGATTTAGCACCTACACAGCACAGTCTCCCAGAGTCTGGCTTCTCCTCCCAGCCGACTCTTAGAAGAAAATATCATCTCAAGTAAGTTTCCTTGAAATATGCAAAATCTTCTCAACACGGCATCAGGAATTACAGACTATGTATGAACCACCCTAGAGCCATAGAATCTCCAGAAGGAAAATTAACATAGGGAATTTAAAGATACCAGTAAGCCTAAAATTTTCACCCATATAAATAAATTAGCAAGCCCGGATTAATCCTGACCCTCACTTCCCTAAAGTTTCTTTTAATTACAGTTGATGTTTCCTGTCTTCTACAAGGGTAGGCTAATCGAGTCTTAAGAAAGTTGGGGTGTGGCCGGGCGATGGTGGCGCACGCCTTTAATCCCAGCACTCGGGAGGCAGAGGCAGGCGGATCTCTGTGAGTTCGAGACCAGCCTGGTCTACAGAGCTAGTTCCAGGACAGGCTCCAAAGCCACAGAGAAACCCTGTCTCGAAAAACCAAAAAAAAAAAAAAAAAAGAAAGAAAGTTGGGGTGTGTATGCACCTGAGAGGATATGTTAGGCTTGTCTAGACCTTGAGCTATAAAGCCTCTGGGGGCTGGGAGTGTGGGAGGAAAGAGGAGAGACAGAGAGAGGCAACAAAAGAACTCCATTCAGGGGCCTTGATGCCTGGGGCATCTTCATCATTGCTCACCTTGAACTTGACCTTTGGCCTCTGATAGAGAGATGGAGACAGAAAGAGACAGAAACAGATAGAAAGACAACCCCAGAACTCTATGCCTGGGCCTGGATGCCTGGTGCATCTTCATCTTTGCACACCTTGAACTTGCCCTGTGGCCTCTGACATACTGCAACCAAGTCCTAGTTTGCTTTCTATTGCTAGGATCAAACACCGTGACCAAAAGCAACTGAGGGAAGAAAGAGTTTGCTTGGCTTCCACATCCTGATCACACTCCATCACTGAGGTAGGAACTTGACACAGGAGCCTGGAGGCAGGGACCGAAGCAAAGAGAGCTACTTGCTGCCTTGCTCCCCAGGCTCACGTTCAGCTACATTTTTTCTACCTCCCAGGACCAGCACTTCCACTGTGGCCTGCCCCACCCCACCACACACATCAATCATGGATCAAGAAAATGACCCCACAGACTTGCCTATAGGCCAGTTTGATGGAGGCATTTTCTCACATGAGACTCCTTATTTCCAGAAGACCCTAGCATGTGTCAAACAGGCAACAACAACAACAAAAACTCAACAACAACAAAAACAAAACACTAACCAGCACAAGCTGTAACACATGATGTATTGGGAGGTTAGGTTTGGTTTGGTTTTTGATTTCTCAAGTCAGGATTTCTCAGTAGTTATGGAGCCTGTTCTTTTTTTTTTTTTTTTTTTTTTTTTCAGTTTTTTGAGACAGGGTTTCTCTGTAGCTTTGGTGCCCGTCCCAAAACTAGCTCTTGTAGACCAGGCTGGCCTCGAACTCCCAGAGATCTGCTTGCCTCTGCCTCCCGAGTGCTGGGATCACAGGCATGCAAACCACTGCCCAACTCAAATGTATTCCCTAGAACAAATTCTGAAAGATAAACTAAAATAATATTAAAATAAAACTACTCCCTATTTTATCAATAAAGAAATTAATGGAAAAGAGAGTTAGAACAGAGAAAATAGGAAAGAGTGAGCTAGAAAGAAGGAAAGGGGAGATTTGACAAGATCACGCCTTTTCTGCATCAGGGAAAGAACTTGTATCACAGGCAATTAAACTTTTTTCCCACATAGAACTCTCAGGTGGATCAACGGAACTGACATCCATGTTGTCCCATGACAGGTGCATCAGATGATCCCACAATACTCCAGAGACCCTGTCTCTTGGCCATCCCCTTCCCGTTCTAGGTGACATTTGGTCTCCAGAGCCTGTGGTGCTCAGCATGTTTCTACCAATGACACGTTCGTTAATCTTACATCAGAGGCCATCACCCAAACCTCTAAAGCTCAGCGAGTTTGTTCCTATGTGAGGACTTCGCTGTCACCTGGCCTCCTTCTGGAGAAGTGCCCTCCATTTCCACACAATCATTCTTCTCATAAAATACTTTAGATTGCTTTATGTGTCTAAATGTTTTTGCCTGCAAGTATGTAAGTGAACCATGTGTGTTCCTGGTGCCCATGGAGGTCAAAAGAGTGATGTGTGATTCCCCTCTGTATGCTATGAATATGTTTTATTACCATTGGTTAATAAAGAAGCTGCTTTAGCCTATAGCAGGGCAGAGTATACCAAGGCAAGAAATGCAAGGAGAGATAGAAGAGGAAAGAAGTGGAGTCAGAGAGACACCATTTAGCCACCCAAGAAGCAAGCGATAATAAACCATGAGACTCGTGGTAAAATATAAAATAACAGAAATGGGTTAATTTAAGATGTAAGAGTTAGTAAGAAGCCTGAGCTAATAGGCCAAACTTTGTTGTAATTAATATAGTTTCTGCGTGATTATTCATGTCTGGGTGGCCAGGAAATCAAAGAAGAGTCTCTGCTTACAGAAGAAGGTCTGGATCCCCTGGCACTAGATTTACGTTTGGTTGTGAACCACCATGTAGAAACTAGAAACTAAACCTGGTCCTCTGAAAGAGCAGTAACTTCTGAGCCATCTCTCTACCCCTCCTGCCCATTATTCTCTTCTATGCAGAAGAATCCAAACTACCAAACTCTCTGTAGGATCTTTAAGGCATCTTTTGAAAGGATGGACCAACTTTCTGGCCCCACGGATATGCTGGGAAATCAGAAAAGACATTCTTCACCAGCTTTCTCACTAAATTAACTGGTCATGTGCCCTTGACCAAGGCTGTACTTCTCTCTGATCTCATTCTCATATGTGATGCAAATATTAATAGCAATTATGAAGTGCAATATTATGATCTGTATTGCTAACAGCAGCTATCCTTCAATCAAGGAACTGATTTCAGAACCCTGAGGCTATCAAACGCCATAGATGTTCAAGTTCCCTATATAATGAGGGAAGAACTCCTAAGGCCCCATCCCTCCTAAGGGACTTTGACATTTAAGAGTGACTAGGGAAAGGGATGACATTTTCTTCAGTGGTATAGCCAATTCAAATTTGCCTATGCCCTAGTAAACAATGCCCCATGCTTTCAACCCTATTTAAATTCAATGGATCAAACACATATACTCAAGACCTGGAAGCAGGAGTAAGACCTGTTGGGAAGAAGGAGTGGGAGAAAGAATGAGGATGAAGCAGGGTGATAAGGGGTGAAAAGGATGGAAATTTACTATGTAAATGTATGGAACTGTCAGCAGTAGAAAACAAAAAGTGTCTCAATTCCAGAGCTATTGAAATGTAGAAAGAGATTTATCTCCAAGTTAATTGTAGGCAGGTCAAGAAATAAAGAGCTTCCACAGTGAAAGAAGAGTGAACTCTAGCCATTAAAAGTATCAGGCTTGAGAGAAATGTTTTCAGAAGTTAAATGGGGCAAGAAGCTGCAAGGAGCTGAGGGTAGTGAGGGAGAGGTGCTCAGAAGTTGGCCTACACCTGCAAGGTGTTTTCTATTAATTCTGAAGGTATTCACAGGAGAAACCCAAAGCATAAGCTATGCTCTATGTCTTTCCTCCTTAGAAAGATGTTGAGTCTCAATACTATGCAATAATACAGGAAAAATTTAGTAAAATAATAATAAAAATAATAAAATAATAAAAATCAAGGTGTCAACATATAGGAACATTTTATTTCTTCTTGAGCATAGAAGACTACCAAATTCACTTCTCAAAATATTATCCACCATCATGCTTCAATGAACAGGCCAAGGTTTTTGTTTTAGTTATTATTCTTTCTACGTGTATTTTAAAAAAAACCTGAGAGTTTTATCTTTCCTCTTTTTCTGGATTTGCTTTAATCGTTATTCTTTTATTAAGAAATAAGACTGCAAATATAATCCAAGGATGTTTCTACAGATGCTGAAGCTGTGACTGTTTTAAACATCAGGTCTGTGACTCAGGAGCTGTTTGTAGTTCTGTGGCACAAATCATAAACACAAGATGGACCAGCGGAATTCTCACAGCTGGGTCCACACTCCTCTGTGAGAGGCTACCAGGCCAGAGCATAACGAGATAATAGCCATTTGACTGAGCGTACAAGTCCAACAAAGAGAACCATGGGAATATATGGGTCAGGGTTCATAGATTTACAAGGATCATCAAGATAGTATCTATAAATGCCATCACAGAAGCCCTTTTTTTTAGAGAAATGGGGTTTTACAGGGATGCCATGCTGGCCAGAAGTACATTTTTTAATGAGATAATTCCAAAAAAATAAGAGGTACATTTTCCCTCATCAGGCTTAAAGAGGCCTAATGGTTTGGAGGAATAATCAATTTTTCAAAATGTTTTAAAAGCCAGTGCTGGGATTGTATTTTGATCTGCATCTACTGCAAGGATGTATGCTCTGGACTTTTCCAAAGATTAAATCCAAGAGTAATGGCATTCCAGGCCACTATCCAGGGGTATCAACCAAGAGGCCAGCATCGTCAGTTATAGAACCACAGCAATGTTTTGGCTTTACACTTGGTTTTATTTATTTCTACATGACAGACAGAGGTGTATGTACATGAATGTATTCAGATATGCATATTCCGCGTGTGCTGCGGCCAGAGGAGGAGACAGAGTGCCTTGCTCTATCTCTCTCATCCTTGAAGCAGGGTCTCTCAATCAAACCGCAGCGAGGTTGGCAGCCAGCAGACCCCGGAGATCCTCCTGTCCTCACCTCCCATAGTACTGGGCCTAAAGTCAGGTCTATGACTGCACCTGGCTTTTTACAAGGGTGCGGGTGTTCCCTTGTCCCCTTGCCTCTGAAGAGAGGAGCCCAGGGCGACTGCCTTCCTGGAAGCAGCCACCCGTGGGTTCTGTCCTGTTGGACATACCTATGGGCTACAAGCAGTTGAGCTGAATGGACCATCCGCCATCTTTCTGTCCTCAGAGCCAGGTGCTGATGTGGCCAGATGAGCAGTTGTATGAGACAAGCCTGAAGAGGGTGTGGGGGTGTACCGTTGGGAAGGGCTTCTGTTTCTGCCCTTTGTGGAGAAGATGCATGAAGCCCAACATGATCATTTCTCTATGTGTGAAAGTCATGCATAATACGAGATTATCCTTTTTTGTATGAGAACAGTCTGGACCTTCTTAAATGAATGGGCTTCCAGAGGCAAGCAGACCTCCGTGAATTTGAGGCCAGCCTGGTCTATAAGAGCTGGTTCTGGAACAGCTAGGACTGTTACACAGAGAAACTCTGTCTCGAAAAACCAAATAAATAAATAAAATAAAATAAAAGGAGGAAAGAGGGTCCTTCTAAGTCTTGATTTTATAACTAAGGAAAAAAATGATTCCTCAACAGGGCTCCTTCATAAAACCCTTTCCAATACCGGACAGACCAGCATGGGTCTGCCCACATTCTTCTAAGGCTTTGCTTGGAGGCGTTTGCATGTGAATGGCCTCTGCTGTGTTTTCCCTGAGTTCCAGAACCAAATGCATTATTGCATCAGGATGGGAACTGGGGTGAGTTCTCACATCTCAGTCATGCCAAGGATTCATGCCTACCCCCCAGCTCCTATTTCTAGCTCCATCGCCCTCTGTGCTGACTCACGAGCACTGTGCTAAACATGTCACACACCTGTTTGACTGAAGGACATGGGCTCCTATTCCGGAGGCCTCTCCAGGCAGTGGAAGCTCACTCTCCATGGAATTGTTTCTATTTTTTCTAAATTAGTCCTCTTAATGAGAATTATTTTTTTCTGAAATTGCTTGCACACCACATCTTTCCTTTTAAACACAACTCTGAGTTTTCAGATCTTTCTTCCCTGGTTATTCGGAGTCGTTACTACAATAATTATGTATGTAGTTGACATCAGTGAGGGCATGTCGTTCACAATCTGGGCCCATCTTTAGGACTATTTCCCTCACACTAATTGCAGTGGCACACACTGGAGGCCTGGGCCTGCTTCCTGTTTGATTCGCTTTTGTCTGTGCTGTTTTTCCATCATAATTGACCAGCAACTTCCATCATCTACCCTAGAGAGAAGCAAATTCCTGAGGATTGTGGCCAAGTGCTTATTAAAGGGCCAGTGCAGGTGACAGTAGCTGACTCTCACTTGCCTCGACTAAACCCCAGTGCTGCCCTGAGCAATCCTGAGGTGTCATCTCACAAATAGAGAATGGAACTTGCAGGATTCTGCTATGAAAACTGTGATACTGGGTGTGATGGTTAGTTTAAACTTTCAACTTGACCAGGTTTAGAATTACCCAAGAAAAGAGTCTCAGTGAAAAACTGTCTAGGTCAAGTTGGCCTGTGTGCAAGTATATGTGTGATTATCTCAGTTATATTAATTGAAATGGAAAGACCCACCCACTGGAGGGACGACATTTTCTGGGCAAGGGAACCTGATGTTTATGAGTGGGGAACTGGGTGAGCACTGGCACGCCTGAATGCCTAATCATTGCTCTCTGCTCCCGACTGTGAATGTCATGGGACTGCAGCAAGTCCCTGCCACCTTGCCTTCCACACAGAGATGGACCGTACGTAACTGGAATCGGGAGACAAATAAGCCCTTCCTTCCTTAAGCTGCTCTTGTCAGCCGTGTATCTTCTCACTGCAACAGGAAATGAAGCTGAGGCAGTCTCAGCTGCCTGAAGGAAGCTGCCTGGGCCCAGTTCCCCATTTGGGGCAGACTTTGGTTTGGCACAGGTTGCCACAGAATCAAGATAGAGGACATGGTGCCCGTGAAATTCATCCTGTACCGAGTTTTGGATTTTTCTCTAAGTTGCACCATCGTGCATACTTGCTTCCCCCTGGGTCTTTTTTGTCCCTCTCTTTGCTGTTACTTCCCTTCCAATTCCTTCCTCGGTCTTCTCTCACCTTTGCTTCACTCTGCACCTTGAGCACAGTCATTACCCCTCAGTGGCACTGCCTCCCTGACATTCTAGAAAGCAATGGCAGGATGGGCACCAGACAGTAGCACCAGCACCCCAGATCTCCTTCACAGCTGTGCCCACTGAAGTTCACACCACCCTACAATCAGTCTAAGTAACCCCAGCCACCAGCTCTGCCAGGACAGCCATAACCATGAGGGACTCTGCCCAACCAACCAGTGTGTTTGGGACCTTGGCATTTAAATATTGTTTTCCATTCAAACTTCTCCTGATGTGTTTCTATTATTAAAACTTCACCAAATAGCTACATTTTTTTTTCTAGTTATATGGAAAACTAGTCACATACCCTATCCTCCAAATAGCTAAACGGTTACTTCTTTTAGACACACAGTGAAGCTCAACAGCTTATTCAACAATCTGCTGTCATAATTTTCTCATAACAAATTCTCAGTAGCGTTGGTTGATTGTCCAGTTGCCCAGGGCTTTTAATGTAAAACAGACAGCACAGAGATGTAAACCTCCCTATCTCAAGATCAATATGGGGTTAAACAAAACAAGTCTGTCTTAGAGCTAAGACAGAGATTCAACAAGTTTTGGCTGGAATAAAGATAGCTAAGAACTGTCCCCAGTTCTGTGAAGTGAACAGGCTTGTGCGGCTCTCTGGTCACCTTCCTGGTACCATGGACGGAGACCATACTCTTATTTTGACATGTGTCACCTGCTGCGGGTTTAGAAAGGGGATTCTCTTTTTGTTCTCACTTTCCAGACGGGAAACCCAAGGCTCAGGAAGGCAAAGTACTCAAGACTGTGTGGCTATTAACGGCAGAGTCAGGATCTGCCCTCAGGCCTCTGGCTCCAGAACCCATGCACAGCCCCAATGCCGCATTACACTTAGGGCCAAGAAACGAATGCGGAGCAGAATGCTGTCTGAGGGTCCTCCAAATCCAGAGCTCACGATCCAGGAAAATCTAAGCTCTTCTTTAGGGCAAATGGCTTCCCCATGGCTGCCTCACACTCACCAGCTCAAGGTCTCAGATTCAAAACTGTATGCCCACTGCTGCTCTTAGGGAGGTCAGCAGGCACCAACCATAAGAACACAAGCTTTGCATTATGTCTTCATCTATTTCAGCTACTGATTTGGAGGGCTCTGCATGTTATTCCATCTTACTAAAATATCTAGTTCTCAAAAGCGAACGAATGAACCCTAGCTAGACATAATTTGTTGCTAAAATACAATGAAGATCAGGTATGTTATTGTAAAGTATATTTACATAGTCTTGCTTAGAATCAAAAGAATAAACCAGATCATAATAAAGATACCTCTCATTTTAAGAAGAGTAACAAAATAAAAACAAGAAAGAAAATTTTATTTCTAAAATAATAACCTTAGGAAATGAAACATCAACATGCTTAGCTCCAAAACATGAATTATCAAATACATAAAAATACACAAATTCTGTAACTGAATTCAAAGATATACAAACTTTTCATTTTAGGGTCATCGGCATAGCTGGGAAGTTTAGCTCACATGCTGAGAGTTACATGAACTGGGGGACCAAAGCTATGCCGTGCAACAGTCCCGCCGGCTAAACAAGAATTCTGGCTCAGAACTTCACATGAGTTTGTTCTATGTATGAGGTGTACAGTGCTAAGTCTGGACCACCCCCTCCAAAAAAATATCTGGTACCATTACTCTTTCTCCAGGGGATGCTTAAAGTCTTCCCAGGCAATCTCTCTCAGGACTGTAGTAATAGCACAGATGCAGAGAACAGGCTGGACCAGTTTGGCACAGCCGCTGGGATTGGGGGGGGGGGAGTCATCCAACTCTTCAAGCCACACAAAGAACATCTGGATATAACAATTCCGTTGTTCATTCACCTACCAGGTGTGGCTGCACAGAGATTTGTCTTATTTCCCCCTGAGCCTTCCTCTACCCATGCTTTGGATCTATCGACAGTTACCTATCCCAGGCACCCAGGCATAAGGGCTAGCTAGTCTCTTAGCAATGTAAGGACGTTTTGTATGACTGCGTGCAAAGCACTGTCTAGCACTCCTTGACCTTAAAGCTCCTACCTTCTTGTCAATGAACCTGGCATCCTGCAGACTGTTCCCAGTTCTGCTCCAGATTTAGACCTGCCAGAATATAACTTTGGCTATCCAGCTATTCATTTTTATTCGGTCACTACATTCTGACATGCCTTGACCAGAACTCTTGATTTATGGCTTTCTTCATTCTAAAATCATACACAAGCATCAAGCACCACGACAGGCTCCGGAGATACAATGGTAAGCAAAAGCATATGGAGGCCCCACTCCCGACTCTTAGCACACCGGCGTTAATCAAATATGCCCAATATAATGGCAAACTGAGACAAGAGACCTAAAAGCACTTTTTAATAAAAAAAAATATTATTTATAGTTTATAGTCAGGGAGTGAGGGGGATGGATAGGCGGGAGGAATTTCCTTTCTTCATTTTATTTGAAGAAGTGGTAGGTGTTATTTAAGCCAAAGGCAAAGGAGGAGAAACCAGAAGAGGGTAACCACAGAGGTGTGCTAGGAATGTCGTCCTTACTCCTAAGAGCAACGGAAAGTAACCACAAGGAGAAACCATCCTGAGGCTAAAGTAATTCTCAAGATTTTAAGTGTGTGTGTGGTGGGGAGTGCTTTCAACTTTGAGTGCCAGATACTTTCAAGGCTCCCTTGGGGCAAGCTGCCTGAGAGCAGTATGCAGAATGTGGGGTGGCCACTGCAGTCCAGGATGAAGGGGAGGATGCTTCCAGATGGATAAACTGGATGACTGACGACATCATTCATTACCACAGTGTCCTACAGAAGAGAAGTGCTTGAGGGGGAGTGGAGACGAGGCCATTGCTTCCAGCTCTGTGCTAAGAGCCATGGGTTTCTCATTTTGATTTTACAACAAACACACAAAGTAAATACCATTATATATTTCCCAGTTTAAAACTACGTAAGTTTTTCGAATTCAGACTATATAGGTCTAACTTTTAAGGACAATGTAGAGCTCCATTAGCCTCACTAAGTCTCTCAGGAAGAATACAGCACCTCTCTGGAGACCAAAACCCAAAGCCCAAAGAAATGGATCTGTGGTGATGCCAGAGGTTGTGAATGGTTGTTTTGAAACCTACAAAAGGAGAGCCACATGACGGTGCAGATTGCGTACTGCACAAACCCTGAGGTGCTATGCATGTCAAAGTCCATGCCACCCCCAAGCCCCTCTCCAGCCCAGCCCCTTCCCAGTGTTCTCCAAGAAAACCACGAAGTCTGTGACTCTCCAGTAAGGCCAGGTCCAAGAAGAGTCAATGAGCAAAGCCGCACTGCATACTTGGCCTATGTGTTCTCTCCTCTTCTACAGCCTTCATCTATCCCCACGATCCAATTCCCTTTCTTCTCTGTTAGCATGGAACACTGGAGACAGGGAAATGCCAAGAAAGCACAGGCTTCCTCCACTCAGACACCATCGCTTGCAAACGTGTCTGAGATTTGTGTGCTGAACTCAAAATAACCACAATATCCACTCAAATAAACAGTGCTACACCAAACCTGCCAGCTTCTTATTGAGGTGACATAAAATATTCCCCAAATAACTAAAAGAAAAGCACCTTGCCCATGGATTACATGTCCTCCAGGTCTTTAGTTGCTGCGTAAGTGACAATGAACACCTCTTTTCTTTGAGACAGACCATTACACTCTGACATCTGGTTACCTGGAAAAGCTCTGGGCAGGTTCTTTTCCAAAGATCCTAAGACTAAAACAGTTCTCAGCTGCTGGACCGGATGATCTCACAGTGAGAAACCCAGCGGAGTCTAGACCTAGCCAAGGCTCGTTTCTCATCAGTCATCACTCGGCAAGGCAGGCAGATGCCACTGCACTTACTCAGAGAAGGGTCTAGAAACCTGAGTTTCCTGTCCATAAATGCCTTGGGCAAAGCTCACTGCTGGGGTCAGGCAAGGCAGAGTGTGACTGACATCCCAAAGACTAGAAAGCAGAGAATCAAAAACTCAACGCTAGCCTGAGCTAGAAGAGTCCCTGTCGTAAAATATCAAGACAGGGCAGCAACTCCAGAGCACCTGGCTGGCTTATGGGGGGGGGGGGGCGGGGGGAGGGCCGGGGGAGGATCCTATGGCCCTGGATCAGAATACTGCCAGCTCCCGGATGGATGTGTTTTGTAGCTTCTCCTCCACTGCTGCTCCTTCCCACTGCAGTCCTTTCCTGAGTGCTTTAAAAAAATTCCTTCTCAGGGTTCTGAGACATGACTCAATGGGTGTAGGGTGACAAACCCGAGTTTGATCTCTGGGACCCACATAGTGAATGGAGAGGACCAACTTTTGACAATAGACCTCTGATCTACACACACACACACACACACACACGATAAAGAATTTAAATCTGTTTTGTGAACACACATCTCCTTCCAATGTAAATATCAGGATAAATATGTTGCTTCTGGCTATTCCACAGAGCTTCTCTCTGATGTAGTTGTTCATAAGAGTTTAGGCTGTGAACTCTCATCCCGGTATGATGCATCCCTGAGTATACACTGACATCCAGCTCATCCTGCATTTTTCTCCTATAGAAATCTGCATTTCCACGAGCGTCGGAGTCAAGTATCTCAGCTGTCACTGTTGTGGCACATGTGTGCCCTGAACTACAGTCATGACTCTTCACTTTCTCTTACAAACAACATTCCTGTGATAGCAGCTGGTGTCCCCTCCAAGGCTGACTTATGACCTACACATTACAGTGTGTGGGTGGCAGTGGTCCCCACCCATCAGCAGCTGCGTGAATTGCATCAGCTGGTGGTATATGGGGGTACAAGGGGTTCAGCAACCAGCCTACCCAGTATGGAGACACTGGCTTCTTGCCAGCCCCACTTCATGGCTTTCTATCCACCCCTAGGTTATCCCTCAGTTACAATTGTTCCCTCAAATTCATGGGAACTTGGAGTTTATTTCCATGAAGTGGTCCTTGACCAAACACTTTTCTGAGGGAACTGGTGTAAAGTTGGAGAACATTTCCCAGATCATAGGCAGGAAGCCATCCTTCCTTCCCTTTCTTCTTCCATCTCTCTTACACAGGAATGCGTATCTAAGAAAGGCCAAGACACTACCATCCAGATGGTTAACAGAACAGAAAGTGAAGGGAAACCTGAAGGGCTGATCTGAACTGTGGGATTTGTTTTCTGCCTCTGCTTCAATTCTGAACCGGCAGGTGGAGGAAGAGCCGGGCACTGGCTGAGAGAAGGAAAATGTCTGCCCACTCCTATTTCAATATCCAGCAGCGGGTAACCAGACTAGAAACACAACTGCATTTTCATGGAGGGCTGGGAGGAGCGTCTAGGCGAACAGCAGACCCTCTGGCTGCTCTTACCCCTGGCTTGGTCCTTGCTGTCAGTTATACTGTTGACTCCATTCCTTTTAGCTTAACCCAGGGCCTGCCCTAGAATGAAAACAATCCCCTCTCAATAACAGGCAGAAACAAATATTCTTAGTAGGGAAAAACACACAAATCTCCAAAGAGATTTGGTTTGTTTGTTGATTGGCTTTACAGCCCTAGGAAGGAACCTGGGCCTCACACTTGTTTCTCCTTCAATATCAGGTCTCACCAAGTTTTTTAGGCTGCCTTGAACTCAAAGCCTTGCTGTCTCCTGGAAGTAGCCAGTCCATGTTCAGACCTCTGAAGGAACCTCAACTATTCAAAGTTATATACCACACTTACAACACATCAAAATAAATAATAAAACAAGAGGAAAATCTGGTAACCAGGCAATTTTAAGTATCATTCCATCAACTTATAATAATGTTGAATAGAAAACAGTTCCATCCACAATTCTTTTCTAATTATGCTTCTAACAAAAGTTTAATGCAAAAATCAGAACAGTAAATGTCTTTCCCTTAATAAGCTTTTCACAGACAAATGGCAAGGTTTACAGACATGATCTGTCTTCCCAAGGAAAACATCGGCTAAAGAAAAGCTCTGTCTCTTCTTGAATATTGTATATTAAGCATGAATTTTATTACTGAAAGTATTTATTAGGAGAAATGTATGATGACCAAAATTGACCAAACACATTTGTGGCAGCTGAGTGAGAAAGGTTAATTGTGATTTCTAGCCAGAAGCCTATTCTAAGAAAAGACCAATTTAGCTCTAATTGCTCCTCTGGCTGATGCAGGAAACTGGTAACAATATCAAGCAACCTCCTTTTTCCAGTCTTTTTTTTTAATGATGGAGAACAATTGCTGGTCTGATGAAGGGACTCGGTAAATATATTGCACATCCCTTTCAGCTGGTGACTCTGGAAGGGGGGATTTCCATCCAGGCGTTGCTGTTAGAAATGAGACTCCCAGAGGATCCCACAATCTGAGCATTACCCTTAGAAACTGAGAAAATGCCACAGCCACAGTCCAAACTCTGTGTTTATACTTCCTCGTTATCCACTTACACACACAGACCCAGATCACAAGTTGCCAAGACTAACTTGATGTTTCCAGCAACCTTCTCCCACTCCTAGGGGAAGAACAGCAGGAGCTCCAGCAAAGATGCAAAGCAATTACTGAGTTTCTGCACTAAGTTGCTTTTTTCCCCCTTCCTTATGTTTTTGTAAAACTTCCAAGGAGTCAACAACCACAGAAGTGATCAGAAACTTTCTCTATTTAATCACATTCTCCCAAACACTCAATGCTGATGGACTGGGTTGGATACCAATTAAAGGGAGAAAACAAAATATCAGCATTAATCAACTTTGGTGGTCCCTTTAAAAGAAAATAATAAAGAGGAAAATGAAGAAAGGATTTCTACATGTGGTGCTGTATGGCTTCGCTGCCACCCTTGCCCCGAGTAGAGCCCTCCCTGCCCTTTGTTGTGTTCAGGAAATAGATGGCATCCTGCCTTCTGGTGGAAGCATCACCTCCCGGACTTCAGTGCTGCCTTCTGGGGAGTTTCAAAGGTTATAGGCACCATAGATTATGCATTTTCTCTTAGGCCAGACCCATAAAGGTACTTTTGAACTCCATAAAAGATACAGCTTCTAAATGGGCCTGGCTTTTGTTTCTTAAGTGCCAAGACTGAAATCTTTCCGTTATGATTTTTATCGCCATGCTAGAGAAAAGTGCCCCGACGTTCAGAATGGGTGGCAACGGCAGACACGCGGTGACATTATAGTTCACTGCTTACATTTTCAGACAGTAAAATATACCAGACCAGCACGTAAAGCCCACCAACCTCAGAGGCTATCCATCCCCTTCTGCCCTGCTCCAGGGTGTGGAAAGAGCAGAGACCAGAGTCAGTATATCCTGGATGCCCCTAAGTTCTGCACTGTACAGCCTCTGAGGGGTGCCACCCCGATCCAGGCAGAACCCTGGTTCTCACAAGGGCTTTGCCACTCTCAGCTTAACTACTGTCCCAGGACTTCGCGGGTTTTTTGGGGGGTGTGGGGGGCGGTTGTTTTGTTTTCTTTTCTTTTTCACGCTTACAAGTCTTTTGCATTTATGAAAGGAAGGAAGGCTGGGCTCTTTTTCTCCTAGAGGAGGAGCACCCTCGTTTACCCATTGTTCCTGTCCTTCGGGAGCAAACTCTCTAGGAGTAAGACCAGGCGGAAGGGACTGTGTGGCGCAGTAAGTCGCATCAGTTCAGACAGGCCTCACTCCACCTCTGCACCTCGCCCGGCTGCGGGTGGGGGAAAAGATCGCTGATTCCAGAGAACTGCAGAGGTTCTTAGCTGGCACAGCTTGCACACGCCGACAACTAAGCTGCAAAGTTGTTTTCATCCTCATCCTCCTCTGCACAACCTTTCCTCCCCGCCTCCAGCAGCACACATCCACGCGCACGGACGCACGCACCCCAGAAACTTACCAGTTTAGATTTGGCGCGTTGCAAAAATTCTTCCATGCCTCTGCAAGGGATTAGGACCAGGGGTCCGGATGGAGAGCTTCAAGAGGATTGAGAGCAGCAGGCAGAAGCAGAATCCTCCAGAAAGTGGTCGCTCCTTGGGACTCAGGGACCAGCCGCTCCCTAGGCGGGCTGGCGGGGACTGAGCCCTTCTCCCTTCCTCCGGACTGCTGGCCCAGCCCACGCACCGCAGAGCTCCGACTCTGTCCTAATAAGGAAAGTGGGTGTGCCGCCCTGGAGCCTAGCGACTCCACAGGCCTACTGGCACGCGCCTGGGGGGCCTGACGCGGGGCTGGTGGGGGTGGTGGTGGCGAGGGACTCCTCGGCCAATCGCAAAGCCCCGCGGTGGCCTCCTGACGCGGTGAGCTGAAAGATGCTGCAACCATGGACAGCGCCCAGAAGTACGCGCCAAGTGCTAGGGGCTGCTGCAGAGTAACACTGCTGCAGGCCCCAGCCAGGAAAGGTGGGAAGAGGGACTCAGGCCCCAGGGGAGGTCTTGTCCTCGGCCAGCGCCTCTCTGGCTGGCTGGCATCTTACCGAGAGCTCAGTGGTCACTTAATGAGCTGGTCTGCTGGCCTGGCCCGGAATGCACTCAGGGAGATTGGCGCTGGGAGGGAAGTGGGGGCGGGGAGGAATTGCTGAGCTAAAAGCCATCCGACCTTGATGGCTAATAACCAGAAGAGCTGGCAGGGAGGTTGTGTAGGCTGCAACTTTCCTCCCTACCCTCCAAGCATACCCATCCATCCAGCATCCGGTTTCCGCAGCTCACTGCAACTAGTCGCCTTTCCGTGATTCCTGGGGCTAATGGATAACTATATCCTAGCGCCATCTCCATCTACTCTTGATATGTACGCTTGGGGAAAGCTGGGCGATACAAGCGAGCAGTTTCACTGACCAACAGCATGAACATCCCTGAGCTTATTAGAAATGTACTCTCTGCCCCCACCCCCTAAATAAGTGTCTGTTTCTACAAGACTCTCAGATAGGTCTATTTACACTCAAGTGTAAGAAGCACAGCAATAAACATTCACGTTTGCAACTGTGAGCTTAATTTGTACCATGGCGGTTTGTGCCAGGCTCCTTTATAAGGGCAGCGGGTGTGTGTGTGTGTGTGTGTGTGTGTGTGTGTGTGCACAACTGCCTATAAGATCCCGTTGCCCTCTCCTAGGTCCTAGGTGCCTAACTTGAGCTTGAGACCTCAGCACAGAGATGTTTCCAGCCTGCCTTGAGTCACAGTATACTAACCACAGGCTTCAAACACTCTTAGATTGAGGCCCTTTTCCAGTAACTAAATCAGCACCCCGTGATACCAGGCCACAGCATCAGCCATGATGTGCAGCCCTAAGGCTCCAGGTCTCAGGGAACCCTGAATCCCTGACAAGAAAATGAAACAGGAGTTTCTGCGTCACATCCAGAATTTCAAGTCTGTCTATGTGTGCTGAAGACTTTATATGTCTTGCAGTCTCCCAAGGTTTGCACAGACGTCAGCTCCGGGTACCACACTTTAAGAATGGAGCTTGTTGTCCAGGATACCTCCCTGACATGTTTATATTTATCCACAGACTGAGCTGCTGCCCTCTCTGTTTCCGATTAGCAGTTTAGGTTTTCTACTGTGCTATAAATTGCCTGACTGTGCCTCTATAGCCTCTTCTAAGCTGTGAGCTCCACGAAGACACAAACTTCACCTACCTCATTCATAGCTGTATCACTAACAGGACACAGGTTCTATATCTATAGATTCTCAGCTTAAACATATGTTAATGGATAAACGTATGCCTGGAAAGAGCGTTGAGTGTGTGTGTGTGTTGTCTATCTGATACTGTATCTCTGTCATTTTCCCACTCCTTGTATGTGCTTACACACTTCCTAATCAAATCATTTTTCACTGAAAAAAAAGAGAGAGAGAAGAAATCAGCAAAGTCTTGGGATCCAATTAGCGGGAGTGATGGGCCTGGGAGGTTCAGGGGCGCATTCAGGCGATGACCACGAGGAAGCTGCAGATCCTATCTGCTTTCTTTGCCGACTTAAGGAACTTAAAACCACATGGATAAAGTAGTGCAGACAATTCCACTAACACCATAGAGAGCAATCCAGAGACCTCCTTTTGCCTCTGGCTTCACTGGAGAATTTAATGTCACATAATACCGCTTTATGCCGCTGACTTTCTTCTTTTCCCCTTTCTCTCTTCTCCCAGCCCCCTGCCTTTCTTTCCTTTTCTTTTCTTTTTTTTTTCTTTATTTTATTTTATTTTGATTTTTCGAGACAGGGTTTCTCCGTAGCTTTTGGTTCCTGTCCTGGAACTAGCTCTTATAGACCAGACTGGCCTCGAACTCACAGAGATCTGCCTGCCTCTGCCTCCCGAGTGCTGGAATTAAAGGCATGTGCTACCACCACCCGGCTTCTTTTCTTTTTTTAGACAGGAGTTTGCGATCTTGTCTCAGTTTTCTGAGTACTTGGGATTATAAGCCAGGATAACCAAGTGTTGTGGGGTAGCTACCAGAGAAGACTACTTGGGCACAGGTTTAAGTCTTTATTAACCAGTCAGTGACTACACGGGGGGTTCTGGATTCTGGTGTAGCTCAAAGTCTTTCTTAGGGTGCACTGTCAAGCCTAAAAATATTATGCTGGTTTGACACGCTTCAATTAACAGAACAGGAGCCAGGAGCAGAACTGTACTTCCTTCACGTCTTCCTTCAGCGTACAGAAGCCTTGGCTATGCTTGGGCTAATACATCCAACTCCAGGAGGATAGGGCGGACATGAGCCAGGCCGTCAATAAGCTCACAGGGTAGTCGCTGCAGTTCAAGGCTAAGAGAAGCCTCTGGGAAGCGGATCAGCTTTGGTGCTAATTTCTATGCCATACAGTATGGCAACGATAGTCTCTGTCCTTACCCCTGATCTGTGGCATGCTAAATAAGGCTGGCAGTTCTTTGACATTGTTCGTATGAGAAGAAGGATCCATATTCTCTCTCCTTGAATCTAGAACAGCTCCATGGCTTCACAAACAATCAAGTATACCATGGAATCCTGTCCATTTCTAAGACTGGCAGCCTCTCCTTTTATTTACCTCTTGGAATACATACTCTTGGAACCTGCCTCATGCCGTGAGGAAACTAAAGCCACCTGAAGGCAAGTCCCAGACATGGAGGAGCAGGAGCTGCTTGTGAGCAGGCCAGATGGTAGCTATATGTGGGGCATTGTCTTAACTTCTCCAGCCCCAACGTGGTACAGAAGTAAACAGCGCCTGCTGGGCTCTGCTCGACGCTTGGCCACTTACACAATAAGCAATTTTGAGCAAACTTTTTTTTTCAGTGCTTCAGTCCCTCCATTTATAAGGCTGGAATAACCTTCCCCCTTAGAGTCACCGCGCAGCCCACATGCAATCACGTAAGCAAGCTGCCCCAGTCCTGTCCATCACGCTATTACCTCCCAAGGCTCCATTAAGGACAGGAGAAACAATGGAGTGACTTCAATGGAAAGGAGGGTCTTCCGTGAAGCAAGGGGGAGTCTCTAGTGCACTGCACATGCACTGAAATTGAATGTCCCCAAGGGGGTCCATGTCTAACCCTCCCACCTCCATCATCGGACACCTCCTACAAATTTGCCCCTTTGGTGCCTGGATTACACAGTGAGAAGCGTGTTTTCAGAGAGGCACCACAGGAGTTTCTCAGCAGCACAGCCGGCTGGTGACATTTAAGTTTCTCAGGACCTGTGTCCTTTACCTTCTCAGTTACTCCCCCCATTCCCCTCCCACTCCCCTCGCCCCACAGGGGTACCGGATCTTTCTTCACAAGCTCTCATAAGAACACTGTCCCTACATCCACCTCCAGGTATTCTTACTGTTATTGGTGCCACTCTAAGGGCAGCTGGGCTTTCCTTCCAAGGCCAGTTCCTCATTACCAGAAAGGAGGAAAATGTGCTCATCTCCTCGGTTAGAAGCAGCAACCGGCATATGCTGTCCCTTTTAAAGAGAAGCTCAAGTAGCGTGGCGGATGCTGAGTCACTGCTTGTGGACTTCTCCAGGCCTTCTAGCTGACTGCCCGCCCCTCCCCCACCCCACCCTGCTCTAGCAGGTGTAGCCCCCTGGTACTGACGTGTTAGCTGCTTCTAACTCATTGCTGTGATACAGGTCAAGGATCTGCGTCTCCTCGGTGAGAAAGAACTGGAGGTTTCTTTGAGGATGGGAGACAGAGGGTATCTTAGTCTAAGTATCTTAGTCTCTACCCCTTGTTCAGCTTCTCACCGTCTGGGAAATGCCTGCTTTTGACCCTTTGAATGGTCAGATGTGACACATTTTGACAAGTCATGGTGAAAGGAATTAATTTTTTAATGTGTTTTAGCAAGGATATTAAATTTTTACAAGATGGGCTTTGCAAGACTTGATTTTAGAAGAAGAAATACATACAGCTGTTCCATGCCCTCTGTTAGAAAGGAGAAAGGGGCCTTACTGGACTTGTTAGTGGGTGGCAGGGCCTAGTTCTTTTATGGGAGAGTATCCTGAGAGTCAAATGTCCAGGCTTTGAACAGGGCACACAGCACTTGCGTCATTTCTGGGAAGCACAGGCATCTTGTGGAGCAATGAATTTAATTTGAAAGGACAGTAGAGAGGGCAAGCGCTCTGAGTCATCGGGACAATGAGCAGTGCCTGCCACTTGAAGATCTGTGTGTGGCTGTTAAAAAATAAAGCATGTGGCTGCAAAGTCCTCCTTTCCTCAACCCGACTGAGGCCAGAGGGCTCACATTTTCCACACGCTCTTCCTGTAGAAAGGTTGTTCAGTTCCCTTCAAAACAATACTGCCTGCCTCACGAAAGTCATGTGCTGCCGTTTAGCATGGCTGAGTGTGTCCTGGAAGCCGCCTGTGTTGGAAGCTTGGAGGCTGGTACGTACTAGTAAGAGGGGAGGCCTTGTGGGAGGTCATCAGATATCTTGCTCATCACCTTCATAGGGACAGGCAGGTGATTCCGTTCCCTTTAGAATACGGTGATTAGAAAATAGCGAGGCTGACCACATATAAGCTTTTGGCTTCCTCACCAAGTGAGTCCTTCCATATATAATCCCACCATTTTGACTCCACCTCATCACATTTTGACTCTACCTCATCAGACCCCAGAAAACACCAATGCTATGCCTTTAGATGTCCAAAACTGTGAGTCAGAATGAAAGCAACACACACACACACACACACACATACACACACACACACTGTGCTTATTAAGTATCCAGGCTGTAATATTTTGTGATAGCAGTTCAAAACAGACTAACAGTTGGTGTGAGCTTTCTCTCCTGGCACCATTGTACAATTCCTTTAGGCAAGCGGCTTGGAATGCTAATAATTTTCAAGATCTGAGATTCTACTAACATTACCTTGTATCTCTGAGGTAACCTTAAAAGATGAAGAACAGTGGTCACTAACACTGACTCTGTATCAGAAATGAAGAAACTGAGATCCAAAGATGTACCAACTAGGTAAAGAAAAAAAAAGTAACCTGAACAAATAATTCAAGCAGCAATAGCCAAAGCAGAATTCCAATTCAGGCATCAGGGTCCAGAGCCCAGGGGCCCAAACTGAAGTGTAGCAGTACCCTTCCACTGGCGTACACAACCCAGCAGCCCATCTAGCGAAGGAAATCTGGAGACTGGGAAGAAATCAGAACACACCCCACTGCTCTACTAAATGTCCTTCATACTCAAGAATAAGCTGGCCACACCCTCACCTACAGTGTCCTGCTTGAACACAGACCTCACAACTCTAACCAAAGATTGCCAGATAAATCACCAGAAGGAAAGAGCTGCATGTCCCTGAGGCACAGGCATCCTAGGTCTTTTGGAGCACCTGCCGTAGCCTGGCTCAGCCACATGGTGGTTTCTTTCCTACAGTGTCCTTTGCCCCATCCCCAGCCCCCTTCCCTCACCCTCTGCTAAAGCAGAGACCACACAGAAATGTCCAGAAGCTGCTTTAGTCCTTTAGACACTGACTTTTCTGTCTCCACACCTCTCTGTCCTGGCAAAAAAAAGAAAGACTTGAGTGGATGTTCTCAACCTTAAAATCTACTGTTCCAAAACTGAGTCACGTTAGGTCCATAAGGAATAAGAACAAACATGAGGAGAAGCTAAGTCTAATTTCCAGTGAAATATCTTTATGAACATTTGCTCTATGTTTGGAAGTCACTGCCCTAAACAAACAACAGCAGACCAAGCATTCTGAGGAACCTCAGTTTGAAGCTCAGTGATTAAGAGATGCAAACTGGCAAGTTTGGAAAGAGGAAAGTAGCAAGCTGAATCTTTGCTTCCTTGTGCTTTAAATGCTGATGTCCCCAGAGGAGTTATCTATTCATGGCAGGAAGCCAAAAAAAAAAAAAGTTTCAGGTGGGAGGATGTTGCACCACTGTCATCTAAGGCATTCTTAATCTTACCTGTGACGGGAAGAGAGAACTTAGGATTTAATGTTTCCAGTATCATCAGATGGGAAGTAGCAAGACAGGAGTATTTTAAAATGCATTTTTACTTTTATTTATGTGGTGCACACCCATGCTCATACAAAACCCACATACACACATATGTGCACACATGCACATCCAGAGTGGCTCCTCAGAGTGGCACCGACAGAGGCCTCCCATCCCCCAGAGCTGGAACTATGGGCTGCTATGAACTGCCCAATGTGGGTGCTGAGAACTGAACTCTGGTCCTCTGAGAGAGCGAAGAGTGGCAGCTGTTCCAACCACTGAGCCATCTCTCCAGGTCTGAGAAGTGGACTTTTTTTTCCCCCAAGTCCCACAAGTTGTTGAAGGCAAAAAGTTGATCTGCTCTATATCTCCCTATTTCAGACCGCTGCACCATAAAAACTGATGCAGTTCTGGAAGGAAGGGAGGAAGCACACTAAGTTCGCCCAAGCCAGTCTCCTGCCGCCACACTCGGCTGCGGAGCCAGGCATTCCGGCAGTGCATCACCGCCCAGTTACCCAGCCGGTGCCTCTTTTCCCATTTGGAGCGGTATAACCCACCCTGACCTCTACAGCTAAATTAAGGGAGTCTGGGAAATGGACCCCTCAAGGACGCATTCACCTTAGTCTTGCAATGAAATACTTCAGAAATTTAGGGTAGCTTTTTATAACTTCAGAGATGCTTCTCTCGTCCCACAAAGGTGGTAACCTTTGGATGAAAATAGAAAAACGAATCAACAATAACAACAACAAAACTTTTTAAACCAGATTTGAAGCAACAAGTCAGCACCTGGACGCAGGCGGTCAGTGGTCACTTCCAAACCACGGTAAGAGAGCAATGTGGCCATTAGCTTGATTAACAAGAAATCCACACAGCTCCCACTCCACAGCAGCTCGTTGAAAACATTGGCCCGAGCAAACCAGGAAGAATGGGGGAGGAGGCGCTTTGAAAACGGTGCGTGAATTACAGCGCACGCTTTGCTATCTATCCAACGCCTGTTCAGCCCATCCAGCTTCTGGTCCCTCTCCATAGCTCTGCCCTGTTCCCGAGGACAGGCATCCATCCATCTCACCTTGCTGTATTCTCCCACTACATCTGGCAAAGCGACCTTTCCTCAGATAATGATATTAATAAGTGTTTTCCAATTCCTCCCAGAGAAGTGCACAAACCAGATAAACACAGGGGGGAGGGGGGATACAGGCGTTTTGAACTGCTTAGTTACGGTTTTATCAAAGAGATGGCTTTTGATTATATTCAAAGACAGTATCTTCCAGAATGTTGGCTCAAGTTAACTTTAGACCTGGAAACATGGCAGACGGAGAAAGACAGAAAGGAAGAGAAAAACAATTAATTACCTACTCAAACAGTTCAAACCTACCTCCATTTCTTTCTGTTTCTACTAGTTAATGAACTTCTCTGTTTTGAGACTTCCAATTCAGAAAAAAATGATAAAAAGATACATTTTAAAAATATTTTGTATCTTTAATTTTTAAATTATTGTGCATCTGTATGAGGGTAAATTGCAAGTCATTGCAGCTGTCCATGAAAGCCAGAGAGAGGGTCCCCTGGAGCCTGTGTTAAGGCAGTTGTGAGCCATCTGGCATGGGTGTTAAACACAAATCCTCTGTAAGATCAGCCCACACTCTTAACCTCTAAGTCACCTCTCCAGCTCAAGAAAAGACTTTTAAAATCATCTCAAAAATGTGCATCTGCTAATTACCGTTGCAATTCCTCAAATATTTGTGCATGCAAATATGACTATTTGAAATCAAATAATTAAAGCTGGACCGACAGTGAACTTTGTTTGTAGCAGAGGAGGACTAGGGTAGAGAGAAACCTGGGTACTTACCCTGTGTGATGACTAGTAAAGGCTGAGAAACCCTGTGGCTCAGGAACAGGACAGACCTAAATGTAGGAAAAACACATAGAGAAAGTGTGAAAGAATCCAGGAATTTCTGGTCTGCACAAACACATTCATGGCAAATCCCTGCGATGGTCTTATTCCACAGCAGGTAATGTTGTAGTCATGGGAGACACATATAGACAGGTGGAGCCATAGAGATTTTAGGTACAGGGGACATACTGGACTCTGAATGGGTCACTCCCAAATAGGAGCCCCTGGACCACAAAAACAATGAAAGCAGGAAGTCTCCCTGGCCTTGTCTTATTTTCCAAGGGAAAGCAAATCAGCACACACAAAACACGTAGCTCAGCATCCATCCCACACAACCCTCTGTGCTTGTGCTTGCTAGCTCCTTGTGCTTCTTCTGAGGAGTCTTGTTTCTGTTGACAGGGCATTTGAAGCCTCTACAGCTGCAGCTGAACTGGCTCATGGAGCCACTGGGCTTCAGGCCTTACATATTGAATCCAGTCCTTGTCCTTCTGCATATACATGTGGACACTTGCTTTCCCAAGGAGAAACTGAGGCTTGTTGAGATATGAGGGGGAGGACTCCTGTGTTCTCATCAGGCAGGAGGCCGTCATTCTTCCTCCAGGGAATTTCCTCAGAGTAGTTCCTTGCCAATCCTTGCAGGAAAGGGATGGAACATGATACACTGTGAACCAGCAAAGCAAGCTGATTATACAGTAGGACTGTGATAGAGGAGGTCCTCAGGTTCCTTGCATAACCCAGAGCTGAATTCTCTTATTAAGCCAGTGTGGCTTCTTCATGATCCTTTTTCAGAGAAAGAATAGCATCCTATAGCCAGATTATACAGTGGGCCAAGCAATCTCTCCTCCGAAACACTGGCAACAGGTGTGCTTAGTAAAGCATTTCTCCAAGGTCAAGGAGAGCCTCCAGGGAACTTAAATGGATGATCACGGAACTTCTTTCCTTTCAGTGTCCCCAAACTTAATGGTCCTTGTTCATCAACATGTGCCAAAACAATTATTTAAAAGGATTTTCTAAATCACAGTTCTCCAAAGTGTAAGCATCTCTGGAATTATCACATAACTGTGCCAAGTCTCTGTAAAATTGAGTTGTCCTTAATGGACTACACTGACCCAGGAGTACCAAACATGCCAGTCAAAGTAGAATTTTTTTCAACATCTAAATAAGCTTTATAAATGGGGAAAAAAAAAAAACAAAGCTAGAACAGACATTACAAGTTATCAGTATCAGAACACCCACATTACAACTAATAAGTGCTTCTGTTTTAACCACCAGTATCAGTAGGCTTGAAGGGCCTGCTCTCAAGACTATAGTAGCCAGGGTTCAAGGAAGAAGTCTTGAACTTCTGAGCATAAGGCTTTTTTTATCTGAGGGGTAAAGACTCACATCTGCGGTCTAAGGGTCACTCTCTTTTATTCGTCTTCAATTCTAACTCTCTTGTCCTAATTGTCTATAATTCTCCAGCTCTCATTCCTTAATTTCAATTCTGTAGTTCTAAATCTTTGGTTCCAATTATCTGTTTCAAATCTCTCTTGATTCTTTGTTTAAATGACTTAAATACATTTTTTTTTCTTTTTTGGATTTTTCGAGACAGGGTTTCTCCGTAGCTTTTGGTTCCTGTCCTGGAACTAGCTCTTGTAGACCAGGCTGGCCTTGAACTCACAGAGATCCGCCTGCCTCTGCCTCCCGAGTGCTGGGATTAAAGGCGTGCGCCACCACCACCCGGCTTTAAATACATTTTTTACAGGAGGTTTAGGGCAAAAAAAGTTACAAGAGTCACATCTCATTGGTCACAGCACATTCCTTGGGTTAGCCATAAGGGCAGAGCCATTTACCATGGCAACACAAACTTTCAAGGTTTCTGGTGTAAGACTGTGACCAGAGACCAGAGACACAGGACCTGTCGAGACAAGCTGTAAGACATGGTCCTTTTATCAGATAGACTTGGCAAATGAGGAATTGGCATCAATTTTTTAGGTTTCTTTGTGTTAATAACCTTGGTTAGACACCGGCAACTCTGACCTTATGCATATAAAGTTTTTAACTTAAGATCTATTTACAGAAACATTTAGTCCAGTTTGAACTTGTTCTGGGGTGAAAATGAGCTAATTGTGTGTAGTTTGAGTGAAAGGAACAAAGCAAGCTTTTAAGTGTCTTACAGTCCTCTTGGGACAATAGATCTAGTCAGGGAGCATATCCTAGTATATTTTCTATATATTAAAATCATACGGCTTAATGAGAAGTCACCTTCCTGACCATCTACGGGTAAATGTGCCCATAAGATTGAGTGGCAATCATGAGATTACACATATATATCATATAAAATTGGACACTACAGTGCAGACATTGGGGAGACACCATAACTGCTTCAGCAAATGTGAAATTACAGATTGGAGCAACAGCTTCCAGAGTCGGTGGTCCTGTAGGCCCTGCCTAGACAGGATTCTCCTCCATCAGAGAATCATTCTTCTGGTGGGTTGACTTCTGAACACTAATTATCACCTTCTATATAATTTCACAGCCCTTAACACACCAGTGTGTATTTTGAAATACAAACTAAAGAACCCCTTTTAAAAGTACTGAGTGGCTTTATGTACACGTCCCAATGATGTGTTCATTAGTTTAGTGATCAGAACTTAGGACAACAGGGAAGCTCTGATTGTAGCATTTGCTGATTTTCGTGGTCTAGCTACCTCATTTTCTTGCACAAACTTTGGTTGTCTCCTCTGGAGAGGAAGACTGTACATGTGTATATTAGAAGGAGGCTTGTTTCAATGTATAAGGCCAGAATTCCAATGGTTCAAAGAGCCAATTCACCTGTATAGGACCCCATTAAGAGAGAGCATGATAGCAATGAACATAGAGTGTAGAAGAAGTACAGGCAACTCTCCTCATGATTAGCTGTAAGTCACCGTCAGCAAGCCACTCACCCTGCTGAACACACATGAAACGGCTTTTGAAGGTGATGCCATGTGACTCTAAGGCTTATCTCAGAAATACAGTATCAGAAATAGTCTAGAAATTGTAGAAGGGTACATGCATAAAAATGTTTGTCACAGGTGGTTTATAACATCAAAAACATTTAAAGCTATTCTTCATGGATGCAGTAGCAGGGACCCCATTTTGTTCACACATTCTGCCCCACCCCCAACACTGTGGGGATCTCTGAACATTCTAAGTTCTCACTTCCTCAGAATGCTGCACATTTAGAAGCACACAGACTGTGTTCAAACTTCATCCACTTAGCAATGTAAATTTAAGGTTCTTCCTTATAATTTTGTTTTGGGTTTGGTTTATAACAGCCTCATGGTCTAGCCCAAACTAGAGGTGAGACAGTATTCTAAACTTTTTACTTCCTTTATCACTTATAACAGGAAGGTATGTTTATGCAGAATATATGTTTTTTTCTAGCCCATAGCAGCTAGACACTGAATATTTCCTTTTTTGCTAGTTAGGATGTGGTAGCTGAATAATGTCTTCCATTCCACCAAAGATATCAATGCCATAATCCTTATAAGTGTATTATATTGTGCAGAAGAGATTTTACAAAGAGACGAAGTTAAGGATCTGGAGACAGGTGATTGTCCTTGGGTATCTACTTAGCCCCCTGTTGTTGTAGGAGCCTGCTTATTCATTCCTGGCTTGCCAGAATCAAAATAATCACACAGAAACTATACTATTTGCAATACTGTTTGGCCAATATCTTAAGTGTATTTCTAGCTAGCTCTTACATCTTAAGTTAACCCATTTATATTAGTCTGTGTATCACCACGTGGCTGTGGCTTACAAGCAAGATCCTGCCACCTGTCTCCTCCTGTGCCAGCTATATGGTGTCTCACTGACTCCGCATACTTTCTCACAGCATTCAGTTTAGTCTTCCTTACCTAGCTCTATTCTGCCCTACTGCAGGCCAAGGCAGTTTCTTTATTCATTAACCAATAAAAGCAACACATATACAGAGGGACTTCCGATACCACCCTATAAACTGGAGTATTTATAGGAAGGGGATATGAAGGTCAAAGTCAGACAGAACTATGTGATAAGAGAATCTGAAAGCATAATGATGTTGTCAAAGGAATGTGGGAAGACTCTAAAAGCAGGGAAAGCTATTTGATGGAAGGTTTCTTCTCCAGAGCCCCTAGAAGGAATGCACCTCTGGCACAGATTTTAGCCTTGTAAGACTCGGTGACCTCAGCTCTGACCTCAAGAATGAAAAGAAAATGTATTATGTTTTCAACCACAACAGCAGCAAGAAGCAGACACAGATGACTGAGCTCCATGTACCCTTTCATTTCCTTCCTGCAAGTCTCCCTTAAGCCTAGAAATCTAAAAATGACATTTCCCAGAATCTATGACAGCAGGGATCTAGTCATCAATATAATCCCATTTAGATGCATCTGTGCATATTTTAGAGAGTGGGGTGAATCAGAGATGAATTGACCAATTGACCATATTTCACTAGGAGAACATTTGTGGGACAAATTCTGGTGGCAAATCATGGGAATCAGGTGTTGAAGGAGCGGCGGGGCTGCGTCCCGCCACTCAGCTCCCACATGGCTAGTTTAACCCAAAATAACAACACACAAATTGTATTCTTTTAAATACTGCTTGGCCCATTAGCTCTAGCCTCTTACTGGCTAACTCTCACATCTTGATTAACCCATTTCTAATAATCTGTGTAGCACCACGAAGTGGTGGCTTACCAGAAAGAATATTAACCTGCATCCATCTTGGAGAGGAGAGCTATGGCGTCTGCCTGGAGAGGAGAGGCATGGCATCTGCTTGACTCAGCTTTCTTTCTCCCAGCATTCTGTTCTGTCTACTCCGCCTACCTAATTTTCTGTCCTATCAAAGGCCAAGCAGTTTCTTTATTAATTAACCAGTGAAAGCAACAGATAGACAAATGACCCTCCTCCATTAATCAGGAAGCAGTTGGTGGGGAAGCCGTATAAATTCCCAAATCCCCAGCAGCCTTCTGACTTTTCACCTTCCTGAAAGAGGTAGCTGTTCTCCCAATTGGTAAGCTCCACCATGTCCTAGGGTCTCCTAAGGGCTCAGCCTAGATGTGCTCTGCCTGCATCCCCAATTACCTATACAGTTAACTCTGTGTCCTCAACTTCTTTCTGCTTAAAATAACTGTAGCTGTCTCTTTTTGCCACATCAAAACCTGGAATGATGCATTCTGAAGTCTTATTCCTTCTCTGGGGAGGTGGAAGGTCCCTACTGATGGATATGACCTTGATATTCTCACGAACCAGCAACTCTAACATCTCCAGTGCAGTCTCAGGATCATACAACTCTCCTTGCCACTCCTGTGCTAGACATTTAATTTGCTTTTCTTTAACCAGATCTTCCTGAGTTTCAGTTTTCCTCTTATGGTCCAACAACATAGCAATTTTTATGGGTCCACACAATAGGGATTGCTGTCAAAAACTTAAACAGGGAGCTAAGGAGATGGCTCAATCAGTAAAAATGCTTACTGCTCAACCATGAAAACCTGTGTTCAGGTCCCCAGCACAGACATTGAAATCAGGAATGGTGGTAAATGCTTATAATCCTTGCTCTGGGGAGGAGGATGTAAGAGTGTGCCTGGAGCTCACTGGCTAGTGATTTAGCCAAATGAGTGAACTCTGGGTTTAAGGAGAGACCCTGTCTCAAAAAAGTTAAGGTGTAGAGCATCAGAGAAGACAAACACCATCACCTCTGGCCTCTACACACAGATATGCTGGCAATACATGCATATACCACACATAAAACATGTACACATACACACACCACGCAAACACATAAAAATATTTAGAGACACTGTGTAAGGTAATGTCCCTTAATCTTGTAAAAAGAATTTTGAAAACCACAATGAAGAGAAAATATGTGATTGGCAGGCTTCAAGAACAAAGGACATTTATTATTCCTCTCCCTTTGAAAGTTCAGCAAAGCTTGAGAACTCTACTTACATTGATTTGAACCCACAATTCTGAAAGATGGCCTTTCACATATGAGTCTTGATTCATGTGAATGGCTGCAAAAATATATACCATGTCTTTAGAAGCTTTCAGATTTCCCAGAAATCGTTTGGAATTTTAAAACTTTAATCTACATATATCATACTTTTGAAAGCACACACAGAGTAATAAGTTGTGGGGAAATCAAGGTCAGTGGAATTAAAAGGTTTAGTTAAAGATACAGATGAGTAAGGCTTAGTTAAACGTAAGCTATCTTTCTGTAGCTTTATCCTGCTCTGGGCATTTTGATTTGTTCTTTAGTCCCTCGTTTTCTAAAGAGCAAATAAATTGACGTTATTTTCCGGAATAAACAGAGCCACGTATTTAGTGTTTTGGGTTCTAAGCACATCTGATCTCTGTTGTTGCTGCTCAGTTCCGTCCTCATTGTTACAGAGTGGTTGAGACACAAAGGTGAGCACAGCTATGGTTCAACAGAATGGTATTTGTGAGCCCTGAAATTTGGATGTTGTACTGTTTTCCCAAACGCACCATATTCTACTGTTCTGTTAACATTTTATCAACCATCTGAAAATGGGCATGCAATAGTTCTGGTCCACCGTCTTGTCCAAATTCTCAGTGTGATGAAGATGAGGTTGTGTGGCCAGATTGGAAATCTTGCCTTCTGAATCCTGGAGTTTCCAGTAGAGGAACAGTGAGCTTTCTTCGTCCTCTCTTCCAGGGCACACACACATCTTCCTCCTCTCACACACATACACACACCCTCGCTGATTTCTAAACACACAGAAGCTTTCTCTGATAACATCAGATTACTTCCTGCCTAAAGGAACAGGGCAGTCAGAGACCATGGGGACCCAGACTCCCCTCCCTCCTTCCTCTGAGCTCCTCCTGTCAGACTTTCTCTCCTTCTTCAGAACAGTGTTATTCTTCCATTTCTCCAGAAAAGAGATGTGAGGTCACTGGCTGTCACCTCACCTGTTACACAGAATTGAGTTACCAAATGCACAGGCTCCAAAGAGGCCTTTCTACCTGCTGGATAAAGGGGCTTTAGAGTGCCCTGGCATAGTGTAACCTGCACCGACTGCAATGTGCTATGACAGCGGTGGGGGTGAGTAGAAGGCAATAAGACAAGGGGTTTATTGCCCTGTGTTGCCCAAGGCTCCCCATTCACAGTGGTGGAGCAACCTGATTCATCGGGCAGATGGTCCCTGGTGCTGATGGGGCAGGTGACACTACCAACGGCTCAGTCTTTCTCCGGCAAAGGCTTATGCCGTCACCACTGCAGCTTTGTGGCAGTCCTAGCAGAGCCAGCATTTAGCATCTGAATCAAAAGACCAGGGGTTTTTTTTTCCCCCGTACCTTAAAGAAAGCTGAAATCAATTTTAAGAGCATAGAGAATTTTCTCACAATCAGTGAATCTCAAGAAAGTGAAAAATTGAGAGATTCAGCTTGAGGATGGAGACTAAAAGAGCATCTTGAAGACAAATGACTGTTGTCATCTTTTTAAATGTTATAAAGATTAATAAGGCAATATAACATAATCACAAGAGGAATGAGTCACAGCCTTATGATGTCAACAGGATCCATCTTTATCTGACCACTTTGCTAATTGAAAAATTTTATAATCCTAACATTTTAAATGGTTTCTATTTCTAACATACAGACATTTGCTTTTGAGCTTTACAGAAATCCTGGTAACATTTCCAAACAAACACAAATACCAGTCTCCTTAAGAATGAAGACTGGAAGAACTATGGACTCGCTAGCTGTGTTTCCAGTCCTATGCTCTTTGTCTACATTGTCTCCACATTCTTGGCACAAAAATAACCGACTGAGGTCTGCCAGTTTCCAGTGCCTGACTTTCTTCTGTTGTGAATCCTGTGTTATTATTACAGATAATGGAACAGTTACCAGAAGCCTCTCATTCATGTTTTTGCTTTGATGATGGTGTTCACACTTAGAAAGATTTTTCAGCCAAGAATTCTTTATGTAAATTGAACAGTTTGGCCATCAGTGATCATTAGTGTCACATCTAAGAAGCAATTCTAGTGGGTATTATTTATCAAAGGGAGCCAAAATGCCATTATGGTCCTAGTGGGTATTATTTATCAAAGGGAGCCAAAATGTGCCATTATGGTCCTAATTACAATATTTACTCAGACGGTCATATTTATCCACAACAGAAAATAATGCAAGGCAGCCACAAGAACCTCCACGAAAGGCATCTGAGGCAACAAGGCCCAGTTCTGTGGAATGTGCCCGTCTTAATTAGGGTTTCTATTGCTGTGATAAAACATCATGACCAAAAGCAACTTGAGAGGGAAAGGGTTTATCCCACCTTACTGTTTCCAGTCAAGACTTCAGACACGACAGGAAGCTGAAGATGTGCTGATTCAGAGGCCATGGAAGAATGTTGCATACTGACTTGCTCTCTCCTGACTTGCTCAACCTGCTTTCTTATAGCACCTAGAATCACCAGCTCAGGCTTTGCACTGCTTACAGTGAGTTGGTCTTGTGAAAATCAACACAGGCTTGACCACAGGCCAATCTGGTGGAGGTGTTTTCTCAATTAAAGTTCCTTCTTTCAAAATGATTCTATCTTGCTTTTGGTTACCATAAAACTAGACAGTATATTGCCCATGAAGAGAAATACCACTTAGCACTTGTAGAGTACTTTGTAGTGGAGGTAATAAGCCTGGCAATTGAGGTACAACCTTTTCATCCACATGCAGCAGATGCTGGTCAGTAGGGAAGCATCCTCTACCCTTCCCAAGGTACAGGGATGTCATGAATTACTGGTCCCTCTCCTGCTCCTCCATCAACTCTGGAGCCAACTTTATGACCTTGGGCTAATTTCAACTCTATTAAGGGGTATCTTTTTCTTAAGTTTAACCTTTTTTTCATTCTCCTTGAGTTCAGCAAGGAATTTAGAAATGTGTTTACTATCATTTGGGTATGATGTGGTGATGGAATTTCAAAGGAACTTTGGATGACTGTCTAAGTAGCCAGCTGTTTCTGTTATTACTCACATTTTTGAAGTCACTTGCTTGCATTCCTGTTTACTCAGTTAATATTATTTTCTTCTTGGGTCTCTGAGGGAGTTGAAGACTAGATAGTTATAGTTTTCCTTGTTTATCTGACACAGAAATCAAATTATATTAGAAAGTAAATTAGGTGCAGGACTTTGGACTCACCAAGATAGGATAGATATAGAGTATTTACTCTGAATTTGTCAAATACAAATGGACTAAACATTGTTGTTGTATTTATTGCCTGTATATATTATATATAGTTATTATACTTATTGTATATAGTTTTCTTATATTAGTTATAGTCTTCTTTTTTGTTTAAGACAAAAAAGGGAATGCAGTGGCATGTCATTTGTATTTTAATAAATAAAGCTTGCCTGAGGTTCAGAAAAATAAAACAGTCACACTGACCAGCCTTAAAGATCAGGCAGCAATGATAGACACCTTTAATCCCAGTAACTACACTAGTTTGTCAGAGAAACCAGAAGGTATTGGTGCATGCCCTTAATCCCAGAACTAGAGAGGATTATAAAATGGGAGGAGACAGTTTTCAGGCTCAGTCTTATTCTGAGGTTTCCTGGAGGCAGGATTACCATTTTCGGATGAGGTTGATATAAGATCCAGTGACTTTGCTTTTCAGTTCTTCAGGTTGAACCCCAGTATCTGTCTCGGAGTTTTTATTAATCATGCATCAAAGGCCACTCAACAAGAGGGAAATCATTCCTGGAACTGGAAACCTAGATAATACCCAGGCCTAGTGAAGTCATGGATCTTGACAGAAAACCAATAACTACCAGGCTACTAAACCAGTATAATCACTTACTACATTCTAAATATTTGCCCTTATACCCACAGACGAGTACACCCCTCTCCCCTTATCAAGGAAATTTCTCTTTGTAACAGATAGAGACCATTACAGAAAACCACAGCCATTTAAAAATCAGAGAACAAGAGACTTCCAGGTGTTCATTTCAGGAGATACATCTACAGCATAGTTCCAGACCCAAGTTTCCTGTGAGATTGTGGGTCCTGGAAATGTCAGAGAGGCTGTACACTCATTTAGTCACAGCTTAGTCATGTTTAGTCTTGTTTAGCATGGCTGCCTAAACAAGATTTTAACAATGATAATGCCAACGGTTATGCTGACACGGAAAGGGGAAAGTTCATGGAGCTTCAGCCCTGTGGAGGGGGGCAGGGCATAAGTAACTAAGGAATGTGGAGAGAGGGAGAACTGATCTTCCCCAGGGAAGATGCACCAACGGGTCATCTCTGAGATCATATACATATAGGTAACATTGTAAACATTGTATTAATTACACAGGTTGTATTCAGGTATATGAGTGTATATACAAATATGCATACACACACATGTAAAATAACAAAGAAAAATAGGCCATTAATCTAAAAGAGAGGAGAGGGGTTCAGAGAGAAAAGGAAAATGAGAAATACGTAGGTATGCTGTAATCTCTAAAAACAAAAGTAATTTTAAAAAAACCAATGCTCTTGAAACTGATATAGGAGCAGTTTTAACCTATGTTTCTATAGGAATCAAAAAGTATTCTACCCCAAAGGTTAAAATACCTAAGTTTTCCTACATATCATAGTATTTAAAATAAGAATTATTTTATTTTAGCTATCAATCTGATGTCATTGAAATGTGCTTTGTTCCATTGAAATTTTCAGTAAAGTTAATACAAAAAGCATATAGAGTATGATGAGATAGCTCTAGGGTAAAGGCATGTACAGTAAAGACTAACAACCTGAGTTCATTTCTCAGGTCTGCACGATGAATGTAGAGAAACAGCCCCTACAAGCTCTCCTCTGAGCATACACTTGTCGTGGCACATGCATACCCCCACATACAAACAAATGGGTTTTGTTTTTTGACATTATGTCATCAAAAGTAAATGAACATATTTCCCACCTACCAAGATTGTATTAATGTCCTGTATGCCCAACCTTCAAGAGATTTGGAGCTGGGCTGCAGCTCAGTGGTAGAGTGATTAGCATATCCTGCCTTACATACCAAAACTACAAAGAAAAACAGAGCCAGACACTTATTCTCTCAGTGTTCTGGGAAACTGGGGTCCAAAAGGGGTCAGCAGACCCCCCCCCCACCGCCAAGAGAATCTCTTCAGCCTGCTACTCATGAATTCTGATTAACTCTGGCAACCCATACATCCTTTGGGCAGCATGAGTCCAACAATTGCTCCATCTAGAGCACTTTCTCTAGCCAGTCAGCATCTATTCTCTCTTAGGGACCCTTAGCATGTGGGCTTAAAACTTAAACCTGATGACTCACCTTTGCTTGCTGACATGCTTAGTACTTCATCTTCCAATATGGTCACAATCACAGGTATCTGAGGCAGAACTTCAACATAGCTTACTGGGGAAGGTGATTTGTCCCATAACACTGTCTAAAAACTTTGTGCAACATATACTATAGCAAAAATAAATAGGTAGATGATGGATAGATAGATAGATGATATATATTTAGACAGAAGATAGATAGAGATAGATAGATGATATATATATGTAGACAGATGATAGATAGATAGATAGATAGATAGATAGATAGATAGATAGATAGATAGATAGATAGATAGACAGATGCTAGAGCCAAACAAAAAAAAAGGTCAAGAATCCAAGAAGTCTGGGACCTCATAAGAAAATAAGGTGCAATGTCTCAGGATGACAGTAGCATCAACTAAAGAGCAAGCATCCCATTTCTCTTCCTTTGAGAAAAGGAAGGAAGGGACACCGGAATGCTTGATGGTTTTGAGCCAGTAGGGAGGAAGTCTATTGAGGGATACAAAAGATACCCAAGAGGGGAATGTAGGATATTCTCACATGTATGCAAGTTTTTAAAAGTAACAACCTAATCTCTTGTATCACAAGGAATTAGGAATTTCAGAAAATAAATTTCACTCCCAGATGGGAGATGATCATTTAAAATAGAGTATGTGGAAAGGCCTTGGAGGAAGAGAAAGGCGGGGGAAATGATGCAATTATATTATAACCTTTAAAAAGGAAGAAATTTAAAAAGATAATTACCGCTCATATTAAAAAAGGAAAACCTTGAAAATTTATAACTAAATTTTATTACATTGAAAAAACTTGGCTTGGTACTAAATATTTACAAGATTCCTATAATAATGAAAGTACTGAATGTTAGTTTAATCAAGAAACTCTCTGAGGGACAAAGAATGGAAAGGAAATGACATTTAAGAGGGTAAAAAATTTCAACTATTGTAAATGGAAATGAATAAATAATGTTGCGATGATAACAAATCAAGAAACATCATTTTGGCATAACCTTAAGTGCACAGATCAATATAAAAGATAGCTACAATAGTTAAAGCCTTTGCCCCTGGGGGTACAGCCGGGGTGGCAGTGTGGCAGATGCCCAGGTCCACTAGAGGTCACAGAAGCCTTGGACTTAGTTGATTTTTCCTAATCTTTATTTTTTTTAAAAAAGTATTTTGACTTTTAAATGTTTTGAAAGTTTTCTGTGAAACTTTCCGGTGATCCTTCAGAGAGCTGGTTCTTCTCCACGGAGCCCCCAATCCTCTTTACTACAGTGTTCCACATTTCGCAGTTGTTAGGTTCTGTCAAACTTCCCTATTTACATGGCACCTACCCACGGCCACACCTGACTCCAGTTGGTACCAAGAACAGTCCAGCCAGAAGGGATGTGAACAAACACCTTCCCCCAGAGAAGCAGCGATCATTCTAGATCTCACTATAGGCCCTCCCCAAGTCTTGTCCTGTAAGCAGTTGCTGGTTGCCACTAACCCATTTCCGGCCTCCTCCTTCCTCCTGCATCCCATCTGGACATCAGTCTAATGAATCCTTTTCTGCAGAGGTTCCTGACTCCACTTACCACTGATGTGTCTTGCTCTGATTACAGCTACTTTCTGATGACCAAACTTCATAGTTACAATTGGCTCTTCTGAGTTTTAAGGTGGACTGATCTTCTGTAGTAAGAAGGCCACTTGTTCACTTCCTGGCTGCTCCACAGCTCAGACCCGAAATAATCGCACAGAAACTGTATTATTTAAATCAATGTTTGGCCCATTAGCTCTTGCTTCTTATTGGCTATCTCTTATATCTTAATTTAACCCATCTCCATTAATCTGTGCATCACCACGAAGTCACGGCCTACCAGCAAAGTTTCAGCACATCTGTCTCTGACAGTGGTTCCATGGCTTCTCCCCAACTATGCCCTTCTTTCTCCCAGCATTCAGTTTAGTTTTCCCTGCCTACCTCTGTTCTACCCTATCAGGCCAAGGCAGTTTCTTTATTCACCAATGGTATTCAGGGCATACAGAGGGAATCTCACATCAAACTTCCAACAATTTCCTTCTACTCCTCCACCAACCAGGCACTCACAGGTCCACTCTCTCACACTTCCAGCAGAAACTGAGATCTTGCTGTTCTACTGAGATTAGAACACTGACTTCACACCCAAGTTCCTAGCATCACAGTTCACAGACTCCTTCAATAAAGTCTCTTAAATATCCATTCTAAGGCTTAGTGTTGTGATCCACACCTGTAATCCCAGCACTTGGGAGACAGAGGCAGAGGATCTCCGTGAGTCCAAAGCCAGTGTAGGCAAAAGAGCAAGACTTAAAAAAAAATAACAGAGAAGCATTTTCTTGCAGTAGAAGCTAACTAACAGAGAGACCCACAGCTGGACAATGTGAACAGAGTGAGAGACTTTGGAGCACTGAGTCCTAAAAGGGATGCCTTTATCAAACCCCTCCCCTCAGGGCTAAGGAGTTATGTGGAAGGGGAAAAGAAAGATTGCTCTTGGAGGTGGTAGTAGGCAGTTCCAAGAAGGCAGTGTCTTCCAGATACAGCAGGACGGATGGACCTATAGACTCACAGCACACTCATCACCTGCACAAGTTCAAAATATTCCCAGCACTGATGAGCGGAGGAGGGCACGATGTCTCACCCCTAACCAAGAAGCTATTTATAATTGATAATTCCTGAGAAAGGGACTATCAGGTTTTTTTTCAAAGATGTGCCACTGGGTATACCAACGTCACTAGGGCAGGCCTCGTGCCCCACACATGGTTTGTCAACACAGAATGGACTCCCGTGTGGACATTTTTTGTCTTATTTTCTTTATCCTCTTTCTTTTTTCTCCTTTTTTTTTTTTTTTTTGCTTTATCTGTTTTTATTTTTGGTTGTTTTTTTTCAGAGAGAGAACACATGAAGTTGAGTTGGTAGGGAGGTGGGGAGGATCTGGGAAGGGTTGGGGGAGGGGAAAGAATATGACAAAAAAATACATGAAAAACAATTAATTATTTAATCTATTAAGACCAGAGCTGACTGTCCACTCTCTTCCTGGGACTTTGCCTGATAATAGCATCAGAAAAAGAGCTGGAATTTTTCTATCTAAATCCTGTGCTTGGGCTGGAGAGATGGCTCAGTGGTTAAGAGCATTGCCTGTTCTTCCAAAGGTCGTGAGTTTATTTCTCAGCAACCACATGGTGGCTCACAACCATCTGTAATGAGGTCTGGTGCCCTCTTCTGGCCTGCAGGCATACACACAGACAGAACATTGTATACATAATAAATAAATATTTAAAAAAAAAATACTGTGCTTACCTCCATAGGCCTAGTGCGGAGTTAAGTACTTAGACCATTTCAGTAAGTTTTCGTTACTAAACAATAACTACTTTGGTTCTTTTCTGGCTAACATCTTTTGTGCCCTCATCAGCTGGTACCTTCACCTCCATCTCCTCTAGCCCAGGACATTATTTTTAGCTTTCCAGTTACACAAAAGCAGTGTGTGTGTGTGTACAGTTTTGCATTATCCACCCTGACTGAGTGATGTCTGGGGTTTCTTACTCATTTTTTGCTTCTCAGAGCCTGGTTCAAACACACACTGTGGTAGATCATCTTGGATAATCCTCTGTTGCTGTATTACAGGGTTTGAGTCTACGATGGTGGAGTAAAGGAACAGTTGAGAGCTCACATCTTGATCCACAACCATTAGCAGGAGGGAAAGGGGGAGGGAGAAAACTTGCACTGGAGATTATAGGAGTCTCTTGAAACCTTAAATTCTTCCCCCAGTGTCACACTTCCTCCAACAAGGTCACATCTCCTTCTCAAAGAGTTCCACCAACTGGGGAATTCAAGTACATGAGCCTATGGAGGTCCGTTCTCATTCGAAGCACCACATAGACGTTCACCAAACGCTTATTGAAAATATAACTCTGATTAAAACGCTGAGAGGATAAACAATCCATTTCTGAAAATCTCAATAGAGCCTCAGATGCATTTTTCCACCCATTAAATATTAATATGAAAGGCAGTGAATGCTTCCCGTAGAACTGTCATCTGTTCTTTCGGAAGCTCTGTCTCATTCCAGCATGAACGAACAAGATTGCTTCGTACAAGTTTGCATGCCCGTCAATGTCAAAATGTCCAAGCAGTGCAGTTTATCAAGGTCGTGAGAGAAGCCAGCTTTAATCGGCACTGTACCTTATAATTGTAAGCTGCCAAGACTTCCTTACAAGAGAGGTCTCCCCAGATAATTTTCCTTTAAAATGGTACCCCAGGTCCTCCTCCATCATTATCAGAATGCCCATAACGGTTTCTGCTCTTTGATCTTCTCAAAGGTGCTAAACTACAGCCTACAGCTAGGGACCCTCGCCTGAGTCTAGGCAGCCTGTCTATATTAAGTATTATGGGCCACACAAGAACTTACCTCGGCAGTAGATATGGTCTCTTTGGGTCGGGAATCTTACTGTATATAAATTGTGTTTTAGTAAAATTCTCTTTAAATGGCACTGGGGTATAGCTGAATCCTTGAGAGGATGTTAACATGTGTGATTCTGGGTTCAATTCCCAGCACCACAAAAATATAAAAATTACAGCTGGCGAGAGGGGCCATTGGCAAACCAAGGCTGAAGACCAGGGCTTGATTCCAGAGAGATACAGAGACACACACACACACACCAAATGTGATAATAATTTTTAAGCATAAAAATTAAAGAGTTATACAAATAAAATGTGTGGCCGAAAGTCCCACAAAACAGTACAGGCTATTGCTATTGTTCTTGGTTTCTCTCCAGAGCTTCGTGATGAGACCCTGTTAGTAAAACACCATACTCTTTGGTGATATGGAAATAGAGAAATCAAGTTGGAACAGGGCTGGAAGCTTCTTCCTCACAAACTTGCAATTTTCAGTGCCAGAAGGTACTAAGTGTGCTGCTGGGGGAGGAAAACCATCAACAGCCTTACCCTGCAAGTTACAGCAATGACCTGCCAGGCACGATGAGCCTCTCAGTGCAAAAATTTCATGATTGTTATGGGCATAACCAATCACTTTCTAATTAGATTTGAAGCCTGCTCTATAGGAGAGACTTATGCCTGGTACTGGGAACCTGGTCCAGGCTCTGTTCAGGGGTTACTGCTATTGTTTTGCTAATGGTCATATTGCCACAGTGCCTGCTACATTAGTTATGTATCTATTCATAGATTAAAGTGGTGGCCATTTATCACCAGCGAAGCTTCTGACCGCCCTGGTGGCGGTTAATGTGGAAAGCCGTAAGTGTTGCGAATAAGTGATAGCGGAATGCACAGCCCTCAATGAGACATCTGTACAGCCCTCTCCAAGGCTCAGGGAGCACGACGGAAGAGGGAACAGGAAGGATGCAAGAGCCAGAAGGTGGAGAAATACAAAGCAAAAGCATGTCTTCTGCACGGGATCTGGGTGCTTTGCTCATTAACTCAGTGCACCTGTGGTCCTATACAAGCCCTGCCCCTGACTGGCCCCTCCGACCTTTCGTCAGGTATGGCTTGGGGAGCAGACCAGCACCACCAGAACAACTAAGGAGAAGCCCCCACTGTTGTACTCAGACTCCACCACGTCTTGGAGCTGAGGCCACCCTTTCCACCGCGTTCCCCACCTGTCACTGTTCATGACCAGGACAGGAGGCGGGCCATTCTTGGGAGAGACAGCACGCCTCTGATGTGCTCTGAGTGTGGATCCTAGGGTAGCCTCTGCAATGCCTTCTCAGTACCACAGCTGTCTGTCACTGCAATCTGACATTCCCCAACTGACCCCACCCATCCCGAGTTTCCTCCCAGTATTCCCTGAGCATATAATGCCACGCCTACACTTGCTTCTGGGGAGCCCCAAATGAACACATCCACTAATGAAAAGAGGAGATCAAGTCAACAAGCCATACAGCAGGAAGAAAGATCACCCACCTATTAAGAACTATTTAATTGCTATCAAGAACACATAATTGCTCCCTATGTACAAGCTACACATCTGGCCACTCTCTTAAACTGATATTCACTGTGATGTTCAAGGGATTGTGTTCTCTTTGGGACAACTGACTGACTTTCCAGTTATTGAAAACAGGCCTCCCACCAAAATTGACACAAATCTCAGGCAAATGAATTAATGGTCTCAGTCATTGTCTGTTCTAAAGGGCACACTAATAAGATTGTTGAGGGAAGAAATCAGGTCACAAAGAACAGGAAGCTGAACCTTGAGGGACTGGCTGTGCCTGGCTAGCTCTGGAAGCCTCTCACCTGATTTCATTACTTAAAGCAACTGAGCCTATCACACTCCTCCGAGAGGGAACACAGTGTCTGACCATGGCTTAACATCATCACGCCTTGCCAATAAATCCTGCAGCTTGAGTCTGAAGAACAAGCACTGTTATGGTCTGGGTGAGGCTTGTTTCTTAGGGATCCATCCCTGTCCTGGGAGACAGTGAGCGAGTCTTTAAGTGGTAGCTGGTCCGAGGTTTTAAGTCACTGTAGGCATGCTCTTGAGGGATTAGCACAACGATCCTGGAACCCCAGGGTCTCTCTGGCTTCCTTTCTCATTGTATCTAACACAAACCCCTACCATTGTGAAGCCATCCTCCCTGAGTTCCTCACCAGAGCCAATGTCAGCAGTAGCATTTTTCCTGAACATAATCCTATTTTCTTTATAATACAGCTCCAGGTATTCATCATGTTAATGGCAGACAAACTAATTATGCATATGAGAATTGACTTTGTTATCACAGAAATGTGGCTTAAGATTGGCTCAACATATTATAAACTCTCTGTCTCTCTCTGTCTCTGTCTCTCTCTGTCTGTCTCTGTCTCTGTCTGTCTCTCTCTCTCTCATTTTCAGACAGAGTCTGTGTATGTAGCTCAGGGTGACCTGGGACTCACTAGACCTGTCATGCCTGGAGCTCACAAGTCTCAAGTCTCAACTTCCCAACCAATGGGATCACAGGCTTTCCCCCAGGATGCAGCTTTACTCTGAGTGTTTCTGAAAAGCCATGTTGTTCTTCTGCTCTTCCCAACACCAAGACAGAATGTACAAGTGCCTTGGATCATCTTCATAAGGAGTGTTCATGCTTTATCACTGAACAGTTTTGCAAAAACAGGATAAAGGGTCTCAGATAATCAAGACATTTGTAGCAGGAGAAAGAGAATATTGGGGTAAAGGGAAGACCTCCCATAAGAGACATAATGAGACTTCTGTGGGACAATTCTATACTCTCTCAATTATATTTTAAATAAACGCTGATTGGCTAGTAGCCAGGCAGTAAGTATAGGTGGGAAAACCAGACAGGAAGTAGAGGTGGGGCAATGAGAACAGGAGTATTCTGGGAAGAAGGAAGCTCTTCCAGCAGTCCTTCCCATACCACCAAAGAAGCAGGATGTGACCTGCCCTGCTGAAAAAGTGACTGAGCCATGTGACTAACATAGATAAGAATAACGGGTTAATATAAGTTATAAGAGCTAATACAGGGGCTGGAGAGATGCTCAGTGGTTAAGAGCATTTCCTGCTCTTGCAAAGGTCCTGAGTTCAATTCCCAGCAACCACATGGTGGCTCACAACCATCTGTAATGAGGTCTGGTGCCCTCCTCTGGCCTGCAGACATACACGCAGATAGATTATTGTATACATAATAAATGAATAAATAAATATTTTTTAAAAAGAGTAATACAAAGCCAGAGCTAATGGGTCAATCAGTTTATAACTTATGGAGACCTCTTGTGATTTGCTTTGGGACTTGACGGTTGTGGGAAATGGGCAGGACAGAAACCCCAGCAAGCAGGCCCTCATGTTACATGAGACAGTGACAAGATCACCTCACCAGAGCAGCCAGGGCATGACATGGGTAGACATGGATTAGATTACGAATACTTTAGTCAGCAAACAGACTTTCCATAAAACATCATGGAAATTGCAGCTTAAAGAGAGACTGAGTTTGAGGAAGTTGTCTGTATGAGTTTTCTAGAGAAAAACTGTCATCCAAAAATAACCTGATGAGAGCTAAATTACTGCTGTAATTATGTTAAGAGGGATTGTTTATGTTTTTCCCATGTAACTAATTCTTCCTGAGATTCTGAAAGCAGTGGGAGAAGCTGAAAGAAATGAACGTTAGATCCAGATGCAGGGAAAGCCTCAGCCTTGGCCACAGGGCAGGAAGGGAAGGCAAATGCGTGTGTGGCTTGGTCTGCAGGTTTTGAGTGGCAGGAAAGTAAGCCAACGAGGTCTGAGGGTGATGGTACAGTTAAGAGGAGAGAGGAAGTCCTAGAAAGAGAAAGGAGATGGTACCAGAAAGCCAGCAGCGAAGTGGGGTTGCAGTCAGTTTGAGGCTTTATCTCATGAATGTTTAGTGATCTCTACCCATTCCCTAGAGTGAGCCCTTAGCGCCATGAAAGTGCTCCAAAGGAGGCATGAAGAAGAGAGAGTGTCCTAAGTCTTCTGAGCTTGATGGAGGAAGAAGGGAGGTGGCTGTGTTTGCTAAGAACTGGCTGGACTGAGCAAAGGACTCTCCCTGGGAAAGAAGAAAATAAATGAGAAGAACCAGTTAGGAATCAGTGAATCAACGTCTAAATCTAAACAACTGTCCTTGGGAATTACTCGAACAGTTCAAAAAGGAGGGCAGAGGTCATGGGCAATAATAGGTTCTCTGAAATTGAGACTTGAGATGGAGGACTTTCTGGAGATCACAGGACTAAGCTGCTGACTTACAGCAAAGTTTCTGTAGTCATGAAGGCAGGTTGTCTGGGGAGACCCTGGGCTGTCCTGATGGGCTGACCCTCTGTCTTCTGCTTAACAGCGAATGAGTGCTTCGTGGGAACAAGCATGATGCCACTCATGTGGCAAATCTTGTTTCTTGTAGGATGCTCAGGTTAGGTGGACTATGGGGGGGAGGTGTCCTAAAGAACAAGCAGATGGCAGGGGTCCCCCTGCAGCTTGAGTGAGCATAAAGGAGAAAAGAGGAGAGCTGCCATTACCCTGTGTTGGTGCCTTAAGAACAACTCTGGAAAATTTTCACACATTGCACTCCTCACACACTGGAGAGACGTTCATAATCCAGAGCCAGTCAGGCACATTAGAATTTGCCGTAATCAGTTCTATTAATACCATGAAGAAACCCATGCAGTTCAGAAAGGATTACCCAACAGTAGCTGAAAGCCAGAGCTACCCTCCAGCTGGATGAGAAGAGGTTCCTTTTGTCACTGAGTGCCTGTCCAATAGGAGTAAAGGTCAGTCCGCCCCTGCTAAATTATGGACAACATAAATAGCCTTTTGCCTTCCTGTGGCTGCTCAGGACAGATGCAGCCATATCTGAATCAGAAGTACCCACTTAGGCATGGGGATGTAGACATCAAAACATCAATAATTACTGATTGCTTCCATACTTGTTTACTACTAGGTTCCAAGTTCACCTCTAGAGATGATCAAAGGGAAAATGTGATGAACTTGAAGTGCACTGCACTTCAGGGATGCCCCTGTGTTTTGTCCATTTGTCAAACGAGGGTTTATTAGCATGCCCTGTGCTCCAAGCATGCTGTGATCGAGACAGCATATTGTGCTCCACCTTGAGATATTGCAGGTTAGTGAAGATGGACAGAGACCTGGTCAATACTGAGATTTAATTACTTACTTAGTATCATTTGTTTGTAAATTACATACTATGTATGTTGCTAGAAATGAACACACATCTACAGACATACCTTCTGCCTTGATTGGGTAATGTTCAGGATGCTCACTGCATAATCAAGATCTCCTTGTGCAGAGCAGAAGTCTCAAGGGGAGATCTGGAAATACATTACAAACAGAGCATCAGAATCATGAACGCCCACTTGTCTGAGAAACCGCAAGAAGTTTAGGACAACTGAAGCCAGTGTCTAGCGTGGGATGCAGTAACGGGTAGAGGAGGATACATCAGGATGAGTGTTCATTGGGTTTTGGAATTTAACCCTCACTTTGGAGAGAACAGCAAGCGACTTAAGCGTCTTTTTTAGCAGGAGGACAAAACAGCTGTGCTGCTCCCAAATGGATCATTCTCTAGCAATGTGGAAACTGGTTTTGTATCAGGCAAGCCCGGATGTCAGGAGTGCAATTAGCTCCACGCAATGATCCAGACAATGAGGATAAAACGACAAAAGCAGTGGCTATGACAAACCACTGAAATCCAAATTCAGTGGGTGCACAGTGGTAGACGCTAGTGAGAGTGGAAGCATCCAGGGTGGCTTCCATCTGTGTTCTGTGCACCAGGCAAGTGTGCCCGGCATCAGTTGCCTTCACAGTAGAACAGAAAGGGCTTTGCAGCAGGAGCATGGTGTGGTTTTGCACATCCCAGTTTTAATGAGGTTTAATTAAAACTGAAAATATGAGCGAGACTATGAAAATTAAAAACTTTTGCTTTCTCAACAAATAGTTCTGTGAAGAAGATGAAAAGATAGGCTACATTCAAAGAAAAAAATCCCCAAGCCCATATCCAATAAATATTCCGTATCTAAGATATATCGAGAGCTGTCAAAAATTAGCAAGCAAACAATCTAATTAGCAATTGGGCAAATTTTTCATCAGAAACACGAGCTGACATGTCACCAAAGAGGAGGCACGGCAAGCAGGCATGTGGAAATTTGTTCAATATCATGGACCGTAGGAAAATGAAAGTGAGGTGCAGCATCACCAGACATCCATCAGGCTAAGAAAAGACAAAGAAAACAGCAAGAGCTGGCAAGGATGTGGAGAAAGAAGTGCAGGTGCCGGACACAGTGTGCATGCAGCTCTAAAGGACAGCAAGACAGGTCTGCATCTAATGCTGCTTCCTTTACAGCACAGAAATCATGGCCCCCATTCAAAGTGATGAAGAAGTGGTAGGATACAAAGCCCGAACCAGCTGAGCTTTGGAGCAACCGCAGCCATCGAGGGAAGCAGGAAAGGGCATTGAGTGGAAACAGCACAATGCCCACGCTTCTTACCCCTCTTCCCACCATCTACAGTGCTGCCCCAGAGGATTCTGCACCATGATATAAATGTTCCACATGTGTGCTGTCCTCTCTCAGAGCCCTCGGTCCCATGTGGCTACAGGTAGTACAAGTGTGTGAGTGTCACAAAGCAAGTGACTTTATCACATGCAGTTTTAACTTAGATAGCCATACGTTGTCAGCAGACTGTCTATCAGAAAGTGAAGATAACAGATGTATATAGGAGGCTATCAAATTTCTTTTTTATTAATTTTTAATAAAAAAGTTTTATTGTGGTTGGTATGTAAGATAAAGGAAAATGTTAATAAAAAGGGGAGAAAAAGAAAAAAATGATTTTATGTGTGTGAGTATTTTCCCTGGAGTTACAGATAGTTGTGAACCATGTGGGTGCTGGGAACCAAACCCAGGTCTTCTGCAAGAGCAGCAAGAACTCTTAACAACTGAGCAGTTGCTCCAGCACCCATTGGTTTATTGTTTAATTAGTGTGCAAAGTATTAGATTTCAGCTGGGCGGTGGTGGCGCACGCCTTTAATCCCAGCACTCGGGAGGCAGAGGCAGGTGGATCTCTGTGAGTTCGAGGCCAGCCTGGTCTACAGAGCTAGTTCCAGGACAGCCAGGGCTGTTACTACACAGAGAAACCCTGTCTCAAAACAAAACAAATGCAAAGTATTGGATTTCATCATGACATTTCCAAACAAAATCCTGCCTCCCCACACACCCTTGCACCATCCCTCCAGCCTCCTTTTCCCTTGCAAGTCACGTGTGTCCTTGGCCTTTGCCACTCAGCACCTCCCCACTTTCACCCTTTCTTGTTTCTCAGCCTTTCCTACCTCCTCACTCATTTACATACATAGATGTCTTTTGCGTTTCGGAGTCTGTGTCCTTGTTGAACATGATACTTTGCAATTCTATCAGTTTTCTTTCAAGTTTCATAATCCCATTTTTTTTCTTTATAGCAATCCATTGTGTACATACAGCGCTTTCATTATCTATTCATCTTTGATGGACATCCAGGCTGCTCCCATTTCCTTACCATTGTGAACAAGGAAATCATAAATATGGATATGAAAGTGTCTCTGTGGTAGGATATGGCAGTATCATACATTTTCAAACACAATATGGTCCTTTTGGGTAGCTAGCAGAGATCTAGGCCCAGAATCCAAGCACATAATTTTTTTTCCTATGTATTCATAATTCAATAATTCATATAAAGTCCTTGGCCCTGAAATCTCAAATAGCAAGCGTTCTCATCATTCTTTTACTCTTGTTTCTGATTTTCAAACCTTTTTCGTCAAGCTTATATTGCAAACAATCTGGCAGGCTGGTAATAGTAAAGACTAGCCTTGGAGACTGAACATTCCAGAACGCATGTTTCCCAGAGTTTCCTAAGGCCAGAATGGACTTCCGAAGGTATGTAGGCCTGCCTACTCTGTGGCATGGCTAATGTGCACAGGCTAATGACGGTAGGCTTCAAACTCAACCTCACCCTGTACCTCTCCCCAAAGTTCTCAGGTTCAAACACATTAGCATTCAGCATGACATTTCTTAAGCCCACAGACCTTCCTGACTTTGGAAGCCTTGATAAAGAACTTCAAGGATTGAAGCAAAATGACTAATGTTGTGATGGATAGCTTCAGCTGTCAACTTGATGCAACCTAGAATCACGTGAGAAAAGACAATGGGTCTTTGGATTGGGACTGGACAGTGGACATGCCCTTGAGGGATTTTCCTTGGATGAGTTCACTGAAGTACGAAGATCCACCCTGAACGCAGATGGTACCATTTCCTGGGCTGGGCTCTGACTGTATAAGACTAGACAAACTAGTTGAGTACCCAGCAAGCTATCAAACAAGGACCCATGTATTTATTCTCTCTTGACTGATGCTCTAAGTCCCTGCCTCGACTTCCCCACAACTGTGGACTATAACCTAGATGTACAGCCTTTCTGTCCTAAATAGTTCTTTGTCAGCAGCTTTTACCGCAGCCACAGAAATGAAACTAGAACCAAAGTAAAGAAGTGGAGCCTAGGATTAGTTCTTGCTGTAATGTAGGTATGTATTAGCTAGCCTCGGAAGGTCACTGTGCTAATGTAGGTATATACTAGCTAGCCTCGGAAGGTCCCTGTGCTAATGTAGGTATGTATTAGCTAGCCTCGGAAGGTCACTGTGCTAATGTAGGTATGTACTAGCTAGCCTCGGAAGGTCCCTGTGCTAATGTCGGTATGTATTAGCTAGCCTCGGAAGGTCCCTGTGCTAATGTAGGTATGTACTAGCTAGCCTCTGAAGGTCACTGTGCTAATGTCAGTATGTATTAGCTAGCCTCGGAAAGTCACTGTGCTAATGGCTCAGATTCTAGCACATCAGCACACTGGGAGGTGCTGGAATCTTTGCAGGGTAAGGCCCAGAGGGCCTTAAGTCACTGAAGTCAGGCCCCTGAAAGGGATTGTGGGATCCTGGGTTTTTTTTGTTTTATTTTGTTTTGTTTTCTGTTTCCCATTGCTCCCTGACTCATGCAGTGAGTGGCTTTCCTTCAGTACACATCCTACCACTGTGCGCTGCTTTGTGAGAATCTCAGAGCCATGGGGGCTAGCTACCTGCACTAGAACCTCCAAAGCCGTGGACCAAATCTCTCTCTCTCTCTCTCTCTCTCTCTCTCTCTCTCTCTTTCTCTGTGTGTGTGTATGTGTGTCTGTGTGTCTGTTTCTGTGTCTCTCAGTGTGTCTTTGTCTCTCTCTCTCTCTCTCTCTCTCTCTCTCTCTCTATCTATCTCTCTCTCTCTCTCTCCGCCCCTCTGATATTAAGAGAGTCTCTGTGAATTGGCCTAAACTGGTCTGGAAATTAGTATATACCACAGCAGACCTTGAATTCACAGTCTTCCTGCCTCTGTAATCCCGAGATTGCAGACATGTGCACCGCACACAGCATTAACCTTTTCCTGTCTAAGCTAATTATCAGAGGCATTTCTCTTACAGTGACACAGCACTTAAAACAACATTGTTCTCTGTCCTCAGGTGGGACCACCCTACCTGAGACCAACTCAGGATTCATAACTGCCTTTCTGTGAATCTCTGTCCCAGTCACCTTGGCCCTGATCAGTCATGTAACCATAAAGAACAGGAAACACCTAGGACAATACGTAACCCCAAACTCCCACTTCAAACGATGCAGTAACTCAGCAAATGACTTGTACAGTTCTCCCTGTAGCACGGTGATTCTCGGCCTGTGGGTCATCACCGCTTTGGTGGTCGGAATGGCCCTTTCACAGGGGTAAACTAAGGAAAACACAGATATTTCTATTACTATTCCTAACAGTAGCAAGGTTATAGTTATGAAGCAGAAACAAAAACAACTTTATGGTTGTGGGTCACCACAACATGAGGGACTGCATTCAGGGAAGGTTGAGAACCACGGTGCTAGCACATTTTCACCAGAGACCTAAGCCCACCGGTGAAAGCTGCTACGCTGGCACTCTAGAAGATTCTCTTCGACTCAGCAACTGTTGACTAAACTGTTGGCTCAAGAAGTTCCTGGGGCTGCAGCTTCCTGACACGTGACTGGTTAAAGCGGTCTTGGAAATGGAAACTCTGAGGGATGCGAAGCCTGGGTCCACATACTGTCTTCCAGGAGATGCTCCTCGGAACGCCTGAGATACGTGGCCTCTTCCCTGTAATCGGAGAGCTTGGCCGATGCCCCTCAAGTGTTTTTCTGAAGGGGAAGAGCATCTTAGTGGAGCCTTTCAAGGATAGCTTGAGCATTAAAAATTGATGAAGCACTTTAAAGTTTAATATTTAAACAAAATGCTTAGTGTTTACTGGTATTGCACATTTTCATAGGTTTAAAAAGTTGGGGGAAACTTTAGGGCTGGGGAAGTACCAAGACCACTTTAATATTTAAGGTATATGTTCCTAAAAAGTCAATTCAGATTCTTTGGCCTTTGTCTATTCTAAATAATGGTTTTTCCTCAGCCTGCATACAATATTTAGGTTGGGAAGGCTGCCTGCACTCCCTTCCAGTAGCCATGGGTATTGGATGAATCCCAGTTCTCTGCTTCTACGCTAGCCATTCCTAACCTTTATCTCCACAAAACCTTCGGGGGTTGACATTCACTGTAAATGATAGTAAAAAGAAAAATCCAATTATTTTAAAAATTCATGCACATTAAACAAAGTTGTTTGGGATGGCGGAATAAAATGTACACAGCCAAAACAGAACTGACCAAATCATCAAAGTGAGGGCAAATAATAGACAAGAGAGAGGAAGGGGGTGGCGGGAGAGGAGGAGGAAAACAACCTGCTGTTAGTTAACTAGCCTGGCTAGAGAGTCAGGGGGCGCTGCAGGAGCAGAACACCACGCGTGAACTAAAATGTGGCGTGGCAAACTGCACGAGTTACACACATGTGTCTTGACTCTGGGTGTCAAATACATCAAGGCAGAATGCTGGACACTGCAGGGCTGTTTGCTTTTGAGGAGCAGTAAGGACTCCAGCTGTTAGACAGCAAAGACACCGGAGCCTACCAGGAGATGCGGCTGAGATATAGCACTCACCCGAGCCTGTCAGGACCCGGCTGAGGTGTGTCTAGGTCAAAGACCTGGAAACCTGTACTTTTTTTTTGTTGTTGTTGTTTTTTCGAGACAGGGTTTCTCTGTGGTTTTGGAGCCTGTCCTGAAACTAGCTCTTGTAGACCAGGCTGGTCTCGAACTCACAGAGATCCGCCTGCCTCTGCCTCCCGAGTGCTGGGATTAAAGGCGTGCGCCACCATCACCCGGCTTGGAAACCTGTTCTTGATTCCACAGCCAGCCTATTCAGCTCCAAACTGCACTTCATTTCCCAAACAGGGATCGTGATGACCAGAACAGAGTAGGAACTTTGCTGTAACAGTGAAGCCACCGCATTTAAAGCTAGTGCCTCGAGGTCCTCTGCAAGGCAGTGACTGTCTCATCTACTTCATAAGAAAACACTGTCTGACTGAGTAAATGATATTTATGTCTGAAAGTTTTATTTGTAATTATCAGTTTCCTACCCTAAATGAAAAAAATCCAGAAAAATAAAATAAAATAAAATTCACCAACAGATGAAAATGTATGTCTTCAGGAGAATCTGAGAGCAGCTGCAGCATCCTTTACCACCCTGGCTCATCCACTCCAATTCATCCACCATAACTGATTTAATATGAGCTTATAATTAGTACTGTTGATTACTATCTGGTGCCAGATATCCCAAATGCCCCACCTTCATGTTAATTAATCTTGAAAACTTTCCAAGCTTTTCCCTGCCCTGCCTGCCTCTGGTTCCTGCATCGGTGCACACATAGTACTTTATTCAAACAAATCGAACAACCACAGCATCACTAGGTCTTGTACACAGTTGGTACTCAGTAAATGTTTGTTTATTCAAATCACTGCTCCTTCATCACAGTGATTCTCATTAGGATGGAAAACTCACAGCCCAGATTGAGGCTTGGGTCACTAACTGGCAATTGACTTTAGGGCATCTTGTGTTCAAATTGCCGGTGAAAACTAATCTCTAGAAAACTCAAGGAATCATCACGGATAATTTTCTGGTAGACCCTAAGACATGAAACTCTACACCAATAAGGGTGTACTCATACATCACTGATTTGAATGAAAGGAGGGGAAACCAAAGAGACACCAGGAGGGAGTCTATTAAAACTGAGGCAGAAAGACTGGCAAGCATAACTTTCTTCTAATATTTTATACGAGGCTGGTTTTATGGAAATATTTGTGGGGTATATTTGGAAAACAATGGAGCAACTATGACCTTCAACAAAAATATAGTAGACAGTCCTTTGCATGTGTGGCCCCTTCCTCATTCTTCCCTGTCTTTCAAGAAATCCCAAACCTTAATAAATACAACATTCTGTATTCTAAGAATCCCTTCCCAAAATGGAGGATTTCTTCCCAGAGCCTTTGAGGATAAGTGACTGAGAGTGGTGCTGAAGGGACAGAGGCGCTGGCAAACAGCAAGGACTGTATAAAGATCAGAAGGAGCAAAGTCCAAATGTCTAGTCTGAAACGTCATCTGTTTCGCCCAGCGAGGCAAGCCTTACAGCTTTTATTCACACATGCAACTCTCCAAGCTCTCAAAGCCTAGTTCTCTACCAAGCCACCTTCTTCTCTGCTTTATCTAGAACACCCCCAGATGAGTTCTTGTCCCCTCCCTCAACCCCTCTTCACACTCTTCCCTTACTGAGACGATACAGTCTCAAAACTCTGAACTCAAGGCTAATCACTACTTCCTAAAACAAATACTTATCAAATGCCTACAAGAAAAGATATATTGTAATTTAAAGGAGATAATCTGGTATTCATTGAAAATTTTATTGTATGTATATGTATGTAAAAAATTTAAATGCCCACACCTTAAAAAGTAAACAAATGTTTTTTAAAGTAAATAAATGCCTACACCTTTAAAAGTAAACAAAAATTTAAAATTTTTTTTAAAATTTAAAAAGTAAACAAAAGTTTAAAATCAACAAAACCAGAAAGATATTGCAAAAAATACAAGAAGTTGGCATTTCTAAGTACTATATATAGGAATATATGCTACCATATATTTATATGATATATACTATATATCTAGTAAATACTATAATCTATGTAAAATATATAGAACCTGTGAATAGGGATTCACTTAAGAGGAAAAATTAGTGTGTAATATATATCTTAGTCAATGTTTTTTACCATGACCAAGGTAAGACTTACGAAGGAAAGCATTTAATGGGTAATTGCTTACAGGTTCAGAGATTTAGTTCCTTATCATCATGGTTGGTAGCCTGGTGGCAAACAGGCAGAGGTATCTCAGATCCACAGGCAGCAGGAGAGAGATAAATACTGGATCTGTCTTGAGCATTTGAAACCTCAGAACCCACCCGCAGTGATATACTTATTCCAACAAGGTCACACCTAATCCAACTAGGCCACATCTCCTAATCATGCCACTCCCTGGTGGCCAAGCCTTCAAACCTACTAGCCTAAGGGGGCCATTCCTACTCAAACCACCACACTATATTACAGAATGTACTGGTTAGGATTCTTTGTCTACTTAATATAAGTTAGACACAAGAGATAAAGAGAAAGAGAGAGATAAACAGTCAGACGGAGACACAGAGAGAAGCAGACACACAGAAAGAGGATTTATTAGAATGATTTACAGGCTATTGTTAAACTAATCTGACAACAGCTTCCTATGAATGGAAATTTCAACAATCCAGTAGTTTCTCAGTCTGTGAGGATGGATGTCTTGGCTGGTCTTCAGTATATGCTGGAATCCAGAAGAAGAAGAAGAAGAGGAAGAGGAAGAGGAGGAAGAGGAAGAGGAAGAAGAAGAAGAAGGAGAAGAAGGCAGGCTCTAATGCTAGTGGAGCAGGAGACTTGTTAGCATGGCAGGAGCGAGCAGGCAAAAAACAAAAGCTTTCTTCTTCCATTTCCCTAAAATGGCTTCCAGCAGAAGGTGTGGCTCAGGTTAGAGGTGGGTTTTCTCAGTTCAAAAGATCCACATTAAAAGCGTGTCAAAAGATCTGGATGAGAAGTAGATCTTTCCTCTTCAAATTACTCAAAAATCCACCACAGGCGTGCCCCTCCATTTTTGGGTTGTAGTTAATTGCAGATGTAGTCAAGCTGACAACCAAGGCTAGCCAGCCATCACACAGGTCTATGAGGCATTTTCTTTTTTTTTTTTTTTTTTTTTTTGGTTTTTCGAGACAGGGTTTCTCTATGGTTTTGGAGCCTGTCCTGGAACTAGCTCTTGTAGACCAGGTTGGTCTCGAACTCATAGCGATCCGCCTGCTTCTGCCTCCCGAGTGCTGGGATTAAAGGTGTGCACGAGGCATTTTCTTGATGAACAATTGGTGTGGGGATTGAAGGTAGTGCTGCCTCTGAGCAGGAGGTCCTGGGTTGTGTGTAAAAGCAAGCAAAGTGAACCATGGGGAGAGAGCCAGTAGCAGTGTTCTTCCACGGTCTCTTCTTCAGCTCCCCTCTCCACGTTTCTGCTTGAGATCCTGTCTTCCCTGGATGATGGTGTCTAACTTGTAAACCTAATAATCCCTTTTCTCCCCAAGTTGATTTTGGACATGGTATTTATCACAGCAGTGGAAATCAAACTGGTGCATTGGCTTAACAGTGGAGAGACAGGGGAAGACAGTGAACATCAGCTTCTGTTCTCCACAGGTACACTCACATGTAACAGGGCCCCAGACCTTAGCACAGCTGACTCCATGATGGGGGTGCCATTCAGGGTGAAACTAAGAACTTAGACAGTACCCCCAGCCAAAATGAAGACAAAGACCTAATCCATCAAAGTCCATAATGCTGGGGAAGTCTCTAAATGTACTAACATTACTTATTGTAAATGGAGACCTGCACTTATGCTTCCTGAAGGATATATTAACTAAATAAACAAGAAGTTCATGGTAAACAACTTCCAAAACTCTAGAATTGACAGAGACATCTTGCTGCCTGGACCATCACTCAAAGTTCTTCAGTACTGTTGGAGCATCCATCTTCAGCCTACTACAGGCCCATATCTGACAGACCTTTTCATGAAGCAGGAAATTTGAAAGTCAGTTTTATCTGTATTGGCAGTTTGCCAGTCACTTTCTTCTGTATCCTGCAGAATGTCTTGCCGACTCTTTAATGAAGCAGGAACCCTGAAGGACTGTCTCACCTTCTTTAGGCAAGTTCAGCAGTTATTTTTTATGAGTCCTGCATGTTTAGTTTATACAGCATACCACCAAGCAGTCCAAACAAGAGCAGTTTCTTGCCCAAATGACTAGCCTTATCACATTGAAGGGAAATGCTATAACGAATTTCTTCAATGACCATCAACCTTTCTGAAGTAATTGGTGCTGACAGAAGCAAACATGTCTCACTGTCGAGAAAAGTCTAAGTTCTTAAAGCCTTTCAAATGCCATATTCTGTACATCTTTGAAATGTTTGAAGAACACTTATCCATCTGAAATATATCTCTGTACATCTAGAAAACCTAACTAACATGACTACAAGTTTGACTATTATAACTGTCTATTAATCCATAAATTTTAATTATACATTGCACTTTTAAATGAACTGTATAAACATAATACCTAAAACAAGATTAGAAATATATATATAACAAATTTGACCTTAAATTTATATCAATAGGCCAAGATCCATACCAACAGAAAGTATTCATCTCCATATCATACCCCCCTTATTTTTTTCTTTAGAAAGCCCCTGATTGTGACAATTAACCCTTTATAATCAATCCCCTTTAAATGAAAACAAGCATTTATAAACAATCATTTTGAGAATGTGGGCATAGTTTTCTCCAAACTGCTTCCTATTGTTTGTTGAATGAAGTAATTTTAGGGTTCATGGCAACATTTTGGGGAGATCTTGTTTCATCAAACCACATTAGCCTGGAAGGAATTGACAGGTTTTCATCTTCTGTGGAAACAAAAGCAGAACCTCATCTCCAAAGTAACACATCCTTAGACTCAAATTTTGAAACCAAGATAACCTTTAATATATATATGTTGGTTTAGCTTAGAAATCTCCAGAATCAAATGTCTCTCTGTAGTAAAAAAAAAAAAAATTAAAGAAAACACAAAAATAAATACATAGTCCAGACTCTCTGTGATTCTCCACTTTTACATGAAGTGTGTCAGCCCAGGATACGGTGCTCTAAAAACTCTCCCTGAGAAAGGCTCAGTGCTACACTGAGATCCTAAATACCCCAACTATAAAATTATTTTGTTGCTACTTTATAACTGTAATTTTGCTACTGTTTTGAGTGGTAATATAAATATTTTGGAGACAGATGTTTGTTAAAGGGTCATAAGCCACAGGCTGAGAACCAATGCACTAGAGCTTGAGCTGGGATTTGTGGGCCCATTCGTTCATCTTAGTAAAAGCCACAAACATGAGAGGCACCACACCAGCAGAATCATTGACATGATAGAAAGAGACAGAATGGGAAGCAGTAAAGAGTGTGGCACTTCCAGGCTCCAGGCCAATAGTGACAGTGACTTGTGAGCATGCATTATCCTACAGAAGAAAGGTTGGTGGTGCTGCCATTGCCACTGTGGGCCCAGGGTCATCAGGTCAGAGGTGGAGGTCACTGCCCTGGTGGTTCTGGAAGACAAAATTACTCCTGTGACCTGGGATGACAGAGCTTGAAGCTTTACAATCCAGTGGAATCTTCCAGTAGGAATTGGGACTTCTTAAAACCTGTACCCATCTCTTCCTCCCAGGTGCTCCCTTGTCAAGTGAGTCAGTCTACCCTCTGCCTGTCCTATCACAGTGCTTTACAAACTGAAAACTTCATGTGATTTCAAAGCAACAAAACAGGCAGAAAGTCAGCATCTACATGAATCATAATGAGAGTCTCGTAATACACAATGTTTACATAAGATTCTGCTACGGGGTGGATTCAGACTTAGGGTTGGTACATTGGGATGGAATGAATGCATTTTTCATCCTTAAGATAGCCTACAATTAAAGGGCATGAACTTTGAGTCATTGAAGCAACGGGCCTTTGCTGGCCATTCCCTTCTCACTCTAGTGTCAAGAAAGCCCACTGTCAGTGGCAGCAATGACTTTGGTCGTGCAACACAGAGAAACGGCCTCTCTTTATTCAATTAGTTTAACAGAGATTTAAAACCATTAAACAGATTCCTGCTCTTACTATTAAATTCTAATTTCTCATGACCTACTTTCTTTTGAATTATCACACTTCATTAATGCTAATCCCACCTGCTTTTATCACCATGCTAACACAGAAACTCAAACTCTTAGCTCTCTTTCCTTTGGAGAATCAGGTCTATGTATGCTCAGGTCCTCTACCTACTATAGAAAAGAGTTCCTGAAAAGTCCATTTGAAAATATCAACACTTGCTTTTACTTGCCCTTTTCTGTATATGTGTGTTTTCACATTCAGTTCACTTTATTTATCTCTAGACTCTAAGGTCTTGAGAGGTTCTCCAATCCCATCCTATTCTTCATTCTACTCCCTCACACTTTAGCTCAGTGGCAGTCAGCATAATTGACCTTCACAGCTGCCCTTAAAGAAAGTACTGATATTCATATCTTAACATAAGAAAACCCAGAACAGCCGGGCGATGGTGGCGCACGCCTTTAACCCCAGCACTCGAGAGGCAGAGGCAGGCGGATCTCTGTGAGTTCGAGACCAGCCTGGTCTACAGAGCTAGTTCCAGGACAGACTCCAAAGCCACAGAGAAACCCTGTCTCAAAAAACCAAAAAAAAAAAAAAAAAGAAAAAGAAAAAAAAAGAAAACCCAGAACAGAAGAAACATGACCAACTCAAGACCACTCAAGGTTACACAAGCAATAACTGAGTCAACCTGAATTAGGAGACAGGCATTCTTACTTTAGAGTGTCCACGTTTAATGGATGCAAAGTATTCCAAACAATGCTTACCATGTGGTCAGGTTGCTCGTCAGAAACCCCACTCCTGGTACAAATTTCTTCCCTAGTTTCATTTGTGTTGCTATAACAAACTTTCTTGACAAAAGCACCTTAGGAAGAGTTTATTTTACCTCACAATTCTAAGTTAGTGAAAGCAAACAGTCAATTTCTTGTGAGGTGGTGTCTGTGGTCCACCCTCTTTATCTTCAAGCTGACTCATATGGCAACAATTCTGATACTGAAATGGCTTAGGCCATTCAAGTGTTGTAGCATGCTGAAGTCTATTACAAACTGAGTTTATCAGTTGACCCAGTTCCTGAAGCTCATCAAAGTAGGTGCCCAAATCTATTCTGAGTTCCATGAAAATTTTGAGAAGCTTGGGGTGGATGTGTTGAATCCAGAAGAACTCAAATCAGAATCAGTTAAAGAGAAGTGCAAACCATTCTGCTTAAATTTGAAGGGCCTATAAAAGACTACAACTATGGTACTTTACTGTGACTGGATTGCTGCTCCCAGGGCTACCCTGAGGACAACACCATCTTTGCACCCTGGATTCATTTTGTTTTGCAATTGAAATTTTTCAGAACCAGAAAGGCTATACCAAAGCATTTTCTACCAGTGTTTAGGTCAAAGAAGGATAAAAAAGAGCTGACAGTAAAGAAGAGGAAGCTGAGAAAGAGTTTATAGTGGAGGAAAAAAGAGGAAGGAGTCCAGCAGAGGGGAAACATAGAAAACTACCCAGAAAGGAGAAGAAGAAAGCCAATAAACATGTGATTCAGCTGAACCCTCAAGTACTTGCACAGACTCCTTTTGGTTCACCCTTGTGCAAATGGAAGACTCAGAAAGACATCTTTGTATCTACTAAGAGAAGCTATTCTGGGCATAATATCTTAAGCACATTTAGTAGAGTCTCTTAGTTTATTGTTGCTTGATATCCTGTTTCTTGGCTGTAACTGTTGTTGAAGTAAGACATTTTATAAATAGATCCCTTTAAGGTTTGTATTATTTATGACTAACTTTTGAAAATGTTTACATTTATTTGATACTTCAAAAATTTTTAAGCATATAATCTCATCACCATATCTCATATGAAACTGTCTATCTGTCAGTTCTTCCCACTGTTCTCAGTAATGAAGTTCTCTTAACCTCTTAACTTGTTCCTGGTACTGGGATTAGAAGTCCATATATGGAAATTAACATCCAGGCCTAGTGGTTCACACCTGTAATTCCAATGCCTGAAAGGCTGAGGTAAGTGAATTGCATGGCTGTGAGGCCAGTTTAAGCTATACAGTGAGAGTTTGTCTCAAAAAATAATCAGTTTAAAACACACAAAAATAACTCATACTATTTTCTGATAATGGCATGTTCAAAAATATTTTATCTTTGCAAGTTATATAAACTATTTCTGATGGGTACAATTAATGCTGCTTTGTTTATTTTTCTTTAAAAGAAAAACCTAACATCTTTAGGTGATAAACACTGAGTATCTAATCATTTTCAAAATTATGTTTGAGTGTGAGTTCATCTATTTCCTTATAAGCTTGCACAAGCATGTCTTAATTGTCTGTGCTCCCGGAGGAAGAGAAAAAAGGAAGGAGAAAGGAGGGAAGGAGAGAAGGAAGTCCCAGCTGGCCAGCCACAAAAATAATCATACAGAAACTGCATTAATTAAATCACTGTTTGGCCCTTAGCTCTAGCTTCTAACTCTTACATTAATTTAAACCATTTATATTAATCTATATATCGCCACGTGGCTGTGGCTTACCAGGTAAAATTCCCAGCATCTGTCTCTGGTGGCTCCATGGTGTCTCTCTGACTCCACCCTTCTTCCTCCCAGCATTCAGCTTAGCTTTCCCTGCCTACCTAAGTTCTGCCTTGCTATAGGTCCAAAGCAGTTTCTAAAATGGTAATCACAGCACACAGAGGGGACTCCCACATCACCTCCCCTTTTCTGTTTAAATAAAAAAGAAGGCTTTAACTTTAACATAGTAAAATTACATATAACAAAACAGGTATCAAACAAGAATTACAGTTACAATATTTATATCTACTTTATCTTTTATCATAACTAAGGAAAACTATAACTATAAATTCTTCAACTCCATCAAAGACCCCAGAAGGATATATTACCTAAGTAAACAGAAAGTACATTGTTGTTTTTTGTTTTTGTTTTTGTTTTTTTTTTTTATTTTTCGAGACAGGGTTTCTCCGTAGCTTTTGGTTCCTGTCCTGGAGCTAGCTCTTGTAGACCAGGCTGGACTCGAACTCACAGAGATCCTCCTGCCTCTGCCTCCTGAGTGCTGGGATTAAAGGCATACACCACCACCACCTGGCCAGAAAGTACATTGTAAGCAACTTCCAAAACTCTAGAGTTGACAGAGATATCTTGCTGCCTGGACAGTCACCCAAAGTTTTTTTGTATTGTTGGGGCATCCATCTTCATCCTACAGACCCATAATATCTGGAAGACTTTTCCATGAAGCAGGAAATTGCAAAGACAGATCTGCCTTTATTGGCAGCTTGCCGGTCACTTTCTTCTGTATCCTGCAGAATGCCTAGTAGAGTCTTTTATAAAGCAGGAACCCCGAAAGACCATCTCACCTTTAAGCAAGTTCAGCCATCATTTCTCTGTCAGTCCTGCATGTCTAGTCAAGCAGTCCAGGCAAGAGCAGTTTCTTGCCCAAATGTCTAACCAACTCCATAAGGAGCCTCTTCAAGCCCATCATCCTCTTGAAGTAGCTTGGTGCTGCCAGGAGCAAATGTGTCTCACTGTCATGAAAAGTCTTAAGTTTTTCAACATTTTAAATGCTATATTCTGAAGGTCTCTGAAAGATTTGAAGAATACCTATCTAACTGAAATATATCTCTATACATCTAGAAAAATCTAACTAACATGACTACAAGCTTGACTATTATCTTAATTATACATTACATTTTTAAATGAACTACACAATCACAACACCTTAATCAAGAGCAGAAATATACATATAACAAGATTGACCTTAAGTTTGTATCAATAAACCAAGATCTATACCAATGCAAATTATTCATATCTATGACAGAGAGGGAAGTCTACAATCTTACCTAATCAAAGAAATCCATTTACAAACTCATTTCCCAGTCACAGAGGTCACACCTGGCCCACCACAAGACCTTTGAGCTCACAGGGTCCTAGGACCACTGGAATGCCAGTTGCTGAGCCCAACTATCTGTTCACTCCTGCCCCCTCTGCTGGTTCCACAGCTCAGTGGCCAACCCCTAACACTATGTGAGCCTCAGGAGGCAGTAAACTGGGACCCAAGCATTAGCGGTGAGTAGCAGACAAGCTATGTGATCAGTCATCCCATCATGCCACTCACCCTTCACAAGTACCCTAGCTCTTGGTGACATGCCTCATTGTGAGCTGGCTTATTTCAAAATGCATATCTTATTATAACATGCACATAACTGTAGAAATTCTGACAGTTATCTGAAAGGTTTTTATAAATGAGTCTGCAACCAACACTGATAGTAACAATACACAGAACAAAAAATCACCCCCAAAACATACTGAGCAAAACAAACTGGACATCAAACAGAACAACTACTCAGCTTCCTTTCCACAAAGCTCCAGAACCAGCTGAACGACTGTATCCTGACAGAAGCAAATCAGTGGTGGCCTGGGGCAGGAAGGTACCTTGGGGGTAATGGAAATGCTATAGATCTTGACCATGATGCACTGGCATACACGTTCATCAAAACTCTCCACACCATTTTACATGAACTGTGCCTCAATAAAGCTGCTGTTAATAAAAAAAAAAAAAATTAGCCCAACACTAAATCCTAATCAGTTCTTTCAATCTGAACACACCTGTACACATTTAATGTATCTGAGTGCTTTGCCTGCAAGCATGCTTGTGGATCAAATGCATGCCTGGTGCCTGCAGAGGCCAGAAATGGGCATAAAACTCCTGAAACTGGAGTTACAGAAGGTTATGAATAGTTGTGCGGGTGTTGGGAACCTCACTCGGGTCCTCTGCAAGAGCCACAGGTGCTCTTAAGCACTGAGGCATTGCTCCAAAGACCCGGACACATCCCTTGAAAAAGAAAAAAAACAGCTCTCTTCTTATTTCAATATTTAGCCACAAGCTCCCCCCCCCTTTATTTTCAGAAAAAGAACAGCTTAGATCCAAAAGGTAGGACTGGGGAGGGGAGTCATTACTTTCCTGTGTTCTCGTAAAATAGTTAAGTTCTACAGATACTACACCAATGGGTGAAATAAAAGTGCATTGTGGGCACTTGTCCACGTTGAGCTGAGGACCTGACTGCCTGTGGCAAAGGGCCAGGCAAGAGTAACTGAATGTATCCTCCGAGCCTTGCCCTATAGCCTAGGTATGGAGCTCTGTTGCTGGTCAGGACTGAAACCAAGAGCCTTGTTTCCCTTTGATCTGGAGAACACATCTTTGGTACATCCTCCTGGGCTGCAGTGTGAACCAACTGCCCCTGCCACTCTGTAGAAACACCCGATCATGATGTCTGCTGCAGGGCACCATGTGTGGAAACTATAGTCTATATGGGCAAAAAAAATGTATATGACATTTACATTTAGCTAGCAATATTTTAAAGCACACTGGAGGATGTGGGTAGGCTATCTACCATTTTATATAAGGAATTGGTGCATTCATGGGTTATGGTATATGCACAAGTCTTAAAGTGAATCCCTTACAGATACTGAGAATACCAGGGTACCAATAATCCCAAGAGATATACTTTATGTTTCCAAAATTATTTGACCCCTGATGCTATTTGGGAGGAATTCCTTTGGGACATGGGTAGTTCAGAGCATTGGGTCACCTGAGTCAGATGAGAATTAAGAAAATGGCCCCTAAGAATGGATTCACAAGCTGATATGTAAGGTAAGACCAACACCTGACTCTACAGAGCACTTACTGTTTCCTAGACATTGTTACGATCTCTTTAATTCATCTAATCATTAGTGAGGCACAATATTACTTTACCCTCATTTTACAGATGAGAAATCTGAGGCAGAAAGGGATGCAATGGTTTGACCAAGATTAATGAAGGGACAAAGCCAGAAAGCAAACTTGGCTGTCCACCTCCAGCACTCAAGCCTCTGGGAGCACTGCCATGCCTTGGCACACTGTGGGAGGAAATTAATACACATGACTTGAATACTCATCCCCCAGTCCCACCAAATTCATATGCTAAGGTCCAACCCCCAGAGTGTAAGACAGTATGGAGGAGATTAAAGGATGAAGTTTTCGTGAGTGGGATGAGTGTCCATAAGTGACCTAATCCACATAAGGGATGCCTCCTACTATATGAGGACAGAATGAGATGGCACCATTTCTTAGTAAAAAGCAGGCCTTCATTAGTGCCTTGACTTGAGTTTTTTGCCTCCAGAACCCAGAGAAATAAATAGTATGTTTATGATCCTTAAATAGAGCCAGCAATCCAAATTGATTAAAACCTGTTTGTTAAGCCCTCATTCAGAGTGGGTCCGTGGGTCAAGCAAATCAGCATCACTTGGGAGTTTATTGAGAATGTGGAGCCTCTCCCAATCCTGCTGTTCTCAAACCAATATTTTAGCAAGATCTTCAGGCGATCCTTCAACAGTGGAGACCAGAGCTCCAAACGACAAAGCCTTAAGTTTATCTTGTTTTGCTTTGGTTAAATCCCATATAACTTTGGTGTTTGGTGAAAGTCATGAACTCTGAGTATGAAAATATGCACAAAGATATCACAGACTTTTATTTAAAAACTTTTCTGTAGAAAGTTTTAAGGTGCTGGGAGCCAGTCTTTAGAGTTCTCATGCTTTCTTACATTTAATATTTTAAACAAAGTGTTGGTAAACTTGAAAAGGTTAGTAAGTCGCCCTAGTCATAGCAAAGAAGAATGACAGAGAATTAACCTCGACATTCTGCTGCCAGGGTCCTCTGTAGCCAAGCTGTTCAGGGTGACCAGCTACAGGAATTCTGAGGTGCACCCTGGTAGATCTCTCTGAGAAGATCATCCCTTGTAACTACAATGTATTCTGAGCAATGATATGGAAAAGAAGCCACTCTCAAGAGAGGAAAGTGGCCAAGCTGGGTCCTAGCAGTCTGTGCAATGAGAGATGTCACTCCCAGAGGATCCACATATCTACGTGGTTTCTTCCAGCCTGCACAGTTTCAAGTAGCGTGTCAACCCAATACTGCCACCTGTCACATTCGTCTACTCAAACCACGTGGGCAAGAAGATTTCATTGTGTGGACCAAGCAATGTGCTGGCCATAGCTTCTTGGTTCTCTGTATTGAAAAGGAACCAGGTGAGGCCGATTGATGGGGCCTGCCTGCCCCCCAGTGGCACAGGGGAGCAGTGGTAGGAATGTATCACTGTTCAAGTCTCTCAGACTTCTAATCCTTTATCTAACATGCCCAGGAAATACAAACTCTATGGATGTATAATCATGATTCCTTACTGGACAAGAAGCACCTTTGCCTAAGGACAGACAAATTCAAACTATCTGGTGCATGGAGAACTATGAAAGAGTGTATACAACTTGAACACTGAATGTATTATGTATTTACTTATTCGTGTGTGTGTGTGTGTGTGTGTGTGTACGCACGTGCGCTGGTTTATGTTCTCGACAGTCTAACATATCCATCATGACCTTGAACTACAGATGTTCCTGACTCTCTCTCCAAAGTGCAGAGACTGCAGATTTATACCACCACATTCAACTAATATTGTTATTTCCAATTCAAGCATTTCACATGTATACATAAGCCATTTTCAGATTTTATCTTTGGCTTCTGTTTTTAGATGCCAAGAGAAATTCTTCAGTTCTCCCTAAGACACTCAGTAGCATAAAGTCAGGGTTAGGGGTATGTCACTTTGCTTTTCGGGCTCCAGTCTTTTGGAGCCCCCTATGGAGGTTCATTTTCATACTACTGTCTTTAAAATAACAGTCTTCTAAAGAAATATAACAGTAACTTCTTTGTAAGCAATTTTTCTGGTTTAAAAAATGATTTTTTTCCAGCTGGGTTTAATGGTGCAGGTCTATTATTCCAGCTGTTTAGGCTAAAACAGACTGCCCGCCTGAACTACAAAGTAAGCCCAAGACCAGCCAGGTCAAGTTAGTCTGGAAACAAAAAGTAAAGAGGGGGAGGGTTAAGGTTATAACCCGGCAGTAAAGTGCTTTCTTAGCATGTACAAGACCCTAGGTTCAGTCCTCAGTCTTGACAAAATCAGCTTCCCTAGCCAAAGCAATTTCTCCTGGAAAATTCATTTCTGTAATTCTAAGCATTTGGATTTGTTCTCATAGAAATAATCCCTGTCATTTCCTTTCCATACTATTATCAAGCTATGCTCTATTTAACCAAATCATGTAGCTACAGGAACAAGTGCAATCAGAATGGAGGAATTTGGGGACAAACACAAGTAACCATTGACTAATCTATGACTCAGGCAGCTGCAGGAGGTAGAAGTCGCCATGAGTCACCAGGAATCTGAGAGCTTCGGTCATCCTGGTGAATCAGGCAAATAATGGCCAGCTGAGAGAGAGGTGTTTGTTTTGCTTTGTTTTAGTTTACTAGTTTACTTCATATATTTGCGTGAATTTGTGCAAGTTTCTGTGTGCCACATGCGTGCATACGCCCATGGAGGCTAAACCCAGGTCTTGTGCAAGAGCATTAAGTGCTCTTAATTGCTGAGCTATCTCTCTCTATCCCTAAAGAGGAAGGTTTCTGTTAAAGCACATCTAGTCACGTCCTCTCTCTTGAAATTTATTTATTTGGTTTCTAAGATTGAAGGATATTGAGTCCAGTCTGAAGAGTCTACCTAACCCAAGCATGCGTGCACCACATCCAACCTCCAGGCCTGGCCCGGGTCACAGACCCTGTGTGCCAGCCTAGTCTATTAAGTCCTTCCAACCCTAGCTAGCTTACACCACACCTAACATCTCAGCTATCCCAAGCTGCTCATCCTGGGCTCTGGTTTACTCTGTGTTCTTTGGACCCTAGTTCACCTGCACTGATCCCCAGATCTAGCCTAATCATACCCTTGTACACTGACCCAGTGTGATGACTGCCTCCAACCTTGTCTGACCACCACATTCCCGACCCTCAGACTTAGCTTCTGCTGCCTGAGGGGCCAGTTGCCAGCAGCTCAGGGCTCATGCATACTATGACTTTTTTTTATCTGAGGGGGTAAGAGGAAAAACACTCTCACACTCTTTTGATGGTTTCCTTCAGACTTTTCTTTATTCTTCTTTTGTATTTGTTATTTCTCTGGTGATTTCCTTCTTTTATTCTTGATGTTTTCCTTCTAACTCATTTGAACTCTTTCATTCTTGATGTTTTCCTTCTATCTCTCTCATTCTTGATGGTTTTTTCCAGTTCATTTTAACTCTGTCTTTTTTCCTTTCCCTTGCAGCTTATATAGCCCAGCAAAATCTTTCAAGCAATATAAAAATTCCAGTGTGGCTACATCATTTTTCAAGTGAATGATTACAATGAATACAAGTAAAAACATGTTTTCCATATCACTTATATGATTAAATATTTTATCTATTACCAGTAAAAAAAAATTATCCCCCAGAACCCATGCACATTCATACACAAGCAACTTGCTATAGAGTGCAAGTAAACAAGTTACTTTTTGCAGTCAGTTCTTTCACTGGCAGACTGCATTTTGCAGTTACAAAGAAGGGACCAATCACTTTATTGCTTATCTTGAAAGGTAATTTTATAAAGAATCTTAAAGAAATCACAATCTAAACTTTTATACATGAAAAGCAATCAATCAGCTCTACTTCAGACCTTTAAGGTGCACACCCACTCATCGGTAGTCTTTATATCACAAGATGAAAGGCAAAAATGGGTACAAGGAATTCATCATCACCTTTGGTCATCAGCCAATCCTAATAAGAAAGGCATGGCAGCTAATGATGAGTGGGCTCCTTCGTTGTTGTTCCCTGACCTTAAAAAAGTTCCTCAGTCTTCACTCAACTCTGTGTTTTTCTAAAACTTTAGACTGTCTTCTTGGGTTTTTCACCTCGAAACCATTTAATTGAAACATCTTAGTCTAACTTTAAGTTATTTTCAAAGTTTTGTTTTAGCTATGATGGGCTCTGAAATTTGTGAATACATCTCCCAATATTAAGGTTAAAAGAATTTAAGCTAGCTGGACTACTGGAACTCAACTGTTTTCCTTGATCATTAACCTAAGCCATAGTCTATGTGGCTCCTCATTAGAACCTCATGTGTTCTAGCTGTATGACACTTCCTTGTTCTATTTTTGAACACTGTTATTATCAATTAGACAGTACAGCTTAGAAAGAAATCATCTTCATAATAATCCACAGGTAAAAATGCCCAGTAGAATGAGATGTTTCCATGAGATAAACACACTATGTTACAGGCAGTGGGGATCTCCCCCACACCCATTCACACCACGCCAGATACCAGAGAAAGATACCAGAAAAGAAGCAAATGTAAAGACACAGCAGAAGCAAAAACATTCTAGAGTCTGTGGTCTTGGGGCCTCGCCTCTCCGAGATTCACCCACTAGGGATTCACCTCCTGGTGGGTGTACACCGAAAACTTCAATTGTCACCCGCTGCTCCTCTGACATGGCCACCAGCACCTCGTCTTGAAAACACAGACTATTTTCCAGCCTAGCCTTGTGAGTATCCAATTCCTTGGGTCATCCATGTCATCCCCACACTCAGAGACAGCTCAGATATGGTAGCTTGCATATCAACCCACGTAGACTGGCCATTTGTCGCCTTGCATGCTTTGTTGCTTGCTGGTAAATTCGTTCATTCCATTCCTTCAATCTGAAATCAACATTGAGTGTCTGAAGGACTGAGCTGCCAATTCCTCATACCTAATTAGAAGTCAGCCAAGCTTAGGCAACAACAAAAACAAAAGCAAACTTCTACTCAACAGTGGCAGCCTAGAATCTCACATCAGAGACACAACCAATGAAGGAAGTCTACATGGCCAAGTTCCATCCCAGAAATACAAATGGTATGAATGGACAAGACAATGTGTCAGATACCCAAATCTACCACATCTGTGGAAAGTTCTCCAGTGAGAATTACTTAGATGAATGCTGGGACACAGAACTTAGAAGAGCAATCATAAAGCTCATCAAAAAATTCACAAAGTTTAAAAAAAACATAAACAAACATCTTTTTTTTTTTATTTATTATGTATACAATATTCTGTCTGTGTGTATGTCTGCAGGCCAGAAGAGGGCACCAGACCTCAATCCAGATGGTTGTGAGCCACCATGTGGTTGCCGGGAATTGAACTCAGGACCTTTGGAAGAGCAGGCAATGCTCTTAACCGCTGAGCCATCTCTCCAGCCCCATAAACAAACATCTTAATGAATTTAAAGAGACTAATAATGCCAGAATGACATCTGAGAAAACACAAGCATATAGCTAAATAAAATGATGAAAACAGCACAGCAAAAAAATTAATTTGGTAAAAAGATAGAAATATTGATGACAACTCAAACTGAAATGAAAAATTGGAAAATTCCATTACTGAATTTAAAAACACAGGGGAAATTTTTGGCAAGTAGAATGGATCAAGTAGAAGATAGAATCTAGAACTTGAAGATACGGGAACTGAAGAACTCAAGCAAATAATATGAAAAAATTTAAACACAGGAAAGAAACATGAAGGAACTGTGGGACACCATGAAAATATCAATTATTTGAATTGAATTATAGTCAAATCAAAGATACAGAACACACCTTCAACAAAGTCATAGAAGATATCTACAAATTAATGAAAGATATATATACACAGATAAAAAAAAGTACACAGAATTTGAACTAAATTAGACAAGAAAAGAAACTCCCCACGGCATATTAAGTTAAAACCTTAAATACACTGAACAAAGGGAGGGTACTAGGTGCTGAAAAATAAAAAACACAAGTCACTAAGAGAGGAAAACAAAACAGCAGTTGATTTCTCAGTAGAAAGTTAAATACCATAAGATCCTAAAGCAATGACTTCAAGTTCAGAAAGATCACAGATTCCAATCCACATGTTGTACCCAGGAAAATTATCTGCCATAGTTGAGGAAAGAAAGACTTTTTATGTCATAAACATCCAAAAGAATTCATGTCCACCAAACCAGCTCTGTGAAGAACACCGAAAATAATACTTTAGAGTAGGCTAAAGAGAGAAAGAAGCATATCCAAGAATATACAAAGAATCAGCAATCACTGAAACACAGGACTAAGAATAGAAATGGCAGCAGTCAACACAATGTTAAATATGAATGCTCTCAACTCCTAAATAAAAAAAAACACAGCATAGTTGGAGGTATTAAGAAAAAACGCATCTTTCTGTTGTCTTCAAGCAACTCATTCTACCTTCAAAGATAGAAACCACCTTAAAGTTAAGGATGGAAAATGGTAATTCCAGCAAATAGGACAAGGAGGTAAGCAGGTGTCACTAGCCTAATATCTGACAAAATGCACTTAAGTGAAAATAAGCCAGAATAGATAAAGAAGGGCACTTTATTCTAGTCATGGACAATGAACCAGAAAAACACTATAAGCCTAAACACACGCGCGCCAAACTCTGACACCCTAAATTTCATACAAAGCATAAGATTGGGCTTAGTGACACAGATTAACTCCAACTCAGTAATAGTGGGTGACCTCTTCATACCTTACTTTCTCTAATAGACAGGTCACTTGAAGAAAATTAAACTAAAGCATCAGATTTAAATGACAACATACATCAAATGGACCTAATAGATACCTACAGAATATTTGATCCAAACACCAAAAAAAATATGCTTTATCCTCAGCAGCCCATGGGAAATTCTCTAAAATGGACCCTGTCGTGGGCCATGAAACAGATCTTAACAATTCAAAAAAAAAAATAATAACTTCAAATCTCCTGTCTGATCACAACACTACTAAACTGAAATCATCAGCAAACCAATCTCTAGTAATTATATAAACTCAAGGAGATTAAATAGAATATTGCTGAATGATGAATAGGTCAAAGAAGAATCAAAGAAAGAAATCAAATTTTCCTTGAGTTAACTGAAATTGATAACCCAACCCAACATTGGAGACACATTAAAAGCAGTTCTAACAGGGGAATTTATAGCTATAGGCATGCACATTAAACAACTAGAAACAGTACAGATAAATGACTGAATGATAGAACTCAGACTTTGGAAAACAAAACAATTGCAAATCCAGTCAATGACAGGGAATGATGAAAATCAGAACATAAATTAATGAAATAGAAACAAAGAAAAGTACATAAAGAATCAACAAGTTTAAGAGATAGTTCTTTGATAAGATAAACAAGATTGACAGACTCTTGCCCCAATTAACCAAAAGAGATGACCCAAATGAACAAAATCAGAGATGCACAGGGAAACATTTCAATAAACATTTAAAACTCAGAACATAAGGAAATACTTTTAAAAAACTGTATCCTAAGTGACTCCAAAAATTCTACCAGGGAACTCCTACAACTCACAAGCACCTTAAGTAATATAGCAGGATACAAGATTAACTAAAAATATCAGTAACCTTCCTTTATACAGGTGATAAATGGGCTGAGAAAGAAATCAGAGAAACATCACCCATCACAATAGCCACAAATTAACTAAAGAACTACAGGAAAAGATCCAAATTAATAAAATTAGGGACAAAAGGAGACCTTAAAAAAGGAGCCAAGGAAATTCAGAGAATCATAAAGATATACTTTATTCCACAAAATAGGAAAAACTAAAGGAAATGGATGGGTTTCTTGATGTATGTGATTAAGATCTCCTAAAGATAAATCAAGATCAGATGAGCAGTTCAAACAGACCCAAACCCCTAGCAAAATAGAAATAGTAATTCAAAGTCTCCCCTCACCCCAAAAAAGTCCAGGGCCAGACAGATTCAGGATTTTACCAGACCTTCAAAGAATTAGTGTCAGTACTCCCCAAATTATTTTGCAAAATATAAACTAAAGGAATATTTTCTTCTTCTTTGTGTGAAGATATTATTGCCCTGTGTCTTAGTTATTTTTCTATTGTTGTGAAAATTCACCATGATCAAGGCAATTTATAAAAGAAAGCATTTAATTGGGTGCTTACTTATAGTTTCAGAGACTGAGCCAATGATCATCATGGTGGGGAGCATGGTAACAGGTAAGCAAACATGGCACTGGAGCAGTAGCTGAGAGCCTACATATGAACCACATGGGGAGTGTGAATAGACAGGGAGGGAGGGAGGCAGGGAGGAAGGGAGGGAGGGAAGGAAGGAGGAATGGAGGTCCCACCTTAGTGACACATTTCTTCCAAAGTCAAAGTATTTTATTTTTGCAAAGGATGTAACATTACACATTAAAGGATGCTTAAAAACTCCACCAGAAAACTTCTATAGCTAGTAATTAACACACAGAAATCAGTAGCCATATATACAAATAGTAAAGAGACTGAGAAAGAAATCAGGGAAACAGTACTTTTCACAACAGCCTCAAAAAATATTTTGGGATAACTTTAACCAAGCAAATGAAAGACTTTCATAAAAACAAAAAACAATAACAATAACCAAAAAGGCTTTAAGACATTGAAGAAGATATCAAAAGACAGAAAGATCTCCCATGCTCATGGATCAGTAGGATTAACATTGTGAAAATGTCCATCCTACCACAACAATCTACATATTCAGTGTAAACCCCATCAAAATTCCAACACAATTCTTCATAGATATTAAAGAAACAATTTCCAACTTCATGTAGACACACACACAATAACTAAAATAATTTTGACTAATAAGAACTACTGGAGGCATCACCATCCCAGATTTCAAGTTGTATTTCAAAGCTAAAGTAATAAAAACAGTGTGGTGTTGGCATAAAAACAGCAACAGCCGCATTTTTTTTTTTTTTTTTTTTTTTTTTTTTTTGGTTTTTCGAGACAGGGTTTCTCTGTGGCTTTGGAGCCTGTCCTGGAACTAGCTCTTGTAGACCAGGCTGGTCTCGAACTCACAGAGATCTGCCTGCCTCTGCCTCCCAAGTGCTGGATTAAAGGCGTGCGCCACCATCGCCCGGCTTTTCAGTCACATTGATTAATGGAATTAATTGGAGACCCAAACATAAGCCCACAAATTTATGAACATCTGATTTTTTTTTGACAAAGAAGCCAAAGATAAACACTAGAAAAAGATAGTAATTTCAACAAATGGTGTTGGTCAAATTGGATGGATATGTATTAGGCTCTATCACCTTGCACAAAACTCAACTCCAAGTGCACGAAGGATCTCAACATAAGACCAGACACTCTGAATCTGATGGAAAAGAAAATGGGAATAAACTTGAACTCAATGGCACAGGAAAGGACTTTCTTAACAGTAGCATAAGCACTAAGACCAACAATTAATACATGGGGACTAATTAAGCTAAAAAGCTTCTGTATGGTAAAGGGCATCATCATTCAGGCAAAGCCTAAAGATTAATAAAGATCTTTATCAATTATATATCTGATAGAGGGTTAGTATCTAAAATACATAAAGAATTAAAAACCCTGGACATCAAGAAAACAAGCAACCCAACTAAATAATAGTGTTCAGAACTGAACAGGGACCTGTCAAAAGATAAACACAAGTGTCTAAAGAAATGATCCCAACGTCCTTATACCTATTAGAGAAATGCAAATTAAAACTACTTTGAAATTTTATCTTATTCCAGTCATAATGGCCAAGATCATTACCACAAATGACAGCACTTGCTGAGAAGGATGTAGAGTAAGGGGAACACTGACCCATTGCTGGTGGGAGTGCAAATCTCTACAGCCACTATGGAAATCAGTGTGGTAGTTCTTCAGGAAGCTGAGAATATAACTACCTTAAGAGTCAGCGTATCACTCTAGGGCATGTAGATCAAGGTCTCTATATCCTACTACAGAGATAGGTGCTCATCTGTGTTCATTGCTACTCTAATCATAATAGTCAGATATTGGAGCTATTGGAGACAGTTTAAATGTCTATCAACTTATGAATGGATAATAAAAATATGGCACATTCACACAATGGAATATTATCTGGCTATTAAGAAAAATTAAATTATGAAATTTGCAGATCAATGGATGGAGCTAGAAAAGAAATCATTCTAAGTGAGGTAACACAGACCCAAAAGACAAATTCTGTGTTTTCTCTTTCGTGTGGATGTTAGCTTTTAAGATTTCTCTGTTTTCTACAATTGGAATAATTACAGAGGTCAAGTACCTATTAAGGAATTAGTGGACTTGAGAGGATCTCCCAGGAAGGAGAATTAGAATATAGTGTTATAAAGAGACAAAGGGGAAGTTAGAAGAATTAAGTAGCAAAGTATATGGGAGAGAAAGAAGAGAATATGGGGAGAGACAACTAACACTCAAGGCCCTTTGAAAAATCATATGGAACCCTACTACTGTACACACTTCCTAAAATATATACATATAAGAAAGTAATCTAAAAGAAGTAATAAAGTAATAGAGAAGACAATGCCTCAACTAGACATTTATGTCATTAAGAAAAAAACTCCAGTCCCAGGTTACTCTCCATAACCTGAAAGTAAGACTCTATTGCTAAATACAAAGTTTACTTATGTCAGTGGACATAAAGAAGTTGAGCTGGTGTCTAACTACAAGTTTCACCCCTACTAACTGTGTTCATGATACTGGAAGATAGCAGAGGAGAAAGGTAATAATGAATATTACCCAGCTACTATGACCTACAACAGTGACCTACCTGCAAGATATACTCATGCAATAGTGGCTCAAATGTTATGGAAGTAACAACAACTTTTTAAATTTTAGTTAAAGGCCTATCCTATAATATGAAAGAAAACCTATCAATATTATTCTGCTAAATGAACATAGCAATAAGATGACTCCTAATGACATTTTGCTGTACCCATAGATCAATTCATTGCTCAACCCTAACCAGAGAAGCTTCTTCTTTTAACATCTGGGACTTCGAAATACTCAATCCTAAATGGGATGTTTTCATCAAAACCACCCTGCCTCCAGGCTCAGGAATCCATGCAAAAGAGGAGGTGGAAAGGTAAGAGTCAGAGGTGATAAATGGCTCCAAGAAAGGGTGTCTTCCAGACACAATACTAGAGCTCCTATACAAAGACTATCACCACATGCACAAGACCAACATAGTTCTAAACCAGATAGGGTCTCAGCACTGGGGTCAGTGTCGAGTCCACCTCTTAATCAAGAAGCTATCTGCAATTGACACCCACTAGCAAAGATAAAATCCCTTTTCTCCAAAGGGCTCTTACTAGGTATAACAATTATACTTTAGGGTAGGTCTTATGCCTAGAGGTAGTTAGCCAGCACAAAACTGACTTAACGGTATCTTTGTTGACTTTTTGTTTCATTTGGTTTTATTTTGTTGACTTTTTTTGTCTTATTGGTCTTTGGTTTGTTTTGACTTTTGTGAGTTTATGTGTGTGTTGGTTTTGTCTTTTGTTTGTTGTTTGTTTGTTTTTGAAAAAAGAAAGAAAAGAACATAAAGTTGTGTAGTATCTGGAAGAAATTGGATGAGGGAAAAACATGATCAAAATATATTTCACGGAAAAATTTTTAACTAAGAAAAATAATCCAAAATTAATAATAGTTGAGACAAGATAGTATTTTGTTCTTTTGTTTTTTGTTTTTTAAGAATTGGTTAATCTGGTTCTAGGACGACAGTGCCATAGTTATGAAAGACAAATGCTGTTTCACTCTTCTCCGTTGTTACTTTGTGACTTGCTCCTCAGATTGGCTCCATGGTATTGAGATGGCTGCTGCAATTCCAGTGATCGCGTTATCATTCTAGATAGGGAAAAAGAAAAAGAAGGAAGGAAACAATACAAAGGATTCCAGCTAACTCAAACGTTCCAGAAAAACTCCCTTGGAAAGCTCCATCTAGTGGCCTCTTAGAAGTCACTGCTGGTTTTTTGTTTTGTTTTGTTTTGTTTTGTTTTGTTTTGTTTTTTGCAAGGAGTCTAAAAATGTCATTTTATATTTAGGCCCAAGACTTAACTATTTTGAGTTCTATTATTGAGGAAAAAGAACAGAACAACTATCCAGTAGATAATTAATAGAGTTCCTTGTGGACATAATTACAGCAGAACACTGTGAACACCTGAATATTTGAGACTTCTCATTTTCTGCCTCCTCAGGGCAACAGGGAATTGGCTACCTGTTGTATGCATCTGTTGATTTCTTCCTCTGAAGAAGTGTACTTCCTGAGAACTGTGTGAAGCTTTCCTTCTCTTTATTTCCTATCTCCATTTCAACCCACACGCTCCCAGAATGTCAGTCTTGGATTCCATCCTAGGAAAACAGATGCTGCCTACATGCTCAGACTTTCCTTTCTCCAGAGAATATACTGCACACATCCAAATCTGAACTTGTAGGCACCTAGATATCTGCCAGTAAGTGGCCTCCGAGAGCACCGCGTGCCTCATGACTGCCTAGGGACTCTCCCAGTTTCAAGGAATCAAGTACTTTTTGCTGGAGTGCGATAGTCTCTCCTGAATCCAGTCCAACATTTGTTATAGTATCTCATGGGCTCATTTAGAAAGACAAACATTTAGAAAACTTTGCAGTTTCTAGAGATTGGTTCTATTCTCAAAGATGTCATACCTAGTAAGAGAGACGGCCAAAAGTGTATGTAGAGACATTATGGAAGATGGTATATGAACTCCTGGCTTCAACTGTTAGTACAAATAAATGAGCAAGTCTATCCTACGAGCCCATTACCACTTTCTTTCCCTGGAAAAGGCATTGGGTTTCTCTACTCTTATAGATGAATGCGATAAAGTAGTCCCACACTAGCTCAAAACTGAGTATGATAAAGGGTTTTTTATTTAGGGGTAGACTCACTGATCCACAGTCCTCTGTGGGGAGCAGGAACCAAATCTAGTATCAGCAGTAGAGAAAAAGAGAGGGGTGGAGGGGGAAGGAGGGAGGGCATACCATTTCTCCATCTTGTTTTTATAGTACCCCAAGACAACACCCAAAGTGGTCCAGCATCTCAAAAGCCATTGGCTGAAGGAGTTCCCCCAGCATACTCTCTCTTGGGGACAAAAGCGTCTCCAGCTACACTCTCCTAGGCTGTATCCAACCGTTCCCCTGCTGTTATCATCTCTAGTGCAACTCTCGGATGCCCAGCTTCCTGGAGTTGCTCTTTGATGAGAAGACCCTACCAGGACCAACTGAGATCACTTTATCTTTCCTGTTTGGGTCACAGCTTTGATCACCTCTAACCATTGAGCGAACCCCGACAAACACCCTTTCACACCATGATCAGTCTCCTGGATTTACCCCATTCGGTGGCTATAGAAACTTAGTAAGTCTGTCAATACTTGCTCATAGGTGGAACTTCACTGTTAAATCCTGGGTTCCTCCCAAAATTTAAATCACTAGCAGTGCAAAGAGATCTTTCTTAGTTCCAGCTTCTCATTGTATAAGCAAATTGCCTGAGGTCACAGTCATGAATCTTAGCAAATATCATAATCCAAGAGCAAGATCTAGCAACTGGGCATTGCGGTCCACACCTTTAATCCAGCACTTGAAAGGCAGAGGCAGGCAGATCTCTGTGAGTTTGAAGTCAGCCTGTTCTACATAGCCAGCTCCAGGACCAACAAGACTTTGTCTCAAAAAAAAAAAAAAGAAGAAGAAGAAGAAAGAAAGAGAGAGAGAGAGAGAGAGAGAGAGAGAGAGAGAGAGAGAGAGAGAAAGAAAGAAAGAGAGAGGGAGGGAGGAAGGAAAGAAGGAAGGAAGGAAACATTAACAGTGACTTCTATATACAAATAAAGAGCAATGCAGCATGAATACCCAATCACACATAATTTATTTTCTCATCTAAAATATACTTTGTTTGTAGTAACTTATTTGGCTTTCCTATTGTGGCATTTCATTTGTGCTTTAATAAATAAAGCCTGCCTGAAGATCAGAGAGTAGAACAGCCCCACTGGTCAGCCTTACAGACCAGACAGTGGTCACACACCCCTTTAATCCCAGTAACCACACTAGTTGTTATTTAGAAACCAGGTGGTGCGTGCTTTAATCCCAGTGGTGCAGGCCTTTAATCCCAGCCCTGGAGAGGATTATAAAATCGGAGAAAACAGCTCTCTAACACAGTCTCAATCCTGGAGGCAGGATCGCCATTTTGGACTGGGGTAGAGTTAAGAGCCAGTGGCTGGCTGCTTTACTTTTCGGATCTTCAGATTGAACCCCAATTTCTCTCTCTGAGTTTTGTTAATCGTGCTTCACTTTCCAACTGCTTTGAGATATATAACTATCAGGCAAGTATCATAATCCTTTAAGACATCAGAAATGGAATGTCCAGATGGTCAAATAATTTTCTTAAAATATCTCCAACAGTATAGTAGAACTTCACCTACAATCGTGGCCTGTGTTAAGACCATGCTACCTTAATAGAGTAGGATGTCCAGTCCTTTGGGAATATGCTAAAGAGTGATACAGCTGAGTCATACGGTAGAATTATTTTTAGCTTTTTGGTAATTCTCTCCACTGACTCCCAGAGGACTGAACCACTTTGTAATTCCTCCAGCAGTGGGTAAGGGTCCCTTCCTCCCACACTCCATCCAGCATCTGTTGTCTTATTCTCCACCATTTGCTGGTCTTTGCCATCCTAACTGGGGTAAGATGAAATCCCGAAGTTGTTTCAGTTTGCATTTCCCTAATTGCTAGAGGTGGTGAACATCTTTTTGAGATACACTGTAGCCATTTTCCCCTTCTTTAGAAATTTCTCTATTCAGGTCCCAGGCTCACATTTTGAATGAGTTATTTAGTTGTTTTTTTTTTTTACTCCATCTTTTGAGTTTTTTTTCTCTGAATATTAATCCTCTGTCAGATTTATAACTGGCAAAGATTCTCTCTCAATCTGTGGGCTTCCTCTTCCCAGCTGATTGTTTCTTTAGCTGTGCAGAATCTTTTTTGTTTTATGAAGTCCCACTTGTCAACTGTTGACCTTAATTCTTTGACAGATGGAGTCCTATTCTGAGAGTTCCTTTATGCACCTGTATCATGTAGAATACTTCTTATATTTTCTTCTAGTAATTTCAATGTTTTAGGTATTAACCTATTTAGAGTTAGGTTTTGTGTGTGAGGTGAGAGATATGGGTCTAATTTAACTTTTCTGCATGTCTGTCCATGTCCCTGTCACTCATCCCACAAAGCCTGCAGCTGTAGGAAGCCCAAGGTAGCTATGGAGAGACACTTGGGGGTGTGGGAACCAGGAAGCAGTCCAGCTGAGCTCCCAGCTAGAAGCCAGAACTAGCGTGTCAACCCCATAAATGCGCCTTCGTAGGTCAAACGGTCCCAGTCAGGACATAGAGACTGTCTACATCCTGCCCTGCCAAGTTGGAAGATCCACAGACCAAATAAAGAATTGTTAGAATTTTAAGTCCATAATTTTGCGATGGTTCGTTTTATAATGAATAACCGGAATCTACCTTTCTAAAGCATATGCTGGTCCCCTTCATGTCACTATGGCAAAACAACTGAGATGAACAGCCGAAAGAAGACAGAGTCCTGTCGGCTCGTGTGTCACATGTGTCTGCGCATGCTCAGCTGGCCCCCATCGCTTGTGGGTTAGGGAAGCGAGAGCACCATGAAGGGGGGCCTGTGGCAGAGACCTGCTCACTGCAAGGCAGCTGGGGTGCAAAAAGAGAAAGAGAAGAATGTGCCTGGATCTCAGTATCCCTTCTAGGGACTGTCTCAAGGACCTAACTTCCTCCCACTAGGCCCTGCCCTGAAACACTCCACCTCCTGATGAGGCACAGGCCAGTGACCCATTCAACACACCGCCTTTGCCGAGACCGGACCCTTAACCAAACACATAACATCAAACTGGTTAAGCACTGTGAACATTTCCGTGTTTGTTACACCTGGTCTTTTTCATATGAGGAAAGTAAATGAAAGCAACCCCTTTCGATTTATGAAAGCAAGAAAAAAAAAGAGATAATTAAACAAATTGTTTTAAAATGCCTCCAACCCTGAATAATAAAATTGTACTATAAATATGTTAGTATTTGGTACAAAACTCTGTGTAAAGAATTAAGCCCTCCAGCCTTGACTATTCCTCGAAGGCCTTCTAAAAATAGGAAACCAAAACTGAAATTCATGTCACTTTGTTAATGGCATCACTTAAAACTATAAGTTAATTAACTAATTAACAACTTAATTAACTCAGCACTTAATTTACTTACTTGAGTTCACTTAAATTCCCTAGACATGATTTAATGAACTTTCAGTGTAATTCCTGACTAACCATGTAAATTGTGCGATGTGTATCTGTTCAATTGAGGAGACATTTCTTGAAATTAAACAAATTTAAGGCAGATGCTAAGCCTAACTGTGAGTTTTCTTTTCTCTCCAAGAGAAAATTTGAACTGAATTTCTGGTTAGCAGTTCTTCCACACTGTACTTTTCTTTTCTTTCAAAAACAAAAAATAAATACCTGAATGTGTTGATTTGCTTAAATGTATCAAAATTAAGTTCAGAAATTATCAAGTCAAAGTGAAAAATTTTTTATAATATATATTAAAAGTGTATTTCTAGATTCTTTTTAGTTTTGTTGGATATACTAATTAGACATAATAATACCCATTATGACATTTTATACATGTATATATATTATTACACTTACCTTCCATTATCTTCACTTACTCTCCCTCTACTTCTGCTGATCCCTTCACCTTCTACTGTTGCATCTTTTAATTTAGTTTGTTTGTTTAGCTTTGGTTTTGGTGACCCAATGAGTCTCATTCAAGTTGCTTATAAGAGTTGGGTATGGGGCATCCTCAGGAACATGGGCTACTTCTCTGTGGCTATGCTAATGCAGGAAAACTCCCTCCCCCCAGCAAATGTTAACTTCCCACAGAGCCTCATGAGCTCCTTCCTTCTCCATGATGGGACATGGAGGGGCCTTGTCTTGTGCAGATTCTACACAGGTTACCACAGCTGAAAGAACTGCCTCTGGGTCAAACAATGCTTACAGAGCACAAGAGAAAAACCAACTGTGCATTTCTGTTTTTCAGGTGTTTACTTGTTTCACTCATTTGTTCACGTAGATGAAACTGCATTGCTCATGGTGTCATCACTGGGGTTACCGTATTCTTAATATTTTCCTAATAGGTCATTGTTGGCGAAGGCCACTTGTTCATACCGGCTGCCCAGAACCAAAATAACCACACAGAAACTATATTATTTGCGATACTGTTTGGCCAATAGCTTAGGCATATTTCTTAGCTAATTCTTATTATCTCCATTAATCTGTGCATCACCACAAGGTCATGGCCTATGGGCAAAATTCTGACAGGCTCTGGCAGAGGCATCTGTCTCCTGCAGGCAGCTGCATAGCTTCTCTGATTTTATTCTGTTAAACTATTGTCTGAAAGCAGCTCCAATAAAAGCAACACATATACAGAAGGGAACCCCACACTGGGCCATTTTGTTGATATTTTTACAAAAACTTCCCTCTAAAACAAACTGTAATTCTTTGCAAATCCAGCTCTTCTTCAAATGTGGTTTTAGAAGCATTGGCTTAGCTGCGCTAAACTCTGGAAAACAAAGACAAAATATGAAGGTCCCTTGCTCTCATACAGCTTACACGTTGATAGGAAGGGTGGGGTGGTGCTGTTATACAGTTTAACCACACACAGCATGCGCTAAATATATGGAGAAGTAAGAAGAACCAAGTAAGACGGGAAAGAAAAGTCTGGTGGGAGAAACAAAACTTGGAGGGAATGAAAAATGGAGAGCCTTAAGAACCTCATGCCTAGCAAATCATGTGCAGAAAGTCAGAAAATAAAGCAGGTAATAAGAAAAGCATAAAACTGATCTCATCTGGTGAGAGCAGAGGTCACGTGGTACATGAAGAATGGCAGGCCTAGGGCCCAACTCTAGAAGGTTCCCTGGAGAATACATTGAGAGATGCACCTGATGGGGCAACCCCAAGACAGAGGCATCGAATTTCTGAGTTGAGAAAAAGATCCTGTGAGGAGAGAAGGACACCCCAGATTCCTCAGGTATGACATGCTCCATCTAAGTAGCTTGAGAGCATATAGGTTGAGATTATCATAGGAAACAGGCTTAATCTTTTCAAAATAGTGATCGGTATATAAGTATAATAATGATTTACCCATAAAAAGCTTACGTGACCATTTGCTGTTCAGGGTGTATATTTTAGGTCTACTGATATCCCATGTTTGCCTCAAACTAACTCAGGTTCTAGATTATCACCCAAGAGGAACTGGCTCCAAGAACCTTGAAGATGCCCGTATCTGCACATGCCTAGATCTGTTGTATAAAATAGCCCAGTGTTTGCTTACATATGACTTAGGCACCTCACCCCACGTGCCTTGAACCATCTCTAGATTACTTGAATTACCTAACACCCATAGCTGTTACGTAAGTAGTTATTATTCTGTGTTGCCTAGGGAATGTCTGAAAGGAAAGGTCTGTAAAAGTTAGGCACACCATTA